>NC_083362.1:62602959-63220651 GCF_030254825.1 Meriones unguiculatus | reverse complement strand
CTCCATTCCTGAACATACTCCTTGGCTGAGTCCTCAGCTCTGTCTGAGAAAAACTTCTCGGCATCTTCTCTGTAGCCCTGATCAGTCACTGAACTTATTTTCCTCACTCTTTCTTCATGAACTTCCCTACCACCTGCCCTCCCTTCTTTCATCCCTCTGGTTCCTGTCTAAAGGGTAGAGTCATGAATGGTGATGTGGTCTCCATTGCCACTGGCAGCTCACATAGCACCTGACATATGGAGGGGCTCAATAAACATTTGTGCTGTGTTTCCTACGGATTAGACATGATATCATCTTGTTGAATCTGTACAGCAGTATTCGACCACATCAAACCATTGGGGATGGAGGAATTGGGAGCTCTGTAAGCTCTGTGGCTCACGAGTCTTAGTGTGATTGTCATAAGGACCCTCCTTCCCAGAGCTTATATGCAAGTAGAATGTGAACTCATGAAACTCATACTATAGCAGCCTCTACATTGCCATGGAGATGTCCCAGTGCTTTTGAGTCACGGATGCTCTTTTAAGTCACTCCAATGGCTTCATTGGTTCTGCCAAATGGACTTGGACCTCGGTTGGTGCCCTCCTTACCCGGGGTAAGTATACCTTTCTCTATGTCTCTCTCAGGAAATGTATTGTGACAATCTTCCAAATAAGAGAATATTAAATGTAGACTCTGAGGGAAGCTTCCAGTCCAGTCACCTTCCCTCCCTCCACATCCTTGTTCTCTGGGACTGCTAAGAGACATTAGCTGGATAGCAGAACTCCTAAAACTAACTAGGACAGCATTTCTCAGCATTCTCATCATGTAGGTTGTGACTCCCTTGGGGTTGCATATCAGATATTTTGTATATCATATATTTACATTACAGCTCACAACAGTAGCAAAATTACTGTTATTAAGCAGCAACAAAGTAATTTTATGGTTAGGGGTCAACTCAACATGAAGATCTGTATTAAAGGATCACAGCATTAGGAAGGTTGAGAATCACTAATCTAAGAGAATATAACCAGAGCTCCGTAAACTCCTACCTTGAAATGATGATAGTCTTTTAGTCTGAGTGATAGAAGCCATCTCTAGAGACGAGAAAGTGTAGAGATTCAGCTACAAGGCCAGCAGGAACAGCCCCAGCGGCCCTGGTAGAGAACATAAAATAAGCCCTTGTTTCTCACACTGGCAAACTTTACCGTTTCCTAATGTAAGTAAGATAACTGTGTGTGCCCTTTATTTTCATTTTATTTTATTACCTTTAATCCCATGGAAAAGTTTAAAGCGTATCTTATGGCAGAGAGAACCTGGCATCACCCAATGAGGCCTTTTGTTTGGTTTACCTTTTCCCTGCCCACATCTTCCGGGCACCGTAATAATTGCTTATTTCAAACAACTCTAGAGCAAGATTTTTCTCCTGCTCTCTGGCCTGTTGAGAAGGAGGCGCTGATAGCTGCTCTGGGAGTTGGGGTGAAAGGTTCACTTCAACAACAGAGGTAGCTCTGACCACAAAGAGAGTGAGAATAGGAGCTGGCTGCACAGGATGTCAGCTAGGGGAGGCGGGGAGGCAGCTCAACCCTCTGGTAAGCCCTGGAGGGGCTCTTTAAAAGACTTATTAAATCAGGGGCTTCTCCTGGCCACCCCTGGTACTCTCGAGGCAGGCCTGGAAGTTAGAACCCAGAGGCAAAATAACACTAACAAAAAGGCTGACTGGGACACACACACACACACACACACACACACACACATTTTAAGGCAGAGGATGGAAACAGCAGGGTTTTTCTGGATGATAGATAATACATTTGCACCTATATTATACTGTATAGAAGATGCCTTCTGTGAAGCCCATCTTTGAAAGACCAGGGAATTACAGATACCTCCTTTGCCTAAGAAAATCCAAGACATGAACCCTAGAAGTTTATGATTTATTAATCAATAATAATAGCTAGCAATCAATATTTTTTGGCGACTAATTTCTCACCCCTTTACATGGACACCTGTGGAAGATGGATTATGTTATATATAATTACATAGATTTGACTTGCAAATTGGATGATTATTTCAAGTACGGCAGAGAAAATTCATAGCTTTACAAATGCTCTCCTTTATGCAAGAATTAAGTACAAGTCTAGGCAGCTTGTAAGAGATGTGTTATGGAAGTAGGTTTAGTCTTTGTTGACAGTGTGTGATTATTGCTAAGCTTTTGCATTGATCTCATCCATTGATCACCGTTGCCCTCACATGAACGTCACAAACCAGGAGTGCTCATCATCACCACCACCATTTGCCAGATGGGAAAACTGACCTTTGGGAAAGCTAAGTAATTTGGTCAAAGTTCTTTCCTAATTAATACATGGAAGGGTTGAGCGATAATAACCAACCATAATCTGAAACCATGTCTCACATGGTTCCTGGCATGTACCACCAATTCTGCGGTCAGGAAAAGGGAGTTCTACATGTGACATTCACATTAGTCCAGAAGTATGTGAAAATCTTGCAATAATATCTAAGAAGGAACGCCACATGGCTATCTTTGAGGAGGAGCCAGTGGGAAGTTTGTAATGAAGAGATCAAGAACAGATATTGAAGATACAATACACAGCACAAGGACACAATATTTTTTTATCCTAAAGATGAATCAGACATGTTGTATTCTGCATTTTGAGCAAAAACAGTGTGATATTTTGATGTTAATTTTAGACAGAAAATGTAGCAGTGAGATGGGCTCTTGAAATGGTCAAATTCTTGCGGTATGGGGGCTTGAGCTAAGCCAATGGCATGATGCAGATCAAGAAGCAAAAAGTCCAATCAAAGCCAGCTCAACTAACTCGAGGATGGATTGCACAAAGCACGGCATGCAGAAAAGACTCAAGGGTAGCCCCAGGGTTCCAACTCGGAAGCATGACATTTAGAGTGATGCATAGTTTTGACTGCTTTGTAGCACAGCCAGTTGGAAACTGATAGGTTCAATTTGGGACCTGGGAGGTAGGGTTGTTTGTCTCCTCAACACCAGGAAAGACAGGATAACAGGCTGCAAAGGCAGCAAAAATAGGGAGTTTCTATGTTTGCACTCCCAATTACTGTCAGTAGTTACCATGCAAACTCAGTTTTCAGAAAATGTCCACATTGCTAAAATTACATCTAGTTCTTAAAAATCAGATGGGAAAATAAACCCAGCAAAAGGAAACAACCTTGCAATATAAGTAAACAAATAGTTCTAATTTAAATGTAAGCAAGAGAAATGTTTAAAAATAATCACACCATACCCCTCCAAGCTCCACAGCAAGGGAAATGCATTTTGTCATAGTGGGGCATCATTGAAGTGTTCCAAAGCACCATAAAAGCAGAATTCTCCAAAAAGTAATGCAGGTGTCTAGGTCAAATGCAAATAAAGAGATATGCAAATTGAGATATACTTGACTACAAAATCAGATGCTTAAAAACATTTCAGGAAAGTGAAGTTTTAGTCTCACAAAATTCACCCGGTCCTCATTATAATATGTTTCCCATTTGTGCCATTCATTCAGCACGCTAAATGCATGATGGGGCTCCAGTTAAGTAGATTTAGAAGCTGATTATACTGCATTAAATGTATTCACTTCAATTTTAGCAAGATTTTTTTCCCCTTAAAAGGATTACAAAACCAAAAAAAAAAAAAAAAGTAGAAAGTGAGACGAAAAATGAAATACCCTTCGGTGAGGCTCTCACCAGATCGGCAAATAGATGGCTTCATGATATTATATAAGATCATATATTCCCACTTATTTGAGTTAAATAACTATGTATACATTTCAGTTTTATTAATTGTCTTCACCCTGCTTGTGACATCTCTGTACACATTTGTTTATTGCCGAGGTTGTTTTTCTCTCAAAATAACCATTTTATGTTACAAATTTGTTTTTATCCTTTTAGAATATTTAAGATAGTCAGTACTTGTGAGGCAGTGAGGATATGGAAGTAAATCTTTAAGGTATAGATAAGGATAGAAGAATGGGTGCTAATCTTGTCTCTGCCATTGTGAGTGATGTCATTGATCTGGTCCTTAATTTCCTGAAATCTGGCATGAGTTACACCAAGTTATCTCAAAGTCCCCAAATGGATGGTTTGGGGAAGTGGTGGAACGCCATTTTTCTACTTTGCCTTCATCAATTACTTTTTATTTAAAAATGGTGAAATATAATTCTTTGCACTATGAATTGGTTCACAGGAAAGTCATATGAATGATGGAAGGTTTTTCTCGTGGTGACCACATTCACATTATCTGTTCTGCTTTCTTTTAACAGCAACTTCCTGATATACCAGAAAAATTAAGCAACTAAAAGCATCATTTTCATATTTCCTTACTGTTGTTTTGACCAGAGAACTAGCATGTGACAGTCAGGTGTTGTTCAAGCAGACATGGGAAATGTGAATGCCCACTGTTCTATTTGCACACTAATAACCCCCTTTGTGTTTCTTTCTCATCAGATTCTTCTTGCCTTCCTTCTCAGACAGGAAAATGCATTTCTTTCCAGCCTCTTCCTTCTGTCCACTCTGTCTTCTCGGTTAACATCATGAAGTCATCTTTCAGGTTTTGTCTCTTCCTTCTCAAACTGGTTGACATAAGTACATAGATGATATCTAGTCTTTGCTTTAAAGACCATACCACTTTAATATGTATACAACGCATAAGTATATACACATGCATACTTATTAAAAAGGGATCAGTTATTAAGACTGAATTTAAAACTCGTAGGATACCCTTTTCCCACAAGCAACCTCAGCTTCAGGGTGGGGACCACATCATCAGAAATGAGGCCCAACAGCTAACTTAGCTACTACCCTATGCAGGGAAGGACATGGGCTGCTTCCTGACTCCTTTTAAACCAACTAATCCTGTATCTTTGGGTAAGCTTCCCATTCTCAGGGTTTTTGCTGAGCAGAGGTGACTGACTGATTCCACCCCCTCCCCCCAGGATCAGTATGGACTGATCAGTTATGAGTGAGCTTTTCGGAGCCCAGGAAAACTCTGTTTTCCAATAGCCTTTTAGTTCTTTCCTCAAAATCAACTAATATGTTGACCAAAGGAATGCATTTCCAGGAGTTTAGCATGTAAACTCCTGATTTAAAGTAAAATGCAATCGAATGACCAACAGATTTTCCTTCCTAATTCTGTTTTAACTCTTTTGATTTGTCAGTATGTATATAATGTAGTTGAGATTTAGGCTGTGCGTTGGTAATTATAGATGTGTCTACATGTGTATACCATTAGGTATGTATTTTTCTGACACCACCTCAAATCTGTTGTGAGAACACTTTTGTTACTCCCATTGCTGCCTCTTGACCCTTATATTATTAGAGTCTGCCATTCATTTGACTTTCATATATATACATATATACACACGTAACCAAATATTACGCTGGGTTTTTGTTTTGTTAAAGATTTAATTTTCTTTCTGCCTTTAAAACTGATTTGAACATTTCTTGTGAGGCAGACCTGCTAGTGACTTATGGTAATGTTTTATGTATGAATTAGCTATTTTAATTTTATTTTTAAAGAAATGTTTACACTGATCATATTTTTGGATTGACAATCTTTGTTTGTTTTCTTCGGTAATTTAAAAGTGTTTGTCCCTGTTCCTGTCACTTGGAGATCCACATGGAGACTGAGCTGCCAATCGGCCACATCTGAGCAGGGGCTCTAGGTCCTCTCCATGCACGGGCTGCCTCTGTCATAAATTCAGTTGACTGATCACTCACCCCTAGTGATGTGGCCTTGTCAGGTCACGGAGGAAGAGGATCCAGGCAGTCCTGATGAGACTTAACAAGCTAAGGCAGATGCCAATGGTGGAGAACTCCCCCTTTCAGTGGTCTAGGGGTAAGGGATGGGGGAAGAGAGGAGGTTGGTACTGCAGGGAGATGAGGGAAGGGGCTTCAATTGGGATATATATAATGAATAAACTGTGAAGAAAAATATTAAAATTAAAATAAAAAAGTGTTTGTCAATTTCTTCTCACAGTCTTTCAATGAGACTTCTTCAGAAACATTTAATTTTGTTCCTTTTTATATGATATGTCTTTCTTTCCCCCTGGCTACTTATAAGACTTTTAAAAAGTGATATTAGAGTTCTGATATTTAGTGTTCCCAAGAGGCGCCTGTGTTAAGGGTTTAGTCCCAAGGTATGTGGGTTTATGAGTAGTAATATCTTCAAAGGGCAGGTCCTTAGGGAATTGGAGGATGTGCCAGCAGAGAGGAATGTGGCACAGGCTCTCTTCCTTTCGTTTCCCAGCTTAAGAGGAGTGCAGGATTTCTCTGCCACACATTCCCTGCCATTCATATTTGGCACTCCCACCCAGCAGAGACCCAAAGCGGTGACCTTATGGTACTCAGTTCTTTTGAATCTTGGACAGGACACTGCAGAAACTGTAAGCTTAATGATCCCCCTCATGATAATAATCCCAGGAATTCTGGTGTGGCCCACAAGCATCGATAACCTAGCTGCTGCTGAGCACTTCACTGTCATATGCAATGATGTAACTCCTCTTGTGTTTCTTGGGCTGCAATCATTGAGCTTTTTAGATCAACCTGAGTTTTTAATGTAACCATTTTATTTAGTTAATATTAGGGTTATGTCCGGGACCTTACTCCTTTTAGGCAATCACTCTACAGTGCATCTGTGTCCCAAGATCAAGCTTTATAGATCTGCAGATTTATGCTTTTCACCAAATTCTGAAAATTTTTAGTCTATTCCTCCCAATGTGTATTATGACTCCCTATCCCTCAAAGATAGGAATACACTTACACCAACCTTTGGAGGTTGTCTGGGTCTTCATTCTTCTTTTCTTCTTTCTTAAAACAAACAAACAAAAAAAAAACCTTTTCATTTGATTATATAGTTTCTATTGTTATGCCTTTGATGTCACTAAATTTTCTTTAAAAATATATAATTCCAGACAGTTCCCTTTTTCAGATGTTGCTATTTTCCATTGTAAATGTTTTGTGGGATTTTTTCTCATTTATGTAGCTTTTAAATACATAGAACACAAAACTCATCCCATGTCTTTACTTATTATCAGTCCTGGGTTGGTCTAATGAGGGGGTATTCCTACTTCTTAAGTGACCAATAATTCCTTGGATACTGACACAGTGACAAAGACCTCGCTAGAAGACAATTTGGCATTCTTATAAATATTCTGAAACTGACTTTGCCTGTTTGGAAATAGGTTAATCATCTTGGTTCTTGAATTTAAAGTTCCTAGTAGTGTTAGAGCCGCACTCCTTCTGATAGATGTGTCCTGCTCAGCCACGTTCCTCCCAGTGTCTCCGGTGACTCGTGGACTTCCGTCCAACTCGTGGGAAGCAACATTATCCCTGTAGGTGATGAGTTACCTCGGCCCTAACCCTTCTAAAGTGGTTTTCCCTAGAGTTGCTTAGTTTCTTCAGATCCGTGAGGGATGTCAAGATGGAGCATCCATGGTTCTCTAGAATCATGCATCCCTCCTTTCCCCAGTGCTAAGTCTCACAAACTATGGCTGGGCTCTTTGTTTGCTTGTTTGTTTGTTTGTTTTTTCCATGCACTCAACTCTGTCAACCCATGTTAGGGTCCATTTACTATAAGATGGCCAGGAAACTTTCCCCTGATCTGAAACTCAAACAATTGTAGGATTCAAATTGTTTCCTGTATTTGAGAGGTCACTTTTCTCCATTGCCCAGAGCCAAGCACCTCGCAAAGCTTTGTTTCACACATTGCATGCTTTTTGTCATTGTTTTGAGCAAAAAGATAAACCTATTATCACAGAGGGAAATGACAGTGTGATCCTAGCACAGAAGAAGTAGAAGTTGAAGGTGCAAAAGAGGGAAAAATAAGTGGGGGTGGTGGTGGAGGGGGGAATCCAGGAAACTGGCTCCTGTAGGTATGTGACTAAGGTCTGAGAAAGAAGGCAGTAGTAAAAAGAAAAAGCTCAAAAAAATTTTAAAAAAAAAGCTAAAGGCAATCTTAATTTCCTAAAGTCCTAAAATGATAGGGACCACAAAGATGAAGATTACTATTTATGGTTATCAATTTTAGACTATAAAAACGACTAGATGGATAGACAGGTAGAAAAATGAGTAACATACAGAGTGCTGGGCTAGCTCCTCTCTAAGCATTATCAAGTATAGCCCCACAAATTAAAATCACATACAATTAAATGTAAATTAAAACATTTCCAAGATGTTATGAGAGGGACGCTTAAAGATCATTGATGGCACACTGTGGTGTCAGGATCACTGGGATTTTCGATGGCTTATTAAGATGTACATGTCGCTAAGAGTTCATCACAGTGTAAGTTCTCTGTTAAAACCATGACATATGTGCACACAGGGAAACACACTTTACATCTGACTCTTTTCGCGCTGCTTCGCATTCTTCCTGCTGTAACTCCCCAGCTCAGAACAAACAGAACCTTTAAAATTAATCCTGCTGTTTCTTCCGCATGCGTCTGTGAGCACCCCGATGGGAGTGCTGGAGAACGCATGCTCAGTGACGCTACAGCCTACCAGGGACTCACTCATGAACTCCGAGTGACCCCGGCCATGTCCTCCTGCCTTTTGTCTTTATTTCTAACTTACTGTGTCAGTGATACCGTCCAACCTTGTGGCTCTAAATACCAACTTTATATTAAAGTTTATCTTGTGCTAATCTCTCTCCCTGACTATGACAACAAACAGCTTCACTAAGCTTCTACTCGGAAGCCTAATGCACATCTCAAACTTAACATGTGCAGATCTAAATGGAGTGTCTGACCCAATCCATACTTGTTCTCCGTACATCTCAGCAATGGCAGGCTGAATCTATATGTGTGCTCAAGGCCAACACACGAGGGAGTAACTCTCAATTATTTTCTTTTACTCACATTCCACTTTGAATACATCAGGAAACCCTCTGGTCTCTGATCCTCTCTCAACGTCGATATTGCCATTCAAGTCAGTGAATATCTAGTCCGGCTTATTTGAATACCTTCTAATTTCCTTCATTCCATCCTTGTCCCCTAACAACCGAGGAGAGGATGGATAGATAGATAGATAGATAGATAGATAGATAGATAGATAGATAGATAGATAGATAGATGGATTATGCCCATCCATTCTTCAAAATCCTACAGTGGCTTTGTTCTCATTTTGACCGTATTTGCGAGTCCCCTTGCAGTGACCTAAAGGGATTAAAAATAAAGCTCTTATCACTTTTCAGATACTCTCTTCTCTAATAGCAATTGCTAGTAGAATATAGGATGAGCCATACAAGGGGCAGAACACAGGGTTAAATTGTTCAGTAGTCACATTTTAAAAAGAACAGACGCAGTTAATTTTAATATCGGAGTTTATTTGACACAATGTATCCAAAATATTATCTTCCCAACTTGCAGTCAGAAAAACATTACATATGTCATATTTTACATTCTGCTGTTATTCTGAAATCTGGGGTGGAGTTTCTAGTCAAAGTACAGCTCAGCTCGGAACAGCCTACACTGAAAGTGATCAGCAGCCATATGCAGTCAGGGCTCAGCCTGCTGGACAGTGCATTTCTAGAGGTTTCCTACCAATTACTTTTGTATTACTAGAGGTTTCCTACCATATATCCGTAATCCACAGCTCTTGTCTTTCTGTCTGGAATACTCTTTATATTGCTTTATGAGTGTCTTTCACCTCTTTTAAAATGTTCTTAAAATGTTTCATTTTCAGTGAAAGCATCCCTTTACCCAATATTCAAAATTACAACCTTCCCAACCATGGCATCTCCTACAGAATGTTTGGCTTATTTCCTCAATCATGTTTAATAATTCTAATAAATGACATAATATAAAATGTATCTATGAAACAGTCCTGCATTGTTTCATCAGCTTTAATCTGACACCATGCCTTTATCTGAATGATTTGTGGGAAATTCACCATCACTGAAGTGTCTTCCCTTCCCATTCCAGAATTGTGTGAATATCCCACAAACCATAGTTCATCGTGTATGGAGGGAGTCCTGCCCCACCTCCTGGTGGCTCTGCTGATCTTCATTATGCAGGAAAATGGAAGATGCTGTCTTCATGTTTTATAATTCTTCCCATTGTCTTCATATGTCCTTTCCCAACCACTAAGGACATTGTCTCCATCAGTTCTCTTTAGTATCTATGCCCAGTGTCTTTCATTTTTAGGAATCAAAGTCCTGAATGTCTAAAGAAATTTGAGGACTAGGCAAGGTGGTCATGAAGGATGATGAAGGATTCATAAGCAAACTGTTTAGTAGAATCTACAAGCACACAGCCTGACTATCTGCTTAGGTTGGATGGGAAGAGCCAGGAGTGAAAAATGATTAAGACAGGCGCTATCACTATTACTTCAAACTTTTCACGGAATGGTATGACTTTTGGAACATTCCAAAGAAATTATTTTATTGTTCATGTTTTCATTATCTCTTGTTGTTATCAGGAAAACCTCAAGATTAAACAGCATGAGGCTTCTGGTTTTGGTGAAGGGAAGAGCCGAGAAGTTTATCTGTAACAAATCTTGAATGAAAAGTGACACTGAAGAAAAAGCCGTTTAAAGGAAATAGTTTCTCAGAGAGAGCAGAAGCTTGCAGGACCGGGAAATGTGAAATACAGGAAGAGAATGGCAAATCAATCATATTTGTAGGTTGGAAGTAGAAGTAGAGAGAAGAACATTACATGAGAAGTCAAGTCACTAGAAGAATTTCTTGAAGATGTGTCAAGATAAACTGTGTACATTGCCCTAGTTTTTGAGGGCAATTGGTTGTCTTGAGGGCTCAAGATCTTGTGCTCTAAATTCCATCACAGGGGATAAAAATGACCTTTTCTGGATGTCTCTTCAGTGCCAGGTACACCTTTTCATTTTCACAGTAGCATAATGAAGTGGGGAGTATTAATCTCATTTGTCAAGTGAGGAAACAGGTTAAAATAATTGGATGTTTTGACAGTATCTCAGAGCTATAAAGCAATGAACTCAGGAAGAGAAGGTATGTCATCTGCCATAGGTCCCAGGCCCTTGTTTGGCCATTCCTCCGGCTCTCCACCCTTGAGAGAATCATGTGATTTTCCTTACTTTTCCCCGTAACTCACTGCTCGACACTGGAACTCTGGCCACATTTCTAAAGCCTTACTCTTTACCTGCTTTGTGCCTAATACTATGCTCCACACAGGATAGCATTAACCACTTGGTAAATTGGTGCAGAGAGCCCTCTGAACAGGTATTCATGCATCCAGCATCTTAGCTGCCCAGACTGCAAAATCTGACAATGGCAGACTGTAATCATCTTGTAAAGACTGTTCATTACGAAACAAATGTGCCGAGCAATCCAGGGAGTGTAACCTGACAAAGACAAGGTTCCCACACAGGGCACTACATGCTAATCAGCAAAGGAAAAAACCAACGGATCCTGAAGAAATTGAACATACGCATGAAAAACGTTTCTAATTTTTGTATTATTAAGATTTTATAAGGATATGTAATGATTCTTTGGCATACTTTGTTACAAGGCTCATTATAAAATCTGTTAAAAAAAGTGGGGATTAAAATAAATCTCAGATGTCAACACAATCTCTGGGGCAATTCTTCACTAGACCAAATGATGCCATCCACAGCTGCATTATCTATGAGGCTGAGAATGGCTAATGAAGCACATCTATTGTGATAGGTCTTAGGCCATGCTTCATGATGTTTTTTTTTGTTGTTGTTTTTTGTTTTTTGTTTTTTGTCTTCCCACCCAAGGGCTGAACCTAGCCACTCCCACAGTGACAGCTTTAGACTTTGAAAACTCAGTGTCATTTGGCCCAGGAGACTTTCAACTTCATGCAGTCCTTGGGTCGAATTGACAATCATCTTACATCAATGTCACTTCCCTGAGAACAAAGATCTTTGTCTAAGGCACCCATTTTTCCCAGGTATATAGAAATAATCTGATACTCAGCAACAACAAACATGTACACATACATAATACATACACATACATATGTATAGTTAAGTTTAAATATTAAAATTTGTTTATGTAACTGTTATACAACCTGTGTACCTCTGCTCCCTGTCATTACTCTGCCCAAGCCATATGTGTAGGTGTTCTATGAGAAACATTTGAAAATATGGTTTTTAAATACCATTCCAGCTCCTGAATTCAGCGACTTGTTTATTCTGCTGCTTTCAGCCTCCTCTTCTGGCTACAGATGTCTCTAAATAGCACTGCTGTTATTTGTGTTTTCATCTATAATTATTTTCTCAACAAGAGTTTTTTAATCCTTGGGTATGCATTAAAGGAAAAACAATACTGGAAAGAAAAAAAAATCTGATTTTTTTTCTTCCCTGTCTGAAAATTTTTGTAATGTGTCCTTAGACACAAACAAAAATGCATCACCAGAAATGTAGCCACACAGGGACTGGAACTGGGCAGAGAAGACTGGAGAGTGATTTCATTCTGTAACTCATCCTTTAAGTGAAATTTGCCAAGGGTTGTTGTTGTTGTCTTTACCCTATTTTGGCCTCATTTTCTCCTGTGTACATATGGGGAACTTGGTTTTCTATATATTTTTTCCCAAATACTGCATTTCCAGGTTCTAGAACAATCTATGTCATGCAAATATGTATTTTCCAGGAAACCTACATAAAAACAGCCAGAGATCGGTGGTCTGCTTGAAGGCAAAGGTCTCTGGCTGGATGTGTCAGAGCTCACCTCTTTCTTCATGAACACATCTATAAGGTTCAAGAAAAAAACCCTAATGAGGACACTTGCAGGATTCAGGCTTGTTCTACCTCCTCTTAGCACTGAGATTCAAAGGTCACTACATCGCTTTAATTAGAAGGTAGGTAAGACCTACCTTCATAGCATGTAAAACAGAGAATAAAACAAATTCATAACACTTGTGAGAATCCCCAGTACACCACAGAGCCCAATGGATGTCTTTCCTTGAGTCGTTATAAGAAAATATTGATCTACAGTTAAACAAACAAGCATGCATTACCTCTTTACATTAAGTTGATTTTTGAAATTTGTTAAGAGCTCCGCTACAGGTCATCAGATTTACACCCATGTAGTTGTTCAATGTAGTTGACAAATGAAGACCTTGGGACATGAATAGAGTCCCAGAAAGCTCCATTGGTGTTTATCATCCACACTGTAGTACTGAGCAGATAATGCAGAAGCCTGACCTACACACATCAAGCAATGACCTTCTGTTTACAAAGTGTCTATGGATACTACTGAGTATTGTGGAACTAAGCATGTACTTAGTTTACCGTTAAGACAAATAAACTACATTTGGGTGGAGATCACAGCTGTTTTGTGCAGTCATGGCCTCAAAGGCAAATGCTTTGTTTTAGAGGTTGAATGGGCTATTTCCCTCCATGTCTGATTACATGCTGTGCATCTCAAAGCATATTGACAATTTCATTATACTGAGTGCAGTATTCCATATCAACAGCTCATCCCTGTGTTGAATTATAAAATGTGATGACTTAAAAGGCCAGGTATGAGCGAAGGCATCCGCCTTCAGTCCTTCTGCGGTTGGACTGGCTCCAAAATTAAGCAAGATGTGACCAGCTTCTAAAGCTTGAACATTTCCTAAAATTGTTTTGTCACCAAAATGAGGCCATCTAAAAGATTAAAGGCTCTCCCTGTTTCTTTCTTTAAAAAAAATATGGAGGAAAAATTCCCATATAATTACATTCTAGTTTAAAACTCTAATTGAACACTGTTGTGTTTGTAAGATGTCCCATCTTCTTTTAGGGGCAATATTCTTACTAGTCATACAAGCTCTCTAATCATTTAAGGGCAAAGACTCTTCAAATTACATACCTTTGTTTCAAGGCAAATAAGAAAGTGAAAGTTTGGGGTTTTGTTTTTTTGGTTGGTTGGTTGTTTTGTTTTGTTTTTTTTTTCCATAAGTGAACATCAATTATGTACTTATAAAAGCTAAATAATCAAACTAAATTGACTAAATACTCAAACTGAAATAGGTTGATATTATCTTGACTAGCATCAGTTCAAAAACTTAGGTCAGGTCTGTCAATGATTTTTAAGGCAGAAGCCTTCCAGATTTTGATGAAAAAATTGTTTAAGAACAGACAAACATTAAAAAACAAAGGCATTCAGGATAAACTAATTGAGAATGTCTATTGACAAAGTGAGGAAGGAAATAGCCATATCAGTTTGATTTAGAAGTTGGGGAGACCCATGTTTGACCTTAATTAGTCATCCTGATTTCTAAGCTTGTTATCTATAAAACCAAAGTCATAACAATAACCCCTCCCCCAGTGCTAGAGAGAGAATTACATGGAGGAATTGAATAAGATACATGTTAGTGATTTGAACAGTTCCTAGTGATCAATATAGTCATCAGGATGATGGAAGGATGAAATATGTGGCAGTGACATTTCATTTCCTCCATTTCATCTTTCACTCCATATTCAAAGCAGAAAGGGAAGGAGGTTCCTCTTGTCAGTGAGAGGCTACCATGTTCTAGCTGCATTATGTGAATTATCATCTCTAGTCACTGTACCCTTTACCTGAATTAGGTTCATTTTGAAGAGAAGAAACCAGAAACTCAGGGAGCATGTAGCCAGGTGAAAGTCATGTGACTGGGACACAACAAAGACAGCATGAAACTCATGTGTCCTGTGCCTATCCCATTCCATTCCTATTAAAAAATGCAGGTGGGAGTGAGTTCACATGAGCATGCCCAAGTACACACGCACACACACACACACACATGCACACACACACACACACACACACACACACACACACACCTGGTTTTTAAGGCAATTGGGGGATTTGTTTAGGCTGGATAACCACAACTTTGCAAACCTTGAACATACTGGCCATGGCATTTAATCCTCTAAACAGACTTGCAGTTATTATCATCATCTCCATTTCATAAATGACTAAATCAAAACTCGGAGCATAAATGATACAGTCAAATGTTAATAAATAGCAGATTCAGGATTGAAATGGAGGTCTAAGTCTGACAACAAAGTTAAAAAACAAAAATCGCACCAATAGAAATTATTTGTTAACATGGACTTGGTGTCCTGGTCATTCCAGCTACTTTGGACGCCGAGGGAGAATTGCAAGTTCAAGGCTTGTCTGGGCCCCGGAGTGAGTTCAAAGCCAGGTTTGGAAGCTACATGGGATCTTGATGTAAAATAAAAACTGAAAATAATGGAGAGGTATTTCAGTGAGGATGGAGAGATAGCTCAATGAGAATGAACAGATAGCCCAATGAGAATAAAGAGAGAGACCAAGAAGAGAGCAGTGTCTTAGCATATTTAAGTCCTTAGGTTCAATCACCAAATATCACACCTCGACTGACACATTGAAAGATTAGCTTACGTGTGCAATTCTACTTTTTACTCTCCTAAATTATGTGAGAGTTTTACTTTCTCTTGGGAAAATGATTTGTGGCATGGAGAAACTTTTCCTGCTGAACGAGTGATGGGAACTGACACTCTTTGAACTGGGCAGAAAGGATGAATAACAGACACAGATGTCCCGCTGGTTTATTTCTTAGGTAATAAGGCATCGGACAAAGACGAAAGGGCCTATTTGATTTCAGCAAAATGTGGAGCCATGCTGCTCAATTGCAAGCCTCCTCCTTGTAGCAGCATCCTTTCCTCCTCAGTGAGGTCACGGTGCTGGTGATCTGCAAAGTGAGCTTTAATATACCAGGGTTTTCAACTCCAGGCTTTCAAATAAAGCTTGTCCTGGGCCCCGAGTTTCCAAGCTGCTCACAGATCTTTGTCTCAAAGGATTGAGTGGAGCAATGAGCTTCCAAGGGTAGCTCAGTGAATGCCCATGAAACAAAAGAGCCTGGAAGAAACTTTTTGTTTGATAACTTAATAGCGCGATTAGCTAAAGAAAGTGTTACTTGGTGAACCCTCAGGGAGCCCTAATCTGGAAAGCATTACCTGAAGAATGTACAAACACTGAGAGTCATCAGCTTATGAACTGGCATCTCGGTAACCAAATAGGTTTTTAGATTAACGATATCTTTCAGAAGCTCCCACATCCCATGAATTCTCTAACACAGAATTTGGAGATGAGTAATTAAGACCAAACTATTCATATCGGCCTAAAACTCATATGCTGTTATCTTTTGTATTGCAATAAGCTATCAGGTGAAAGGACAAAAATGAAAAAAGCCAAGATAAGTAAATACCACAACGTTCACTGGCTGCTGAAAAACCTAGTCTGAATATAGTCACACTCATTTGAAATGTAAAGGCTTTTAATACTGAAAATTTTCATTTTGGGGTTTAAGTGGGGTACTTAAAGTCTTAATTAAAAAATATTATCAGGGTTCTAAATTTAAAACTTGTCAGAAAACAAGCAAAGCTAATAATAAGCATGTCAAAAGGATGTCTTATCTTTGGATCAGTTACTTATATAAAAGAAATACAAATCTGCAAAGTGTCACTTTTCTTTTTTTTTTGTTCTTTCTCTTTTTTATAATAATTTTTATTTTGTATATTAATCACAGGTTATTTACTTTGTATCCCAGCAGTAGCCCCATCCCTCATTCCCTCCCAATCCCTCCATCCCTCCCTCATCTCCTCCCTGCCCCTTTCCAAGTCCACTGATAGGGGAGGACCTCCTCCCCTTCCATCTGACCCTAGCTTATCAGGTCTCTTCAGGACTGGGGGCAATGAAAGAGGACCCTGGGTAAGATGATCAATCCTCACTTAAAAATACAAATGGGATGGACATTGGATGTGGGAGAAAACAAGTAATAGGACAGGAGCCTACCACAGAGAGCCTCTGAAAGACTCTACCTAGCAGTGTATCAAAGCAGATATTAAGACTCATAACCAAACCTTCAGCAGAGTGCAGGGAATCTGCACTGTTCCCTTTCTGTTGGGTCATTTACCTTCAGCACATAAAGATTTCAAGCAACCCTCCTTGTGAGGCTTTTTAGCGCTCCAGACTGTTTCCACTGTGAGGTCTGTCGTTCCTACGTACCTGGTTTAAGGTCAGAATAGGTGAGTGATGGAGGGTTTCTTGGGGTTAGGAGCAGAGGACACTAGTTCATATCCAGCACCAATGCCAGTAGCTTACAACTCTGTAATTACAACTTCAGGAAATCCAGTACCCATTTCTGGCCTCTGCCGGCATCTGTACTCACTTATATCATCCCACAAACACATACGCATATTATAGATGCAATTAAAAAGTAAAATAATTTGAAAAATTAAAATTCTGTTGGCAAGATGACTCAGTGAGTAGAGGCAGTTGCCACCAAGCTTGAAAACCAGTTCAGTTCCTAGGATACATGTGGTTGGGAGGAGAGAACAAACTTCTTCAACAGTTTGTCCTCTGATCTCTATACATGCGCTGTGGCACAAGTACAAACCAAGACACAACAACACACACTTAAGCACACACACCCCAAACAAAAACTAAATAAATTAATTAATTAAAATTTCTGTAAATAAAAAGATCAAAATTTTGAAGAAAAGCCCAATATAAGTCCATTTTAAAAACTCGCTTCACAGAGGCCTTTGTTTTGGGAGCATTCTTTGATGCCTGACCCTGGAGCAGGCCGTAGCCTCTTGATCATTCTCAGTCTATGGTGTAGAATAGCTTCATGCCCCACTGAGTAGTTTTTGTAGTCTGCTGTTATTATCAAGATCAGAGGCTAGCTCATGAAGCAAGGCAGGAACTTTCCAAGATGAAGTTTAAGGACACCTTGGGCTATCTGGTCAGACTTTGTCTCAAAACAAACAAATAAATAAATAATAAAATTAAAGCATGGACCAAGGTAAGAAATTCAGGCCTTGACTCTCAAACCGCTTTGCCATCCTACCTGTAAATAAGTACGCGTCAGCATTAGCACCAGAGAAAAATGGAAACATCAGATCATTGGTGCATTATTGGATTTAGAGTCCTCTGGGAAAGTTCGTGTATGTGTAAATGTGTCACAGGCTGACATTTATGCTCTAAGCCAGCTGAGGTGCATTTACCCTGAACTTACATTGAAATGTACACTGGAAGTGAACTTAAACCACTTGATATGAATCTTTCTATAGCTATCTACTTTTTTGAAAAAAACAATAAAATATCCGACATCTTTGACTGGTTCAATAATTCATTGTGTATGAAGCTGGCTTTACATCCTCAAATAGAAACTTCTCAAATGCTCCTCTGCTTGACTTAGCTAATTTTATGTAGCTTCATTTACTTACATGCGATAGTTTAAGGCACAGGGGAATTGGATTCATGGTCTGTTTCACAATAAGAAAATTTGCTTAGTAGGGGGAAAGTCGTTAAGCCATTCCCAGTACTGGATTATTAAATTATTGCTTTTCTAACAGATAGGTCAACTTATTCAAGTAAGACTTAATTATTCATTCATCCATTCAACAATATATATTGAGTACTTACTTGAGCGAGACACTGCTACACACTGGGGCATAACAATGAATGAATTTATTCGCCTTGCTTGTGGATACACAGGGGCTTTGAAGGCGGATAGGAGCATCACTCACACCATCACAGCAAACAGAAGCCCATTGTCCTCAGAGGATGTAAGAGTGTACCCAGGTGAAGTCAGAGATGGCTCCTCAGTGGAACCGACAACTCAGCTGCAGCTTAAGGTGTGAGAAAGTCCTCCTTAAGACAAGGAAGGAGAGAATCACGCATATGACCTTGAGGTCAAGCAGGCAGATTATAAACCTCAAAGTAGCTCCATATCGCCAAACAGTTTTAACCCAGTTTTGAGGAGTCATCCAGGCCCCTGACCACGTAGTCTAATAGCCAGAGTCTTGAGAAGCAGAAGACCTGGAGACTTTGCTGTATCCCCCAGGGTCCTATGTCCCCACTCTTGCAAACCAAGGTTCATAAAGTCTACTGCCTGGGTCATGGGAGGAGTAGATGAGATGAAGTGTGAAGAGCTTCACAAACTGAAGAGTACTACACACAGTAAAAAAGAAAAAAAAACTTGCAAATGATTGCGGTGGCAAATTTTTCCATTAGATGAACTACATCGAGATAAAAGCAAAATGTGGTATCATTAAAGTAGCTGTCCACTCTGTTACAGGCATCTTTCCCAAAATCTTAACGTCAACAGACCCCAGTGAAAGTTGTAACACCCGCCAGGATAGCCAGAGGCCAGCTCTTGGTGTCTTGGCCTGTGCTGCATGGCCAGGCATGCTTTGTTTTAAGGTCTCCCGTATCATGAGGCCGTGTGACACAGCCCAGCCATCTAAAGACATGAGGTCAAAATGTGCCTACTACCACATGAACAAAGTGGAAGCGCATATTCCCCACCCCCCGGGGCTTGAATTACCTGGCCGTTTCTATTGTTTTAGCCTGTACTGTTTTAATTTCCATCCTAGTGTCTCCTCCAGGTCACTGAAGGACTCCAGGGAAATTACTCTGCATCGAAATGTCTTAACAAAGTTATACTGTAGTTATAAAATTAAAATAAAGGGCAATCTTGGCTAATCAATTTAATTAGGGGTTGAGTATTTCAGGAAGGATGGAAGGAAGGAACGTGGCTCTGTCTAAGCAATCGCAGCGAGTTAAAGGTTTTCAGGGGAGAGGTGGTCATACAGCTCTGGAAGTCAGAAAAGGGAAATTGGGAAAATACGCCACATTATATGAACCTATCTAGACAAGGTGGATGGACGGCTTATGAAAAATGAAAGCTTAAAGTGACACTGTCAACTCCAAGTTCTTGTGTTTCTGCCATAGTGAAGTTCCTCTGGGGTGGTGCTATCGCCAACAGGAAGTGTCTCATTATTGTTGTTGTGCTTGTTGCTCTAATTCAGTATATGTGTTACATGCATGCACATTGTGTGTGTGTGGCAGGGGACATTTGAGGATTCACAGTAGCAAAGCTTAATTTCTACAAAACGCACAGCCACAAGGAACAAAGCACTGCCCTTTTTGCCCTCCATTTCCCATGTCCCATGTCTCTAGGGTGGTCCTAGCATTGATTAAATGGCCAGGCTAGGTAGTGCTTATAGAGCCTTGATGCTGAATGTCCATCCCAGACAGCAGCCTGTGCTGCACTGAACTGGAGTCAAGAGAGGATCGCTCCACGTGGCTGCCGGGGTGTCACTGATTTAGTTACTGATCTAGGCTGTAACTAAAGCATGCAGCAACATTCACTGGGTTTCTCTGTTGGTTTTGAGTGGGCCTCAGAAGTTTGGGTTTATCCTGCCCTTAAAGACTTATGTAATGATGCAACTCCCACCCTACCATGGCCTTCAAGTAACCATGTCGAGGTGACATCAGCCACGTAGCTGTCAGTCCCAGGTTTACTAATTCCTTTCCTTTCCACTCTGCACAGCTTAATACATTTGTGCACAAGCGTGTCTATGTGAGCCTCAACCTCAAGCTTCACCACCTTTGTTAGAGTCGGTTCCTGAGCACATTCTGTCATTACACTGGTTAAGCATCTGTGACATGGTTGACCATGATAACTGAAGAGCAGGATTTCCTAGAGTCCTTAGGAATTCTGGGGCTTTTCTAGATTTGAAAGCAGCATCCCTCAGGAAGCTAGAGCTTTACTGTAAAAGGGAAATTTGGAGTTTTCCAGAAACAGTAAAGACCTACCCCTCTGTGAGCACAGAAGCTCTGAGCGGTGTTTCCAAACACGGGGTTTACAGAGAGCACCCATGCTACCCTTCTTTTTGCTCCTTCAGTTCTTCTCTTGGCTTGCTTTGCCAGGGGGGAAAAAAAAACACTACAAACTTCCAAGTTGCTCAGGCTGGAAAACTCAAAGGATTCTTTATTTCTGCATTTTTTATTAGCCCTCATTTTTAATTAGTTGATGTCATTTATGACTTATGCACTCATAATGACTTTTCTTTTAGTTACCACATCTCGTATTGCCTTAGTCTAGAGAACATTGATCTCCTTCTCAGTAATGCC
The DNA here is from genome assembly GCF_030254825.1 of Meriones unguiculatus. Classification (NCBI taxonomy): domain Eukaryota; kingdom Metazoa; phylum Chordata; class Mammalia; order Rodentia; family Muridae; genus Meriones; species Meriones unguiculatus. Next base: position 63,199,782 of record NC_083362.1, on the reverse strand, counting down.
TTCTTTTTTTTTTTCTCTCTTACAAATGTATCATCTACACTTTCTCCACATTCATTTTGGTAAAACAGAGTTCTGTGCATAATGCCGTAGTAAAAATTATTTGACAAGTCTGAGTGGCCATACTCATAGGCCGAAGACAAAAATCCTTTAATACTTTGATTAGCCTGACCCCAAAGTGATTTTGTATTATATATCCTCTTTCTTACAACAGAAAGAACAACCTGAAAGGATATTTCCATTTTCTATCCCATTTTTTAATTCACACTTCTAGGGTGTGTTTTTTCCCCTATATTATCACTGTAAACCTATCCCTGTTCCTCACTACCAGCATGGAAAATGCATTCTCATCTTCCAACTACAGCATAAAGGATAACATTTCTGTGAATTTCCCCCCAATAGTCTCCCTTCTAGTTAATTGCACCCTCCTTTGATCCCTGCAGCATTTTCTCTATATCTCTATTTTACCATTTCTTAATTATACTTCTTGCTCATAAACACATTCTCAATTAAAATAGAAGCTACATAATGGCTCAGGATGGTTTGCTATCTGTGTGTTTCTTAAGGATTGAGAGAACACCATTAACAATTAGCACCAGAGAATTAAGAATGTGCAGAAATCCAATGAGAGGTAAATAACACAACTAGATAACTTAAAATATATTCTGAAAGTTGCTAGAATTCTTAATTTAAAAAAAATTAAGAAAACTAGGAATAAAAGAATGTTTCATCCCTTAAATAAGGTTCTTATTAATTTGAGATATATTAGTATTCTTTATTTTAAAATACTGGCAGTTAAAATGAATAGTGCTCATTTGGTTTTCTTTATTGCCTTGTTTGTAAACACATGGAAATGAAGTTCAAAAAATGAAGTCCAAACCCACAAAGGGAGTCTTCTAGAATTTAATAAATTCCTAGAAGATTGTAAATGTGACCATGGGTAAATGTCATCTCTGCAATTTATGAAGCAAGGTAAATGGATATAAAAATACAAATATAGTTAGTTTTATCAATCCAGGGGTTCAAGCAATCTTGAATCAAAAATTTTCAAAATACAATTCATGTCAGAGACAGCTCCTGTTCCCCTTACTAGGGAACCCACTTAGATACTGAGTTGCCATAGGCTACATCTGTGCAGGGGTTCTAGGTTATCTCCGCGAATAGTCCTTGTTTGGAATATCAATCTCAGAAAAGACCCCTTTGCTAAGATTGTTTGGTTCTGTTACTCTCCTTATGCAGCTTCTGTCCCCTTCAGGTCTTTTTATCTCCCTCTTCTTTCATAAGATTGCCTGCACTCAGCCCAAAGATTAACTATGAGTTTCAGCATTTGCTTTGATACACTGCTGGGTAGAGTCTGTAGCCCAGAATGTCCTAAAACTCACAGCATAGCTCAGGATTGCCTCAGACTTAGAGAAATGCTTCTGCCCCAGCTTTCTAAGTATTCGATCTACAGGTCTGAATTACTGTAGCCAGAGCTTTTTCTCTTTGATAACAACATCTTTCAATAACAACATTTCTAATGAGTATGCTTTTAACTTCCAATTCTCTAATGGTTTGTAATATTGAACTTATTTTTTATTCTTATTGGTTACCTGTCTATATATATTTTAAAACTAACAAATTCTCTGAGCAGGGGGTCTAGGTTTTCTCTACATATGGTCATCTGTTGGAGTATCAGTGGTCTTTCTATCTCCCTTTTCTTCCGTAAGGTTTCCTGCACTCTGCCCCAAGTTTGGCTATGAGTCTCAGTATCTCCTTTGATACCCTGGTGGGTAGTGTCTTTCAGAAGTCCTCTGTGGAAGGCTCCTGCCATGTTCTTGTCTTTTCCTACTTCTAATTTCTATCCTGTTTGCCCTTCTGAGTGAGGTTTGTGCCTCTTACCTAGGGTCCTCCTTGTTGTTTAGCTTCTTTAGGACTATAGAAGATAGCATGTTTATCCTATATTATATGTGTAATATCCACTTATAAGTGAGTACATACCATGTGTGCCTTTCTGCTTCTGGGTTACCTCACTCAGGATGATCTTTTCTAGTTCCCACCATTTGCCTGGAAATTTCATGATTTCTTTGTTTTTAGTTAAGGAATAATATTCCATTGTATAAATGTACCACACTTTCTGTATCCATTCCTCAGTAGAGGGACCTAAAGGTTGTTTCCAGATTCTGACTGCTACAAATAAAGCTGCTATGAACATAACTGAACAAATGTCCTTATTGAATGGTGGTGTATCTTTTGGGTATATGCCCAGGAGTGGTATGGCTGGATCTTGAGCCCATAGGCTGCTCAGTTTACAAGTGGGTTCCCTAGTAAATAGAGCAGGGGTTGTCTCTGACATGAACTCAGTGGGTGGCTCTTTGATGCCAGGCCACAGAGGAAGATGATGCAGGCAGCCCTGATGAGACCTAATAGGCTAGGGTCAGATAGAAGGGGACTAGGGAAAGGGAATAGGAAGAGAAGAGGGAGGGAGAGAGGGTAGGACTGGAATTAGATGAGGGAGGGGGCTACAGTGGAGATACAAAGTGAATAAATTGTAATAAATAAATAAATAAAACTAGCAATTTCACTCCTTTGTGTATTTTTCCATGTCATCATTTGTCCATTTTTTTTTAAAAAAAAATGGGTTTTCTTGTCTGTTCCTTGTGCATTTTGGATATTAACTTCTTATTCAGTATATGATGGACAGTCTTTCCCAGTCTGTGTGTTTGTCTTTACTGTTTCCTTTGTTGTGGAGAAACTTTAAATTGAGGCATCTCATTTATCAATATATTTATTAATAAACTGCATGAAAACTAAAAATCATCAATAAATTATCATCTATAAGAACAAAATAAAAGATTTAGCAAATATTTTAAAGCTAGCTTATCTTAGATTTTTAGTCACCCATAAAAAATACATAAAGCAAAAACTTCATTAAGTGTTTCCAGGTATCAAGAACAAGGTGAGTGGATTCCCTGTCTATGTATAGAATTTTCACTATGTCAATGTTAATTTTATCAAAAATACCAATTTGAATATAAAATTAAACTTTGCCATAAGTTTTTTAGTTTTATTCAAGTATGTACTGTAAAACCTTCCATTTGTCAGTCACTGAAATTTTATATTATTTTTTTTCATTACAGTGGTTTTACAGTTAGTTATTTAAAAAAATCTAGTAAGGTGATTACATCACCATTAAATTTTAAGTCATAGTTGATATTTTTACCCATTGATTTTTAGGCATGAAGTTAGAGTAATTGCTCTTAGAACCATTATTTCATGTTATTTATGGGAACTGAGTTATAGTCATTCTATTCCAATTCATGATAGCTTTTTAAAAAATCTTTGAGTCACTAGCATATAACATGAGAATTTTTCCTGTGCTGCAAATCTGTCTAAACAATTGTCGAGCTATATTTTAGGTAATTGGACTGGAGAATTCAATACTACGATGGAGCAGCTGAGAGTGGCCATTGTCACAGTAAATTCTACCAGAGTGGACGCAGGACTAGCCACAGGATTATCATCATGGATTGCTGCAGCCATGAATCATCTGAAGGAATGGGCGGGCATGGGAGCGTTAGCAGGCCTTCTGGTGTTGGTCTCCTTGGTTTGCCTGTGGTATATATGCAAGATTAGAGTCTCACAACAGTGTGATGCAGCCTTGATCATTCAGGCCTTTACAGCCATTGAAGCAGGACATTCTCCCCAAGCATGGTTGGATACCATAAAAAGCTAAAATGTTATGCTCAGGATGTGAGGCTAAGCACTGCACTCAGGGTCAGCCGCTTTGGACCCAGAGAAGAGCATGTCTGGTTGCATGCGGGTTGATGCCCCAGGTCCCGCCTCTGAGAAAAAGGTATCGGACGGGTCTGATGCTCTTTGGGTGGATGACACCTAAACGAACATCGGTACAAAGTCCCAATTTATTTCTAATATCAGAGATCAGACCTCTACTCTTGCCAGATGCATCTAAAACAAAAAGGGGGAACTGTAGAGAGCTGCGGAATGCTATGCCTTAAAGATGGAGCTGGTTTCCACCTTCCACCTTCCCGATGGTGAGTGCTCTCTGTCACGAACAATTCCACATTTGGCTAAGGCTGAGGATCTGGCTTGCTTCCATGTATGTGGACCTATCTGCATTGCACACGTGGCATGCCTGGGTTGGCTACCCAGAGGCTATTTAAGCTGTGGGCTGGCTTTCCCCAGGGTCTGAGGATTGTTCAAGGTTCCTGAATAAACTGCATTGAAAAAAAAAATCTTATTCTTTTATTCAAACACATGTAGGAATGCATTTCCATTTACTGAAATGTCTTGCGAAGTATACTACTAGGCGTTTCTGTAAGAAACAGTACCAAGAGAGTTTGTGGGAGGGTGGGCAGGGAGAGAAAGAGGAAATTTGGAGGAAGAGAAGGGAAGGAGGAGAGAGACAGAGACAGAGAGCAAGGGAGGATGAAAGGGGGTGAAGAGGAGGAAAAGAAAAGAAGAAGAAGGCAAGAAGGGGGAAAGAAAGAGGGGAGGGAAGACAGGAGATGGGGAAGGGGAAAGGGACTGAAAGGAGAGGGAAGAGAAGAGAGAGGGAAAAAGATGACAGAGAGTGAAAGGGATATAAATGTGAAAGGGGCAGGGTAAAAGGGGAAGGGAAAAGGGGAAGAAGGAGGAAGAAAGAGGGAAGACAAAGATTTGTTGTAAGTAATTGCTGTCAGGTGTTTCAGGAAGCTTGAGGAGACATCACTATTGATTGTGATTACTTTACCAGATATAAAGCTATGAATATGAAGCTACTGTAATGGAAAACACATTGTTTGATGCAAAATTTGAATAATGGCCAAATGGAGAATAAGAAATCCACAGGGAAGAGGGATCCATTCATCATGTTCACATGGACACTTGTAAGGTTTTTCTCATTAAAAAAAAAAAAAAAAAGAATAAACTAAACAGATGCCGTGAAACCAAACCTAGCATCCAGAAGATGTTAACTTATAAAGGAGGCATGATAGGAGTGATCACTCAAGAAACTACACTAACAAAGTGCATCAAGTTGTTTGGGTATGTGTTTTTGTTTTGTTTTGGATGGGAGGTTTGATCAACTTGGACACAGTGTCTTGAAATTTATCTAAAAGGAATTAAAATTTAAAGACTCTCACTTCTGGCAAATCTAGATGATTTAAGGTATGAGACACTGAAAGTAACTGCAACACTCCACAAGCAAAGAATCAACATGCTCCATGATTCATAAAGAGAAGCAAAGGCACAAACATGCACAGAAGACATCGTTGCATCCTAACTGTGGTGGTTACAATGGGAAATACCCCTCACAGGCTGAGGTGCATGGTCTCTGGTTGTGGCATTGTATGGAGAAGTTATAGAGAGATATGTCTCTTCTGGAGGAAGTTTGTCACTTGGGAGTGGTTTTAAAAGTTTAAGACCGCACCCCACTAAGAGTTCCCTCTCTGCCACATTCTTGTTATTAAAGATGTGATCTCTTCTTGCTTGCTTCCTGTCACTGTGCCTGGCACTTGCTGCCATGTCTTTGTCCTGCCTCCATGATGGGCTCTCATATCTTTGGAACTGTAAGCCAATATGAACCTCAGATGTTGCCTTTGTTCACTGCACTTTACCACAGGAAGAGAAAAGGAGCTAAGATGCTGGCCAAAGCCAGAGTTCAGATGACCCTGTTCACGTGTGCAAGGAACAGAAGACAGAAGGTGAAAAACAGGAGTGCAGCAGATGTGTGCTCTGAGAGAAGAATCTTCATCAGTTAGGTACAGCCTTGGGAAGGGATGGGGTAGACAGAAAAGGCAATGGCTCTCCAAGTCTTGAAGACTTTGTCTGGCTGTGTATCTGCACAGGTGGCCTGTGGAGAACTAGAGGTTATAGAGAGGCTCTGAGAACTGCCTTCAAGGTGCCTGAGCCCACTGCTGACAGCGAGACAAGACAAGCCACTTTGCTGGCATCTAGAGAGAACCCAAGCAGATGAGATCTGGGGACAGGTTAGACAGGTGAACAGTTGCCTCTCCTGGGCACAGGGAGTGACAGTCAGCGGTATCTAAGTTTAAGCATCTTCTGGGTCTGGTGTTTCTTCTGTTGAGTAGCATCAGAGAGTGGGTGGTGTGGTAGTTTGAATGAGAAATGGCCCTTCCATAGGGAGTGTTATTATTATGAGGTGTGGCCTTACTGGAGTAGGTGTTACTTTGTGGAAATGTGTCACTGGGTTTGAGGTCACCGATGCTCAGGCCAGGTCTAATGTCTCATTTTTGTCCTGCTGCCTGCCGATCTAGAGGCAGAACTCTCAGCTACTTCTCCATCACTATGTCTGCCTGCATGATGCCATGTTTCCCACTATGATGATAATGGACTAAAAGTCTGAACTGTACGCCAGCTCCAATTAAAAGTTTCCTTATAAAAATTTCTATGGTCATGTTGTCTCTTTACAGCAATGAAACCCTAATGAAGACAGCATAAATATATATTACCTAACAGTTCAGCAGGCTTGGGATGTTCTCACTAGCCTTCTGCTATTTATCACAGAGCAATGAGAGCAAGACGGAGTCCTAGGCTCCACCATGAAAAAGTCAAGACCACTCATTCTGTTAAGTCAGTGATGATAAGTCAGTGGTGTACTAGACTTATCCTTTGACTGGACTAGAGGGAACTTTGGGCTCCTGAGGACCTTTGAATTATACAGAAGTTGGAGAAGTACAGAGCCGGAATGAATGCTAAAGAAGCAGCCATCGTTGTGAATGTATCGTAGACTGAATTACAGAGGAAAACAGGGTGAATAATTGCCTCTGATGTCATTTATAACTACCATCCTCTCCCACCCATTCTGTCTTTCTTCTACCCTCAGCAAGCACCCCAGAAGGTCTTGGTTCTTTTTCTGGAGGTGTAACCCATAGCTTCATTCCCAAAGGCTCTGTGACAGTTGTCGTCCTTCCTGGATTAGGCTGTTGTAATTTTCCACTGACTTGAATCACAGGACATGGTAATACCAAGAGATACCCTGGGGGTGATTTGTCTTAGTTAGATTTTTATGGCTGTGATGAAACACTGACCAAAAGCTACTTGGAGAGGAAAGGGTTTATTTGCCTTACATATCCTGAATCACAGTACGTAGAGGGAAACTAAGGCAAGAACCCGAACCAGATGAGAGCCTGGCGGCAAGAACTGATGAAGAGACCATGGAGGAGTGCTGCTAACTGCCCATGGCTTGCTCAACCTGCTTTCTTATAGAACCCAGGACCATCTACCTAGGGTTGGAGCCACCCACAATGGCCTAGGTGCTCCCACATGAATCACTAAAGAAGTAGAGGCCCCCCCACAAACAGGCTTGCCTACTGCCCAGGCTTATGGACGCAGTTTCCCAATTGAAGTACCCTCCTCCCCAATGGCACCAACTTGGATCATGTTAACATAAAACTAGACAACATGCAAGACCTCACCCCACTAAGACCTCATGACCATGGCAACTCTTATACAGGAAGACATTTAAGAGGAGCTGGCTTACAGGTTCAGAGGTGTAGTCTATTATTATCATGGCAGGAAGCATGGTGGCATAGTCAGACATAGTGCTGGAGAAGGAACCAAGTCCTATAATTGGATCCACAGGAAGCAGGAAGAGAAAGTGAGTGACTAGGCCTATATTGAGCTTCTGAAACTTGAAGTGGACTCTCCAGTGACACATGTACTCCAATAAGGCCACACCAACTCCACAAACACGCAGCCTCAGTTTTCACACTTTCATGGAACTGAAGGCTTCTGTTACACGTATTACACGTATCTTTCATTTGACTCAGGTTAGTATTTTGGTGCAGTAGGCTCCCACAAAGCTCATACACGCTCTTATGAACATGAGGAGTGCTCAACAACTGGGCAGCTTCCTCCCAGTGACAGCACGCAGATGAGTCACTAAAATGAGCCTCGGCAGAGTGCTGTTGACAGAAGATCACAGCCTAGGCTCTTCTGGACCCCAGAACAGGTATTATCTCAGACTCCTCCCAGCTCCATTTCAAGACCCTTACCGTCTCGGCATTTATGCAGGCACAGTGGGAAACAGAGAAGGTAGGGGACCCCCCAGTAACCAGAGAATGCAGGTCATCTTGACCTGAGTGGCTGCTTGGTTTTTCTTTTAAGCTATCCATACAGATAATGTATTTGATAGACACTATTTGTTTCAGTTGGTTACAATAACTTGCATATTCCTCGAAATACAGCAAGTTCAGTCATCATATTCTTCGATGGATTATCAACACATTAAACCATGTTAGGTGCCTTCGGCAACTTGTATGCATTTAGTCTGAGAGGACATCTGCTGAAATACTGCAATATTATTTGGGGGCTTCTGTGATTTTTTTTTTTTTGGCCCAGGAAAAGGTAAGACCATTTTCTATTCTGTGTCTGCAAGACTATTTCTATACGTGCTCAAAAAGATGGATGACTCCAGGGCTAACCAAAGTGGTTTGTGAATAGTCTCTTAAGTGATCAGTCTGGACTGTGTGATCAATCGGGCAGGGACAGCAAGGAGTTTATCAACATGACAGGTGGTGGCCAAGCATACTACCCTGTCCTGTTGTTCAAAGATGTGCTTATTAAGCATGTACTGTGCACTTGAAATATAAAGGCCAGACAGGTCCCTAAGGACTCTCTGCCCATCATTTTACAAAAGATGAACCCGAGACCTAGAAGAGGATTTTTTTTTTCAGGATACACAGTAAAATTTTAAAAAGAACCATTGAAAAAGCTTCCTGACTCTGGAAGAAGGTATTTGTGTTATATAACTGACAAAGGGGTTTCATATGTAACATATGAAGAACTCTTGGGAACTGATAAGAAAATCAAATAAGCTAATTGGAGAGAAGAGGAATGTATTATGACATCCTGTTACTGACTTCAAAAAATCAGCTAGAGGTGCTGAAGGAAATAGGGGCTTGTTTTCTTCATAGAAACAGACATCAAAAGGGAGGCCACCTAGAACAGGAACAGCCTCCAAAGATCAGAATTTGATTGCTTTCCTGTCACATGAGTCTTCCTCACATGCCACATATTCCATCCTGTTCTCAAGGTATCTGGTCTATGCTCCAGAGGAAAAAAAGCATAGAAAAATAAAAAGATTGTAATAGAATGGCAATAAAACACATATCTTTTGAACAGCTTTCTGGAGGGAGATGGAAAGATGGTTCCATGATTAAAGTGCTTTCTGTGCAAGCATCAGGCCCTCAGTTCAGATCCCAGCACCCACATAAAAGCTGGACATTAGTATTCATTTGTAACCCCAGCACTGCTGGTATATATAGAGACACTCAGACCCCAGGGCCTGACTGGCCACCTGCTCCAGCTGAAACATCAAACTCCAGGTCAGTGAGGGGTCTGTCTCAAAAAAAAAAATAGGAACTGAACCTAGCTGAACATAGAAGACTCTCAAATAAAATAAGTTCTTGCTGGAAAATATGGAAAGCACGGCTGGGAGAGAGACGAGTAAATATGTCAGCCAAAGGAGTTAAAGTGTTAGACATAGAAGAGGTGAACTGGAGCTTTGGGAACTTGTTCAAAAACACTGTTAATCAGCCAGATTTCAGTTAAGTAAAAATAAAGAAGCTGAATAATAAGGGAGCATTACTTGCTGCCTTAGTCAATGACATATTGCTATGAAGAGACCTCATGACCATGGCAACTCTTATACAGGAAGACATTTAAGAGGAGCTGGCTTACAGGTTCAGAGGTTTAGTCTATTATTATCATGGCAGGAAGCATGGTGGCATAGTCAGACGTAGTTCTGGAGAAGGAACCAAGTCCTATAATTGGATCCACAGGCAGCAGGAAGAGAAAGTAAGTGACTAGGCTTATATTGAGCTTCTGAACCTTGAAGTGGATTCTCCAGTGACACATGTACTCCAATAAGGCCACACCTACTCCACAAATGCCACATATCCTAATCCTTTCAAATAATGTCATTCCCTATGAGCCTATGACTTATTAAATGAGAAGGTGCTTTATTGACAAAAATTATGGTAGGGCAGGTAAGATGGCTTAGTGATTAAAGGATCTACCCCCAAGCCTGATTTGCTCAGTTCATCCATGATACCTACATGGTAAAAGGGGAGATATGACTTCTGAATGTTATCCTCAGACCAACACACAAGCATCATGGCACACATGTGCCCTTCCCCTCCAACACATAAACACACAAAATGAATAAACAGACGTAATTTTTAAAAATGATAGCAAAGGGGACATTTCCTACACTGAAAATCTAAGCTGACAGTTCTACATTTGCTTTGAAAAATGATTTGTATATAGCAATTTTGTAGGAACCAAAGTTGCCACTTGTAGGAAAATGTTTGGTGTCAAAGGAGATGCTCATGCATGGTCACTGTAGCACTGAGTCTAGCCGGAGAAACAACAAGAACTAAGGTCTTTCCACACAGGGATGAAGAAGTGAACTAAAAGACCAATGCAATGGGGCTATAGGCATGAACAGAGACTGTCCCTGGCATATGACCACTATTGCAACTCTGATATGTAATATACCTTAAAATTACCTGTACCTATAAAGACTGCTTTGGTCTCAAGACAATTTTTTCACAGCTTTGGTGCACAGTTTCCTGAAGATTTTTGGAATACACAAATCAATGAAATGCTCTTTGCTTCCCCATAAAATGTCTTCTTGCTTTATTCCAGAATAAAGAACAGAACTACCACTCCGTACTCTGGAATCTTTGGTCTGTACAGAGACCTTCATCTTCCTCATAATTCAAATTAATATACACACATACATATCTGTGTGCATTTAACTGAGCATTATACATGTGTGCACACACAGACACAAGAACTTGCATATTTGGTGCTTGCCCCACCAAGACTCACATGACCTGGATGTATTTTCCAAACCAATTATATTTTGCTGCCTCTGAGAAATTCTACTGCTTTCTGGAAAAATAAGAAAGTATCTGTCACCAGTCTGTGTGGCTTTCATGTCACCAGATCCCTCCCCAGTCTATGGTAAGGTTATCATTCAATTCATAGTTTATTGTGGAATCGGTGAGATCATGAAATCTGGAAATAGAGCAGATACAGTTAAGCCCTAAAATTCCTAAAAGTGCGAAGGTGAAGTGGCAAGGAAAAGGATATGATAATTGTACTGTAAATGATAGATTGGGTATGTGAAGTCCGAGTCTTACCTATGAAAAACAATATAAGTATTGGGTGATATAATCCAGCTGTATGTGCTTGTGCTTGCTGTATGGAAGATGTTTAAAAGCTCTAAATGCTAATAGATGACCCTCTTTTCCAGCCCTAGATGTGTTTACTTAAAACACATATTTTGTAAGCAGGACAGCATATAACAACCATATGGCTAATAATTTACTCGATCTGTAAATCATAGCTGAACCGAGGCATTTACTTTGTTATAAAGAAATATGGCGATTTATGTAATGATTGAGAAGAATTATGTGTTAAAGAGAAGGGAGCTTCATGTTTTGATTATGTAGGCAAGGAATGAAATTAAAGTGGCCTGTGCTGATTTATGGCTGAGCATTCTATGACTCCATAGTTAGACTAGGAAATCTATGCTTGCCTTATTTATACCTAAGCACTTTGAGAGGAGGTGCCTAGGCCAGCTCCAAGACATACTATTGCTTTGTTTGTTTCAAATCCAGCTCAGGTCAATGGAAACTTCAGGTGTGAGAAACTTTTAAAATACAAATGTCGCTTTAGGATTTTCCAGCTAAGTCCCAATTTCCAAATGATATAAGAAATGTCCCAAATTACCTAACTCAGACTAACACTAATATTTGTTGAAACTTATCTTCTGTTCACCCACCACTGGTTAAACCTGGTAATGGTGACCAGAACAGAAGCATCATGCAGAATCAGAGTAACCAGGGTTCACATAGAAGAGGCAGTTCATATAAGAGGCAATAATGTAAATCTAAACAGCCTACCTATGATCAATCTTTAAAATCTCTTTCATAAATCTGATATGTTATCCAGTCATCTCCTAATGGTTGGAAATCAATTTCGTTAGAATTGATGATATTATTTTAATGACACATTTGCAATTTATATGTCACCTAATTCTAAAAGTAAGAGAAGGTAGCAATTATTGTGAAATAATAAGTAAGAAATAGAAGGTGCCAATTATTATGCAATAATAAGTAATCATCTAGACAGTTTAAATTAATAAAAGATATAAAGATGTATGGAAGTCTAGAAATGTATAATTTGGTCCATGGTCTGTACCTCTCCTGTCCAATAGAAGTTTCTGTAGTATGGGACTAGTCTTTATATGCAGGTAATGAAGGTGATTTAGTAGAGAGATGGATATCGAATACTGAAAATTTAGTAACTGTAGCTGAAGAATCACACTTTAAACTTAATTGAAATAGCCACATGTGTTTAGTGTCTACCATATTGAACAGCAAAATTTTAGACTATATATGTTTATTTCAACCAAGTACTAAATTCAAGTCTGCGCCCTTTTGGTTTTGCAAGGATGGCGGTGATGAAAAAAAAACATGAGAAAAAAATTATCGGTCAAAGTAAATGAATGCCCTTGGTATATGGAGAAGCAAATTTCATTCACCTCAGATCCTTCAGGAATTGCCTGCACCCAACTTATCCAGTCAGTGAATAATTTCTTGATGTGATGGTTTTATAGAGGACACAGTGGTGTTGCCATTGTCAATATATAGTCTTGATCATGCCTAAAGAAAAGTAACAAATGTGATTTAGGAGTAACATGTTTATAGGAACTAAAATATATGCTTTGATGATCCGATTAGCAATCAGAAAGTTGAGAAAAACTAAAGGACTAAGCAAAAAGCATAGACATTCATCTTCACACAACATATATACACATACATATAAAATACATATGTACATACATACATACATACACACATACATATGAACGTAAAGAATAGGCAGAGAGCATAGACATTAATTATCACACAAAATTTACATGCATACATACATACATACAAACATACATACATACATACTGTACAGGAATAGCCAGAGAGCAAAGGTGTTCATCTTCACACAACATATATATGCCCACATGCATGCACATATAGGCACACACACAAACATGAAAATTTAAAAGAAAAAAAAATTAAAATCTACAGACCTAAGAAAGCTAAATAACAAGAAGGACCCTAGGGAGAATGCTTAAAACTCATTCAGAATGGCAGACAGGATAGACATCAGAAGCAGTGGAATAGGACAGGAGCCTACTATAGAAAGACCTCTGAAAGGCTCTACCCAACAGAGGCCAAAAGCAGATAAAAAGACTCACAGCCAAACTTTGGGCAGAACACAGGGAATTTTGTAGAAGAATGGTGGAATAGAAGGACCTGGAGGTTATAGGAGCTTCACAAGAAGACCAACAAAGCCAAGAATTCTGGGCCCAGGGGTCTCTGACCAGGCATGGAGAGGACTTAGACCTCCTGCTCAGATGTACCCCATTGGCAGCTCAGTCTCCATGTGGGTTTCTGAGTAAGGGGAGCAGGGGCTGTGTCTGACAAGAACTCCGTTGCCTGCTTGTTGATCACTTCCCCTGGGGATTCAGCCTTGCCAGGACACAGAGGAAGATCCAGGCAGTCCTGATGAGACTTAATAAGCTAGGGGCAGATGGCAGGGTAGAAGGACTCCCCCTTCCAGTATACTAGGGGAAGAAGATAGGGGGGAGAGAGGGAGGGAGAGTGGGATCAGGAGGAGATGAGGGAGAGGGTTACAGTCAGGATATAAAATGAATAACTTGTAAAGAATTAATTTAAAAAATAAAAAACCAAACAAAAGCACTAAAACAATACATGGGAAAAGCTGTTTTATAAAACTAAATAGATGTAATATCAATAATAGATATTACATGTAAAAATAAACTAGAAACAAGTATACTTATTGTAAGTAACAGTTATTTCGTGGTGTTAAGACGATCACTGATGTTTATTACATTTTAAATATTCCAAATGAATATTTAAATTTCCATTACTTAAAAGTCTTGTTTATTTGTGTGTGGAGGGGTGGTACTTATGCAATAGCACTTACGTGAATAGCAGGGGACAACTCACAGGAGTTAGCTCTCTCTTTCCATCATGCGGGCCCCAGCATTGAACCCAAGACATCAGCCTTGGCAGCAAGGACCTTTGCCTGTTGCACTAAGTCACTGGCTCTAAATTTAATAGAATTCATTAAAATGAATTCTTTAATTAAATAGCAAACACTTGTCTCTCTGACATGGCAATTTCATTCAACTGACATGATGGATTTACATGAGAATGTAATTTAAGTAATATTAGGAACCCTTGGTCAGTCAAGCTATCATTTGGGGACAAGACTTGAAACAATGTCACAAATATAGATGTCTTAAATATTTAAGGTCCACCGGACACCCTCCTCCTCCCGGGTCTCAGACTGTGAGAACGGCTTTTCTGCTATTTTGCCGCATCACACTGGGATACCCTCAGCCTCTCAGAGAAACCAAACAGAGAAATGTCTATCCCAGGGGTGGTGAGGAGTCAGATGAAATGAGCTGTCTCAGGTAAAACAGTTCTGGGATGACTAGCACACAGGGAGGCTTGGGAGACATTAGTCACCCTCCTCCCATCTCCCTCCTGTCTAGCTAGAGAATGGAAAATTCTCCATGGTCTCCAGTGTGCAAGTGTTCCAGGAATATTACGGGGCGCGAACTCTCTTTAAAGAGCGAATGACTATGTGTTCGTGATGGGGGCGTTTCCAAGCCTCAGTTAGTGTAAAGATGGGACCGTGCTCTCATGACTGCGTTCCAAGGAGGAGCACAGTCAGTGCTATGACAAGGAACAAGTCTTGACTGCTGCTGCAGCTGCTAGGCAGCCTGTCATGTCAAGCCTACCCCTTTTCTGATGAAACAGGGACTTATGCAGAAGGACTCGCCTTTCTTGTGGGCTCAAAAGCTTGTAACAAGTTAAAAATAAAGAAATTACTATTTCCCTTCCTAAAGAAAGAAAAATAAATAATCTTTAGATGATGAACTGTGCCTGGTGTTGATTTAATTCTCTGTTTGAGCACAATATGAAGATGTTTTAATGAAATTTTTTTTTTTGCACAATTTCTTGCATATGCCCGGATTGTTTACATAGTCTGGTGAACAGGTAATTGGGAGTCGGGAAGTGACAGGCAGAAGAAAAACAACAGGAGAAGCAGGAGATGATTGTTGAGAAGTCAGTCTGCAAGATGCTGTCGGCGAGTGATGTGTCACATGCCTCCTCGTCTCCTATCTCATGGTGTGAATTTGAGAGTTACCAATCCAATTGTGAGAAAGGGAGACGTCTCTTGTCAGAAGACTTGGGGAAGCACACTCCAATACAAATGAAAGGCCTTCCGTTCTTACCCAGAGAGACTGGCTGCATCATGTGTACTGATCCTCAGCAAGAACAAAACTCTCACTGAGCCAAGTGTTTGAAGGAGGAAAATACACTTGCTTTTCTGTCATATATACATGGGACTGGAGTTATAGACAGTTATGAGTCGCCATGTGTGGGTTCTGGGAATCAAACTCCAAGTCTCTGCAAGAGCAGTCGCTTCTCCTAACTGCTAAGCCATTTCTCCAGAACACTTCTCCTAATCTTTTCAGTGTGATTGCTTTGGATATATCTGCCTATACATATGTGTCATGTGTATATCTGTCATATGTACATCTGTCATATATACACATATATGTATCTGTTATATATATCTGACAGATGTATATCCAAAGCAATCACATTGAAAAGATTAAAAGGAAAGTGATTATACACTGATTTTTTTCTATGTGTATTTTGCATCTCAGTAAGAAGTTGAAAACAAACAGGGGTGTTACAATTTGAATCTGAGATGTTCCTCACAGGTTTCCACATTGGGACACTTGCCCATCAGCTGGTGATTCTGTGGGCAGCTATGCTACAGCAGATTATCAATGGAAGTAGGTTTTGAGGATATGTTACCTGTGGCTCCTTCCTGTCATACTTTCTGCTTCCTGGTCCTCACCATGTGAGCAAGCTTCTATCACATGCTCCTGCGACCATAGGCAACTTACTCCATGTTGCTTTTACCACCATGGTGAACTGGGATCCTCTGAAGCTAGGAGAAAAAATAAGTCTTACACCTGTTGCCTTTTTTTTTAAAAGGTAAGCAATTTTAAAAGTTGTTTTACAGCAAATATCCTAAAAGGGGAAAAATGTGGATAAAATGAAAAGGAAGCAAAGCCAACCAATCAATCAAACAAACAGAAAACTAACAATGACTATGGATGAAAGCTTCAAAAGAAAAGACTTTTAATGTAAGAATTGAATAGAGATGAGGCAGCAGAGGAAAGGTTAATACAAACATAGGAAACAATGTTCACATGTGTGACAGTAAGAAGCCATGCAAAGAAAGCATAGATGGTCATGGAGAGCCAGAAGAAAGGCACTAAAGCTGGAAAAGCAGGTAAGAATTCTATCCATCTCAGACTTTTGTGGGTACAGGGAAAGACTTTTGCTAAAAATTCCTGCTCTCCTGTATGCCTTTCCCTTTTCTTCCTGTCTTCCTTTCTTCCTTCCTTTCTTTCTTTTCTTTCTTTCTTTCTTTCTTTCTTTCTTTCTTTCTTTCTTTTCCTTCCTTCCTTCCTCTCTTTCTCTTTCTCTCTCTCTCTCTTTCTTTCTTTCTTTCTTCGTTAATCCAATGCATTGTCTAAGGAACGCTTAACATACATGGATTCCTTAGAGCATACATCTGTACTCTCCTCTCCAAATAGCTAGTTCTATCTACAACTATTCAAAATTCAGACTGCCCTTAAAATGGAAAACCAGAAAGGAAACCTACACATGCCCAGGAAGCTGCTTCTATGTCTCTGAAATGAAAAGTCTGGGACTAAAATAGCTATAACATGGAGAAACTTTATGCCCTTGGGAACTCTGAAGACCATTTCATACAATGGTAGAAGTCATGGTGTTTATGGCCTGTTGGTGATGTTTGCCAAGCCAAACCAGGTTGGGTTCTTTAGGAAAATTGATTTCCAAAGCAGAGAGAAAATGCTGTGTAAAGAACAGCTCAAAGTTGGAATTCAGTCCACAGTTACTAGGTTCAGAGTTCCTGGGTCCATCAGGATAGAAAGGCACAGAATAAACCACCTCAACTCATGGTGACCAAGAAGCAGAAAGATCAGAAGGACTCAAGGACCCTTCGAAGGCATACCCCAGTAACCTTTCTCCAACTAGGCCCTGCCTCATAGTTTCAATCAGTGTCTAATAATGCCATAGAGTTATTATCAGTATTTACTGATGAACTCAAAACCTTTATATTCTAATCATCCAAAGCTGGTACTATAGCCATTAACAGAGAAGAATTTAAGAACGTTTCAGGAGTCTACAGGCCTTCATCCTACTTTCTTTATGTTTGATTATATTCTTATATATAAATACACCATAAAGTGAGGCTTACTATGGATTAGGTTTCCTTTGAAAGCCTAATCCCCAATGTAACTATATAGAAATAGGACCTTTAGTGTGGTAACTAAAGCTCAATTGCTAAGAACTGGGATCTGATCGACTATCGCTACAATACAAGACAGGAGTGTGAAAAACCAGGCTGTGATATACAGAGAAAAAAAAAAAGTCCATGTAGACACCACAAGACAAGGGGGGAGGCCACAGGAGAAATGTAGGCCACCAGTGCCTTGGTCCTTGAAATTTGAAGTTTCATAGCTATACAACATAAATTTATGTTGTATGTGTATGCCATGTGTTTTGTTATGGTCATCTGAGCAGACTAATATAATAATACTAAAGGAGATCTTGATCATGACATTTTCTTGGGTTTCTTCAATTTCTGATTTCAAATTCTCTGCAGGGTATGAGTTGTTGAAAGTCTACTGAACCATCATCACTCAATAGTATTTATAAGACAGTGACTCAATTTTAGTGTTAAAATGGTCAAAAAATCCAGAGCAACTACTTCAGAATTTATTGATCTGTGAATGTTGTCTTATCCACATATAATCAAGCTTATTTCCTTGATCAGAAAAAAATAGACAAATTGTTTTATGGTGTATTCACAATTAACCTAAACAGATCCTGCACTGTGCCAATTAATTATCAAGAAATCGATTAAATCTATCTATTATTGGTTATTCACAGAGTAGAATTAATCACATTCTAAGAAAGTTTTCAATAAATCCTGTTAGAGCTTCATAAAATTAGGAATTGTAAAATGTAGTTTGTTACGCACTTTTCCCTCTACATTTTTATTGGCACGGTTCTCTTTTGAAAGCATTAAAGTCTTAATGAGTTCTCCACTCAGACCCTAATGTGCTCATCACAAGAGAATGAACAATTGAGGTCTCAAAACCCTGAACACTGTGGCAAGGCAAGTTCACAGAGTCACTCATCAGGTACAGCAGCAATTTGTAGAGGAATTACAGCATATATTGAAGCTCTGAAATAAAAAAGAACAAAATTCACAGATGTCACTTGAAGTTGGCATCGCACTGAAAGATGATCCGAAGGCAAGCCAAATGAGTCACAGAAAAGGATACGAAATTTCTTGTTTCTTCTATTTGAAAACAAGTGTGTGTGTGTGTGTGTGTGTGTGTGTGTGTGTGTACATACATGCATGTGTAGATCCTTTAAATGTAGTGAACCTCACCATATATCTGACTTTGGCTTAGACTAAGGCTTGCTATCACATGAACCAACTCTATCCATGTATCCAACATGGAACTACAGGTCCAGGATCATGAAGAAAATGTGTAGGCAGAGAATTCACACCACATTCATCTGAGCTTTCTGCCTGGGATCGCATCCAGTTCTTGACAGTGTGAGGTAGATCTAAGCAGGTAGCAGCCGTGCCACTCCTCACAGAAAGCCAGAAACAGACTTTCAAGACCACTGAAGCAGCTAAAATTTATAAGGTGGGTTAAGAAGGAAAAAAGCTCTGTGGAGAACATGTTCCACGTAAGTAAGGCTCGCAATATATGAGACTTTGCAAGACCTACGATGGGCAGAGAATGGGGATTTTAAACCACACACTGTATTATAACACATCATAATTCTACCAGCCATTGTAAAGAGGCCTCCACAAGACAACGATCATCCAGAAAAAAGGCCAGAAATCCAACTTCAGAAAGAAATAAAAATATGCCCTGTTTTAAACACCCAAACTAATAATCCTAAAACCAAGTCACTGTCTATTTATTTATTTCATTTAAAGAATGGCAGACTGTTGCATGCAATGCCTCGTGTGAATATGTTCAGAGTCTGTTAAGCTCGAATAAAGCCTAATCTTGAGGGAATCAAGTTTATCAAACAACAAATTATCACCTGAGAAAATAAAATTTAAGACTCTGAAGAAAGCACATGCATAATTATCTTAAAATACCACAGATATTTTAAGAAGGTCCAGCAATTAATGAACAAAAGCAGAAAGAAACAAAAAAATTATAATCCCTAGTTAGAAAAATGATCAACCATTGAAAATGCTGTATCGATATATGAATATATGTGTGCTTTTTTTATATATTCATTTATTATTATTTTGCCATGACAGGAAAACAGTTAACTCCACTGAAAAGATTGTTTTTATTATTCTAGACGAAGTTTTTTTTCAATTGAAAAAAAAATTCAAGCTAGATAGTCAACAAATTCTGAACAGAAGAAATACAAAAGAAATGAAACTTGGGTGTCATAGTAAACCTCTAAAATCCAAAATTAGGGAAAAGTTCAAAAAACAAATATATTTAATATAAAAAATATTGAAGAGCAGAAAATACATTACATACAGAGAAGGAATGATATAAAATATGACCAACTTACCATCAGAAACAGTGGCTTCCCAAACATAATAAAACACCATTATTTATACTAACATCACACATATATCCATAAACTAAGACTCTGAATTTACAAAATCATCACTAAAAGTAAGGACAGACTAAACTAAGCTAACACTGGAAGCATGCACCCACTGTTTAAATAAAAATAAATAAATTGCTCCGAGTACGAAGAAAGGGCAGTGCCCTCATCATTTACATTCATCAGAATGACGAGAAGAGATAAGATTAAAAAGAGCAACAAATAGAGGCAAAAATGTGGAGCACGTAAGGACTGCATACTTCACCTGAAGCAAAAAATATCCCCTCATTACTATCAAAGAACAATGAGTCTACCGTGCTGTAGGTGGACAAAGAGTTACAAATCACTTTGCCAGTCATCCTCTAAGAAGTCAACTCCACAGGCTGAGAGGTCAGCGGAAGTGGGTGCCATCGGCACAACCGTGTTATCATGTTTTCAGACTGAGAAATGTGTTTTCTTTCCGTGTTAGGGTATCACATTTGAAACTTTATTTTACTTAGTGTGTGTGTGTGTGTGTGTGTGTGTGTGTTGTGTTACGGATGGGACAGTTATACCACACCACACACCGATAGATGTTAACTGTGTGGCGTTGACTCTCTTCACCTTTACATGGCGTCTGGGAATCAGGCTGACCCTTTTCTCAGACACTCAGGTGCCATCTACTTTGTTTAATTTATTTGGGGGGAGAGAGGCCGGGTGGTCAGGATCTCTCACTGATCTTGCATTAGCCAAAAAGGATAGGATGGCTGGCTAGTGAGTTAGAAGGATTCACCTGCCTCTACCTCCACTTTATCCAGTTTTCCTAGTGGTTCTTGAGTCAAAAGCTAGTTTCTCTGCTCACCTCTGAAAGCACACAGTTTATGTCACAACACAGCATTTATTTTATTCAACTATGCTTCATGGACATTTCACAGTTTAGTTTATATCTCCATCAAATTATCTGTACCTCCAGGGCAAGGCAAAGAACCTTGTTCATCTTTGTATGTTCAAGCACACATATCACATAAAGGCTTGCACAGGATTCAGAAGTCACAAATGTCTGATAAGTCGGCTTGGTTTCCTTCCAGAATAATTTTAGGTGACAGCAGTAACATCCCTGGCCAAGTAGAGGCTTCAAACCTTTTATAAGGCATCAGCTCATAGAGGCTTATCAAATAGACTGTAAACTTTTATTCTTTTGTTACAGCATTCTACTAAACTTTCACTCTTCTCGGGTGTCGAAACAATGAAAGTCTAATAAACTGGACTCTGGGGATCCAGGAAGAAAGGAGAAGAAACCACTGACAAACAGCCATAGGTTGGGCAATTTACTCTTTGTCATTATCTCAGTTGATTTTTCAGAAGTCAATTAGTAGTTTATTTTGAAAAGAAAGGTTAGACTTGAGGGATTGAAGAGACAGCTCAGCTAGTATGGGTTAGTATTTTAAGGACTTGACTTTTGTCCCCAGATTTCACATTAAAAAAAAAATCTTTATTTAGTGGTACACACTTGTAATTAATTCCAGCACTGGTGAGGCAAAGGCAGGTAGAGCCTTTTGGCTCACTACCAGCCAGCCTAGCCTACGTGTCTACCAGCATTCCAGTGAGATATCCTGCCCACCCTCCCCAGCCCAATAAAATAAAATAATACAAGGTAGATGGTACTTGGGTATCCAAGGAAGAACAGTGATGCCGGTTCATGGACTTGTGCACATAGATTTGCAAGGGCATTCACACACACATATAGATACACACCGACATACACACACACACATAAGCATCCTGGGATTTACATACATAGTGTCCTGATGAAGGTCAGAGAGCCAGTCTGTCACAGAACAAGCTCTAACCCATAGTCTTTCCTTTAAAAGATAAATTTCCATAAAAGCACAGATATAAAATAGTTCCGGCTTGGTGAAATGGCTTCATGGGTAAAAGCCCAGGGATCTGGGTTCAATGTCCAAAGCTCATGTAATGTCAGGTCTGGTGGCCCAGTTCTAGAATCCATCCATTCCTATGGTGGAATTAGAAGCAAAGGCAGGAAAGATCATCCAAAATCTCAAAAACAACTAGCCTGGAGTACACATTATGACAGAATCAGTAAGAGAGAGAGCCGGCCTCAAACAAGGTGGAAGGAGAGAACATACTACCAGAAGTTGCCCTCTGATCTCCACATGTAAACCATGACATACATGCATTAACACACATACTCACACACACAGACACATTTACACATATGCATACATGTATTTTAAAAGTCAGCTCTAACTTCATTTATAATAACCACTATATTGAGACAAAAAATATGAGTCCAAAAGCTCAAAAGTCTCACTTGCCTTTGATAATTGAAGACCAGGAGAGAAAGGGGACCCTCTTATTAAACAACATATTTCATCTGTGACCCATGAGAAATACTGTCCAAGAGACTTAATCTGGTCATTCATATGGCTCAGTTTTTTTGTTGTTTTCATTGCCTTTTACAAATATAATTAATTTTCTTATATTTCTGCTCACTTTAGTAAGTTTGTAACTGTGCTGTTACTGAGAGTAGCTTTTTAATTTTGTAGAGTCCAGTTTGTCTTTTTATGGGTCATGTTGTTTTCCTATCATGTGAAAAGAACATAGAGAAAGAAAAAGATTCCTTCACAAACCCAAGATCACATATGTATTCTGCTGTTTTATTTCAGAAGTTTTAGTTTCCAAAGTTTCACCTTCAGGTCAGGATCTCTGTCAAGGTTTGTTTGCATCAGCCTGAGAGAGATGATGAAATTTGCGATTCTCTACCATCTTTTGATTGTTCCAGCATCAATTCCTGAAGGGCTGGCTTTTCTCTGTGGACTCAGCTTCTTACTGTCGTTACATACCAGTACATGTTAATGGGTCTATTCTGACCTACTCATCTGTCCCACTGATGTCTCCTTGCATCCATGTATTGCTTTCATTCCTATAACATATAATCTTTCATCACTATAATGTATAATCTTTGAGTTAGGTAACATCATTGTCTAAGATCAGCAGTTTGGAGTTAAATGTATATTGGATTTTCTTGCATCCAATGCTGATTGTGTTTTGGAAAGAACTCTACTTGTGATGCATTTGTAATATATTGATTCATTTAAGTTGAACTGGAAATTTTTGTCTATTAGGGACAGTGTGTGGAATTTAAATATATGGCTGTTACTATATTATAATGCATTCTTTCTACCAGTGTTCAGAAAACACTATATAAGAAAAGTGGGAGTATTTCCTTAAATGTTGGGTAGAATTGTGAATCAAAACCGCCTGAGCCTGAGTTTCTTTTCTTTCGTTTCCTCTTTCTTTTCTTTTTTCTTTCTTTCTTTCTTTCTTTCTTTCTTTCTTTCTTTCTTTTCTCTCTCTCTCTTTCTTTCTTTCTTTTCTCTCTCTTTCTTTCTTTCTTTCTTTTCGCTCTCTTTCTTTCTTTTCGCTCTCTTTCTTTCTTTCTTTCTTTCTTTCTTTCTTTCTTTCTTTCTTTCTTAAATGGCACTAAAAGCCATCCAAGGGAGGCAAATTTGTTTTCTTCTTCAGATGTAACATCTATCTGCTCTCGGGACTAACATTCTTGGTCATTGGGCCTTGAGTGCAAACATTTATGCTGCCCTAGTTCTGAGACTTTTGAATTTGTGCTGGACCTGCTCCCATATGTTCACTAGGCTTTCAGCTTGCAGCATGCAGCTCATGAATCTTCTTGACCTCTCTAATCACATAAGCCAATCCCTCATGATTCAATATCCACCCCTCACTATTTATCTACCTCCCTATCCTATTGGTTATGTATATCTTGACAACACTGAACAACACAGATAACAAGTCTAAACTACACTATGTAGGGTAGGTAGCAGAACAGGCTTAGAAAGGCAGGAGTCAGTATTTCAGTCTTCACTCTGAAATCCACAAGTCAAACTGACATGCTGGGGACTACTGCAGAATTGAGGCAGAATCTGTTCAGGAAAATCAGGCTTTGCTCTCTAGGCCTTTACCATATTGGATCGGGTCCACCCACATCATCAAGAGCAATGTTCTTTTTGTAGCCAACTGATGGTAGCCAACATTTATAGAACACCTTCAGAGCAGTCCCTAGGCCACCATTTGATTAAATAGCATATACCATTGCCAAGTTGGCAGACAACTAACCATCACTTATGCTAAGTCCAGAAACTCAGAAAAGTCCAAGAAAAACAATCCATTGTTATAATACTAAATCATTACAGGATAAGAAAAACATTCTTAAGAACAAAATTTACATAGACAGTGGTAAAGAAAAAACAATAAAACCCTAATTCTTAGGTAAACCTCTTGAGGATACTAATTAAAACTCAACCAATTAGCTATTCAATTTCATGATTACAAGAACAATTATTGTTTTACTAAAAATGTTAAAATTTAGTGCACAACTCTTGAAATCCGGTTATTCCCTGCTCTTTTTCTCTCCTTTTTTGAAAATAGATTCTTGTCTTACATAATATATCCTGTGTTTCTCCTTTCTCTTCCTCCCAGTTCCTTTTCACCTCCCCTCTTATCCTGATCCATTCCCTTTTTGGCTGTCATTAGGAAAAAAAATAGACTTCTAAGAGGTAATAAAAATAAAATATAATAAGATAAAAACAAAACTATCTCATCGAAGTTGAACAAGGTAAGCCAACAAAAGAAAGAGAGCCCAAGAACAGGCATAAGAATCAGAAACTGACTCATTCACACACTGAGGAATCCCATAAAAGCACTATGCTGAAAGCTATAGTACAGGCAGAGGGCTTAGTGCAGACTTGGGCAGGCCCTGTGCATGATGCTTCAATCTCTGTGAGCTCATAGGAGCTTTGCTCATGGTGATATAGAGGGCCTTGTTTTTCTTGGTGTCCTCCATCCCCTCTGGCTCTTACTCTCTTTCTGCCCACTCTTATTTGGGATTCCCTGAATCCTGAGAAGATGGAGATATCTCATTGAGGGCTGAGGGTTCCACAGTCAGTCTCTCTCTCTCTCTCTCTCTCTCTCTCTCTCTCTCTCTCTCTCTCTTTCTCTTTCTCTCATACCCCCTTTTCTCCTTGCCTCCCTCCTCTTCTAAATAAGGTCTATCAAGGTCTATCTTGGTTTCCAGCCACATTACTAGAACTGCTACAGAAGAGAAATTTACTTCCATTTGAACGTACCTCATACAGTTTATTTTGAATTTTGAGGCATGTTATGAATAGAGAAATTACTAGAGATAGACTAAAAGGAGAAAGATGAGGCTGGAAAAGCAGTACTGAAACCCCCAGTTTACTATCCATCCACATATAACGGAGAAGAAGCAGCAAGCAAGCCCAAACCATTAACATATCCTGGAACTTCTGAGTATCTAGAATCCAAGGCATTTTTAGTATGATAAGTACTTTAAGTTTCTATGTATAAGTAGGTAAGATTGTCAAAATTATATTAAAGAAGAGAATGGGATAAATAAATGAGTCAATCGTTGTTTTATGTAATATCTATGATTCTAGATAAATGTAATTGATAAACCTAAATGCCATATTTTACCAGTGTTTGCTTCTATTCCTAGAAAATAATTTAGCTGTTTTTATTTAATAAAAGTATAGGCTATGTTTATTTTTGGAGAAAAATCAAGCCATCTGGAAGCTTTTAAATGTTGAATGAAATTTTTTTTATTGAATCATGTTTGATATTGCTGATGACTTCATTTATTTAATCTGAGAACGAAAGAGTTCACTACATTTGCGTCTTTGAACTTCACAATTTCCCTTGTGAGAACACCCTAAAGCAGGAGGAAATGCTCTCGGTACCTTAACTACATGTGCAGCATCATCAAAAAGTCTCCTGTCTCCAGTGGCAGCCACCATGTTTCAGCCAGGCTAGCATCCTCCTAGTCACGTTTGACGCACTCTGCACCTTATGTCTTTCAGCAATGTGCTGCTTCTGGTGAGAAGCAAAAATATCATGTTTGGTTCGTCACGTCACTTAGCTCATTTCAATTCTCTTCACCACATGCTGTAGTTTGTTGAAAGTACTGTACTTCGCTGGCTCCGAGAGCAGCGCCGGAATGGAAGAGAATCTCTAAGTTTGTTTTCCTTCAATGTAAACCCTTATTCTTGACAAGCTCTTCACTGTGTTCTGAATTACCCAACAGTAAGGCCATTGCAATTCTTTTACAATATTTTTTCTCTTTAATCATGGCATGAGGATAGCATTAAGGGAAGAGAGCTGCATAGACAAAACCGTTGTTTGTAAACTCAAGATTTCCACTTACTGTCTCAGCGCTGTGCTTCTCAGTGGACTCCGGGTAGGGCTCCAGGGGGCACATTTGTGGCAGAGCACAGAGTTGTCATGCACAGCTATGACATTCCTTCCATATTGCCAGCTCAACTGCCCAGAGAGTTCAGTCCGCAACTCTCTCACACGAGGGCCATGGAGTTTGCCCTCTTGGAGAGCATGCAGCTGGCAGGCATAGTCAGACAGCTCCATTTTCAGAAGGGAGGCCTTACCTCTAACAATAACTTCAGGTAAGAACACACACACATAGGTGTATACATACATTCAAGCATCAACTAAATCATTCACAACTTGTTTTCTTCTTGAGGTTGAGATACAAATAAGGCAACCTTACCACCGCAAACATTTCTTCGACAACCACATCCCCCTGTGCTGAAAAGAGCCTCTCATTTAAAGGACCTGATTGTCTCAAAGATTCTTTACCATCATAATATTTAAAACTTCCTGAGACTTAAAAAGGAAGATAGACCAGCCAGGCCTGGTGATGCCTGCCTGTAACCCCAGCACTCGGGCAACGGAAGTAGTAGGAATAAGAACTCAAAACCAACTTTGACTGTAGAGCAAGTTCTAGGCCAGAATAGGATACATATAGTCTTGCCTCAAAACAGAACAAAACAACAATAGTAGTTTAAACATATACTCTACTCCTCAACTATTTTTATTTGGTTACTTTTATTAAAAGATTAATATATTCTAAAGACTGTCACTACAAATAAATTTGCAGTGATGCTGATTTCTTTGGGGGTGTAGAAGGTACACACAACCAGGAGTTTTAAAGATGGTTCCACTGGTAAAGTCATTTGCCCCCACTTCCAAGTACTAGAGTTTGAATACCAGTTCTCAACTTTGGACAGAGAGAATTGACTTCAGCAAGTTGTCTGAAGTCAACACATGCATTGTGGCGTGTGCCTGCCCCCCAACACTTTTTTCCTAAATTTTAAAGAAAATTGCATGTAACTATTCAACCATGTTTGTAGCAGCTTTTTTGTAATAGCCAGAATCTGGACACAACCCAGATGTCCCTCAGCTGAGGAATGGATATAGAAATTGTGGTACATTTACACAATGGAATACTACTCAGCAATTAAATACAAGGAAATCACGAAATTTTCAGGAAAATGGTGGGAACCAGAAAAGATCATCCTGAGTGAGGTATCCCAGAAGCAGAAAGATACATATGGTATATACTCACTAATAGGTGGATATTAGATATATAATATAGTTTAAACATACTAAAATCTGTACAACTAAAGAAGTTAAGCAAGAAGGAAGACCCTGGGTAAAATGATCAATCTTCATTCAGAAAGGCAAACAGGATAGACATCGGAAGATGGAGAAAACAGGGAACAGGAAAGGAGCCTCTGAAAGACTCCACCCAGCAAGGTATCAAAGCAGATACTGAGACACATAGCCAAACTTTGAACAGAGTGCAGGGAATCTTAAGAAAGAAGGGGTAGATAGTAAGACCTGGAGAGAACAGGAGCTCCACAAGGAGAATAACAGAACCAAACTATCTGGGCACAGGGGTCTTTTCTGAGACTGATACTCTAACCAAGGACAATGTATGGATATAACCTAAAATCCCTGCTCAGATGTAGCCCATGACAGCTCAGTCTCCAAGTGGGTACCCTAGTAATGGGAGCAGGGGTTGTCTCTGACATGAACTCAGTGGCTGGCTCTTTGATCACCTCCCCCTGAGGGAGGGGGGTGCAGCCTTGTCAGGCCTCAGAGGAAGACAATGCAGCCAGTCCCACATTGTCCTGCATTGCATAGGCTATAGGAGGAGAAGTTTAAAGAAATTTCCTAAGTATACAGAACCTTGTATAAAGCCTTACTGCTTTTAACCCTGGTGAAAGCAGTAAAGTCAATTCACAAATGCAGGGAGAAAAGGTTCACAGCTTGTGGGGGTAATGTTAAATCTATGAACTTTCTCAGAATGATGGAGGGATTCCCTCTAACTTGAGTTGATCTGAGGCAACTTATATAGACTTAGAAGAAATCATACTCTGATGTAGGGGAATATATGGAGAGTATGTTTAATTCTACATTCTGTATCATGTCTTTCATCATCCAGAAAACTTAGGTGTGGCATCTTCAGGAACACCATCACAAGCTGGAAGTCTGTAAGCCACAAATAACAACTCACTACTTTGGAGTATTACAGCTGCTGAGTGGACCTTCAGGGGGCAGTTGGTCATAGGGCATTTTTGGAAGCACCAGGAACAAAATAGGTTAGTTTAGTTTTCACATCCCTAAATATAAACATGAGCTACATAAGTGTCTCTGAGATTCCTCTCTGAAAATAGCCATTCATTGAAATGTGTCCCTCTTCTATCAAAGCCACTACAGATGTCCCATGAAGAGTTACTCTTTCTTAGTGGCACATTTGGGACAGAAGCTGAGGACTACTGGCCAAGAGAGGATTTTCACTGTTCCCAGGTTCACACTCAAAAAGAATGAGATGTAGGTATCGCTGAGAACTGCTGTATGCAACATTAACTTTGCTAAGCCAGAAGAACATTTCAAGTGGATGTCAGCTTGATCAATTGCTAATTTATTCTGTCATGTGGAACAATACATTATATTGATGATCATGAGAAAACTGAATATGAAGAAGAGTGACATGTCCCGGAAGAACTGTGATATGTCCTACCCACATTGTCACAGCAGCAGAAGAAAGATAAGATAGCTGAATAGCTTTTGTTTCTGTTTTGCTTTGTTTCCCTCCCCCTTTTCTCCCCTCATTCTATTCTCAGGCTTAGGGTTAAGGTGGTCGTATCTCTTCTTCTTTGTTTTCCTACCGTCTCTATTCAGCCTGCTGCCCATTACATTGGCAGGACTACTTGACGAAATACCACACAATATGCAGTTTTAACAGCATTAATTTATTGTCTCAGAGTCCTAGAGGCTAGAAGTCCTAGATCAAGGTGCCAGCCCATGTTCCTGGTTTCTTCTGGGGGCTCTGAGGGAGACCATTTTCTTTTGCTCCTTTAGCTACAAGTGATTATGGCCACATTTTCCATTACTACCCCATAGGTCGCTACCTCTAATAATATTCTCCCCATAATAGATCTGTAGATGTCCTGTTTAAAAGGGAATTGTTCATATTGGGTAAAGTTTACCCCCAGTTACACAACATAAATTTGAGCCCCACTGAAAGGTGTATCTGCAACTGAAGTAGTATTCTCAGATGTGAGGGGTTAGTACTGCACAGTGTGAACTGGGGAAGATGTACTTGAAACCATCCTATCTTCCAAAGCTGACTGGCTTGCACAGAACTGCCTGGAGTACCAGAGGCGGGCGGTGAACCCCGGCCGTGGCTGGTACCAGCAGACCAGAGAATGGGTTCACTTGGGGAATACCTTCATAAGACAGTAAGGATGCCCTGATGAATGTGGCTTTAGCACTTCTGCAGCCCCAGTAAACAGGAAATCGTGAAGATGACTGGGAAAGATAACTGGGAAAGCTAGTCAAGTCGACTTAATCCATGTCCGCCATAATGGTAGCTCGCCCTTCTTCACACATAAACAAACATGAATTCTCACACTGGTTCTGGGACGCTGTAGCAGAGGTAGAAGATTGAGTTGATAAAGAAGAAAAGAAAACTGTCTACAGACCTGGGGAGATAAAATGCTTTAGAAATGGAATTCTGCTTCTGCCATTGACTAGTTTTAAGATTTTTTTTTGGGGGGGGGACATTAGCACTTCCCTATGAGAGCGCACTATCATAGGCAGCAATGACTAACAACGTCCTAACAAGGTCCACTTGAGTCTGCTGACAGGCCTCTCCAGGAATAAACTGCCAGTTTTCCTCCACAAAAATAACCTTTGAGTTCCACTGTGTGATTGGCTCATTTTATGATGGCTAGTCACATGTTTCCTTGTCCCTCTAAGTGTCCTCTTTCTTAGAAAACACAAACACTTGAGCTGTAGCGGGACCCCCAAACGATAGTTCTGAATGAATTTGATTATGAAATGTTTATGATAATGATAACCATCTTTCCCCATAAAGCAAGCAAACTTTAAAAGTCACTACCCTTAACAGATAAATAAACGCCGCTCATGGAAGAAGGAGAAAGCCGACTGTTCGTGGCTCTGAACATAGCCCAGAAGCAATGGGAGTTAGGGGAAGACAGCAGGATGGATGGTGCACAAAAGCAGAAACAAGCCTTGAGGAACACACTTTATCTTGGTGGAGAACAAACCTGAGAGGGAACATTACTCTGCCTGAAAGTGCGTCCCCAGGAGACTGCTCAGCAGTAGCGGATGCACTCTGAGGATAGAGTCCACCAGGAAAGGCAACGGCAGGGTACTCCGCTGTAGAGCACAGCAAGGAGTCAATAATACGTAGCTTGCCCCTGGCTTTTTTTTTTTAATGCAATTTGATGGCTACAACCCAGGCCATTTCTTGAGAATGTAACAGGAAACTCTGAAATGTGCTTCAGGTGCTAAGATTCCCCCCCCACACACACACACACACACACAAAGCAGGGGCACACAGCCTCTGAGAGGAAAGGTGACAGGGCAGGATGGCTGCATAGCCGTGAACCAATAATGTTCCAGAATGCCAGCATCAAGCTCTTCAACCACAGAAGGCCTGGTCAACGTCTCACTGACATCTTTGGGCATGCCACCATTTTATGACACAGTTCCGCCCACGAAGACATGCACTGTCTGATGATCAGTTCAGCGGAAGCGTCTTCTCATTGCTCGCTGATTTCCCTCGTGGGTTTGAATAGGTCAGAGGGAATGGCAGTCTGCAGCTTGGGGGGCCAACTCTTCTGCTGAAGGCCGGGTTTGTGATTCCACAGGGTTCTGCCTGGCCCTTCCGCCGTGAAAACTAAAGGCAGCACATGATGTTACAGTTAAAAAACATATTGCTCGTGGATACATAATGCAGAAAATTCCCGTGCAAATTTCTCTATAGCTTGAAGTGTTGAAACTCTAGGCCAGTTTATCAAAAACACAGCTGCCTTCCTTGAGTTTTATTTTTTTTCTCCCCTTACGAACTTACGAGAACACCCCTCAGGAAAACAGCTGCGTTACTGCAGAGACGTGGAACCTCAGATGAGTGTGAAGTATTCTAATTTAAATGAGAGCACTATTTTCGGGCCTTTTCATTTTAAGATCATTTCATTATTTTATTTCCCCCTAAATAAGTTATCTAGGAAAATAAGAGAGTAATTACTCCAGAGACTGCAGGCAGTGTAGCAGGCAAATTAAGGGTTTTAATTGGGAATATCAATTGTTGTGCTACGTGATTAATAGAGACACAGTGGCAGTGTTTACATATGTGGGATATTTACAGTGCATCACGTTGTTCTGTTTAACTGGGGAGCCAAAATAAAATGAAAAATGGCAGATTTTGTTAATTGTCTTTATTTTCCTCAAAAGTTCTTCTGGTTTGTTCCACTCACTCATGACAGAAGTTTGCTTTTTTCCCTTACACTACTGTTTATAAGACACACAAACTTATAAATAAATATAAACGTTTTATTCTTCACAGAACAAATAAATCACCTTTCCTTTTAACCGTATCTGCCTCTGATCGTGTGGTGACTTCCTGTTGGTTCCTGAATGTCTTTATATAGACCACGTTTCTGTTTTTTACTGTCTGTTCCTTACTGTACAAAATTATGGATTCTAAAACTACAGAGAAGAGAGAACACTTATTCGCTACACACAGCAATGCCAGTCCAAGGTTCAGGGACTCTTAATGACTCCTGTAAGAACATGCGCAAGACTGGACAAGTATAACGGGACCCAGAGAGAATCGAAATCTTCAAGCATTATGGCCAATCAGGAACTTGGAGCTTTGAGAGATGAAAATGACTTGTCAAAGACTGCACAGGCACAGAGCTGACCTGTGAGACCCAGAGCCTAGAAGGATCACTGACATGGAAGGAGCAGCTAGAGAATGCCTGAGAGGCTTAAACGATGATAGTAAAATCCGCATCCATGAGCGCACCACTTAGATTAGTAAAATCCATCTCCGTTCCTCACTGAGCACATTTTCCACGACTTGACAATTGAAACTCCTGTCCTGAGTTTCAGACTCACTGATGCAATAATAACGCCACATAGATGAATCTCCAATTAATCTACTGTCCAGCTTTGACTCTCTGCACAGGCGTGTGTGTGTGTGCACAGGCGTGCACTCATAAACAGAGGCAGCGCATGGTATCTACATCTAAGGTTGCAGGATATAGCCTAGGAGAGAAGTCTTAAGAATATTATTATGTCTGCACTGAGCGTGTGAAGACACCTTCTTCCTAATATTTTTAACCGACGCAGTGGAGCAGCTACTTACGAAGCATTTGCACTGTATTGCACACTATAAGTCATCGATAAGGCTTCAGCTGTGCAGTGCGATGTGTGAAGGTCACACATACAGACTGAACCATTCTGCACAAGGGGCCTCATTATTTGCCGATTTGACATGTCTAAAGGCTCTTGGAATTAGATCACATAGAACTGCCTTGAACGTGTGTGTATGTGTGTGTGTTATCCACACATTCTGTCTCTTCTCTCTTTCTCCCTACCCACACACATACACACACACACACACACACACACACACACACACACACAAACACACACACACATATATCATTATCTGGAGCTAAAGAGATGTCTTAGTGGTCAAGAGCACTTTCTGCTCTTTCAGAGACCTAGGTTTTGGTTCCTAGTACCACCATGTCAAGCACCTCAAAATCACCTGCAACTCTTACCTCAGGGTGTATGATATCCTCTTCTAGTCTCTGTGAGAACCTGCACCCACATACATGTGCACACATACACACTAAAATAAAATTTAAAAACACACATCTCCACCTGGCAGATAATTGTATCTTTATCCTTTTACTGAAATTAGAAGTTAAATTGTTGCTTTTGACTTCCTATTATATCCCAATAATTTTGTTCTGAAGTTCTGTTATCAATAACAATAAAATGCTGCACTGTCTGCTGCTTTAGCAAACTACCCTGGTTAACTGCACATAGCTTTCCTTTGTCCATATCCCTTTCTGTATTCAGACTATCTGTCACAGATCTTTTTGTCCCCCTCCTACCATCCTGATCTATACTATGTGCCACCTAGCATTTCTTTTTCACGATTTCTCTGTGGGGTTTATTTAGCGCAGCCTTATTTTGCTCTAGTGTTTGTAAGGATGGCTTCACTGGACATAGAGCTAAGGGCTTCAGAGGACTCTATGTTCTTCACTCATCGAGATGTCAGCTGTCCATCTTACCCCTTTTCCTGTGCCATCTGATTTCTCTCTTTAGCTGTTCTTTATGGCCCTTTATGTTTGTTTTGAGTTTCCAGGGTTTGAATGCATACTTCTCCTTGTTTTTCTTCTTGGAACACCATAGGCTTCCTCCATCTTACATGTGCATGTTTCAGCATTGCTAGAATATTATCAACCCACTATACAGTGGAGTATTTCCTTGTTCCATTCTACACAACCTTCCAGAATTTTCAATTAAATAAATATGAAGATGTCTCACTATCATTTTATGCTAATATCCATTTCAAATTTGTTTGACCTGTGTGTGCCTGGGCTATGTTTTGGACACCTGACTTGAACCTTCTTTCAGCTCACTAGTTTGATTGTTTGTTTGTTTGTTTGGCTGAATTACTGTTTAGCCATAAAGGCTTTAATGCTGGTGTTGCAATTTTTCATTTCTGGAAGTCCTCATTGATTCTTATTAAAGGATGCTTCTTCAATTCTTGTGGTCTAATACTTCTAAGTCAAATTTTCAAACTCTTTATATATAAATTATTTGTCTCTATTTTTGTATTTCCTATTTCGTTAAGTTTTTCCAAGGTTCAGTCCAGACTTCCAACACTGAAGTCAGCTGGTTTTGCCGGTTCTTATGGATGAGGATATGTCTGTAAGGATGTGTGGGGGAGGGGGGAGTGTGCACGTGCATTTTGTTATTGAATATAAAAAGCACATTTTCTTTTGAAATTTTCAATGGGAATATCATAAATCTCAAATTTAAAATGGATTTCTCTAGAGGTAATTGTGGTCTATTTCTGTCATTTCTTGACAGGAAATAAAGAAAAAAATTAAGTGTGGAAACTAAATTTTAATATCATGTAAAAAATTTTAATTTTCATGAATGAGTACTAGATCTTGATTATAAAAAGTCTTGGTTTCATTTTTTCCTTACAACAGAGATAGGTTTAAGAAAGTCAAATTCAATTTCTCATTAATACTTTACTCATTCATATATTACTTTTCCTATCTATGAAATTTTTGTATGTGTATTCAGTGCAATATGATCATATCCATCCCCTCATGCATCCCTCCAACTTTTTCCAGATTCTCTGGCTTATCTACCTCCCAATTTCATATATATGTACATCATAATGGAAGAGGAAGCATTAAGAATGCAAGAAGTAGATAAAGGGAAGAAATGATGTTACATGCTCTCTTTTGACCTGATGTAGCCATTACACTCAAGAACTCATATCAAGTTTGGTTACCTGCACAAGACCTACACAAGGATAAGCCAGACAGACCCCAGCATTGATGGAGAGAAGCTCACAAGGCTCAACCCCTAAATTAATTGGCAATTGATAACCTCTGGGAGAAGGAAAGTCATTATTCAGAGATTTATTGTAAAATTTTGCCATTTCAGTTTATTTTGACTTTGTTTCTTAAAGCATAGCCATGTACTCCAATATTCTGCGATAATAAAAGTAAAATTCTCTAATGTTCCAAATCTCAAATGCCCTAAATTTCATCAGGGACTTTCAAGGTCAGAACAAATCCATATTTTTGAGTGCTCATATCATTGGATTTTATTTAGAATCTGTGTATTTTTTTTTCATGACTACTCAGAAAACTGGAGTTAAATAAGAAAAACAAATGTTTGATACATAATTTTAATACTTTAAATTCTTCATAGAATTGAACTTGACTCAGAGCTGTAAGTCAACTCCACTATTTTTATTTCAAGATGCTCCTGGCTCACAACTTTACATAAGAAAATCGGATTTCACAAAACAGTATGGGCCGAAGCACTTTCCTAAAAACACAGAAGCTGAACAAAATTCCCTGTGCTTCCATCCAACTCCTTTCTCACTTCCCAGCTTGCTACAATTTTGTGTTGTTTAAGGTAAAACTGGGAAACTGACACTTCTTTGCTATGCAAATGGGAAAACTGCCCTGGGTTAAACATACAGGCTTTGATCCTCTCTTCACCTTCTACCCTCTTTTTTCATGTGGTATGGGAAAAGAGAGTTTAGACAACTGGCAACCAGGTCTTTGGTGATTCCATTTGCTCAGACCTACTTAGAGTCTAGATACATTAAAGCCAATATGTTAAAGGCCTGAGCTGGACATGAACTAAACTTGGATCACAATCTCAACATTGACAATAGCTAGAACCTAGATCCTGGTCCCTAGCTTATTATCTGTGAGGCATTAAAAAAAAAGACTTTGTTGTTTTTAATTATGTGTATGTATATGCTTCTGTGTGTGGCTATGCACATGTGAGTGCAGGCACACACAGAGGCCAGAAGTGTCCCTCTAGAGCTGGAGTTATAGGCGGTTGTGGCTACCTGATATTGACGCTGGAAATCGAATTCGGGCCCTCTAGAAGAACAGTAAGCTCATCACTACTGAGTCATCTCTTCAACCCTGACATCATCAGGTCTTTATTGTCTAATACTTGGATGTGTATTGATGAGAAGCAAAGTAAGAAGAGAAGAGGGGAACAAAAGCAGGAACTAAGACCAAGCTCCAATTAAAATTCAGATTACTGCCCAGAAACATTCTGTCAGAGGGAAATGGTGCACAAGTGTTAATATATTTTAGAACTCAGCATGTGTGCAATTTCTCACGCATCGTTGCCTGGGCACCACATTTCAGGTTGCTCATTCTAGTCCTGTAGGACATAGTATGGATGGTTGATTATCTTCTACATTCATGCATTCATCATATGTTGGATTCTCTGTGCTTACCCAGTGTTAGCAAGGGTTTTGAGATACTAAAGTGTCATTTTTTTGTAGTATCTGTTCTCATCTTCTTTGTCTTTTTTCCACTCTTCTCTGCAATTTCTGAGTCTTGGCTGGCTGAGTCCCAGCCTAAGTAAAAGGCCACGTATTTGTGTGCACAACCTGAGACATTCTCCTCTTCACTGCTTCACTCATCATTTAAAGACAAGTAGTAACACCCAGATTTGCACATAGATAAGAGGTGACAAATGAATGTGTCAAGTGTGAAGCTCCATCTATATGGAAAGTCTAACCTTTACTTTTGAACTTCCTGTCACTATCTCTATCTGGCACATATATCTGTCTTCGTATATTGTCTTATCTTCTCTACAGAATAAAGACATCTGAAACATGAGCACTGTCTGAATAACCAATTCCTTGGGCATATGGTTATGATAGGAAGAAACAGCTAGTTACCCTGGAGTGGTTGGCATGTGAACCTCTCCTGGACTCTGTGGTGAACTGGAATCAAAAGCCCATTGGCCCTGTACGAACACAACCCACCTCGTCTCCATCTTGATCTCTTATATCTCTGTCACTTTGACTTCTTTTTGCTGAGAAACACGACTGCCCAGAACAAGGGTCACCATTCCCACCTTCTCTTACCAAATCTTTGTCACATGGCCATATTCTGACCAAAGCCATTTGAGAAGAAAACAGTTTCATGCCTTCCGGAATGTCCTACAAATACGGCATGTGTCCTCCAAGTAGGAATGGGATCCACACGTGCTGACAGATCACACAATCCTGGAAGCTATATAAGGCCAGGTCCTGCTGAATACTCCATGCTACGACAGCACCTCCACAAGAGCCTAGATTTTAGAGAGAGCATTAAAATCATTTTTATCATACTGAAGTTATTATTAATTTGTTTTCTTTTTTTAAGAACATTGGCTCTCCTATCCTAGCTCATGCTGGTCTCTGTCACAGGCTAAGCTCCAATTTTGCTTAAACAAAAGCCTGTGATTACATGCATCCGGTATAGAGCTACTCCTGAGGCCTCTCTTTACTTCAGTGTCTTTAATGTGACATTGTCAACCTGGCCCTTTCATCTTCCAACCAGTTCCAGAAGGGGTGAATTTTCTTATCATGAATCTTTGGTATTAGGTTACAAAAAGCCACTTAAAAAATAAACAGTGACCTTTGTACTGTAATTCCTCTGGTTTGAAGCTATTAAGAATTCATTTGTGATTAGAACCTGCCCACTGACCAGGGGAGAGCCACTAATGAATAGGAAGTCGAGTTCATGGGCAGTGAAGATTGTATTTGCGTGAATAACCACAGCTACAAGATTGAACTTTTGTTTGTAATTACATATAACTGTTTCAAGAGTAAAGTCATCCAAATTCCCATTCCTCCTTTGTCTTTCTTGAGTCCTTTCTGCCAACCCCAACTTGCAAACAGAGTAATGTGGCTAAAACACTGGTCTTTCCTGCTTTATATTCCTCTGGTCATATTTCAGAATCTGCAAAAACAAGGAAACGCAGCCAGAGGCTTCTGTGTGGTTATAGCAACTTGGACAAGAAAGAGACACTTTCTCTCCTCTGCCTGCTAAAGCCAAGAAAGGCGATATAGTTCTTGGACCTACGCCAGGAGCACTTAGCCCTGAGCCTCTACCAGGCCTCACTCACTTTGAAAGTGCTGGGCTTTGTCTTCGACAAGTTGGGTAGAGAAACTGGCACTCCTTAAACCTTGGAATTGGGCTCCCTCTCTCTGCTCAACCTGTGCTAAGGATAAAAGTATAGCCCTGGCCATCTTATCCTTGACCTGAACATTACCCCACATCTCAGAAGGACCCAAGGAAGAGACTCCTTCATAGCAGTACAGAGACAAAGCATGACAGCACAGTAGAAGCTGCTTCAATAAACAGGCGGTTTCTAGAAGTGACAGACGGAACAGACCGAAACTTGCCAAGTTGTTCTGAAAACAAAGCAAGAAGAAAAAAAAAAAAACTAAGACCACCCAAGGCAATTTTAAAAAAACATTTACAAAGACAAATGTGTAGTACATGATCATATTTCAGAAATTATAATGTTATATAGTGAGGTGAATAAAAAAATCAGGAGTAGAGAAATACCTGGGGCTCTGTTCCCCACAAATATGAGGACACAGTGATTGACAGAACTTATATATTCTTATAGAATGAGGAGGAAGATGGTAAAAAATATAATATTGTCAATTTCGTTATCTAATCTATATAAAAATGAAACTGCATACCTCCTTTATATCACACATGGAAATAAAGCCCCAAATAACCAGGATCCTTCATGCAAAAAGCAAAGTTTCAAAACAGCTAGAAAAAAAAAAACATGCGATTATCATGTGACCATCATGAAAATATGAGGAATTGAGCATTTTAGCAAGAGTCCTCTCTCTTGATTAGTTTCTTTAGGTGTACAGATTTTAGTAGGTTTATCCTATATTATATGTCTATATGAGTGAGTATATACTGTGTGCATCTTTCTGCTTCTGGGATAGCTCACGCAGGATGATCTTTTCCAGATCCCACCATTTACCTGCAAATTTCATGATTTCCTTGTTTTTTATTGCTGAGTAATATTCCATTATGTAGATATACCACAATTTGTGCATCCATTCCTCCACTGAGGGGCATCTGGGCTGTTTCCAGCTTCTGGCTATTACAAATAAGGCTGCTACAAACATGGTTGAGCAAATGTCCTTATTGTGTACTTGAGAATCTTTTGGATATATGCTCAATTCTTATCCAGAAAGGCAAAGAGGCTGGACATCAGAAGAAGGAGAAAAGAGGGAACAAGTCAGGAGCCTGACACAGAGGACCTCTGAAAAGCTCTGCCCTGCAGACTATCAATGTAGATACTGAGACTTATGGGCAACCTTTGGGCAGAGTGCAGGGAATCTTAGGAAAGAAGTAGGAAACAGTAAGATCTGGAGAGGGCAGGAACTCCATAAGGAGAGCAACAGAACCAAAAAATCTGAGCACAGGGGTCTTTCCTGAGACCGATATTCCAACCAAGGACTATGCATGGAGATAACCTAAGACCCCTGCACAGATGTAGCCCATGGCAGTTCAGTAGCCAAGTGGGTTCCATTGTAATAGGAACAGGGACTATCTCTGACATGAACTGATTGACCTGCTCTTTAATTACCTCCCCCTGAGGGGAAAGCAGCATTACCAGGCCACAGAAGAAGACAAGGCGGCCACTCCTGATGAGACCTAATTGACTAGGATCAGAAGGAAGGAAAAGTCCTCCCCTATCAGTGGACTTGGGGATGGCCATGCATGCAGAG
Source organism: Meriones unguiculatus (assembly GCF_030254825.1). NCBI lineage: Eukaryota > Metazoa > Chordata > Mammalia > Rodentia > Muridae > Meriones > Meriones unguiculatus. The sequence continues at coordinate 63,160,428 of NC_083362.1, read as the reverse complement.
GGTGGAGAAGGGAGGGATTGGGATGGGAGGAGTGAGGGAACCACGGGGGGATACAAAGTGAGTAAAGTGTAATTAATAAAGAAAAAGAAAATAAAAAAAAGAATAGCTGCACAAACTGCTCAAACTGCAAAAAAAAAAAAAGAGAGAAAAAAAATATGAGGAAAATAAGGTTAGCATCGGATCTTAAAATTGGACTGGAGAATTCGATACTACGATGGAGCAGCTGAGAGTGCCATTGTCATGGTAAATTCTACCAGAGTGGACTCAGGACTAGCCACAGGATTATCATCATGGATTGCTGCAGCCATGAATCATCTGAAGGAATGGGCGGGCATGGGAGCGTTAGCAGGCCTTCTGGTGTTGGTCTCCTTGGTTTGCCTGTGGTATATATGCAAGATTAGAGTCTCACAACAGCGTAATGCAGCCATGACCATTCAGGCCTTTACAGCCATTGAAGCAGGACAGTCTCCTCAAGCATGGTTGGCTACCATAAAAAGCCAAAATGTTTTACGCTCAGGATGCGAGGCTAAGCACTGCACTCAGGGTCAGCCGCTTTGGACCCAGAGAAGAGCATGTCTGATTGCATGCGGGTTGATGCCCCAGGTCCCGCCTCTGAGAAAAAGGTATCCGACAGGTCTGATGCTCTTTGGGTGGATGACACCTAAATGAACATCAGTACAAAGTCCCAATTTATTTCTAATATCAGAGATCAGACCTCTACTCTTGCCTGATGCGTCCAAAACAAAAAGGGGGAACTATAGAGAGCTGCGTAATGCCGCGCCTGAAAGATGGAGCTGGTTTCCGCCTGGTTTCCGCCTTCCACCTTCCCGATGGTGAGTGCTCTCTGTCACAAACAACTCCACATTTGGCTAAGGCTGAGGATCTGGCTTGCTTCCATGTATGTGGACCTATCTGCATTGCCCATGTGGCATGCTGAGGTTGGCTACCCAGAGGCTATTTAAAGTGGGCTGGCTTTACCCAGGGTCAGATGATTGTTCAAGGTTCCTGAATAAACTGCATTGAAAAAAAAAAAAAAAAGAAAAGAAAAACACTAAAAATCAGTCTTGAAAATGGAAATGAAACATTTGAGGACCCTTAAAATGTCTAAAAAATTAAAAAAAAAAAAAGAAGAGCAGTGATTTGCAAGATACATAGACAGCAAGAGTTAACCAGATCAGAGATAATTTCCATCAATCAATGAAAAGCAACAGCCTGGTGGACACTTGGGTAGTGAGAAAACTTGAGGAAGGCTCAGAAGAAGAAACCTGCGTGCACACTAAATGTTAGAAAATGCATTCCACTTCACCAAGGTAATGAGAATATTTCATCCTCATTGAAATGGAAAACTGTGAGGTCTGAAGTTTCCAAGCACTGCAGAAATGGGAAATGGCAAGTTTCTGAGCACTGTTAGAGGAATTTGCTGCTACCCAGTAACACGGGCCTGCATGTGAAAGCCCCTTGTGATCTTTAGAGATGAACATTCCCGAGAAGTGCTTGAGAAAGCAGGCACACAGGTCTCCCCTGTGGTCCAGCACACAAGGGAACAAATAGGAGGACTACAAATATCTATCAGAAGAGCGGCGAAGCTACCATATTTATGCAAGGGATAATATAAAACAGTTGAGGTGGATGAACCAAAGTTGCATGTACTGGAAAGAATAAATGCCAGACGAAACAGCAGGAAGTGGAAAACGTAAGTTACTGAGCTCTGTTTTAAATGAAATGTGTTTAAAATCACACAATCCGTTGTTTGGGGGAAATACTGCTACCTTCATGGAAAGGATGTGAATACTATCTTCAGAAGAGTAGTCATCTTTGCAAAGGCAGGTAGGATGGAGTGTATGAAGACTTGAAGATGTCTCTAAATCTGTAGACCCTTATTTTATAGCAAGAGCAGGCATGGGCAGCAGCAGCACTTCATTATTCCTCCTTCAGGGCAGCAGATATCAGGAAGTTATGTGTTTACATATGTCTGCATTTATCTGCTGTACTCTGTGGGCACACTGTGTTCCACAGTTGTGGGTTGGGCCAGTGCTCTTTATTTCGTGACTTCCTTTCACAGGCAAATTATTTCACCCTTGTGTTCTAAGTCCTTCAATAATCTACATTTCTAGGGGTCATTCTAAAGGTTAAATTAAAATATATATGAAATAAAATATTTTTAGCATATTATTAGCACAATACCTGGCACCGAGTAGACATCAATAAAATGCTATTATTTTTATGCCTTCAATAAATATCTACTTGTGTATTGCCAAGCTTATAAAAATAAATTACCTGGAGTCGAATTATAATGTTTCATCAATAACTTTAACATCATGTGCCATAGAATTGAGTGGTGCTCTTTTGACAGTTTATAGGTACAATACCCAAGGGGCCTAAAGCACTTCCCATCTAGAAATTTCTTTTAAAAATATTCTAATCTAGTGATAGTCAAATGAACTCTTTTTAATGATGAAATCTTTTCTGTATTGCTCAACATAGTAGCTATTAGCTACATTTGGAGTATGAAGACCCTGGAATGTGGCAAATGACATGGGGATAATGAATTTTCATCTGATTTAATTTTAATTAATTTTAATATAAATGACTGCTGGTGGACAGTGGCTGCCATATTGAAAACGCAGGCTTAAAGGGATGAATCTTAGCATTGGGAAGGTGGAAACAGAAGGATTAAGAGTTCAAGGGCAGCCTAGGAGACATAGTAAGACCTTGTCTAAAAGGAAAAACCAAAGCACAAAAAATAAGATAAAAGGAATAAATAAATGTCTTTTGAGACAAGTAGATATTGGGCAACCATTCTAAGTGGAACAATATGTTGATTGATGTGAAAATGATAGTTTGCTCTCTCAACTTTATGATCTGTGAAAGAAAAATAGATGCACGCCCTTGAAACCTTGAACTGACAGGAGTCAGCAGTGAACTAATGCGAGTTCAGCCTAAGGGTATATGGCAAACATTCTCTAGATCACACTGGACAGCTATAATGAAGAAGGGCTCCTTGGCTGTGGCAGGCTGTAATCAGAACTTAGAGATGAGTGCTCTTCGAAGAAATGGGCAAAGGAGAAGGAACATTCCTGACACCTAGTGTAGTCTAAGCAGGGTAGAGGCTGTAGCAGCCTGTTCTGCTGCCCAGTGCCTGGTAAGAAAGATGTATCTCATGGGTAACTGTTTAAGACAGTCTCCCTTTACCATCATTCCACACCTCCTCACACACACACACACACACACACACACACACAGAGAGAGAAAGAGAGAGAGAGAGAGAGAGAGGAGCTTCTTGTCCAGCCTACCTATTGCTTGCTTCTGTTCAGATCATCCCTTCTGGTAGATTCAACTCAAGCATGCTTTTCTCTGCAGAGGCCTATCCTAACTCGTATCTCCCTCTTGGGCATATGAGATGCCTCCTTTGTGATTCTAACAGTTCCCAGGCATATGTCTACCATTGATTTTATTATACACTCATAATGAAATCCGTCGTCGCTAATTGATTAAGCACTCTTGAAAAAAGGAACTGGGTCTTTGTATCCCTAGATCTGATTATAGTCTACTAAATGGTTCTGTCATACAGTAATGGGGATTCTCCACAGACTTCTTTGCATAGAAGTGACCTGACCTTTGAAGCATTTAAGAGGAATAATCTGTTAATAACATTCAATATGGACAAATCAGACTCAAACTAGCCACCATCTTTTGGAGGTAATAAGATATTAACATTATGTTTTGAAAACATTGATTTTTTTTTTCCTATTGATAATCGTGTGTGTGTGTGTGTGTGTGTGTGTGTGTGTGCTTGCATGCTGGTGTGAAAGAGGTGCACTTGCACACAGGTGCACACGCGTGTGGTGGTCAGAGGTGACTTCAGAGGTTGTGTTCCAGTGTAATCCACCCCCTCCCTCTCCCTCCTGCCTTCTATCCTGCCTTCTGTTTTAGACCGGGTCAGGTCTTTTATTGAGCCAGGAGCTCTCAGAGTTAGCCAGGCTAGGTTAACGGCCAGTGTGGCCCAGTGGTCTGCCTTTCTCTGCCTCTACAGAGCTGGGATTACAACTGCATGCCACCACACCTGACATTTTCACGTGTGTTTAGGAGTCAAAGTGAGGTTCTCATGCTTGAGGGCCAAACATTTCACCCACTGAGCCATCTCCCAAGTCATATTTCTCACTCTAAGTGGCATAAACTTCTCTTGGATCAGTGATTTTCAGCCTTCCTAATGCTTCAACCCTTTAATACCATTCCTCATGTTGTAGTGGCCCTCAAGCATATGGGTATTTAATTGCCACTTTATAACAGTGATGTTGCTACTGTTATGAGTTGCAATATAAATGTATAATATGAAAAATATCTGATACCAGACCCAAGGGCCTGTGACCCACAGGTTGAGAACCACTGTCCTACATAATCAAAACAGCCATGGTTTGCTTTCATGTTTCCAGCAAGTCTGGTCCAAATGCCAGTTATACAGCCAAGCCCAGACCCTCATCTGAATGACTCACTTCTACCCAATTTCATTATGTGTTTCCCTCTATACAATACATGAGCACATCCATAGTAATTGTATTTATTATTTATTTGAGTGCTTGTTCACATACACACTCTCACACACACTACACACACACACACACACACACACACACACACACACACTGAAATCATAGAAGCAAGATGTTCCTTCTTCTGTTTCATTTACTACTGTGTCCTTAGCAACTAGAATGAATAGAATGAAATCTGATAGGTACCCTGTCAGGTGAAGGGCTGATTGAGTTGTTATAGTTAGAAGTGAACAAGATAGCTTATGTTTCTTGATATCAAAATAAGGATTTGCCAGTAAGAAAATAAGCAATGGATACAAAGTGTGTTCATCTAAAGATTATAGCAACTTTACATATTAAGAAGTAAGCCAAGAGGCTAGAAGGATGGCTCTGTTGCTAAGAGCACTTGATGTTCCATCATGAGCCTTGGATTCAGATCCTAGCACTCATGGGAAAGCTGGGTGTAACATTGGACAAGACTGTAAGCCCTGCACCAAGACTGGTGGAGACAAAGGATTGCTGGGATATGCTGACTGCCTGCCTAGCTGGAAACCTGAACTACAGGTTGAGCAAAAGATCCTTCCTCAAAGGAACAAGATGAAAAGAGATAAGGAGGGTACCAGATGCCCTCCACTGGTTTTATCCCTATTTTAGATAAATGCCTCAAAAAGTAAAGAGGAAAGAACTCTAAAACAGAGTCTAAAATAGATCCTACTGCAGCACCTCGGTGAGGAATAGTTAAGAAGAAATAGTGATATCAAAGACAGTGAATAACAGCTTGGTCATCAGAAGGATGATCACTGTTGCAATGTCCAGACTCATTTTGTTTGTTTGTTTGAGGTGGTATGAGAAAGATGTAGAATGTTTGGCTGTTCCAAACATTCTTCAAAGCAGTTGAGAAAAATAGCAGAGAGATAGTAAGAGAACAACCCCTCCACATCAGAACTGTGCCCAGAGTGCAAATGGAATGGTAAGACTCACTGAGGATGCCAAAATCTAGGTCAAACCAAGTTTCAAAGGAAGTCTACTGAACAGAAAAGGTGACCATAAGAGATCTTAGATACAGACAATCTGTATCTTCTTTTTTCTTGTTTATTTATTTTAATTACATTCTTTTCTTCTATCTTCTTTGCACACTTTTGAAGACCATGTATACTGATCCAACAAAATACCCAGTGCACACAGCCAGAATTCCATGGAGTTTGAACAGACAGTAGTGATCAAATTGATAGAGTTTTGCTGTTGTTGCTGTTGTTGTTATTGTTTTAACAATATAAGGTAGCCTTAGGGGCCTTAGCAAAACCCTAGGCAGACCATGTAATTGTGAACCAACTATTCGGATTTATGCTAGTGATGCATGGGAAGACTTTGAAGTAGTTTGCTTAGAGATTTTTAGACTATCACACTATAATTCACAGTCAGACTCCGCTGTCACATTCATCAGAAGTTTCCCCATATATGACTGTAGCTGATACTTACAAAAAGGATGTTGAAATCCTGTTTGCTAATAAAGAAAGATGAGGGACTGGAGAGATGGCTCAGTCCACAAAGTGTTTGCCACACAGACGTGAACACTCATTACCCATGTCAAAACTAGATAGAATCTCAGCACTGGAGAAACTGACCTAGGAAGATCTGGGGCTTGCTGGTGTTCAGTCTAACAAATCAGCCAACTCCAGAGTTAGTGAGAGATCCCATGTCTCACAAAACTAGAGAGAGATTGAGGAAGATGCCAGCTCCATACACAAGCATGCACCTGACCCTGCACATACATGTACACACACACTAGCCTGTACATGTATACAAACAGAACCAACAAATGTAAAAGAGTTTAGTCATATATTTGGTTGCCAAATGGCACTGAATCTCTGGATTCAGTGGCATGGCGTAGGTGACTAACTGTTCTCACTTCAGAATTTAGGAAAATTGGCTCAATTCCACACAAAGAACTTTCCAGTGACTGATCTTGGAACATCTTGTCAGAGATGTAGCCAGTCAAATGGGGGCAAGTACCAGCGAGTTCCTCCCTAGCAGGTGCAGTCAAATAAAAGGCAGCCTTCCCTGCCACTTAATGAGTAGCTCCATGTTGCCACAGTTACACTGGTTTGAATTTTTAATTCCATCTCATAAAATAATAAGATAGTGCCATAAATCACACCAAGCTCCATTTTGAATTGCGTTTTCCAAAACCATCTCTGAGGTAATTTAAGAGGAACTACACAGGTCTTTAAATCAGTTCCCTCAAGATATGGGGAAGCCACAAGAACTCTAAAACTCGCTTTCCTTTCCTTTTACCTCCTGCCCCTCATTCATTTTGGCTATGACAAACTCTCGTCCCCAAGCCTTCATTCACAAAATTATTTATGAACCATTTATGAACCTTTAGCCACTGAGAAATATAAGCAATGTGACAGAAATGAATTATATGAAAGTGTACAAAGTCTTACTTTAATGGAATTCATCCGGCCCCAAGTTCACAGATTAATAACCCAACCTGACTCTAATATGAGATCCAGACCAAATGCAGTATTCCCGAATCCCATGGCTCTATCCTAAGACTTTGCAACTCAACCGAACTTAACCGTTGCCAACATACTCAAAATAAAATAAATACATAAATAACAAACCCTAAAGAGCTTCCCTAAGCTCCCAGGAGCACTTTCGGGGAATATACAAAGCAAAACAATTTGAATGTTTCCCAAGCACGCAGGTGTTAAATACTCACACTTGGCAGGAATAATTATTTGCTGTATTTCCCTGGATCTCCTGTTTTACCGGATTTAATTTGTTTTCAATACTTAGAGGGAGCAAAAATATAAAAACACACCCAAACAACAGAAAAAAAGACCATGACAGTCTATGAGAGGTTTACCACAGTGCTTGTTATGAATATTGCTTAGACAGCATAAAATTGAAAAATAGCAAGGTGGAATCTGTCCCAGTTATTTCATTCCTACTGTGCAGCATGTAGAGGAGCAGGGACCGGAAACAATGGAGGTGACATGCTAGTGTCATGAATCACACATAAGCCCAGATCACAGCGTTCTTCTGAAAGGAATATTTGCTGACTTCTTTGTCCTTGCATACCAAGAGGATCTGTCGTAAGGACAAAGGCATTGCTGCTAAGGAAAGTATTGGGGTCATCCTGGGGTCCTTCAGAGCCAGGAAAGCAAGAGGGAGTGTGACAGCCAGGATGGGTGTGAACACGTGTGCTTCTGGCAACAGTTTTCAAACCTACCTCCATATTAGCACAAACCGTGGGTTTTTGAGAGTTATTTATGATGCCAAAAACCAACTCTAAACAAAACAAAACAAAAACGAAAAAAAAAAAAAAACCAGAAAAACAAAAATCAGCTGAATCAGAAATTCTGCCAGTGGGTCCTTGGCCTTGCATATTGTAAAAGAGTCCTCCCAGGGTTCCACTGGCCTGAGATTTGCTGCTTACAGATTAATTTCTATTCCTTGAGTTGTGGTTGATGACTACGTATCTATGGAACCAGCTTTAGATGAGAAGTTCAAAGGAAGCAAGGAGGCTTGGTTTGAGATATAGTCATACTTGGTTGTATGACTTGTAAGGCTTATATTATGTTTAACACAGACCTGATATTTAAACATCAAAACTAAAATTCAGACATGTTACATTAAAACATAGATTTATGGCTCCTCCTAGGGAAAAAAAAAAGTTCTGGATGTGTTGGCTAGACCCTAGAGATGTCTATTCATTTACTCCAGTCCTCCTCACTCTCTTTTGCAGAGCATACTGGGCCTCTTCTCCCACTCCTATTACTCTCATGTTCTTTTTGAACACCGAATGAACTTAGTTTTAAAACCAACTTTAATAAAGAAAGAAAAAGAAGCTTAGAAAGTTCAAACTGTTTCTTGCTTCTATTATTGCTTAAGCTGTGTCATGCTTTTTCAAATCCCCATTTACCTAAGCCAAAGTTCCAGTGAAATTTGTTTTTGCAGATTGGTCTGTTAATATTTAATGATGTTTCTCTTTGAATTTTAAAGTAGTAATTAAATTGAACTGTTCAGAAAGACCATATTAATTCCAATTTTAAAAATATGGAAGAGAATACATCTTGCTCAAAACAAGAGCATGGTAAAAAGCGAACATTAATTCTGTAGGGTGAGCCTGGATATCTTTTATTAAATATTTATTTCAATAATTACAAATACATTCAGACAAGAGCTACCGAGAAACACAAAATAAGTTCTAAGAAGTGTTTCCATTCTCTAACTTTTTGCCACCTTTGGCTACCACCTCTCAGCTTCTGAGATATTTCAGACTTGTTGATGACCCTCTGATGTATTATGAGTTTGGTCAAGATTAGACCTCTGCTTTCTTTATCTCCTGAGCCTATAACCGCATATAGATAAGGGCTTGGCATATAGTTAGTACATGCTCAATATTATTAGTTGTCAAATAAAACTTCTAAAGTAAAAGCCAGAAATAAATAGATGCCCACGGGAGTGGGGAACAAATCAACAAAATCTATGAGTGATGTGTGCAAACTATATGGTACTAAGCATGCTATATGGATAAGATTTGCAGGGAATGTAACCAAAGCAAGCTCAAAGGCCTAATTATATTAGTCCGATACAAACGTCAGCATACCATTGTACCTACTACCATTCATCTGTGGCTTCCATAATAAAAGCAAAATTAAATCCTGTGAGTTTCCACTGTCTCTCAGATCCCGAATTAGGGAGGAAAGATGTCACTGAGTTAGTGACTTTGGCCTACACTGGCTTCACATTGCAGAAGAGGTTCTAGTCTAAAAGAAACTTTGTCCAATGCATGCAAGCTTCAACCAGCAAGTGGCAGGGCTGAGTTTCTCCCATCACCTGGGTTCTACACAGAAAACCTGCAGATTTTGTTCCAGTTGGTCTGAGGTCCCGAGATCCTCTTCTGGTCTTCTTTCAAAGAACAGAGCTCTGGGGACAGGATTGCTGTCTGAGGGGACTGAAAGCCTCTCAGCTCACTGACCAGGTGACTTGGAGGTTTTTCTGGCACTGCAAATGTGACAATGAAAGAAAGACCGCCTATTCAAACTTCCTATTTGGCCGCAGAGTACCGCAAGGCACAGCGTTGCCAGCCACTGTCATCATCTTCCTTTTCGCTCACTCTTTAGCTTCCTTTGCTCATGTTTCCTGCTGACAGAGAACTGGGATGGCAGGCCATCTATGGACAAAATGTTCAATTGCAGCATTGAGAAGAAGGACTAGAAGTCATCCTCTGTCACTGGTTCTGTGCTGGAACCTAGGACACACTCAAACTCAGAAAGAACTGCCTATGAACCAACACAGATTGTCCTTTGGAAGTGGAGAAATGTGATAGAAGACAATTTTCTCAAGAAGAAACATGGGCCACTTTGTAGTCCATTTCCCCCAAAGGAACATCCCAGCTGACACTGGGAAGAAGGAAAGTGTGGTGATTAGGGTTCCATGGCAACTTGACCAGATCCTGGGTGGCCATACATATGCATTCAGACAATATCTAGCCATGTCTGTAGTGTGGTTGGAGAGGGGATTCACACTTGAACCATTGGACTGAATAAACTACAAACCCTCCTTAATATGGGTACACTTTATCCAAGCAGCCTGAATAGAACAAAGGGTCTGTCTGGTCTGTAAGTCAGAGGTAGAGGGAAGCCATACACTCTGCTTGAGCTAAAAAACTGGTCTCCTGCTTTGAGACTCAGGTGGAAACATCAGCTCTTTTCGGGGCTCAAGTCTCACAATTTTCACACTAAAATATATAGCAAAGACACCTATATCTTAGTGCTTGCTGTTATTTATGAGCTACACATGGACTTTCATAGATCTTTAGTATACTGGTTCTCTCGATTTACCAGCCTCCATGATTACATGTGCCATCTCTTTGCAGTAAATAAATCCCTTACAATATGTGTTATACATATGTAGTTACACACATACATACACACATACACACACACACATATATACATGCATCTGTACACATATATACATATATATACATGTATCTATACATACATATACACATACATCTATGTAATAAATATCATATGTGTGTGTGTGTGTGTGTGTGTGTGTGTGTGTGTGTAACTCCTCAACAGGTTTTTGGTTCTTTCTCTGAAGATTCCTCACACACTACATGAAGGGTCAGAGTCAAGGAGAGTACAAGAGGTTGGAGGACATTCAGGTTGCAGCACAACACTGAAAAGTCAGGGAATGATGCCGAGATCAGAGCAGATTGAATTATATGCAGTTGCTCAAAGTTCTGTGACTCACCCCCTCCGGATGTTTCTGCTTCCCAAGGAAAGGAAAGAATCCCTTTTTTAAAAAACTAAAATTTAAAATACCATCAAAACGATGTACTAAGTGTCAGAGACGGAACACAATGAGTTAGTTGTCTGAACTTTTGTTAATTGAATTAATTATTCATCTGGGTCAGAAGGAGATGCGTTGGTACTACCTTTGATGACTCATTTGACAAATCTTTATCAAAAGTATATTATGAACCAAGCAGTCTCTTAAGTTCATGGGAGACATCACGAGACAAAAATCTCTTTTTCCAAGGCTTGTGGTAGGGAGAAAAATCTAGACAAGAATCAAATAAGTAGTACTGTGTTTGATGTGCTTGGTAGAGAGAACTTGTGTGGAGAAAAATACAGCAACAGATAAAGTTCAGGAGTGAGTATTGCTTAACATTTCTTAGACAGCATCAGAGCACATTACTGATGGGATAAGATCTATCCAGGGACAGCGGGAAGTAAGAAAGAAACCCTTGCAGGCAGAAGGCATAGCAAGTAGAGGCTCCTTGAAGTGCGAATATATCGGATGTGTCTGAGCAATAGCGAGGCTAGTCTGCCTAGGAAAGTTAAAGAAAAGTGAAGGAGACTAGGCCTAAGGTTACAGAGCCCCAACATGTATGACCTTGTAAGCTAGAATAAGGATTTGGACTTTATACTGAGATACATGAGCACTCCTTACATCAAGCACAAGCACAAGTGATATCACCTAATGTGTCTTGATAGTTGGGCTCATGTTGACAATGTGAGGCATAAATGATATGCAAACACAAAGTCCTATCAAGCTGGGAGACCTGTGAGAAGGCTATTGCAGTGGTCCACACTAGACATGCTGCTAGAGGAGGCACAGGTGGTGGTGGAGAAACTACTGAGAGGTGCGTCTGTTTTTTTCAAGTAGTAATAAAATATATGCCCATAATATGTATCCATTTTATCATTCATAAGTCTACAACTGAGTAGCATTTAATGTAGTCAGTGCTGTGGAACCATCACAGCAACTATCCACTTTCAGTACCTTTCATCATCCTTGTTATGGTTGGAATGTAAAATTTTCCCCAGAGGCTCCTGTATTTGAGCATTTATTTTGAAGCTGGTGGTGCTGTTTGGGAAGGTTGCAGAACCTATAAGTGTAGCCCTGGGAGGGGAGGTGGGTCCCCAAGGGGAGGAGGCAGGCCTTGAGGTTTAGAGTAAGTCTTGCACTCAGCACACACGCACACACACACACACACACACACACACACACACACACACTCACACACACAGATTTGCTGCTACAATGGTCCATATCCCCTCAAAATTGCATCCATAATAATCTTTTCTCTCTTTCATTGTGTTGGATAGGTATTTCATCATAGCAAAAAGAAAAGCAACTAATATAATCCCTAACACATGCTCTAGACCCAATAAAAAGCAGCTCTTTCCCTCTTGCTCCTGGTCATCACCATCTATTTTCTGTCTTGATGAATTTGTATATTCTAGGTACTTCTTACAAGTGAAACCTCTTGTTTTCCTGTGTCTGGTTTATTTGACTAAGCAAAATGTTTTCAAGATCTGTCCATGAGGTAACATGCATAAAACTTCAATTTCATGCCTGAATGATATTCCACTGGGAATATATGCCATATTTGCCTATCCAGCTGTTTGTTGATGGGTATTTGAGATGCTTCTGGGTTATTTATAAAAAGATTCTAAACTATGGGAAGGCAGCCACAAGAAACACTGAGTATAAGAGAAAATCTGCCCCCCCTCCTCTTGAAGCTAGGTTCTATGGTTGAGAACAAGGCTGGGGCTCTCCAGGTTGTACGTGTATCACCTTCCTTCATATTTCCACAGAAAATAACACATGTCTGTAGACATTCCCAACTTTGGTTGGAGTTTGCCTCACTCCAGGCTAGCTAACTGCATCTGCAACAACCCAGTGAGGTTGCATTCTGTGGAACTAAAGTTAGGACTTCAGCACACAGTGGTAGAATGGTACACGCCGACCAACAGCAGTCACTGAGTCTATGACACAATCAATTCAGCTTCCCTCCCAAGGCACAAACTAGTGAGAAAGGAGGCAAAGGGGAGACAAGTAGAATGGGAAAAAGGAAACATTTGTCCCAGCAGAAACCTTAAGGATAATTTGCAGATGTAAACATCTGGATGTGAGGGAAAACTTCAAGGGAACAAAAGAGAAGGAGCCTGTGGATCATCTGGGACATCAAGAAAGAGATGTATAGGGAGAGTAATGATAGTGGTCCAAGGACAGGGTATCATTATAAAGCCTGCTGAAAGGCCAAGAAAGGTGGTTTTCACAAAGTCACTTGTTTTAGGGACTTGTATATTTCATTTGTATCTGAAATCAATTGGGTGCCAAAACTCACTTTGAGAACTACCCATCCAATAGAAAATCTATTGTCTAGAGACACTCATTTTGAAGGCCAGAGTGCCCCTCAGGTACACTGCAGAAACCTACTGGTGAGTTAAGGCCACTCACACTGCACCATATTAAGCTCAGGAAAGCAGGGGCAGATTTGCTATTAATCTTTCCAGTGCAATCTGGCTCGCTGCCACAATACCTACCAAGTGAAAAATAAATGGCTTAGGATTAAGGATTGTCAACTAGTATATATAATCCCAATGGGGTAATTCTGCACTGGCTCTACTTGAAAATTTTTAATGAATATAATCAAGTCATAAAGAACAAAGAGGCGTGTTCATGGAGAACTCTTGCTGACCTCAAAGGAAAGAATGCCCAATCTTTCTGCCTTTTTAGAATCAGGGAAAGGGAGGGGGGGTCTTTGGAGGAGAGCGAGTCACCCCAGTGGTGCTAATTAAAACCGAGTGACTAATACAGCTCATGGGTAGACAGAATGCATCACATACTTGGGTGGAGCCCAACTTAGAGCAAGTAGAATGTTTCTAGACATTGTTTCTCTATTGGCTTAGGAAACCATGGAGAGAGCAAGGGGAGGAAGGGGCTGTATTTTACCAGTGTGCTATGGGGCATTGGAGCACAAGGGCTAGGCTGCTTCAGGGTCAGTAGTTCTGGGCAAAAAGCCAAACTCTGAGGACATTCAACTGGTGCAAAGGGCTACAAGCAGAGTCAGCAGGCAGCCTGAGGGCAAATACAGACGTCATGGTATCGGGTCAAAGAGAGTGTAGAGACAAGGAGGCCACAGGGCACACACGCTATGTGGTCTGGCCTGCGGGAGGTCAACGAGCGGGTGGACAGGCAGGCAGTGCCAGCAGGAAGCAGGCTCAGCAGCCCCAGGTGTGGAGGTCAAGCACAGACCCCCGGGAAACTTCAGATCCCGGCGAGGGAATGGAATTCTGGAAGGCAACATCAACAGTAAATGGAAACACGTGCCCTTGTCAAGGAGGTGACCACGGTAAACAGCGCCCTCGCCTTGCTTTCCAGTCTGAACTGGAAGCAGTGTCAAACTCGGGCTCCAGATGGCCCTTTCTGAGGGTCACTGGTAGTACAGGCAACTGATAGCCAGATCCTCCTAGACACATTGTGTCTTCTGGAAAGCTGGGGCAGAAGTTGTTCAAAACCAGTAACAGAACCTCTGATTCCTGCTCAGACTCTTATTACTAATATTATGATCCTTGTTTATTTATCAAGTGCTTACTATACAAATATAGTTACATTGACTGTCTTATTTAATGTTGTAAAGTGAGTTGTTCATACTACAAGTAAAGACACATGAATCTAAGAATGTGAGAAAGTTTCTCAAAATTTCTTGATTGGTAAAAGGCAGCAAGAGGATTTGATTCCCCTCTTGCTAATGTTTTATTTTGTTAGTGTCTTGGGGCCATGTCTGGCTCCACCAACTTGTGGCTTAGGCAGTCCCATGGGGCTTTCCTGATTCAATGCTCTGCTTTTATGGTCTTGAATTTTTTTTTTTTTTTTGGAAAGTTTTCAGTCAAAAGGCTCCCCTCTTCAGTTCGCACAAGGTCTCACAGTTTATGTACACAGGGCTCCTCAGAACCTGCTCTTTCCTACTCCCTTCTATCATCCACGTGGCTTGCTCAGCCTGCTTTCTCATAGAACCCAGGACCACCACTTCAGGGATGGTCCCTCCCACGATGGGCCCTCCCCCATCCATCACTAATTAAGAAAATGCTCTCCAGGCTGGCCCATAGCCTGATCTTATGGAGGCATTTCCTCAATTAAAGTTTTCTCCTCTCGGATGACTATAGCGTGTGTCAGGTTGACATCAATCTAGCCGGTACAGAATGCTAACATCGTCAGTTCCTGTTTAAACGAAAATGTCTGTTGTCTTAGGAATAAATATCCAGCAGGTGACTTGAGCAACAGGGCAGCCTGGAGCTCATTGGCAGTGTTTTGTGTTCTGAGTCATGGCAGCTATGCACCTTCCTTGCCAGCATGAAAACACCCAAAACTCTCTCTGATTGAACCCACAATTCTTTCTCTTCGATCCTCCTTCAGCTCTCAAAACATCAAAGGGAGAAATGGAAACACCACAGAGCACCCCAGCAAGACAAGAAATCCGGAAGCTGTGGAATCAACCTTAGAGAAAACTGGAATATTCCTTTCTCATGATCAGGCAAATCAGCCAGACTAAGACTAGCCTAGCTGCGAAGGCAGGAGAGCATTAATTTCACCAGTAAATTCTGACTGTAGGCAGAACATACAACCACTGCTTGTGTAGTACTTAAAGGCACATAATGGAGCAGAAAATCGAGGCGATTCTTGAGTTAATTCATGGCATAAACCCATTTGCCTGAGCTATCCAGATAAAGGAAAAAAAAAAGTGCATCTCCATTGAGACAGAAATAATATCTCCTAGGGTTTTTTTTTTTTTTTTTTTTTTTTTTTTTTTTTTTTTTTTTTTTTTTTTTGCTGGAGTCTCTCTTTTATATTTGTGTCAGATTTACAGAAAACTGGAGGAGATATCCCAGCACTCTCCCTGGCCACGGCCTTCAGTATCTTTCCCATCTTAGCTTAGTATGATAGCATTTGTTATTAAATTAAGTCCACTGCTGATCCATTTCTGTTAAAGCAGCGGATCGACAGTGGATCTTACTCTACTTTCTCAGGTTTTTGCAAACCTCCTTTTTCTATTCTAGGATCTCACCTAGGGTGCTAGACAGGGTATCATGTCTTCTTAAGTGTCTCTTGTCTACAATGGCTGTCCAGATTTTGCTTCTCTGTGATGACCTTGACAGTTTGGAGGACAACTGACCAGGTGTCTTTTGCAGGCCCCTCACCTGGGATTTTATTTCATTGAAATAGGGTTATAAATTTGGAGGAGGGACAGTACATCTTTCCAGTCACATCCAGTCGACATGCTGACCCCAGCGGAGGCTAACTATGGTGTTCTGGCTGAAGCAGTGGTTCTCAACCCATGGGTCGCGACCCCCTTAGCAAGCATCTATCTCCAAAAACATTTACATTATGATTCATAACAGTAGCAAAATTAGAGTTATGCAGTAGCAATGAAAATAAAGTTACGGTTTAATACAGTTCCACCACAATATGAGGAACTGAATTAAACAATTGCAGCATTAGCAAGGTTGAAAAATCACTGCTCTAATGGAAAGATCTTATGGTTCTCCCTTTTATACCCTAATCTGGAAGTGAATCTTCATACACATCCCAACATTAAAGACTGACAATTACTGCCTTTTCCTCTAGTTCAGAGTACCTACTTAAATTGTCATGCTCAGGACATGTATGGCTTCTCTTCAACTTATTAAATTTATTCAATAATTGTTGTGTATCATCTACAAGCTTTGTGTTTGGATCATAATCCAATATTTTTGTTTGCTTGTTTCTTTGCTGTTGTTGATTTTAGTTTTGATCACTGGTCCCTCGGTTGGTTGTTTTTTATTCCCCTAGGACATACTTTTATTGTGTGTTTGTTACGTGTGTGTAGGTGTTAGCATTTTCTATTTTCCAGCACTAAGGCTGCTCCAAGACAAGTTTGTGTATTCCTTGCTTCACACAAGGCCGTTTTCCAAAGGAGGTCTGGTTCCTTCTGTTAGAAAAGGATATTAGAGATCAACATCTTGATAGTGGCTGTGTTCATTGATACTCGGCCACCTTTTCTGTATGCCTTCTAGGCTAACAGAGCAAGGAAATATATGCTTGCATATTGATCTCTCTGTGTGTATAGACAGATGTGTGTATATATAATGCATATAAGTATGTGTGTAAATACTTTTCCATAGCCATCTATCCATCTATAGCTGTATTAGCCATTTCTTTCTCCTGTGTCTATATAAACAAAGAAATGGGGTTTTATAGGGTCTTCCATACTAAGTTAACGGTATTCTAAAATAACTTACAAAGCAACTCCCTGTACCAGGCTTTGTAATGACAATCTCTGCTTGAAAAGTCTCCACTGTAGATTAGCATGCATATAATTACAGGAAATGCAGCAATTTGACGATCTTTTTTATTAATTAAATTTGTTTTCCGATAACATCATACCTGTATATAATGCATTCTGAGTATTCCCTCCTCTTCTCTTATCTACCTTCCTACCTTGGTTCCCCCAACCTTACTAATTACTTTCCCACATTCATGTGCTTTTGTGTTTGTGCCCCTCTGGAGTTGAGCAGGGCTAGCTGTGTGGCCATGGTGTTGTACTATCTACTGGTGCCTGAGGGATTCACCAGTGAGTGTCAACTAGAGACAATGACTCTCCTTCTCCCAGCATTCATCAGGAGCCAATAATTCAACAGTATAAAAGAGGGTCCCATGAGACTCTACCTCATTCATGGCTGTTGAGAGCATATGTCCTGTGCAGGTCCAGAAAAAGTAAGAACACCTGTTGTGAGTTCATGTCTATATTGGCCCCAAAAGGATGTCTTTTGGATGCCTCTCTCTATCAACTCTTACTTTTTTTTCTTCTCTCTTTTTCTGTGTTTCCTGAGTCTTAGAGGCATTCAGATAAATGACTTGCTTGGGGTAAAGCTCTCATCTGAGCTCAATATTGAGGAAATTACAGATTGTTGAGAAAAGTGTACTGGGTGTCACTAATATCAGCCTGAGAATCGGGGAGATGGCATGTTTAACCTAATATATCAATTTTTTTTCCAAGGGAAAATAAGGATTCACTAAAGAAGGCCAGAAATTGGTTTGTGGCAGAGAACAGCATGCAAAAAGGCACGGAAGCGGAACTGGGCAGGAGCCTGCAGACAGTTTTTCATTTTAAAGAATAAATGTCAGGACAGGAAGTGTATTGTGGATAAAGAAAGAGACAGAAGTTGGGTCACAGGGATAGGTGAATGAATACATGAGGCTGAGGGGACAGCAAGTCTTTTCAGATGTGCACAGAGGCGGCAGAGAAGGCTGGTACAAGATTAAGCACACACAAGGTCAAACAAGACACACAATCTCTAGACTCCCAGGTCCTGAAACTGAGGCTCCGTAAGCCTTCTAAGCCATGAACTGTCTTCTTGATAGGCACTGCTAGTAACTTCCTCCTGTAAGTGCTCATGCCATGGGCTGATGGGGAGGAAGACGCTGGAAGATTTATTTAGCACTTGTGTAAGGTAAATATTATCTCCCTTAACCTTAAGAGACAGGAACCTGGATGAAATTCATTTAGGGCGTGAAAACTGAGTCTTAGGGGATAGATACAACTGGAGAGAGTGGCTGTTTCTCCCAGCATTCATCAGTAGCCAACAATTCAGCAGTAAAGGAGAGGGTTCCATGAGCCTTGACTCCATCTTTGATTGTTGAGTGTGTATGTCTTGTGGAGGTTCAGAACAAGTAATCATAGCTGCTAGGAATTCATGGCTCTATTGACTATATGATATTAGGAGGATAAGAGGGCTCCCTCCATGCATGGACCACCTAGCTGAGACACAGCTGGTATGATTGTGGGCTCTCTTTAGCTGGTTCTTCATTGCTCTCTTTAACAGTCACTTGGAATAAGAAAGCCTTGGGTTTCTCATTAAGTCATTCTTACTGAATTAGCTCCTAAACAGAGAAGGGCTCAGCAGTTCTAGAATCAACCTTTTATTGATTAGGGGGAAAAAAATCTGTTTTGGAGGCTTCACAGCTGTAAATACATTCAAAAACTATGGCTTTTGGAGAGCAACGATGAAACCAGGGTGGGGGTCTGTTTTCCCAGCTTGGTTCACCTTAACCAAACGTCTCTGTAACATATTTGCACTAAACCATTTCCTTTCTTCATAATGAGGAGAAATGGGCAGATAAATCAGTTAGGAGCCTGTAACCCAGACCTCAGAGGTGATGTCAGCTTGGTCGTTCCCTCTTCACTCACTAAGATTGATGACAGGCCAGCAAATCCAATCATTCATGTGTCCTTTTGCAGTAAGTTCTGGGGAAGAGCGAGTAAAGTTTCCAGCTTCACAAATACACCCCTACAACTTTCCACAGTAGCGGGGTGAGCCAAAACAACACGAAAGAGCTAAAGAGTGAAAACTCCGTTCAACCTCAAGCTTTGTGGTTTGAGGGATCAGGTTTTCACAGAGCATCTCCTCTTGGGTTTTTCTCCTTGCCTGGCAGCATGTGATCTGGACAGAAAGGCTAGCACCACTCTCCTCTTCCCTGGGCTGAGTTATTTGGTGAATTCACAAGGATTAAGTCCAAGCTCAATTACTCTGAACGGCAATAAGCAGAAGGAAGACTATAAAGCCCTCTCAGAATGCAGACTATAAACGAAGGTGCAAGGAAAGTGCATTCACTAATAAAGCTGGTCTTGGCTGGTTGAGCGTGCACTTCCTTTGTGATTAATAAAAGTGGAAATATAATCCTGTTGCCTACGGTATATAGAGCCCCCTGTTTAGAAACAAGGCTTAAGGGTTTCAAACTCACTTCACATTTATTTAAACATGTTTAAAGCCCTACCACATTTCCCCCTAGAAAAGAATTTAAGATAGAGAGGGCTCCTATAATTCCTGTCTAGGCCACCATGATGAAACAAGCCAGTTTACCTTGACAAGTTCACTCTTACCACCCAGCGCGCTTGTGAGTACTGTGTGGATAGGGTTTTGCATGCTGATCATACACAAATGCTAAATAATGTAAGTGGCCACTTATCTCAAATTCACATGTTCTTAACCTCAGCGTATAACAGGAAGGGAGAGTTAAGGGCTGTGGGGGCAGGGATGTTTCTCCCTAAGTGAGCAATAGGATAAGAGGAAAGAGTAAATACAATAAATGCATCACCAGGGACCACTTACCACACTAAGGAAACCCAGCACAGTTCTAAAACACTTCCTTGTCTCAAAAAGACAAAGGGGGCTTCTTGTTTTTGTTTTTAATTTTCATATCGCCATAATTAATGTGATGGGCCAACAAAGCAAGTTCGGGGTCAGGAATCCGGATAAGTGTGGTGACTGTCAGGGGGGTGGGTATAAGTTATGCTACAGCTTCTAACCTGACTGCCCTTGATTTAATAGGGTCCCATACATGCTTCCTCCCATGCACTCAGCTTGCACTTCCCTGCTTTAGAGACCAGGCAATTAGCAAAAAAGGGAAGGTGGGAGCATGGCTGCATTCCAAACACATCTGGGGAAGGGGAAAGGTCTTCCACCTCAGGATGTAGCCAGGCAAAGAGATGACCACCAGAGTGAAGAATGAAAAATGGCCTTGATTTATAGGCTTGTGGTAAACTAATTTAGAGATTTAAGGCTCGTCATCTTGAAAAGCTGGGCTGCCTCATCTCCCTCCGAAGGTAAGTTGGGGAGTTTAAAAAAGAGATTTCTGGCATTTCCAGGGACTCTAAATCAGAAGGTGTTTCATAATTCTGTATCCATCAACTGTGTGATTGAGAAACTTTTACTTCTCTGAAACACATGAAGTGTCTAGCTCTGCCCGCTCTCATGTCTGTCTGCTTTGCAGGAGCAGTAAGAACCAGGGGTCCAGATGGACTCTAGGACCTCCAGTTACTATGATTTGGACTTATCAGAGAAGAACTTGAGCCACGCTCTTACGTAAGATTATGTGATTCTAATATTCTGCCTTCGGTGTTATTTTCTGAGTTCTTTCTTTCATGTCAACATATTCTGATGTAGTGGTTATCTAAGGGAGAACTAATTCTATTGCTAGAATGGCACAGAGAGTACTTGGCTCTCTTTCAGCTATGCATTTGTTCATTATGTTCAGGGCCATATGGAATCTAATGAGAGTGTACGATGGTGATTCATTTCCCAGGTGTCATAGACTGCAAGTTAGTGTTCGCCAAAACTCGTATACAGAAATCCAATCTCCGGAGTCTTCAGGGGTGATTAGATCATGAGGATGGAGCCTTCATGAATGGATGTGTGACCTTATAGAAGAGACACCTCTCCCAGGAAAGCTCACTATGTTTTCTACAAAAGAAGGACACAACGGCAGAATTGGAGCCAGGAAGTAAGCCTTCACAGAAATCAAACCTATCAGACTTCAATGTTGTATTTCTCATTTGTTCGTCATGTGCATAACCATTGTTGTTTGCCACTGCAGCCAAAATGGGCTAAAATGGGAGCCTGAGCTCAGAAGGACCCATTGCTCTTTCCTGTTGCATTTATTCTCAAGGAAACAAACTTGAATTTCGCTTATTTGTGCTGTTATTTATACTCCTCTAAGGAAACTTTGCATTGAGCCTAGCTCGAGATCTTTAAACCCTACCCCTTCACCCATGAATGGGTCTCCAGGCATTTGAGAATATATCCTTCCCTCCTATACTGAGGGCTCTTCCCTCCTGCCCTCTATATAACCATAGCTAATTCCATTCCGTACCTTTAGCTTCAAGTCAGATAGCTTGGTTTTATTCTGCCCTCTCTGAGCTGAGCTTAAGTACCGGCAACATCTGTCACTTGCTCCACAGGGTCTGCTATGTTCGCATCCTTACCAAACGGCAACTTCACTTCAGCTTTCTGTCTACAGGAAAAAGCCAGAGTGTAGTGGAGGCTGGCCATTCATGACAAATTCTTACTTATAACAAATTCAACCAGAAAGGAAAACACATTAACTCGTAGGATGGAAAACTCGAACACCAAAACATTGAAGGAATCCAACTATATCAGGACCCTGGTGTTTAAAGACCATCTCTTTCCATTGGGGTTTTCTATTCCCGAGGCCATGGCCATTTTTTTTTCTCCATCTTTTGGTATTATGTAGGGACTATGGCAGACAGAACACCTGAGTTTTATTCGTAAGAGCTCAGCCATGAAACAAGATGCATTTCAACTCTACAGACCCAAGTTCATAAAACTTCATGAAGCCAGGAAGTGGTACTAATCTTCTCTGCTACTTGAGAAACTGAGTCGGGAGGATCATTGAGCTCATAGGTTCATGATCAGCTTAGATGACACAGTGACAGCCATATATAAATAAATGACCAACAATAACAAAACACATCTCCTTGTGAAACAATATATTGATGTGACCAGATTTCATATCAACCCTTGGTTTAGATTGAATGGGAGGGAAGCATTTCCAGGGTAAGAGGACATTTAAAAACGATTACAATGGATGCTTTTTCCCCCACAGTAGCACTGAGACATTGACATTTGTAATTTATTCCTACTAAGAATTCTAAGGAATCTAATTGCAATCAGCCACCCTTGGGGAGGGCATTAACCAGTTGAAAAACTCTTCCAGTCTCTACTTTCTAACACCAGCTTTATAAAAAGATAACTTAAAATCTTTATAAGGTTTGTTTTCTTGAGAAAGGTGCTCACAATATGGCCTGGGCAAGTCTCAAATTCATTGGCAATCATTCTGCCCCAGCCTCCCAAGGAGCTGGGTTATATGCACAGCCTGCCACACTTGCTGTAACTTTCACTTTATAAATGGCCTATATGCAGTCTGTTATGCCCATCAAAACTTGGAAATTATTGTAAGCAAAATTTTAATTCAGATTTGGGTGTTTGTGTTTTCCTTAAGAGCTTAATAGATATGATTTTTGGTGATGTGAAAAAAACCTATAGGTCAATGAGTTGGAAATTTCTGGTAATAATTTTTTAAACTGTAAAATGATAATTTATCCCTTAAGGTTCTATTGAAACTGAAAAATACAGCTCTTGTGTGCATGTGTGTGTGTGTGTTTACACCCATGTGGGTGCATGTACCTGTACCTGTGCATGTACGTGTGAGTGCAAATTCATGAAAGAGAAAGGACAAGTTTTGTTGTCAATTTCCCAAGCACTTTCTCTTTTTCTTTCCTTTTCATTCTTTTTCTTTCTTTTTGTTGTTTCCTCTTCTTTTCCATCAAGACCTTTTACTAGCCTTGAACTTCCTTAATAGACGAGGCTGGCTGGCCAGAAGGCCCCAGGATCTACCTGTCTCTGCCTCATCAGTGCTCAGATTAACATACGCTACCATGCCCAGGCTGTCTTAATTTGGATTCTGGGGGTAAAGCTAAGGTCCTAGTACTTGTCTAGCAAGCAGTTTACGAACTAAACCCTCTTCCCAGCCCCTAATTTAGACTTTTAAAAGATATATATATATATATATATATATATATATATATATATATATATATATATATATATAAAATAAGGATGATAATATATGAAAAAAATAAATTTTGTTTTATTTGAGTAAAGATAAAAATCGCTGTTGAAAAATAAGCCTAAACACATAAAATAGGGAATTGACTTTTAAAGATAAGGCATTGTTTTATGATTCCAAGATAGATGCATGAGGGAGAGGCAGAGACATAACACAGCAGTCATGTGGGAGACTAAGCGAAGAACACCCCAAAGACAACCCAAAGTGTGCCTTCCGTGTCAATCTATTTCGGCCAATAGTTATTAACCATTTTTTTATGCAAAGGGCATTTACACTATTCAGATTTTCATGCTTGCCAGTCATCATGCTTCATCATAGCACTTAAATGAGTCAACTCCTTCTAAACTTCGTATACACTGAAAACACACTGACAGCATATTAAGTTGGATCTGCAGCATTCTCCGCAATCATAAAACAAAATGTTGAGTTATAAAAATGTGGAAATGAGCACTTCCCTTCCCCTGATTTCTTAGTAACCATCAATTACAATCAGTAAGGGAAGAGGGCTGCAGTTCACAAAATAACTATTATCTAATAGCAGAGTTGTACCCACAAGATATTAAGGAAATGGTTCTATCACCTTGAGTCAGATTTAACTGCACGGATGAGAGAAGCTATCCGTACAGAAATCTACCTGAGATTTTTCCCAGTAATAAGGGATTGAGATAAGTTCACGAGTCAAACAGTTAATGAGATCTAGCTAGATGCTGTGTTCTAAATAAAGTGATGGTCTCTTCTGCCTCTCAGACTTGGCTGAACATTTTTTTACTCAACCACAGACTTTTTGTTTACCAATCTTCAAATGCAGTTCTAAATTCTTTCCTCCCTTAGAGCCCTGTTCCGTCAAATCCTCCAATTAGTCATCTTCTTGTATTTGCTTAAGATATTTTTGTATACATTTTCTGCCTTTCTGGATTATATTCACATGATATTCTCCCTTTTTCTTACTCTGTGTGTGTGTGCATGTGTGTGTGTGCATGTGTGTTTGTGTGTGTGTGTAAATTCTCTACTAGATGCTGATCTTGTGAGCTTGTGGAAGATAAATGCCATAACTTTCCCCCATTTATCCCACCAACCATTAAATGAGTATTTTTGAGTGTCCATATTCTCCACGCTCAGCATTATAGAGACATAAAAGTAAATAAGACTATATTTTATTCTGTGAAAATTTACAGCACAGGGAATAAAATATGGGCAGGAAAATAAATATAATACAAAGTAAGCATAAATAATATTATAGTGAAAAGGATGAAATGTATAGAAAGTTCTAAAGTGACAGAGATTGCTCCCATAGCCAGGGGGCACAGAGGCTGTGGCTTAGAGTTAGGGAGTGGGCGAAATGAGATGTCACAGACCAGGACTGTCCTCTAAGGATGGCTTGGAACTGTGTGTATGGAAGGAACCCCTCAAAGAGAAGGTCTACAAGGAAACAGGTAACCGGGATGAAGAGTGCCAAATTGAGTGATTCCAGCGATCAGTGAAGAGATACAAAGACTGTGGAAAGTGTAGCTTAGAAACCAGTGCTATTCCGAGGCAGCCAGAGTCTTGCCAATCATATGTACCCCAGTGAAAGTGTACGAGGGAGGGGGGCATTGGATATATTAGATATCTTAGATGTGTTGGAGTGTGAGAAAAGAATGAGCCAGTCCCAGCCCGAGACAGAGGCGGTGGAAGCCCTACATAGAGACTCAACAAGACTTAGCTGCCCAGGAAAGGCAAAGAACCCAGACAATGGTCATAACCATGGCTCACACAATAAACATATGAAAGTTGCACAGAGAGACAGCAAAAATTATTCCAAGGTGAAGTAACAAGTACATCTTTTGCTCTTTGAATCTATCTCAGGGCCCAACACCCATCAGAGTCACACAGTTTGCAAATAGTTTGAACCATGTAAATCCAGTAAAAAACATTTTAGAGACAGCCTTAAAATTAGAGGTTGCTTAGGTCCAGCCCATGCATGTTTTTTGATTGGTGGCTCAATCTCCGTGAGACCCCATGGGCCCAAGATATTTACTCTGTAGTGTCCTTGACTTTTCCAGCTCCCTCAATCCTTCCTCTCACTCTTTCAAAAAAAAAAAAAAAAAAAAAAAAAAAAAAAAAACTCCCCAAGCTCAGCCTATTGTTTGGCTGTGGGTCCCTGCATCTGTTTCCATCAGCTGCTGGACGAAGCATCTCAGAAGACAGTTAGGCTAGGCTCCTGTCTGCAAGCATAGCAGAGTACCATTAATAGTGTCAGGAGCTGGCTTTCTCGCATGGGGTGAGTCTCAAGCTGGACCAGTCATTGGTTTGTCATTCCCTCCATCTCTGCTCCATCTTTACCCCTACACTTCTTGTAGGTGAGACAAATTTTGGGTCAAAGGTTTTATGGATGGGTTGCTCTCTCCCTCCATCCACTGGAAGTCCCACCTCAGTATAGGAAGTGGTGATTTAGACTCCCTTGATCATCATGTGGGTCTCCAAATGGGAGCAGAGGCCACTCTGACTCTGTTGCCTGCCTTTAGATCCCTTTCCTCTAGCTGGGCTGCCTTGTCTGGCATCAGTGGGAGGGGACACATTTAGTCCTGCTGCGACTTGAGGTGCCAGGGTAAGTTGGTACCCCTTGGGGGCCTCCCTTTTTCTGAGAATAGAGGGGGGTTTGGGGTTGGGGCTGGGAGGAGAAGAGGGAGAGGGCTGGTATCAGGCTGTAAAGTGATATAAATAAATAAATAGAAAAAAAATTGGAGGTTGTCACCAGAGAACACAAATCCGTGGTTGCCCTTCCCCTTAACATAATGAAAAAGTTTCATTATTTAGAAATCTTCCTGTGCACTCTGTGCTATGGTCAATAATTGCTCTAACATTTTTGAACTATATGCTACTCTATTGTCCCAACTCTATTTTACTTAAAGGATGACTTGAGCTTTCAGTATCTAACAGCCTCCAGATAGGAGGCAGCAGCAAATCCTACCCTGGGCAAGGCTTCAAATCCTTTAGAAATATGAAACTCGTGTTTCTTAACATTCCAGTGGCAATCAGTAGCTCCACGTGAGATATGAGGAAGCTCAGGCATACAAAGTTAAGTAATTAAGGTGAGGTCAAATAAAAATAACAGGCAGAGACAGGACTGAAATGGCAGCAAAATTATGCCAGGCTCCCGAGAGTCTCTGTCACCTGACTCTGGGATTCCCCACCCAATGGAGAAAATAAAATGACAATTAAATGATTGGACTAGGGTGAAATGGTGGTTAAAAGTGATTCTTCTACCTCATAATATCTAACACTAGCTTTAGGGTTTTAGCCAGTACTCCCAATGTCTTGTTTCCTGAAGGGTTAGCAGGGAACAGACTATAATCATTATGTGGCTGTTATATTAAGGGTGTCTTTCAAATGTGTAAATGTACATTTTCGTTATTTAGAATAAAGGAAAGCATTACACTTAAAAACCTTGGGGACAGAGGTGAATGCTTGATAAATATAATTAGTCATTTGCCACGATTTACGGAAATCAAACTTTCATGAACATTTTCTCAAAAAGGTAATTTCACCTTATTCACATTCAGATTTCTGGATACAGTGTATTATTCCAAGTCTCCTAATCATTCCTTCAGAAACACTACAATATAGGGTTTTATTGTAGCTGTCTATTGAGGTTGGAAATTGTTAACATCTGTCTCTTAGTATTTTTTTTTCTTACAATATTCTAAATACTTTAATCTCTGGTTATCCTGCTAATAACTGTAATTTTCTAGTCAGCTGCTATCTCTCAAGGTGCTTTAAAGGTCATTCTTGTAATACATGAAGAAGCTGGAGAAGACAGTGGACGTGATTTATGTTTTAGTGGGTTCAACTCCTATTTAGATTTGGTTTTGTACCCAAGAGAAAAGAAGAATCTGCCTCATTCTTCTATCTCCATCTCTTATTTGGTCCCAACATGATTTGTTGTGGTCTACCATGTCATTTTTCTTCTGGCACCTGATGTTATTCTTCACAGATGGGAGTATGGCTAGCATTTGCAGAAGCACAATTAAAAGATACATTCATATTACAGTTGTATGTGTAATGTGTAGGATAATTTACACATCATCCCTGCAGGATAAAAGCCTCTGACATTTCTTCATGGAGACTTGTATTCTGAAAATTCTCTGAACTGATATCTGAAAAATAATACCCATGTTCCAAGCAGCCACCATAGTTGCAACAGCTATGAAGACACTCGACTATATTTGTACAGATGCACGTATTTTCATTTATTGAATGTGCCAATCAAAATAGAAAAGAAGTGTAAGCAGCTGCTATAGATAACATATGGTGAGCTGTTTGTTTTGTCTTCTTGGGATCCATTTTTTTTTCCAGAAAGAAAAGTAAGGTGTAGAAAAGGAAAGCTTGGACTTCCTATGGGTAAAATGCATCCTCCCTGGACATGATATTAGTCCTAGAGTACTGCCAATCAAACAACTACAGTGACTGTCTTGGGGACAAATGCAGTGCTGCAGGCCTGGACAATGAGCCCTTTGGGAAATGAACATACAAACTTTTTCCACAGGGATGGCCCAGTGTACATTATATCAATATGGGGCGGTCATGTCACAGTGGCTCCATGAGGGAATCTGATAAAATGGAAAATAAATCAGGGAAGAAGTCTCTCCAAATGGCAGTGAGAAGTGTTATCTGCCTGCCATTTATGTCAGGGCTCTAGTACAACCGTAAATGCTGTTCCATGAAATGAGGTCCTGATACTTGAAAATGAATGGCATCTAATTAACAACTGTCTCTTACTGAGGTTCCAGTTTCATGGTAATAGACAGGAAGTGTGAAGGAAATCTTGGTGGGACATTTTTTTTTTCTTAATGAAAAGATCCAGATAAGATTAAGAACATCTTCAAGTAAGGCATTCTAAATCACACTTTAAATAAATAAGTCTATTATAAGGTGGCAGCTTATATATTGGATGAAAGGTGTGGGTAAGACTTTATCATAAATCAGTTGTGTCAGCTTCAAAATTCATGCATTAGATTCCTAACTCCAGCACTATAGAATGTGCTCTAATATGGAAAGAGGCCTGCTGTGTGTGAACACTTAAAAGTTAGGTCCTATGTAGTCATAAAAATTAATCCAGTACAGCTGTATTTTGTTTACTAAAAGGAAAAAAAAAATGGAAAGAAAAGAAAATTTAGCAAAAAGCACACACAGGGAAAATATCAAGTGGACAGATAGACGGACAGCAGAGTAACATTTCTACATGCCAGGGAATACTCAAGACTTCCATTAAAAGTTGAGTGAAAGGCATGGAATAGAGCTTTCCCCATGTCCATGGAGAAACCAACCTCACTGACCCCTCACTCGCCAACTTACAACCTCTAGCACAGTGGTTCTCAACCTTCCTAATGCTGAGACCCTTTAATACGGTTCTTCCTGATGTAGTGATCCCTAGCCAAAAAGTTATTTTTGTTGCTACTTTATAACTGTAACTTTGCTACTCTTATGAATCCTAATGCCAGTTGTGTTTTCCAAGTGTCTTGGGTGAACCCCATGAAAGGGTCATTCAAACTCCCAAAGGAGGCGTGACCTACAGATTAAGAAATGTTGCTCTAGGAAAATAAGACGTTGAAGGTCTGATGTTGAAGCCACTCAGATTGTGGTACCTTGTGATGGCAACCTGGGCAAACTGTTGCAGGGTCTAAGGATAATTGAAGAAAAAACAAACAAACAAACAAACAATCAAATGCCCACAGTACAGAAAAAAGGTAAAAATGATACAGAAGAAAACCAATCAAGGTACAAAAAAATGAAAGGTAGTTTTCTCACTTTGTATCAGTAGTAAATTAAAACTTTAGCTTGTATGACAAATACACACAAAGGCAGTAGGTTGAATCTGCTCCGTGGGCATTAGGCAAGCTTTTCAGGGGGCTGTACTGCTATTGTTGAGCGAAGCCACAGTGAGGCGAACGACCAGGGTCACATTCTCAAACTGCATCACCAGCTTCTAGTATCAGGAGTGGATGGTGACAATGAAGCTTTGTGATAGCATCGTGGCTTTGGTCACTAGGCTGCTTCCTATATACCCTGCCCCTTGGCATCCATATCTCTACCCCTCCCAACATGCGTCTAAGCTCCTTATGCCTTGGGATGAATTCTTTTCTGTTCAAAATACCGAAAGAAATGTTTTTGGTTCCCCATGTCTGACACCGATCTTCAAACGAAGTAGTTAATTGTCAAGACAATTGTTTTATTCCAATGTAAAGAAAGTTTCAGCAGCTTCTTGATTTGTCCGTGTACATTAGTGATAATGGGCAATGGGCAATGGATAAGCTAAGAGACAGAAGAAAAAGTTTATTTGGGCTTATGGGTCTAGAAGGATAACAGTACATCCTAGTGGGGAGGTGTGGCAGCAAGCGGCAAGCATGGAAGGAGAAATGGGAGGCCAAGAGCTCACATATACTACAAAAAAAAAAAAAAAAGCAGAAAGAGACAACTGGAAGCAGGTAAGACATTTTTCTCAAAGCCCGACCTCAGAGATATATTCTCTCCAGCAAGATTGTACCATCTAAACCTCTCCAAACAGTGCCACTAACTTGGGGCCAAATAGCCAACTGCCTGATACTATGGGGGACGAGGGTAGGAGACACATTTCTGATTCAGAGTACTACAGAGTCAAAATGTTTGGGCTGGCGTTGGCCTAAAGGGTCGGGATTCAGAGGTTAGATAGCCCAGAGACCTAGGATAGAAAATGGTTCATAATGATATTCTGCTATACTCGTGGACTGGTACCTAGCCCAATTGTCATCAGAGAGGCATCACCCAGCAAATATGCAGAGACCCACAGCTAAACATTAAGTGGACCTCAGAGACTCCTGCTAAAGATGGAAGGATTGTAGGAGCCAGAAAGGTCAAGGACACCGTAGAACCCACAACCTGGTCTCCGTAGAGGCTCACAGGATGAACTGAAAACCAAGGAGCCTGCATAAAACTAACTCAACTTTCTGCTTGTATGTTATACTTGTGTAGTTTGGTCTTCTCGTGGGACTCCTAACAATGGGAGCAGGAGCTTTCTCTATTTTTTTTTCCTACTTTAGAGACCCTTTACTCCTACTGGGTTGCCTAGCCCAGCCTCAATTCTAGGGCAGGTTCCTAGTCTCACTAAAAATTGATATGGCCATGTCTGATTGATATCTATGGGAGACTTGCCTTTTTCTAAAAGCAAAGGAGGAGGAGTGGATGGGAGGGGGAGGGCAGAGGGGAGTGGCTAGGGGAGAGTAGAGAGGGGAAACTACAGTTAGGATGTAGAAAGACAGAGAAAAAGAAGATAAGTATTTATTTTTTTAAAGTACTATAGAGTGCACCAATATTTTGTCTGTTAGCTTTTAAAAGTTAAAAATAAAAGAAATAGGCTGACAGGAGCCTATCACAGAGGGCCTCTGAAAGACTCCACCCAGCAGGGTATCAAAGCAGATGCTGAGACTTATAGCCAAACTTTGGGTAGAGTACAGGGAATCTTATGAAAGAAGGGGAAGGTAGAAAGACCTGGAGGGGACAGGAGTTACACAAAGAGAGCAATACAACCAAAAAATCTGGCCACAGGGGTCTTTTGTGAGATGGATACTCCAACCAAGGATCATGCATGGAGAAAACCTAGAACCCCTGCACTGATATAGCCCATGGCAGCTCAATTTCCTAGTGGGTATCCTAGTAAGGGGAACAAGAACTGCCTCTGACATGAACTCAGTGACTGGCTCTTTGATCACCTCCCCCTGAGGGAGGAGCAGCCTTAGCAGCCCACAGAGGAAGACAATGCAGCCAGTCCTGATGAAACCTGATAGGCTAGGGTCAGAGGAAAGGGGAGGAGGACCTTCCCTATTAGTTGACTTGGGGAGGGGCATGGAAGGTGATGAGGGAGGGAAGGTGATATTGGGAGGGCTGAGGGAGGAGGCTACAGCTGGGATACAAAGTGAATAAACTGTAGTAAAAAAAATAAATATTTAAAAAGAAAAAAAAAGAAATAATAATGGACGAACCTCTTAATCAATACCCACCTCTTCCTGGCACCAAAACAGAGGTAGGGCAAACAATGTTAGGTGTTTTGAATATACACATCTTTTCAGATAACTGTATATAACATTGTAGAGAGTTTTTCCCCTCTTTCTTCACACAAATTTCAACACCCGATTTTCTTTTAAGAATATAACAAATGAATTGGGATTTTTCCTGGATGAACACACACACACACACAAGGCTTGGAAATTAATTGAATCTTTATTTTTTTTTTTACTTTGATCGGCAAATATCATTGCAAACTAATCCAAAAATCTAAAATTGTTAGTGCCATATGCGCCATTGATTTCCATCTTGCCAATTAAATAAAGGTTACCGCCTGGGTGCCTCAGAGATTGCCTCTCTCCCTAGGCACCATCCACACTGATTCAGCTTAGCCAGGGCACCCCTGCTGGTTGTCCTCAAATTCCCTCTGTAGGAAATGAATGGCAGGCATAGTGCCTCCTGGAAAGTCTACATTTAGGAAATGGCAGAATCACTTGTGAATAGAAGCCTGGTTTGCTCACTAGAAGTGCTTGCATCTTCTGTTTCCCTAAAGCTGCAAGGATTATTCAACAAATATTTACTGAGCACCTATGATGGTCTAGGCACTAGGCCAGGCATGAGAAATGCTACGAAAAACAAGATGTGAGGCTATGTTTAGGGCCTCTGTGGAGTCTGAGTTTAAGCTGATGGTTACATATCTCGTTTTAGCACAGTGTGGTTATATCTATGAATGCAGTGCTAGCGGGTAGCAGAGGCAGACTAGTCTAACCTGAATATGGATGAGAAGGGATAACTGAGTTGCCATACAGAGAAGCAAGTGACATCTGAACCTAAAAATGGAGAGAACATCAATGGGAAGGAGACCCGTTATTGGTCCTGGAGGAAGTGACAGGGCATAATTTGAGCTGGGCATGATCAGGCCACAAGTATAGAATTGTCGAAGGATACATAAAAGATAGCCCTTTGTTTAAAAATCTGAAAACAATGACAAAAATCTGAGCCGTGACATGACAGGAATATAAAACAGAGCTGACCTTGTTCTTGAAACTTCCAAGACTTTACTGAACTGCTATAGAGGAAATGAGGATAATCTTGATGGGCTATAGGGCGTCCATTTGTGCTAAGTGTTTCTGCGAAGGTGTTTTAAATAAGATTCAATTTGATTTTGTAGGCTGAGAAAGTTAGATTGTCCTCCTGAGGTGTGCAGTCCTCTTCCAAAAGTTGATGATTCAGTGAAGAAAAAAAGAGCTGGCTTCCCACTCCAGTGGTGGGGAGCACCTTTTGAAGTGGGGCACTGGTTGTTTTTCTTCACACTGGACCTCAAGCTTGCCAGACCCAGATGGTAGGCATGTTGGCTTCCACCCTTCTGAGAGCCAATTCTTCATAGTGACTATTGGTACCTTTACTTAGTGATTTTGTTCTATACCTGTGGAACATACTCTCTAACACAGACAGGTTGGTCTAAGTTATGGTCATATAAAGTGAACAGATCCTGAAGGCCACTTCCAAATACTAAGAACAACATCACTTCCAGCATTATAACAGTTTGAGAGGGTCTGTCTGCTTCCTCCTTATTTCATGAGATTCTAAGTCTTCAATCTGAATGCAGTTCATTATTCCGATACGCCTTTACGCAGCAGGGGCCACCATTATCCTCAAACCGCAGAAACAGGATTGAGGCCTGGACAGATAGCTTGCTTAGAGACGCATACCTAGTAACCATCAGGACACTGAGTGGACCCAGACAGACACACCTTCAGGGCTTCCACTCACTTAATGCTTTAGGATATTGCACTTGATTCTGCTCGAATCTCTATCCAAGCTATAGCTTAACTTTGTCATTTTAGAAAAAAGTAAATCTGTTAGGAGGATGAAGATAAAATTAGGCAAAGGGAATACAGGGCTCTGCAGACAGCTAAGATGAGACATGGGTGAGAAAGGCCCAGCCTAGATTAGCAGTCCCAGCAACAGAGAACAGTTGAGGATCCAAAACGCAAGCATAATTAGTATCTCTTTAAATGCCAGGGATAAAAGGAAGATGGTAATCCCAGAGTGAAGGGAACTGGTAAACTAGGAAACATGTTGAGGGAAAGAGGCAAGACAGAGAGGGGAAATTTGAGGGGTAAAGCTGTGTTAAGCAACGATAGAACTTCGAGTTTTGGTTACAAGAGAGATCAGGGTCAGGGAAATACATTTGAGAACTGGCATTGCTTTCTGGGCCAGCCATAACAAGTTAGCACTAGCTGGGTAATTTATAACCATAGAAATGTACTCTCTCACTCTTTTAGAAATGAAATAAATGCTAGAAATCAAATCATCAGCATAACTACCCTCTTTTGAGAAGCTCGGCGTAGAATTCATCCCCTGCCTCTTTCAGCTTCTGGTACTTCACCATTGCTTGACAATACTTGGCTGCTGATCTCCTTACTGTAGTCTTCGGCTCCCTTTCTTCCTTGCATCCAGGAGTACAAGTGTGTTAAATCTTCTTCTATCTCTCATTATAAGCAACTATGATAACGCTCCAGGCCTGATAACACAAAGTAATGTCCAGATCTCACCATCCTTATTTAACTACATCTACTCAGATTTCCAAGTTAGACAACAGAGTTTCAGGATTAGGATCACATTACATTTGTTTGCCCATTATGCAAACTACATAGAGGTCATCAGAATATGAAAGATTGTAAAGAAAGAGAATCATTGCCATGGGTGAGAGATGGCATATAGAAATCTCACTGAAGAAGGAATTCAAATCCTCTTTTGATGCTACGTGAGTTATCTTAAGTCACTGTTCTATTGCTGTGAAGAGATACGATGACTAAGGCCACTCTTGTAGAAGAAAGCATTTAAATGGAAGAAAGCATTAAATTGGCTTGCTGCCAATTTCAGAGGTTTAGTTTATTATCTCCATATTGGGGAGCATGGCGATACTCATACTGCTGTGGGCTTTTGAAACCTCTGAGTCCAATCCCAGTCATACACTTCCTCCAACGAGGCCACACCTCCTAACCCTACTAATCCTTCTCAAACACTTGCCACTCTTTGATGACCAAGCATTCAAATATATGAGTTTGTGGCGGCCATTCTTACTCAGACCACCACATGGGCGCACCTACCCACACTGCCCAACCTTTTGGACCTCGCTTCTGCTGCTGTTAAACGCTGGAGCCTGGCACGGTTTTCTTTTGAGTGGAAAATGTTAAGTATATATCACTAAAGGTGTGCAGAATCATTTGTAGGCTTTAATTGTTTGAAAATTATACATTGCTTAAATTAAAATATTAATGTAAGCAGATATATCCAAGACAAAATTATCCATAATCCTGTCACTGAATGGAGCCTATGATTTCCACTGTATAGCAGTTTCTAGTAACTTCTAATTTTTTTGGTCACAATTCTACTGGTATAATTTTCTAATCCATTCATCATGGGGCTGCAGAGATGGGTCAGAGGTTAAAAGCACTTTTTTCTTGCAGAGACGAGGGTTCAATTCCAAGTACCCACATGGCACCTCACAACAGACTTCAGTTCCAGAGGACCCAATGCCATCTTTAAAACGTTTTAAGTACAATCATGATGGTATTCTCTTTCGTGATGGTCTTCCATCAAGCCTCTACCCTACCTTGGCCAAGCGGCCACATGCCCCCTACTGTCGAGTGATGCCAGCTCTCCTAATACCACCTTTGGTATTAACCCTGAAGGGTTTCTGGTGAGGTGTTTTGTTTTTTTTTTTTGTTTTGTTTTTTTCTGCTCTAAATTTAAGAATCTAATTCCTACCAAGGTGAAAATAGACTCACATGAAGATACTCCAGGGGACTTCTCATGGAGCTCTTATTTTTGGGTAAAGCTTGAAATAATACTAGAGAGTTAAAATGTGTTCTAGATTCAACTTGTTTAACTTCAGTCTCGAGCCACTTCTCAACTGTCGCTGCCCTAAGGATGAAATCGCATCAGTCATATCTGCTTTAAGCTACACTGACATCATATTTTCATGGCATAAAATAACTGCTAGGATGAAGTCTTAGTGTCAGTCAGCCCTTACTTTACAAAGAAGCAGGGAACATAATGCCAGACTGCCCCACTTTTCTGCAATAAATAGCTATCTGAATATAACTGGAAAATTCTGAGACATTCTAGGAAAGCTATTTATTTGACTTGGTCTTTTTTTTTTTCTTCAAATAGACTTTCTCCTTAAATAACCTTACAGTCCTTAGAGCATGTTACACCCATGCTATCATTTCCGCCTCCTCTTCCTCCATCTTCCTCCCCCCACCCCACATGCACACAAATTGGTTGACAGTCAAGGTGTGTTGTTATAACCAATTCTTGTTTAGTACATTTGAACTGGGACCATTGTATCCATCATCCTATATCACCCTTCCTGCTCAGTATGAAACTAACTTGAAATGGTCATTCATATTATTTTTTTTCCCGGTGAAGAAGAAAATGTAGATTATAGGTGCTGGGCGAAATCTAGAATACTGGCTGCCTGCTCTGCAGCTTGAAGATCTCCTCTGTGCAGAAGCTTGACGATATCAAACTTGCCTATGGCCCATACAGGTGCAAAGCTATGTGTGAGAAGCCTCTGCCCACTGCTCAAGGTGTGTGGGTACAACCCCACTCATCCTTTGTTTTGTGTGTAAAAGTAGAGAAATTTTCCTTATATTCATAAGGTGTGGGTCACTTATTTAGCCTCAGTCTTGTTCAGTTTCATCATGCGTTGAAGCAAAATGGAGATCATGGTGCCTTCTTCACACACATGGTAAGAGGACAACATCAAATAGCCCCCATGGAAAGCATGAGAGTGCAACTCATTATTTTATGGAGCAGCTTTGTCTTCTATCCTGATTGTGTCATTTTACCAGGGTGTCTGTGAAGACAGATTGCTCTGAGGCCCTTTCCATCTGTAGAAGCATTCACTGGATATCTTTTCCTTACCTGGTACACATCCACCCTACTGTTATAGCAGTGGGAAAAATCCAAATCATTCAGTGAGACCATGCTATACATGAAAGCCTTTGGGAGACTGAGAATCCAATTTACTCCAGGGCTGATGAAGCTGCCTGGCCAATTCTTGGTAGGCATGGAGCCCCAAATGACAGGAAGGGCCAGATTGGGAGACAGAGATGTGTATCAGTCTCCTAACAAGCAGAGTGAAGCCAACTGCTTTTGAACCTTCAGGCTAGCATGCAAGTAGTGACTGGTTGGCACTGTATTATTTCCCATCTTCCCCAAGGACGACCTGACCTTTCTATTTCCCTTCTCTGTTTATCTTTACAAAATATCTTTGGAAGCTGTGATGCCAACCTAACAGACCTCAGCAGCAGATTCATTTTCAGTTGCAGAAAGGTCTAAATGAGGGGAATTAAAGCTGCAAAAAAATATCTTAGATTTAGAGTATAACTTAAAAATAATAATCTTCATTCTTATAACAACCAGTCCTCATATCTTCAGAAACAATGATCGTCCTCAAAAATGGAAAACTAGGACCTAAAAAGATAAAATGTGCTTTCCCCAAGGGGACTTTGAATCAGCCTATTCTGAGCGATCCCTTAAGGACTTTATTAAATGACTTGCTATCTGCATTAATTCAATTAGCTACATCATTGATCACATTAACAGTACAATCTATGCAAATTGCCAATCTTTACCAAATCAGAATCAGAATTTAAATTATATAAGACTCTAGAGTTTTGATATGCCATCTCAATTTAAACCCATAATAATCCTCTAATACAGCTATTTACATGTATGTTATGAAAAGGTACAGTAAAGTCGGTATTAATGCGAGAGGTCCAAGTTGAGAACAAGCAGATTACAGCGGCTGCAGAGCTGGCAAGTGGCAGAGGAGGAACTTGAAGGCAAGACTGGAGACTTGCCATCCATACTCTTTCTGAGCCACTTTATTTAGAGGGAAGGAATAGCTCACAGTGGGGGCTGTTCTAGTCATGATCATACAACTAATCCAGCTAGAAATTAACACTTGGCAGTTTGGGGGAAAGGCCAAAACCACCATAGATTTAGAAAGGTTTGGTAGACATTTTTTTAGCTGTTAGGTTTAGCTACTTATCAGTACTACTGAGACAAGGCCTACTTGCACCAAAGATAGATAGATAGATAGATAGATAGATAGATAGATAGATAGATAGATAGATAGATAGGTGTAAAACAAAATTTAGAATTTACTTTTGTTTTCTGAGCTGCAATCATATTTATGACTGTGAGAACATCTAAATTCTAACTTAAGTATGTAAGCCCTTTCCAAGAATTTTATTCTCTCTGATACTAAAGATTGAAAATATTATCCAATATTTTTTTTCAGAAGCCAAACATGTAAGTTTTAAAAAGAGAGCCTGTGAGAATACCTGAAACCAATATCCACTTCCTCAAATACTTCTTATATTTTAATAATAATGCCTCGGGAATAGATTAAAAGCAGGTGCTTGCTAGAGAAAGATTGAATGCAAATCTAAATTTACTATGCCTGAACACTGTCAGCCCACTGATATTAATTTCCTCTTACAGACACAACTTTAAAAAGTTATAATAATTATGACAGGTTTCTGTAATCTGTGTGACACCTCACCTATATCTTAGCATTCATCTTTGCTTCAATATGTTCATAATTTTATATTTTAATTTTGTTTGTTCATTTGATTATATGTAAGCTGGGGCAATTACACAGACACCAACTCTTTCTTTGTCCTCTTATGGAAGTTGTATACAGCTGGATCCCAGGTGTAACTAGTCATATGGGATCAGGCAGGAAGCTGAGGGTAGCCAAGGTCCTTCCTTCCTGCCCCTAATACCAGACAACACCTTTAAAATTACAACTTCAAGTCCATACCCACAGGGCAACTCCTGGAGGCCTCCTCTTCTCATGCGTTCTACTTTTAGTCCCTGGAAGTTGCTCTTGGAATATTACCTTAGTTTCCCAGGATGTTAAGACCTATGACAGGCATAAGGCCATGAGTGTAAAATCTCCTTTGTCACTCGCTTCTCTTAGCTCTCTCACTCTCTCTTTCCCCTCCAACCCCTGTCCCAGCTCCCCATGTACACATTCAGAGTAGAGGTCTAAGTATATGTCCATGCATCAGTTAGTTACTTCAGTTATAGAGAGAGCCCTAACACACAAATCTGTTCTTGTTTCACCATTTATTGGTCTATGCTGTTATGTGTCTATGTACATGTGCATTAAGAAATGGGTATTTCCCTCAAGCTTTAACTTATTCATTTAAACGACATATATTCTATACCCCCTAAACTCAGGACAGAAATTCCAATTTTTTTTAAGCTAGCTCCTTGTTTGTTCCAAGAATTGATTCCTTTTCCTAACTCCGGATTCCTTTCTCAGCACGGTGTTTCATGGCTACTGCCCATCAAAATACTGGGTTTCCTAATTGGTATGTTTCTAATGTAGACACAGAGGGGGTCTTAAAAAGAAAAGCAGAAACTTCACACCTTTCAAACTAAGATGGGAAAGTCCCCCAAAAGCAAAATAAGTAAGAGAAACTATTGGCCTATGACCTGCTGAGACACAGGCAAAGGCTTCTGTATATATCAGCATAGATCTTTCACATGCTCCTGCAAGACAAGGGCTACTCAGTGGATAAACACTTAGACAGCGGGCTGATCTGTCCCGATCACATAGAAAGGGTAAAGGACATCAAGTGGGATCTCTTCAAGCCCATGCTCTTTCCCTTAGACTGGAAGGGGCCTTCTGTAAATGCTATTGTCAGATATTTCATATTTATTATGTTCTCTCAACTTCACAAGTGAAGTTTGCAGTTGTAGAAAAGATAAGTGACACCCATAGTCAAATATTTGTAATGTCTTTGTGATATGTACTGAGTGCTCCTCTAAAAGTAAGACTATAGCAATACATCAAACTTCAGATCCTGCGCCCATTGCACTTCTACTCTGCCCAATAGACGAGACACATGTATGAAAGCTATACTATGAATACTGCGTATACCGATAGCAAAATCAAGCTTAAGCCCCTGACAGCTCAGGTAGAGAGTCAGAACTTGAATGTGTGCCATAAGGAGAAGACAGGATCATGTTCAGATTCAGGGCAAGCTAAGCTCTATCATCATAGCACGGATCAGTCGAGGTAGAAACCCACCCCGGGTCTACCATACTTGCCACTCTGTCTTTCCCGTTCTGTACCTCTACGCTAATGAGCCATATTTTCTTTCTTTGGAAGCAAGTCTCTCCCAGCGAGTTTTTGGGAAGCTCATAATGCCACCCCCAGACCTGCTGGCACCAAAGGAAGACATAGCAGCTCCAATCTGCTCTTTCCTTTCATGCGTTCTAATTAGAAGTCCCGCCTAGAACACATGGCCAGAGCCAGGAGCCAAGACAAGAACAAAGGACACTTGCTCCAAGCGTTCCTTCCCAAGCTGATCGAGGCTCTAGGGTTCAATGGAGAGATTCGACAGTGCAAAGTGTTAACTGGAGAGGGGACAACATGCAATGGATGTCATATTCTAGTCCCTGGGCTTGAGAAAACAAAGGTTGGCTGGAGAGAGTTTAGGAGAAACCAAAATAGAAGCTGAGAAATAAAGATAAAGTGGAACAATGAAAATTAATGAGAGAGCCACACTCTGGACCTTCATGCCCAGTGCCTTTTGGAGATTGATAAATACTGAGGGACACTAAGGTTTTTCTTTCCTAACCATTATCCCTCAAATATATTAAATCTATGAAGGCAATATGTGCACATTATCCCAAGAGCACTGAGGTACAAGCGATGCAGTTTCGATCTCTCAAGCCAAGATCTAAGGTAAACTTGTTGGGGAGTTGTCTTAGGATTTCTACTGCTGTGACAAAGCACCGCAACCAAAAAGCATATAGGGAAGGAAAGGGTTCATTCGGCTTACATGCCCACATCACTGTCCATCTTCAAAGGGAGTCGGGACAGGAACTCAGATCAGACTCAGATCAGGTACCTGGAAGCAGGAGCTGATGTAGAGGCCATGGTGGGGTGCTTTTTATTTGCTTGTTTCCCATGTCTAGCTCAGCCTAATTTCTTATAGAACCCAGAACCACCATCCCGGGAAGGGTATCACCCACAATGGGCTAGGTCCTTCCTTATCAATCATTAATTAAGAAAACACCTTATAGCTAGATCTTAGGGGGACATTTTGTCAGCAGAGGTTACCTCCGTTAAGATAACTCTAGCTTGTGTCAAGTTGACATAAGACTAGCCAGCACAGTAGTCTTAGGGACCTTGATTTTCCCTAATGTAAATGGACCATACAGAGTAGACTATATGCAGGTCTTTTTTTAGTGTCTAAGGACTACTTTTATTTTTATTTTATTTTATTTTTTCAGTTCTCTCAGTCTTTGAAAATGGCATGTGGATAGCAGTGGTAATGTGCTGCTGTTTTAGAATACAGTATTTTGCTCTGATTTTTTTAAAGGAGCCCCTGATGATGAGGAAGAAATGCATGAACTGATGAGCACTAAGATCCTTCTAGTGTAGAAGAGGATTCTGCACTGACATGTGGTTCTCTATTGGGAAATCTGAAATTAGAACCAAGCAAATCGGTTGCATAGTCTCTGAGAAATTAGACATGGTTTCTAGGAGGTAAAACTCTCCCTCAATATCTAGTCTACCATAGTGAGGTCTTTGCTACAAAGTTTTGCTTGCAGTGCTGAATGTCTGAGTTTCTATATCTCTAACCCTCTGAGGATCACCCTGTTGGCTTCTCAGTAACCTTAATATTCTCCATTCTTCTTGACCTCATAGAAGTACAAATCCAAGTTATCATCATAGACTGTCATGTCATGCATATTCCTTGAGAAACATGAGTTACATAATGTAAAATTCAAACTAGGAGGGGCTGAGGAGATGACTCAGCCATTAAAGTCCATGTTTCACAAGCATGAGGATCCAAGTTTCATGTGCAACAGCTACATAAAAGCTGGGCTAAAATCCCAGCTCTAAACAGCAAGCTCCAGGGTTAAACTGGTCCAGCTGCTTCAGTGGGCTTGAGGTTCAGTGAGACACTCTGTCTCAAAAAAAAAATTAGGTAAAAAGCTACTGTGGAAGACATCCAACATTGCCCTCTAGCCAGGCATGGGTCCCATCTCATGGAGCAACCCTGAGACCCAATCATAATAAGGAAGACGTTCATACTAGGTAATAGAGGTAAGAGATACTAATGTACTTTTTACTGCAGATGCAGCCTACAAATGTGCTTACAGAGAGAAGTACTTGGATAGCTCAATCTTCCGTTTCAATGAAATCAGGTTAGAAACTCATAAGAAGAAGGAAATCCAGGGGATGGAGAGGTGGCTCAACAGTTAAGAGTGCTGGCTACTCTTCCAGAGAACTCACATTCAGTTCCCAACTTGCAAAGCAGCTCATAACCATATGTAACTCTAGTTGTAGGAGCCTCAATGCCCTCTTCTGGCTTCTAGAGGCATAAGGCACACTCCTAGTACATTTTTATGACATACATATAGGAGCAAAACACTCATACACATGAAATGAAAATAATTTAAAAAGAGAAGAGTATCCAAAGTTTTATCAGACCTTAAAAACAAGAATAAGATTAGTGTAGAACATTCTTTTTTTATTTTATTTTGAGTGTCTTTTGATGACAATTATAGGAAAACTGAACTTGAAAACAATTTATTTGCATGTGATGATGAGTAAGGTTGTTCCTTAAAAGAATTAATTTAATAGCAGTAAAGTATAGACACTAGTTTGGGAAGAAGAAGGAAGACAGAGGGGGAGAGGGGATGAAAGGAGAAATGGTGGGAGGGAGGAAGGAAGGAGGAAGAAATGGAGTGGAGAAAAAAAAGAGAGGAAAAGGGGAGGAAGTAGCAAGGACGGGAAGGAGAAGGAAGGATGGATGCCAGGATCACTTCTGCAATGAGATTTTTCTATTCTCTCTCCCCTGGCCAATATCTCAAAAATAATGAAATACATGCAACTAAAATAAGGCAAGCAAAGAACATGCCACTTATAAGAGCCATGCTAAGGGAATGAACAGAAAGAATCAGAAGAGGAGGGAATGGGGTCCATTTAACTCACCAGTAATAGAAAAACCGAATATAAAAACTGAATTAAAAAAAAAAATCAGACACCTTGAAGCTCTCCCCTTACAATTTGTAAGGTAACAAGGATGATTCTTACAGCTTGGAAAATGGAAATTTAGCAGATGTCTTCATTCACAACACCACAGTTCTTAGGGGAGAGTAGAAAGCTAACTCCTCCATCCCCTATTTGTCATTTCCAAGTTCTGTCACCTGAACCTGATGCACAATTAAACAATTGGCTGGGGTGTTATCTTGACAGATGATTTGTCAGACAGGAAATGAAGAGATGTGTTCACCTCTCTTGCTGGCAAAGACCTCACGAGCAGCAGTATCACCGGGAATCCTTCTTGTGTTTGGGAGCATCTTACTAAGTAGGAAAGGATAGCGAAGGGTAAAGCTGAACTACAGAAACTCACAGAACAGGAAAGTGAGAAAAAAACAAAAAAGAATGACCTCCAAAGTGGGAGATCAAATGACTTTTTCTTTCATCTGAAAATCATTTCAAATTAATCAGATCACTACAGAGCCCATTAGAAAGCAATGTTTCCATTAACGATATTTGCGTTTGCTCATTTAGGTATTTTTAAGATAACTTACTTTGTACCGATATTTTAGACCTCTTATTCAAAACAACCGTCTTTTTAAAGGTGGCGATTCTTTGATGTGATGGAGGATTTCATCAACACGTATTAATGAGGCTCACAGCTTTGCAGAGATGATGCTTGCTTCCCTTCAAGCTCCGTGGAGGTGAGGGTGTCATATGATAATTTCTGTTTCACTTCATGTCAAAACATACGCATGGTATAGAAGCAGTTATTACTCTCAAAGGACCATTTGATCGTTGCATCACTACAATGAACTGCAGGATCCATGCATTACTCTATGAGCATGCATTGGATGTGTATCTGACCAAGTTATATATGTGTAGGTACATGTGAGTGGGGCATTTGTAAGTAGACAGAGCACTCATTTGTTTACATATATGTCACAGCTTTTAGGAGTAAGACGTGTCACTGATTCAAAGTTTTTGTCCTCTCACAAGTGAAAGGGAAGGAATCAAACAGCACACACTCAGCTGCAGATTGTGTACACATGCATCTGAATGTGTTTGCTCTTCTAGGTGTTTTCAGCTATCTTACAAGTCACAGGATTCCACACCAGAACTTCTCTCCATGGTGACTCTACAGTCTTCATGATGTTCCATGAATATCCAGCTTTGTAACCATTTCTGTTTTGGTGTAAACTAGAATCAGGTAGATTTTTCTCTTGACCGAAGAAAGATCAGCAAATGCTAAACCACTGCTCACTTTTGTACAGTCTGAATGCTAAGAATATTTGTTTTTACATTTTAAAATGCTTAGAAAGAACCAAAATATAAGTATTTTGTGACACGTAAAAATTATTTGGAATTCAAGTGTTCATAATTATAATTTTATTAAAGCACAGCTGCCCTACAGGCGTGCAAACAGGCTAATTGAATGGGGGCATTTTCTCAACTGAAGTTGCCTCTTCCCAGATGGCCCTGGCTTGTGTCAAGCTGACAAAAAGAGAAAAGGAAAACAATTAATTGGCATACTTATCCTCTGGAATTTTAGAGGAGTCGTTCGGTGACCTCAAGGGTTATCTAGCTTCCTCACTTGTAAAATAAATATTCAAATTTCTACCAAAAGAATCACGGTTAAGATTTTTAATAAAGTGTGTTAACATACTTCAGGAGTCTTTTTAGAAATATATGAATCTGAAAATTTCTGATTTCTTCAGTAAAAATAGAAAATACCGAGAAAGAGTTGTGAGCCTTAATTAAGAGGCATGGGACTCCTCTTGATCGTATCGCTTTAAGCACTTCACCTTCTCCCAGATCTCCCCTGCATACTCTTTATTTCAGACAAAAGCAAATCTGTCCTTTCCGGAGCCCTTGTCACAAGAGTAAAACTTTGCTAAGTCTTACCTTAAAATATGTGTAACTTTTTTCTTCTCTTGGGGGATTATTTGTGTTCTAATGTAAAATGATACTTTAAAGTATTTACCAAAGAAACCATGAAGTCTCAGAGCACCACTGATGCTCCCAGTGAGGTGTACCACCCTGTTGCCATCTTGAAGGTGGTGGTGAA
Organism: Meriones unguiculatus; assembly: GCF_030254825.1. NCBI lineage: Eukaryota > Metazoa > Chordata > Mammalia > Rodentia > Muridae > Meriones > Meriones unguiculatus. The sequence continues at coordinate 63,115,937 of NC_083362.1, read as the reverse complement.
GATGAAAGTTAACAATGGCTAACTGCATGGTTCACTTAGTGTGGGTCTGAGGCCGCACAAAGCAAGGCAAACGATCTCCCGGGACATCCTCTTAACATCTTCATTTTATTAAGCGACAAGAAGGGAACTGAAGCTCAGAACTATTTTAGGTTATTTCTTCTAAGGTCACCAAGCTGGGGGGTCTCAGAGTTTCTGTGTATCAGCCCAATTCAGAATCATGTCCCTAAAAAGACTCAATGCTCAGCTTGAGAAGAAACAACTAACATACAATATGCAACGGGGCTATAACAGACAAATAGCCACCAAGTGTTACTTCTCCCAGCAAACCTGAAACCTGGAAGTGAAACAAACGGGTAGTTGTTTTCCAAAGCATGGCGGCAATTCCAGGAGGCAGGAGGACAACAAAACACAAAGGATACTGGCTGAGGTTAAAAGAGAGAAAAAGAGATGAAAAGAAAGTCATTATTCCTTCAGAATGCATATGTTAAATTTGACATGTCTGTGTGGCTTCCTCAGTTGCAGACTTCAGGTCTGGCTGGCCAATGGCGTCATTGAGATACAAATCTTTCAAGTGTGTGCTGATGACTGAAGAGGCAGCCACGCCATCAACCTGGGAGACAGAAAGGACAGAGGAACTCTGTCTAGAGAGAACAGCTCTTTGATGCTCAGGGGTCATATTATAAGTTACCTCTCATTGTGAGAAGTGGGAAAAGTGTCAAAAGCACCTTGTCTGTTCCTTTGTCCTGTCTATTTCTGAGTACATGAATTTCTTTGCCACATCTCTTGAGGGCAAAAAGTTCCCACATAGTGGTTTCAGGGGTTGGGAGGGGGGAGGTCCATGATTTACAGCCTCATGGCTGTTTCTTCTTTATATGCTGTTCATTCTATCTAAAATGTCTTCCCGTCTATGACTATCCAAATATTGATGACCCCTGGTTTCGGCATCTGAAACGACACCTCTACAAAGTCACCCTGGAGACCTCCTTCACCGTGACTGAGACATAAGGAAGTTGGCAGTGCTGGTACCAATGCTGATGTCCATGTGTCTCTATGGCTAAGCTGCCCTGAAACAGAATTCCAGAACACTGGCCCCTGCCTTTCTACTTTTTGCCATTTGTGCTGTCTCCTACCATCTACATTTTGGGCCTGCTTTGACATCAGCAATAAGACTCAGGAAGGCAAAATATAGGTGCCCTGCATGAATATCCATCTTTTAAAAATGGTCTGATACTCTTGGCATTGATGTTAAAATTTTGCCCAGTTTGAGTTTTTAACAACATATAACGAAAGATACTTCTTTAATTTCATTACTCAGCTCTTTTTCAAGATCTGCCCAACATGAGTGCTGGGAACCAAACTTTTGTCCTCTGTAAAAGCAACACATGCTCTTAACTGCTGGGCCACCTTTTCAGCCTCTAAAACTCTTAATTTTGTGTAAAATAAACTATTTGCCTGCTCGATTATTGTCTTGGGGACTTTCTGCCTTCTGCTAACCTAGGCCTAGTCCTAGAAGCTTCTAGCCTCCATACAATCTAACCTCGGCCTAGAATGTTTTCAGTCTCTGATACTTCCTGCTTAGGAAGCTCACCCTTTCTTGCTCTTGTTGAACTCTTGGGCTGGCTGGTTCAAAGCTCCTCTGGCTCAAACTCCTCTCCCAGCTGACTTATTCAATCTGGCTTTTCTCTCAGCCTCTGAATTGCTCTACTTGGCCTCAGGCTAACTCTAGCAATCTACTCTAACCTCCTGGCTCCTTCTCATTCTCTAGCTCTAGCTTCACCTGAATTCTCTCTCTCTCTCTCTCTCTCTCTCTCTCTCTCTCTCTCTCTCTGCCACCTGTCTCTTTTTTACTGTCCTGATAAAACTACCTCCCCTCTCTCTCTGTGTTGCCTGTTACATAGCTTCCATCCTCTCATGAGAGTTGGGAGTATCCTATTTTGTCAAGTCTTTCTTTTTCTTTCTTTTCTTTCTTTTTTTTCTTTCTTTTCTTTCTTTTCTTTCTTTCTTTCTTTCTTTCTTTTTCTCTATTTTTGCCACTCAATTAGACATCACTCTCAAACATGGGTGCTTCCTTCTACCAACTAACTTTATCTTCATGGTTTGGGATTAAAGGCATGCACCACAAAGCCTGAACCTAAGATTTTCTTTACCTGATGTTTGCTCTATACCAGGCTGGTCTTGCACTCAGAGATCTGCTTGCCTCTGTCTCCTGGATTAAAAGTGTGTTTGTTTTCCAGTTGGATCACACAGATCTAGGAGGTCTTTGGATGGGATTTCTTACCAGAGCAACAATGTTCTGAATTAGCATTCCTCTACAATTTGTTTACTGAAAAAAAAAAAAAAGGTTGAAAATGTGCTAATATTCCTTAAACTGGTTTATAAATACACAACACATAAATACACAGCTTAGATCTCAGTAGTTTCATGTCTCCTAGTGGATACTTTGAATCTTTCCACTCTTAAGAAATAGTATTTTCAGGTAGTTGGTGTTAAAAAAAAAATCATTTATCTATGCTCTGGTTTATTTTGAGAGCTCTTACAGCTTAATCAAAAATTCGTTTTTCAGCCTATGTGGCCAACTTTAAATATTTAGTCATAAGTAAACTGTATTGTATGAGTAGTATCATTGATGTATAACAGATTCTGTTTTAAAAAGCCAAATCAACCTCAAAACTCTGAAAATCACTTAAAATACTCCCTTAAGATCTTAATTGTTGTTGTTATTGCCGTCATCATTATCATCATCATCATCATGATCATCATCATCATCATTTCCCCTGTATAATCAGGTCAACTTTTCACAATCTAAAATCATCTAGGAAAGAGAGCCTCAGTGCAGGGCTATCTAGATCAGGTTTGCCTGTGGGAATATCTGTTGGAGACTATTTTGCTTATATTAATAGAAGTAGAAAGACCTGACCATTGTAGGTCACACCATTCCCATGGCCAAGACCCTGGACCGTACAATAGTAGAGGAGGTGAGTTGAGCAAGTAAGAGCACATGGGTTCCTTCTCTTTCTACTATAGATTGTGACTATGAGCTGAAAGCTCCCACCTTGAGATCTTCGATGTGAGGGGCTGTGGCCTAGAACTGCCAGCTGAATAAATCCTTCTCCCACTTAAAGTTGCCTTTGTCAGGGTATTTTATTACAGCAATAAGAAATGAGACTAGGGTATCCCCTGTTCTGTTACTATTGTTAATAGGGGTCTATGATCCCAAGAGATTTCAGACTGAGCACAGCCAACTGGACCAATCTGAATGTCCTCAATACCATGTATCTTAGTTCTGTACATAGAAAGTACAAAAAATGTTCATTTTGTCAGAACAATGATATAGTGCTTATTATAACTGTGTTGGCTCTATACCCTATTTTTAAATTGGATTACTTAATTTTTTGCTGTTTAACTTCTTGAGTTCTTTATATATTCCAGATATTAGCCCTCTGTCAGACATAGGGTTGGTGAAGATAATTTCTCAATCTGTAGGCAGTCGTTTTGTTCTGGCAACAGTGTCCATTGCTTTACAGAAGCTTTTCGGTACTATGTTGGCTAAGATCGATGTAACAATGCAGGATGATAAATTTATATTATTTCTGAAATAACTTGTGCTCCTTTTTTTTCTGCTAAAGAGCTGTGGATCAATGAGCCAATGGCAGTTTACTGATTCATCCATATATAGATGAATCACTTACAGTACAATTCAGAATTGTGCTACTCACTAGCAGGTGTAGAAAGAATGGTAGGAGCCGTGCACATGGGAAATAAGTACCCCTTAAGAAATTAATTTAGTAACATATAAATCCAGAAACCTATAGGCTGACTCAAATTCCCTCAAATTTAACACTCAAACAAGAAAGACTTGACTGAATAGTCAGCAGACAGCTGTGAATTCTGTACCCTGACGCCAGCTGTGAAGGCTTTCCACTTTACATGTCCTCAGATAATCAGAAAGACAGAGACAGAAAAAGAGACAGAGAGACTACAGCAGAGAGACAGACAGGCAGGCAGAGAGGATGAAAAAATTCTTTTCTGAAAATGTTAGAGGTAGGAAATTCTCCCTAGGTAACAGGCACGGTTATGTAACATCCACAAAGCAGCCATTTCATGAATCCAAAAAGAGCTTCATTCTTCCAGAATGCCATAAGTACTAGAAGTTAATTTATGGACTCAGCTGAAGGGCAGATGCTTGATCCGAGTCCTCTGACAGCCCCGCTAGTTTAAAGGCACGATAGATCCCAGGGCTCTTGAGGATGGAGAGGCAGCCAAGCACCACCTTCCCTAATTGCCTGATGAAGACTCCACTTGAGCTCAGACAGCAGCTTACTGGTTATTGTGTCTAATGAGTAAATCTGCAGGCCTCCCACTCCCCGTGAGTTGTGTGCACTTATTTCATACAGATGAAGGCACAGAGTGAAAGATTTTCTAATTTCGCTTCATCTTTTACATATCTTCAGACAAAGCAGGGAAAAACACCGTTTAAAAGCTGCCTGACGGGTTCTGATTTTTCTTTCATTTTCTGCTTCGGGAATGGAGGTAAGTAAAGCAGAGTGGGGGTTCTTTGTGAGACTTTTCTGCCTATTAACATTTATATAGCGAAGATAGCCGAATCTGCATATTACATCTTTATGTTATTGACATCTATACTTCTTGGAGCTGTCTAGCTGTCGGAGGCTTGCTTCCTCCCCCCCCCCCCCAGCCACTTGGTATTTGGAGTCTGAAATGGACAATGACAGCAGAAGCGGCCTTCCCGAAGCCCATCAAACTGCCTCATTCAAAGTGATGACTGAGTTGGATTAAATCCAAGGGCGCAGAAACCAGTATTAACCCATCAATGCTGCAGCCCTCGGCAGCTTTAATCATGAGGGTGGGATTAATAGGCAAGCTTTGCTAGCCTCAGTGCCCAAAAACTCATGCCAGGAACATGCAGACGTTCAGACGGGTGGAGCTTTAATCACACCAGACCGCCAACCCCCACCTCTTCCCGCCCAGACACTCCCCCCCCCCCAAAAAAAAAAAATGACAGTTTGGAAATGAACTCAGGAGGATAAACTTGGAAAGGAGATTAAAATAGCCTGGGTGTTTATCAACAGATTGTACAATGTTAGCCAAGCAGATTCTCCAAACTTCCAGTGAGGATCACCGGGATGGATGCCTTCCATGTTCTTTCTTTAAAAATAAACAGCGGAGGGTTCACACAGGCACGTAAAAAGGAAAACAGAGCGGAAGCTAGTGCGGTTCTAAGGAACAAGCATACAGTAAGTGATCAGGAAGCTGAGGACCAAGCTCATGATAGCATCCCTTGGATCTCCAACCAAATTTAAAATACTCTCTGCTCCAACCCTGCACATGTCCAAATACATCACGCTTCACTTGAACTACTCTGGAATCCTTTTTTCCCTCCCTCCTGGCTGTAATAAGCATGCTTGATTGTCAGGGCCTGCTGTTCTTAGGGCCCTATCAAAACTGCGATATTAACTGCTTTCAAAGATGCAGCTCCCAAAGCAATAGAAGAATGGAAATAAATCAATTCTGCATGCTTAAGTCCATCTCCCTTTCGTGCAAGCCCAGTGATAGAGAGCCATCGCTTTCCCCCCAACTATGCCTTATCATTTTGAGGTATGAAAAATAGATTGTGTCACAGTAATGAGGCACAGGAAACGGGAGCTTGCTATAAGCTGATTATACTTTGGATTGAAGGACTGATTCTCATTAGCCATTTTAGATTGGACAGCATCCTTGAGCCGTGGTAATTACTGAAAGTAATTTTTGGAAGGGAGGGTGGAACAAGGGAAAGCTCAAGCAGTGGCTCTGGACTGAGAAGAGTCTGCCAAAGCACCCCAAATGACACAGCAGGGCAGCTGTGCCTGACTACTTCATGGTTAGGCAAGCCAGCAAGATGGGGAGAGAGTGCTTCGCGTGGAGAAATGAATACAACAGGAGAGGCCTATTTAAAAGTTCAAGTGGTAGGGTGACTCCCCAGAGCTAGGCCATCAGCACACAGAAGCTCAGTTCCTGTCCGATAATAAATTCAATGAAGGCAGGTTTCACTACTAGTTACAGAAGCAGACTTTAAAATGACAGTCAAAGCAAAATGACCTATTTTCTTGCTTTCTTGCGTGGATGTGAGAGCTTGATCATTTTCCACACACACTAGAGTGCACGTGCCACTTGCGTGTCTCGGAGGTGCTCTCCAAGCAAGCCCTGGGTCAGTGCAGATTTGGAATCAACAATTTTCTTCTGTTTAGGACAGAAGCCTCAGGGATATATGGCTGCTGTTTGATTTAGGTTGTTATATACATGGGAATTAGAGAAGTCTGGTTTCTCCCCTTGGAAGAGGCCCATACTGCATACACGAAGGTGCTGAACAAACCATCTATGTGGTTTAAATGACTCCTGTAGGTTCAAGGGTTTGGAAATTTGGTGTCCAGCTGGGGGTAGTATTTGGGAAGGTTGTGGAATCCTCAGAAGGAGGAACCTCAATGTGAAAAGTAGCTACTTAATCAAGGTCTTATAGCCTTGCACCCAGAACCTGGAGGCAGGAGCTGATGCAGAGACCACGGGGGTGGGTGGGCGGGGGGTGCCCCTTACTGGCTTGATCTTTGTAGCTTGCCAAGCCTGCCTTCTTATAGCACTCAGGACCACCAGCCCAGGGATGGCACCACCCAAAATGGGGCTGGACCCTCCCTCATCAATCGCTAATTAAGAAAATGCTTGCTAGCTGGATTTCATGGAGGCAATTTCTCAATTAAGCCTCCCTCCTTTAGGAAAGCTGCCTTTTTCTGTCACAAGTAAACTCTGCCTGAGACTGAAATGAGAATTCTCACTCCTAAGCATGAGAGATCTGGGAAACACACAGATGGAAATGCAAAGAAGATTTACTGACCGGAGTTTTCATGCTCATTATTTCACGTACCCCTGCACAGGTGCTCAGCCCTCCTAATGCGGTGACTTTTGGTGACTCTTCAATGCGGTTCCTCATGTTGTGGGGACCTCCAACCATAAAGTTATTTTCTTATGTTGATGTTATTCTCTGTCGGCTTACTGTCTGTGGATTCCACGTGACCAAATGCCTCCTGTTCGTGACAGACTATGCCCCCTGGAGCTGTAAGCCAAAATAAACCATTCCCCTCTTGACATGTCATAACTGTAATTTTTGCTACTGCTATGGATCATGATGTAAATATCTGATACTTGGGATATTTAATTCTGCCACCAAAGGGGGTCGTGACCCACAGATTGAGAACCACTTATCTAAACCTGGTGAAGCTTCTGAGTTACAGAAGCTTAATGTTACGGGACCATAATGACACGGAATATTAGGGGATAGACAAAGCCCAGAACCTGAGGCTGTCGACCCACAGTGGCACCCTGAGCCAGAGACTCAGTCCATGAGAATGATGGACATGCTGCTGTGTGTAGCATGATTTGAGCATCATGGAGAGTTTCCTCTTCCTGTAATACCCTAATGCTCTACCCCAAAGCTGGCAGACTGCCGCCACAGCAGCCCTTGCTTGAGTTAACAAATGCACCCTATCCTGAAAGCTCAGATTAAAACACAAGTGGGTTATCAGGAAAAAACAAATTCATTAATTTATTAGTAATAAAAAAAAAAAACTAAGTCTTTAAAATAAACAGACTGAAGTGATTTGATTAGTTAAGCTGCAATTCCATAGAAAGTTTCAAGTGGCAATTTCTCTTTCATAGAGAGGAGGCCAAAAGGACAGTATCTCCGTACTGAAGCCAGCATGAGGGCCAAGCTTGTGTTCCACTGAGAGGATAGGGGCATCTGGACATCCCCAAGGCACTAGCAACCTCAGGCTGACTTGCAAAGGGATAAGCAGGTAATGGAAAGTAGAGATAGGATGTAACAAGGAAGAGCTGGGGATTTCTGGAAGGAAACTTATTTAGCCTTCTCATAGCCATGCCTGGTAACAGAGGTCTGTAATTCCAGCACTTGGGAGGTTGAGACAGAAAGGATTATGAGTTTACAAGTTCAAGGTCAGCCGGGGCAACACAGTGAGACCTTGCCTAAAAACAAAACAACCCTCTTCTGTCTGGTCAAGATGACGAGTACACAAATACTCCAGTGTTCTAGAGGAGAAGAAACCAACAAAGGAACACAACTGGGGTGTGATCTCAAGGTAACTATGAGCATTTGCCATGCAAGAAGCAAGGCGTGTGCTTTCTGGATGGAGGTGTTACACTGCTAGCCTTTGAATTGTGTCAGCATAGTTATGACAGTCTTCGGGAGGGCTAATGTCATGGGGGAGATGGCACAGAGCAGGTTCTGTGTCAGCTGCACTCCACCTATCCCTGCCAGCAGTTCACAGAACACCGTCTGCACCAGCAGCAAAAGGAGTGCTGAGAGTGAGCTACTTAAGAAACTTGTTCAAACACACAAGCACAGAAAGCAACAGAGCCGGCCAGGATTTGAACCCGCTTTTGGTTATTATTACTATTGTTGTTGTTGCTTGAAAAATAATTTTCTATAAGTCCGTATCTAGTGACCTGGAGCTTAGGAGCATGCTTTCTTTTTGTTTTTGTTGTTGTTTGTTTGTTTGTTTGGGCTGGGGATTTTTTGTTTGTTTTTTGTTTTGTTTTGTTTTGTTTTGGTTTGGTTTGGTTTGGTTTGGTTGGTTGTGTTTTGTTTTGTTTTTAATTTCATTTGAGGGGTGGAGTTGTTTGCTCTTGTATATCAGCCACACTGATAGAAAGTAGTTTAATAGTGTTCTATTCTTTTTCAGGCTACAGGAAAATGAAAATATAAAATTTAGCTTTGACAAACTCCTAGAAGAAAAAAAAAAAATTACTGCCCTAGAGAGTCAACCTTTGCTTTTGTCTGGGATGGTAACCAGATGTTCCCCGGGAGAATTCAAATGGTTATGCACAAAAGCACCTTTTTTCACAGCTACAGCCAGCAAGTGAGCAGAAATCCGAAAAGCAAAAGTCAGAGATTGATCCAAAAACCCCCAAGGAGAACTTCTTCCACCGACCATTCCAGGGCAGAGGACTCCATCAGCCTCCTGTACCTTTGACTCCTGGGAAAAGGCTGGCCCAGAGCTCGCTCTGTTTTAAATGCCTGCGTCCACGGGAACTTTCCGCAGAGAGCACTAGATGGAATGAACTGCTAGCCAGATCCATCGTGCCACTTGACTTAAACATTTGCGTCACATGTCTTGAGATGATTCATTTCAGTAGCTACCTTTTGGAAACACCTACACCTGAAATTAAAATACTGAAAAGAAAGCATCCTCCAGTCTTTCCCAGCGAGCAGATGGGCCTGATCGGATCCAGCCATGGGCTGCATGAAGCACCAGATTGCGCTTCTATTCGCAAAGCCTCAAATTAGAAATTTCGGAGCATCGTGGATTGCAAGATGGAGTCTGTTTTCCCTGAGAAGAAGATTCTGTGCTGACCCGATGCCAGCCTTGAAGCCTCTGTCTCTCCAACAAGGCGTTCTGCAAATAAAACGTACTGTACCATCTACTTAATTAGCTATTGCTCTCAACCATTCAGAGCTCCGGATGACTAGTATTTATAATTTTATGGTTGAGTTTACTTGCCCAAAACATGTCCTGAACAATTCACTGGTGTCTAATTTCAGACCAGCTCAGTAAGGCTGGAGACAAGGGGAGCAAGCGAATCAGTTTGTCCCACCTTCTCACGGGACATACCTGGCCATTCATGGTATTAATGGCAGGCCAAGCACCTGGATGCCTCTGGGCAGTTGCCTAAAATCTCTGCTTTGGCCTCAACGCAACTCCATCAAGGAGGCAAGAAATGGGAGGTGAGGGCACTTGGCCAGGCGTCTGCAGTCAGACAAAGGAAGAAAACACACCTCACCTTTGGAAAATGAGGGCCTGGCTGAAAGCAATGGATACAAATCTAGTTTGGGGGAGGTTTTCTACCTGCTTATATGAATCAGACACCCCTCTTTAAAGGTCCTAAGTTTAGAGACAATTGGGAATCCAGATGCCTTGCCAATACATAAGATATAGCATATTTATTTGCTGGAGCGGTATTCAGCAGTCAAAAGCAGTGAATTAAGTTTACACGAATTGGCATGGATAAATCTCAAAAACAAACCACCAACCAGAAACACAACTTGCAGACAACATATGCAGCACGGTAGCATTTGATATACAAAAAAGAAATAGTATGTACCCACACCAGAAAGCTGTATTTTTCTCTAGGCATGCACATATCCTTAGGTAAACCACGAAAACATAATTTTTTTAGTAAATCAGTTTTAATTTTTCCAAGACTATTTTGGACTATTACATGAGGGTAAATAGGTAAATATCTTAAGGAATTAGTTTTTCTCAGGAGCCTGGAATAACTTAGAATAAGTTGGTTAACTTTCAGCTTTTGGACATATAAATTTACATATATGTATGTGTGTATAACACATTTACATACTACCAGTATATTTTTATTAAGTTAGAGAACATAAAATTATTTCAAACATCTAAACTGATGTCTTTCCAACTCACCAGAGCGAGCGATTCTAAAGGATACTCTGAGCTGATTGTCAAAGAGTTTGTACATGTAAATAAAAAAATATTAACACAATTTTCAGTGATTTTTAAGAATGCATAGATTAAAATAATAACAGTCTGCACCGAGCTCTGAATTCTGATCAATAAGCCAAGCATTCGTAGGTGTCTCACATGCCTTATTGCATTTGAGTATCATCTAACTCCAGGTAGACATCCTCGTTACCAAGTATTCTGTCCAGAATGTGATCAGTGCCAGGAGGAATGGCTGCCCAATGGGAAATGGTGGTAAGTGGGGGACCAGGACTGACACTCTCAGCCAGACCTGTGCCCAACCAGTGTGGCCCCAGCAGCTCCTACTACTCTGCTCTGATTCCAAAAAGGCCCCACCTACTCTCCGGGAAGACTGACCACACTAGCCTCCAGGGCAAAGTGTCTAGAATATGAGTCTCATGACTCTGGATTCTGTTCCTGGTAGCAGATCTGTGTCGGTTTATACAAAAACATCTCCAGGCCTGACCCTGTGTCTCAAGAGGACGAAGACTGAGTAAACCACTGTGAGCAGGGCTGGGAGAGGCCTGCCTCCTGCCACTCCTGGAGCTTCCTGACTCAGTGAGTGCTTTCAAGAGAAGAAAATGGTCTTCTCTTTCAATAAACGTCAAGATTTAAAGATACTGACCCAGCTTACAGGTTTGTTTATCGCAGTATGGGAATATGGAGATTTACATAGATGCATAGATTTATTTGATCATTCAAAGGCACTTTTTCTTAGTTCAAAGATGACATAAAATGGGATTTTTTTTATGCGTTTCTTTTTCTGACTAGGCTTTACACTGAAGGTCAACTCCCTGTTAGAAATGGCAAGCGTGCTCTCATTTTCTGTCTCTCCGTGAACTGTGAAAAGCTGACCAAAGGAAATCACCAAAGGAAAATGAGAGTAGAGTTAATTAATGCATTTAACCATTTTATTAATGTGAATACGACAGAGATGTCTAAAAAGTATACCAAAATAAGGTTTAAAATGTTTACAAAGTAGGAGCTCAGGAGTTGGCTCAGTTGGTAAGTGCTTGTTGCCCAAGCGTGAAGATCTGAGTTAGCATCCCCAGCACTTAGGTAAAAGCAGCATGTTGCTATAGGGCAGAGGCAAGCAGACGCCTGGAGCTAACCAGGCAGACGGGTCAGCTGAATCAAGGAGGTCTGGATTCAGTGACAGACCCTGCCCCAGAAAGGTAGACAGCAACAGAGGAAGATAGGCGACGTCAACCTTCGGCTTCCACACCCCCATGCACATGTACACATACCCACATGAACGCATGAACACACACATTTTACACATTTTTTAAGTTAAAAAGTCATCGAGTTGCTAGAGATATGGCTCAGTGGTTAAGAGTGCATGTTGTGCTTGCAGGGGACCCGAGTTCAGTCACCATGTCAGGTTGTTCACAACTGCCTATGGCTACAATTCTGGAGACTTGATGCCCTCTTCTGTCTGAGGTCTATATACAGCACAAGTGGCATATACATTCTCCTCTCTCTCTCTCTCTCTCAATATCTCTCTCTCAATCTCTTTCTACACACAGAGAGAAAGACACACAAAAATATTAAGTAATTTTTAAACTTCAGGAATAAAATCATTGAGGAGTTACTTAAGAAAATAAGGCATGTGTCTAAGATAATGCTCATGTCAGCAGTGAACATCATGTACTCCACAGAAACTTTTAAGCAACAAAGATTGTATACTTCACATACACATAAAAACTGTGATATAACAATACTGCGTGAGATATCAGACAGGAGGTAGACTGAACACAGAGCTGAGGGAGACAGAAGTTTGCTGTTTCCATTTGCAATGGTCAGAAATCACTATCTACACAACTATCATCTTTTGGGACAAAACAGAGCTTCTCTTCCAATATACTCTTCAGAAACCAAACCCTCAACAAACCAACCTAGAGGCATAGCATCTGTCTATTGGCCTCTTCATCACAGGATTCCCACCTCCAAACACTCCCACACATTTGTATCAATTTGATGCTTATCCCTCACCCCAAGTCCTAACATTCAGCACAACTTTTATCTGAACGCCACACTCTTCTCTGTCCTCAACCTACTTAGCCACATGTCCAACAGGAATGCAACAGCAATGCAGCATACAAATGGGGTCACATTGAGAAAGAAAAAAAAAAGATGCTGACAACAGGTAAGATATTAAGACATAATATCATGAAAACAGTATGAACTTAAATGTCCTAGGCCCGCCAGAACATGGTCACCTTACCCATGAGGCATTTCAAACTTCTCTAGCCTCTCCAAAACAAACATTGGTTCTTTTCTCTTACACTTGCTTTTTTCTAAACCCTTTCTTACCTTTGTAAGAACCACTCCTTTCCTCAGCCATAATAGCCTGGGTTCACCTTTGAGTCCCTCTTTATAACAGTACACCATCAATCAGTCAGCTAAGCTTAGCGAATTTTGCTTTCAAAGCAACTTTCTCCTTTATCCAGGCCATCATCACCTCTTGGTTGTGATGAAGTAGCATCCTTATTAGTTCCTTTCAGCCCTTCCTGCTCCCTTTCTGCTTTAACTGTAGGAACCAGCTTTGCTGGTTACCTTTGTTGTGGCTCTTCTTACTCCCTTGCTTGTAACACCAAACAGGTCACCATCTTATTTAGAGAGAAAGCTGGAGAATCGATGAGGAAAAAGTTCAACCTGCTTTTTGCAAACTCCTGAATCCTAGCTGGTACCATTGTCAGCCATTCATTTCATTTCTACTTACTTCCCTCTAGCCTCTGAGCTTCTAGATGCTCTTGTTTCTGGGATATATCTCATATACTCTCAGATAAGAGCTCTGCTTCTCTATTTTTGGTTTTCTATGCTTGTAAGTCTCACCCTCATATCCTTCTGAGTCACTCCCTCCAGGTTTTTGCTTATTCATTCAAACAGTACCTCTTTCATGCATCCAAAGAGAATTATACCCTTTGGTCTAACTCTCTCTCTCTCTCTCTCTCTCTCTCTCTCTCTCTCTCTCTCTCTCGCTCTCGCTCTCGCTCTCACTTACTTGCTCTCTCTTGCTTTCTTTGTTTTTCTCCACAGTTTTACCAGATGCTATGTATTTCACCTCTCTACTTTGCTCTTGTTCCCTTCCAATAAAGATGTCAACTCCCAAGGGGCTGAGACTTTTACTATTTTATTCACAGCTTAGACCTACAAGAGGGCCTCATAATTCTTGTTAGGCAAATCAAACATATTTAAGCATCTTCTTAAATACGCAGGTAATAGAAGACACATTGAAGAGTTAAAGGTGGTTGCTACTACAAGACAATGGTGTGACCAGAAATGTTATTTTTATCATAAACATCTTAGTACTAGCTGGCTTCTAAAAAGGGGATTCAGATAGGATCGTCAATTGTTAATCTTGTGATAAAAGGTGATTAAGTCATTCACAGTCCCAAACTGCTTCGTTTTGTGTCAGTAATCCTTAACTCCTCAGAGCCCTGAATCCACATAGTACATAGTTCCTCAGTTCTGCAGTGGGGCTACAAGGTCCTACCCACATCAGTGTGTGTGTCACTGAGGAAGCTTTGTGGATCTAGGTTGGGAATTTATCTCCTGAAAGCAACATAGGGAAGTCCTGAAGGTCACCAATTAGAGAGAAAAAGAAAAGGAGGAAGGCAGGAACACTTTTGCTCAAAAGATGTAATTTGCTTATCAGAAGCCCTTACCAAAGTGGGGGAAGAAGAGAGGGTACAGATGAGAAATAGAACCTTGGCCTTATGTATCCAAGGCCACAAGTTCAATCCCTACCAAAAACAACAACAAAAATCCAGACACAAAACAAACAACAACAAAATACATGAAGAAAATGTATTCATGAGATTATGTAGCCAAACTTCATTCAGGGGCAAGGAAGCACCCTTTCATTGAAATTTTCTCATCTAGACGTGAAAATAATCATCTGGGCAAGATCCAGTGGTTTCTGGTGATCTGAAAAAAAATTCATTTGAATGTTGAAATGCTCAGTCATTTCTCTTCGCTGTTATTAGTGATATGGCAAGATGGCCAAATGGGACCTGAATATACAATCTGAATTTAGTATAACCCTGTCGGTGGCACCTCACAGTGTGACATCTTATATGTTTTATTTCCACAGCTAACCACTGACATGACTAATAATAGGTCCCCAAATAGATTTCACAGGGGGCTAGGTATTTAATTTTTCTCCCTTTCCTTTTGTTACCTCTGATTCTTTTCTTCAGGCTGTTTGGTTAACTGCAGAACTGGGGACAGCCAGCGGTGAGAAACCTTCCTGCAGAAAACTGACAGAGGGTTGGGAAATAATGGAAATCAAACTTGGCAAAAAAAAAAAAAAAAAAAATGGCTTTTCAGTATATTGAAAAGAGGATTGAATCCACCACGGACCAAGAAATCCCCTCATCAAATCCAATCTTGATTTTTACCTATGAACTGATTAGTCCCACCTGTCACTCAGCCATTTTATCTCCCAGGTTCAGTATAGCAGCAATTTTGCTGTGGTTTGTCAATTTGCTGTCAGTCCACTGAGACCAGAATATTGTTCAATGTGTTAAGGAGAGAGAGAGAGGGAAAAGAATGACAGAGAGAGAGCTTCTTAAATACATTCTGGATTGCTAGTCGCAGATACTTAAATCACGTTTCAAAAGCTTCAACATTGGGGGGGAAAAACTTGCAGATTACAATAAAAATTCAAAGATAATTATGAGGTCCCAGTGCTGGCACTGAAGGTGAAGATTTTATTTTTATAGACCTCTGACAATGTAAAACTCGAATTGAAAATTTAGCCAAGCATTCCATGCCAGAATATGAACGTATCTCTGTAGTCCTCAAGAGCACTTCAAGTGAGACAAACTTAGAAAGATCCTACATAAGCAAATAAGTCAATTTGGGGAAAAAGTAATGGTTTTATATTTCTTGTTAGCATTGTACCTTTGAACGTATTATTTCATGTCTCACTTACATTTATCACAATATTTCCCTCTTGTTCTGCTATTAATGATTGCTTTGATTTATGAATACTGCTAGAGAATTTAGGCAAGCCAAATGCCTTTCCATTTTAAAGACACGAAGTGTGTAAAAACCACTGGGTGAGAAAAATAGATGTGCCCAACCAAAGCATCATTTACAATCTTCATTTCAGAAAGCAGTAAGGAATTTAATGACCTTTTGGTTATCTTCAGTCAACGAGATACAATGGACATTTTCCTTTCTCACTTTTTTTTCTGATTCCACTAGAACATTTGTAAATAGTCATCCTGTTTATAATAAGTTATTACAAAATGAGAAATACTTGTAGAAAATAAAAGTTGTGTCAGTAACATTTAAGGTTTTTTTTCTACATCTCACAGACATTTGTTCAACTCAATCCCTTTTTTAATTAGGATTCCATTGCTGTGATAAATACCATGACTAAAATCAATTTGGAGAAGAAATGGGTTTGGTTGTTTGTTTGTTTGTTTGTTTGTTGGCTTAAGCATCCACATCATAGTTCGTCGTCAAGGGAAATCAAAGCAGGAACTGAAGCAGAGACTGGGGAGGAATGCTGCTTACCAGCTTGCTCTCGGTGGCTTGCTCAACTTATATTCTTATTCAACCCAGGACTACATCCCAGAGGTGGTGTAGCGCACAGTTGGGATTCCACATCAATCATTATTCAGGAAAACACTCTACAGGCTTTGCCCACAGGCCAATCTGAAGAAGACAATGCCTCAAGTCTTCCCAATCTGGCCAGTTCAATCTCTTCTACACTTCTTTGGGGTTGTTTTGCATTTCACACTCTGCATAACACATCTTTTAATTTTATCCATTAATGCTACTCAAATATCACTTAGAAAGGCATTTGGCTTGCCTAAATTCTCTAGCTGTGTTCATAAATCAAAGTAATCATTAATAGCAGAACAAACAAGAGGGAAATATTGTGATAAATGTAATTTAACCAAATGTCCAGTTTGAATCTACAAGCATAGATTCCACTGGCATCAATGCCATTTTGAAATGGTATTGAGAAGAGAAACATGTCTTTCAAAATGTGGATTGTTACTCAAATGACTTGGCATCAGTTTCTGAAATTTGAGTGGCTGTCTGCCAAGTGACCTGCATAGATACATACCAAACCTTGTCGCCCATTTCACTGATGACAAAGTGAATGCAAAAATTAGAAATGCTTTGGCTATACATGTGAGAGAACTTGACTAATAACAGCTGAGATGTATTTCACATTGTAAAAGGATAGATGTGATGTAGGGTTGAGCTGATGCAGCATCCCAGTAACATCTTCTATAAAACTATTTTCCTCTTGACTCAGCATGTTCCTCTGGTGGGAAATTCCACAGGTTTTAAATCACAATGGGGAATTTTAGTGTTTTTCACCCAGGGCTTCTAGGCAGGGAAAACACATATCTGCCTAGGTGGCCACTGGTGTCTATGCTCAACTCTGACACCTCAGAAATGCAGAAAATGACTAATCATCATTATATTGCTTGGAACCAAAAATAAGTGCCTTTATTAAAAAGTAAAAAAGGTACAACCACCACTATAAATGGTTCTCTGGGAACTGGGACTGGCTGCCTGCTGTGAAAGACTAGTAAAATAGTTCTGCATTCCAGAACCCACAGGAGGGGCCAGCACCACACTGAAACCCTGATACAGAGAGAGCTCTGTGATTACAGGCTCCAGCCTTCCAAACTCTACAGAGAAGAGAAGGACAGGAAAGGATGAAAAAAATGTTTTAATCCAACACAATGTTCTAAGGATTAACAAGAGCCTGAAAGAACCACTAATAGCCTTTGTTCTCTTTTCCAGAAAACAAAAGCTTTTGTGTATATCTTCATTATCCAGAACTAGGTCACCATGTACCCTTTGGCTACAAAGAAAGCAGGGAGAATTTGGCTTTCCTTCTCTGAAATACCATCAAAGTCTATCAGATATGACATTATAATAATATCCAATGGAACCCATTACAATATGTTCTAATAAAGAGACATGGCAGCTTGAGAAAACTGTGTTCATATTCTTTAATTAAAATAATTCTAAAAAGTATACAGAAAGCAAAAAAATCAGGAGCTACCATTGAAACATGGGTAAATATATTCATTTGAAATTTTAGTAAAGAATAACTCACAAAGAGCTCAAAACCATGTCAAAGGAATCCTTGATCATCTAGCTAATAAATGTGTGGATGTAAAGTCATATATGATATGTTGGTTTGGGATGAACACTCCTACAATTAGTTTAGAGCCAGCTGACAGTTCTTACTTGAATTTGGATATCTTTACCATTCTATCTAACAATTCTCCCATAAGTGCACATCCTAAAGAGGTGACCAAGTTCAACCTCAAGTGAACAGGGTTGAAACAGTTATGGCAGTATTGCTTATGGAGAGGCACATGTGGTAATGAATCCTCTAATGCAGGAAGAAGCAGTTAAAATAATATGGATGGATCCAAAAAACACAGTGCAATGTGAAAAATATGAGGTAAAGGACACAACATATATTCAAATATTTGGTTAAAAATTGAAAGTTTATGTGTGCAAAACATAGTACAAATTTGTAGATAACTTATTAGGATCAGTGTCCATGGTGACCAATACAGGTAACAGGATGGAAATAAAACATAAATAAAGCAGAAAAAGAATGTTGTTTGAACCAGTGATGCTACAGTCCTGTGGATGGCGAGTGAATGACAAGATTAATGTTGCTTGATTCAGTGATGATACTCCCCCATTGATATAGAATGATAGGATTAATTTAACCTACAAGAAAATTAAGATAATGAAAAAAAAAAACAAAAATGCCCTGATTTAGAAAAAGCAATTTCTTCTATTAGTTATAAATACCTATGTTCACTAGAAATGTGTCACCCAAGAGATCCAGTGTCTATGGTTACTATGGCTACAACCAAAGATGACCCATTCATGATAATACGTAATCACTGGGAGGCAGTTGAAATACATGTTGTAGTAATCCAAAAGGACCATGGGGACAGACTGACACAATGAAAATTCAATGGACTGGTACCCAAAGTAACTAAGCAGCTCCGGGGCAACATTGTCCTCTCTGATGGGCATAACTTAGTGGCTCTAATCCAGCCCTCCTGAACTCCAGTGGGCAGCCATCAGGTGAAAGGAGTTTTCTACAAAGCTCCTTTATTTTTATAAAATTTATCCAGAAATAATCAGATACAGTCTTCATAGCTGTCTGTACCCTCTTCTTATGCATTTCCATTTCTGTTGGTTTTTGCAGTTGTTGTTTGTTTGTTTGTTTGTTTCAAATGCCTAGGCAGGAGATATTCCTACTGCTCTCAATTAAGAGGAACAAAAGATACTTGCCAAGCTTTAATACCCATCAGTTCTCTTGTGGTCAAAGGAAGTAATTCCCTCTTCTATTTTATTGGTGACTGGCAGTGACATCAACCAAGATCAATGATTTTTTTTTTTTTTTTCCTATTTGGACATTGAGAGGTAGATGTCATCTTGTCTTCTCAAACAGAAGTATTCAATGTAGCTGATATGGATAATTTATCACTATACAGAGCAAGTTAGAAATGTTTGCTGAACACACCCTGTCTTCACCTTGCTAGTACAGGGAAGGTATCTCTAGGGAATCAGAGACCAAGCCTGGCAGTAACGCTCTGCTAGTAACTCTTAATCAAGCTTAGCACTTGTTGCAAAGGAAAGGAGGATCTCTATCCATTTGGGACAATTTCAGCTGGGGCTTCAAAGGCTTTCCAACAGTCCCTTAAAATGCAATGCCTGCAAATTTCAGGACCAACTATATGGTCTATTTTGCAGGCAAATGGTGAGATCTAGAAAAGATCATCCTGAGTGAGGTATCCCAGAAGCAGAAAGACACACATGGTATATACTCACTTATAAGTGGATACTAGACATATAGTATAGGATAAACCTACAAAAATCTGTACACTTAAAAAAGCTAAACAAGAAGGAGGACCTTGGGTAAGATGGTCAATCCTCACTCAGAAAGACAAATGGGATGGAAATTGAAAGAAAGAGAAAACAGGAAACAGGACAGAAGCCTACCACAGAAGGCCTCTGAAAGACTCTACCCAGCAGTGTATCAAAGCAGATGCTGAGACTCATAACCAAACTTTGGACAGAGTGCAGGGAATCTTATGAAAACAGGGGGAGATAGTAAGACCTGGAGAGGACAGAAGCTCCACAAGGATTGCAACAGAACCAAAATATCTGGGTACAGGGGTCTTTTCTGAGACTGATACTCCAAACAAGGACCATGCATGGAGATAACCTAGAACCCCTGCACAGATGTAGCCCATGGCAGCTCAGTATCCAAGTGGGTTCCCTAGTAAGGGAAACAGGGACTGAATGTCTCTGATATGAACTCAGTGGCTGGCTCTTTGACCACCACCCCCTGAAGGGGGAGCAGCCTTACCAGGCCACAGAGGAGAACAATGCAGCCAGTCCTAATGAAACCTGATAAGCTAGGGTCAGATGGAAAGGGAGGAGGACATCCCCTATCAGTGGACTTGGAGAGGGGCATGGGAGGAGATGAGGGAGGGAGGGTGGACTGGACGCCACAGAGGGATACAAAATGAATAAACTGTAATTAATATATAAAAGAATAAAAATTTAATAATAAAAAAGATATTTTTTAAAAATGCAATGCCTGTGTGACTTTAGAGGAGTTACTGACCATCCTTCAATGTCGCCTTCCTCTAAAACCTTGAAATATTTGCAAGCACACAGAAATGTTGTGGCTATCCAATAAGGAACTTAAGAAAGGGAGAGACAAACAGACGATGCTATCTGTATTTCCTGAAGCCCTCAACTCTGAGCCACCAACAGCTTTAGATCACATTCTTCATTGAACTAGCACTAGAATGCACTTTCTTGGGGAAAAGAGATGGAAATCCACCCAAAAGCAGTGATTATAACCTGAAAACTCAGTAAGTACCAGCAATATCAGCTGTCACTGCCAATGTTACCTCTTCTCTGATATTATGACTCACTAACATCTAACAGTGCATTATTACATTATATACTGGAAATATCATATATTTATTTCAAGAATAAATAATTATTCTTGAAGTACTTGGGCCTGGGCACTGCATTGGAAAATATCTCTGTAACTTAAGAAGGGAATCAGAAAGAGCAAAACATGCTTTGTGTCCTCATTTTCACTCTGATGGGCTACAGATTTTTTTTCCCTTACATGAGCCAACAGTCCTAAAATATAAAGACACCATATTGTCGTCACCCTGCATCCAGGAACATCTGAGCCCAGTTTTTGCTGCTTGGGCTGTGGAAGGCTTTGAAGTTAGAAATTGTCCCTGTCTTGTCTTTGAACACTGATAATTAAAACGCAGTGTAGCAAATTAAAATAGACATGACACCTAGTATCTACGCTTCCTTCCCAGGAGAGAGGACAATAATGAAAAGGAGGAAGAGAGAGAGGAGAGGAAGAGAAAGA
The DNA here is from genome assembly GCF_030254825.1 of Meriones unguiculatus. Classification (NCBI taxonomy): domain Eukaryota; kingdom Metazoa; phylum Chordata; class Mammalia; order Rodentia; family Muridae; genus Meriones; species Meriones unguiculatus. Next base: position 63,094,964 of record NC_083362.1, on the reverse strand, counting down.
GGAGGAGGAGGAAGAGGAAGAAGAAGAGAAGGAGGAAGAGAATGAGGACGAGGAGAGAAAAGATAACGGAGAGTTATAATCCAAGTTCAATTAGTTTTGTCTTTCAATAGGAAAAGACCAGGCATTTTTATATTACAACTCAATCCAGTCTTGCATCACCAAATCAATTTTCTCTTCTTCTTATAGTCTATGATCTTGGGATTTCTTTTTCTGAAGACAAATTTTTCTTCTAAAAAAGGGAAAGGAATGCATGTCTTTAAATTTGTTTTATCATTTGTCTGCCTATATGTGTGTGTGTTGGGGAGGATTGAACTTTTATGTCATTCTTCTTTGTCTATGATATTGTTGTGCTATAAATTTAAAGCAGGCTGTGCTTCTGACGCTCCTTTCAAATCCAAATAGGGGACATGTGGGATATAAAGGTTTATTAGTATAAATGGATAAATAATGAATGTTGAGTCTCGGGAACCTTGTGTTCCATCTAGTTGGCTCCAGTAACTTGTCATAATATTCTTTTTAAAAATCCAACTAGGCAGTATCATCATCAAGACAAATTGATCTAAACGTTAATTGGAAAGGCATAGAAAGCATATTGCCATGTTTGTTTCTTTACAATAAATAATTTGGGTCTATGGATTCAACAGTGATTTATTTGTAAGTATATCATAATCATTGAAGTGGATGACAGGCTTTTTTTTTTTGGAAATTCACTGTTGGGCATACTTCGAATTAAAAACTGTTAGCTCTGGAGTTGTCTGAACATTCTGAAATAAATAGCTGCCTGCTGTTCTCCTTCTGGATTCCAACCTTTCTCTCTCTGCTTCTGTATCATGTGAATGGCAGGAGTCATCATCAGTTGTGCCCTGCTGCGAAATGACTCTGAGCGGTCTCTAAAGCCACGCAGCAATCTAGCTTGACAAATGAAAGTGAATCCTACCTCTTGTTTTCAAAAGGGATTTTTCAAGTATGTCAAGATTGCACTTTTCAGATTCTCAGATTAGGGGAAGATGGACCAGTTGTTAGAGTCACCGGGAGAAGAAGCTTTTTCAAATAAGTGTTACCTTACCATTACTGGGTAAGATCATAAAGAATCCAGTTGTCACCAGAATTATCTGTACAAAGCTTTGGAAAGCAAAAGGGAAAAAATTTAGAGGAATTCTAAATCATTCAGGCTCTCATTTTGCTTGTTAACCAAGAAGAGGGCGGGGAAGAACAGAAAAACCACGTGGGACTTGCTAACCCTCGGGAGTCAAGTAGATGCAGACAAAAAGCTGTGATTTAACATGTGGTCTCACTAGCTTGTATGTCATGTAATACTTGACTGTGTTTAATCATGAAAAAGAGATGATTGAAGAATTCCAGATCTTAAATGGATTCCAGAACTTCTTATTATTATTATTTGGTAAAGGAAGAAGTATGTAGAAGTGCCTGTCAGGACAGCTCAGCCAAGAAAAGTTAGGCTGCACTGATAGGGTATGGGCCTTCTTCAAAACAGGTTATCGGGGTACTTCAAAGACAGATCTGCCTTTATTTTTATGTCCCATCTAACATGCTCATACCCTCTTACAGTTTATCATTATAAACTAAATTAATGAGTGTGTATCTGTATATATACAGGTTCTGTGTCCTTTTACCCCATATGCAATCCCATTAGAAGTTCTCAGCAAACCTCCAAAATGGTATTGTGACTTTCAACCTCATTATGAATGACCTGGAACAAAAGATGGGTCTCAGTGGCAGAAGCTGAATTGCTCCTTCACATATTGAGCTTCATATATTTAGATCGCACACTATGAAAAGAAATCCCTGATGAGAGGGGTTGTGGGTAGAGACACTTGATTTTGTGAGAGGAACATGGGGATGTTGGGGAGAGGAAATAATATGACTGATTTTAGATTTTCTTGTATAGCGCTTGGTACATTACAGGTTATAAGGACTTTGTAAATATTGACTCATTGATACTTATAACAATCCTGCAGGGCAAGTACCAGTCACAGTGCCATCTTTACGGTGAGAAAGAGTTGAAATCCAGTGATATTTTTAAAAGTTTCACAAGGACTTGGGCACATTGCTTAAGTCTATACAATCAGCAGGAGGAGACTGCTGGCTCTCTAGGTAAGCCTTCGTTGTTTAAAGGGTTAATTAGTCATACACAGTGCTTGGAAAACACGGTATAAAAGAACCTATGTATGTCTAACATCAGTATTGCCCAACAGACTTCTCTAGCTTGAGTTAAGATGACCTCTGACAATGCTGCACAGAAAGAAATAAGTTGAGAGGGGAACAACGAGCAATTTAAAGATATGCTTGACAAATCCATCCCCCACACAGGAAGGATTCTGCATGGATTAGCCTCCATCAGAGCTTTTTTTCTACACAGACTTCAGCCATCTGTGCATCTTGGCATAGTCCATCCTAAGATAAATTGCCTCAGCATTTTTCCCTCTTAGGTTCCAGTTCATCTTTCCTTTCATCCAAACATAGAACTAGTTTGTTCAGTGTCTTACAATACAGTTGTGTCTCAGTATCCACGATGGATCTGTTCCAGGACCCCCCCGAGAAACCAAACTCTGGGGATACCTGAGTCCCTGATTGTTAAACAGTATAATAGTCACAAAGATCCGTGTATATCCTCCCCTCTATAAACATCCCTAGGAGACTTTCAATAGCTGATAATGTGAAAATACTATGTAAAGATTTGTAATAATCAATGATTTTGGAATGATGACAAAAGAGAGAGTCTGCATACATCCTGTAATTTTTGCCAATATTTTTGTTCTGGGAGTGTTGAGTGTAATTCCCCAATTCAAACATTACCAAGTTTTCAGGGTCTCCAGATGCAATGATAAAAAAGACTGCAACGTCATTGCTCAAGCAACTGGCTTCCGAGAAAGTTGTTACAGCCATACAAACCAGTCATGAGCATGCTTAAACTAAAGGCAGAAATAAGTCTGCTGAAGGGTCAGGGGGAAACACACAAAATGAAGGTTGGTTACCCCTCCATCTTTGGAGCAGGTTTCTCCAAGAAAATGGACCTTAGCTGGGCTTAGAAGGCCAGGAAAACAAGGCCTGGCTGTGCATCTATAAAAGATATGTCCAAGTAAATCATATTCATTTGCAAAGGTGTGACATTCTAGGAAACAGGATGATTTGTAATTCCTTGAAAATTAAAGGGTCTACAAAAACCATAAAAGAGGGAAAGTGACCACAGAGATGTACTGTCCAGAAGGGATGAGGAGCTCTCCCTCGTGAAAGATTGAGAAACATAAAGAGGACTAAGATGTGGGAGACTCTTTCCAGGTGAGCAATGTCTAGAGTTTTACCAAAGACAATGTTAGTTGGCAGGTGGAGAGAAAATGCTTGTTTTAACCACAGGAGGAGACAGGTTAAAAGGAGATTAGGTTCTAAGAATGACTTTCTAATTCCTGTCATGCTGTTAGTACAGTCACTGGTATAATAGTAAATACAGGAGACAGAGGTTTAAGGATGAAGGGTTGAACTTAGAATATGTATAAGATGTTCACACATAGCAGTCAGTAGAAAATAGGAACACTTATTAGAAATTAAAAAATGTTTGTTTATGTGTTTTTTATGACAAACCAGTTGATTGAAATGTATCCATTTTACAGTAACCCACAGAATCTGGAAAATCTGTATATTTGAAAGAAGAAAATGATTGATGATAGATAGATAGATAGATAGATAGATAGATAGATAGATAGATAGATTGTTGACCTTGATTTTTTTAACAAACCTATTAAATGCTTCTACCTCCCTTCCTGACCCTCAACACAGGGTAGGAGAGAAAGAAGGATAGTGGGAACAGGGGACAGAGTTCTCTCTGCTACTTCCCACTGGGTAGGGTCATGAGATACTTCTGGGGCAATACCAAAGTCAGTTGTCCAGAAATCCAGAAGTCCAGATAACCAGCAAATCAGCACTCAGCAAATGCAGCAGCAGAACAAATCAGCAGCAAGCAGTCCTCCTTCAAGCAGCCATGGGCTACATCTGTGCAGGGGCTCTAGGTTATCTCCATGCATGGTCCTTGGTTGAAGTATCAGTCTCAGAAAAGACCCCTGTGCCCAGATTTTTTGGTTCTGTTGCTCTCCTTCAGGAGCTCCTATCCCCTCCAGTCTTTCTATCTCTCCCTTCTTTCATAAGATTCCCTGCACTCTGCCCAAAGTTTTGCTGTGAGTCTCAGCACCCTGAACATGTCAGATCAGCAATCTTAAACTTCCTTCACCCCGTATGTAGAGGCCCCCATGAGGTACCTGTCTTTCTATTCTTTCTCCTACCAAGATCTGAAAGGATTCCTTAAAGGCACAAATGTGAACTGTCACTCACTCATTCTGATACCTAAATGACCTTCTATCATAATCAAATGAGAACCACCTTTTTGAGCCTCGGCGCCAAGCTGCAGTCCTGTCGCCTGGCCTCTGCCTAGTTGCCCAACACCCTCCTCCCGACGGTTTGACTATGTTCCTGTCGATTTCAGTAGCCATGGACCACATGTGCCCACTGAGGACTTGAGATCCAGAGAGTGAGTTTCTCATACAACTTAACTTCATTTAATTTGAATTTTAAAGTAAGTACTTGTTTAATTTTCAGGAAATTAGTATTCTCAGACAACATGGACTTATGAATCTACTTTAACACTTATAAATTTTGTAACATTAGAATACAGCTCAATTACTCCCAAGGAAGACTTTAGTTCTGCACAATAACATAAAAAGTAAAATATTTTATTTGTAATCTTATGTCAGTTGCATATTTAAATGAAAATACATTATTCCATTTTTTTTCCTTTTTGTATTTTCCTTTCCAATTAGTGAAGTTACCAGCAAAGTGTAACTCATATATGCAGTTCTTGTAATCCTATCGGCCAGCTTTGCTCTAAGAAATCTAACTCAGCCTGGCCTCTGGGAGCTTAGTGTTTATTTCCCAGACACTTACAACTCTGCTTCATCATCACTCATCGGCAATTTTTAATGCAGCTCTCCCCAGAAACTGCAAAAGACGGTTTTTCTCTGAACACACTGTCTAAAGCAGCTCCCTCCTGTTTTCACTTACTCTATCTAACTTCCCTATATAGCACCCATCACTACAGCTCCTTTCTGACTCCTGAAAGTGAGACCCTTTTAATTTTCCAATGCTATATTTCCATGACCTAGAAAAAGGAACTTGTACCAGACACTAAATATTTGCTGCACAAATGGTCAAATGAATCAATGAATGAATGAACTAAAGCAGTGACAAAGGAAAGATAAATTGCTGTGTTTGTGCTCTATGACTCCTTCCTAAATGAAGCCTTTGAGCATCTCTGCCATACTAGAACTTGGCAGGAAAAAGAATATTTCTTAAAAACAAGCTTACAGAAATACGGAATTTTCTCAGAGTCAACAGAAGCTCTCAAGTAATGGCAGCCCATGTGGGTGGCACACAGACTATTTGCCACACACCCCTTCCACAGATATACCCAACACCCACTGAGCGCTCCTATTTAAGATATTTTTAAATCTTATCTTCAAAGGAAGGGCTTCTATTTTTAACAAAATCCATCAAAGTCTAATGGAAAACCATATATGAGATATAGAAACATGAACTCTTTCTTTAAAAGTGCACCTGAACTGCTTTGCAATGCTACTCTGATTCCAGGAACACATTAGCTCTTGAATTTGCAAGCAGTAACAAGCAATCGCAACAATAAAGGAAATTAAAAGAACAAAGCAAGCACATTCAGGCTATCACCAATGCACAGATACAGAGGGCTTGCATTGGTTCTCTGCTGAGAATCACTGTTCATGCTTGCTTTTATATTTCCAGCAGAATCTCATCAGTTAGCTAGGAAGACAACTCTGTATAAAAACAGGAGGCCTCGAACATACTTAGCATGGGAGTTAGGGAACCTTAAATTTATCTCTTAAATATCACCAGCTTTTACTTCAACAACAGAGATTGAGCGAAGCGTTGCATGACCACAAACATGAGAAAACATGGTCTTCCAGCTAAGGAACTTGAGCCCTGAAGCTAACTGCAGCAGCATGAGAGGCTCCCTGGCTTGTCTTCCAAAGTTGCATAATTCTTTGTGATCCTCAGACTATCACCACGGAGAATGGTGCTAAGTCTTCAGGGGTCGGCGGAGGGATCATGGGAGTGAAAATATGTGTCGAGGACAGTGGCAGATGGCCACAGCCTGAAACCTTTTCAAAGTCTCCATTACCAACTCTATTTTGGACAGACAGGTAATGAGTTTGTGTGAGGGGGAGTGCACAATAAAACACATAAAACATATTTCTTCTTCCCACTCTGCCCAGCAAGATGTTACTGAGTCGTTTATCTTTGTCTCCTTCTGATATGAGTCAATGAAGAGAGTTAAGACTGTGTGTGAATGAGGAATACAAATATCCAATTTCAGAGTTAGGGTGATGTCTTTACATATTTCTGAACATGAAGGCTCCATACTTTGCAGTCCCATTTAAGTGCTACTATGTTGAAAATAGAAGTTATTGGTTTCATGCATTAAGGTGGGGAAACATATTCTCCCATGTGTTCTAACCTTTAAGCATGTGAAGTCTAGAGAATCATGAAGCAGGACTTCTTGAAACTAGTTTACAGAGGTGTGGTAAGGTGTCTAGTGATGACAATGGTGATATTAGTGGAAATCATTCTCAGCAAATGCTGCCAGCTTGCAGGATTTGTTTTGCATGTGTGTGTGTGTGTGTGTGTGTGTGTGTGTGTGTGTGTGTGTACACGTATGTGTGTGTTGGGTTGTGTGGACTGTGTTTTGTGTGTGGTATATGTATAGCATATATTATTGTTTGTGTGAGGTGCATACACACAATTACACAGATATGAACACAAACACATGTGGAGCCACAAGGAGATACCAGGTATCTTTCATCATTACTCTTGGTCTAATTCCCATGGGACAGGCTCTCTCACTGAATCATAAGTTGAGGCTCACCATTTCTCTAGGCTGGCTGGCCAGCAAACTCCACAGATCCACCTGTCTTTACTCTCTAATACTGGGGCCACAAGCATAGGCACCCATGCCCAGAGTTTTATCTGGGTAACTGAGGTTGGAACTCAGATCTACAAACTTACACAGCAAGCACTCCTATCCACTGAGCATTTCCCCAATACTTCCTGTGTTTTCTTGAGAAATGGATGTTGTGGAGAGTCAGCTCTCAATAAATCTTTTGGAGCCCAAAGTAAATTCAGCCACAGAAAACCTCGATGTCCATGACTTCAGGATTCCAGTGTACATCAAATCACAACTTCCTTAAAGCCTTTCAAATCAAAAAGCTTTTTATTTAGAAATGAAAAAAAAAAAAGATAAAAATGTCCAAAAGTGTTTTGGCTCTTAATCAAGGCTTACTTTTTATATTCTTTACTGCTCTCTTGCTACAAATAGCTTCAAAGACCATTTGTTGTGATTATCCTTTCTTGTCCCATGAGACCCTGGCTGAGATGTACACCTTGTACATGTCATGACATGATGGTATTTAAATATGACAGCACTTCCTCCCTCCAAGAAGCTGTTCATAACTGTTTCCTATGCTGACAATTCATTTCATTTCTGATCTCACATAGATTTAACTTTACACCTCTGGCTGTCAAACTCATGTGCTGGCCTTCTATATTTAAAATTCATTCAGGAATGAAGAAGATAACACCTCTTTTATTACAGATTGGGGAAACAATACGAATCATCTTGGATATTGAAATATCCCATGAAGCATCCGGGCATATTTTATTTTGTGCTTTGAAAATTGCAGACAATATATTCAAAGAAACAGGCATCCATTGAATCTGTCTTAAAGCATTGAAGCTCCCTGGTCATCTGAAGGTTTGCAGATACTAAATTGAATCAGTGAACCACAGATAAATAGGCAGAGGGAAAACTAGAAAAGGATGATGTGCCCACTTTGCCGTTAGTTATTTGAAATTCGCTTCAAGACAAGACATCAGAAATCCAAATTCTCTGACAGAGATCGTTCACATGCTGAGAGCAAAGTCAGACTTTTGCCTCTCCTCAAGTATTCCAATCAGGGCAGCCCAGACTCAGATGGGATCTAACAAACAGCAAAAATTCAGCAATGCCATGCAGTGTGTTTCAGAGAGAGCTTCTTCAACACATATTTCATTCAAGGACATATAAATGTTAATATATATGTGAATAATTGGGACCTTGACAAAACAGATATAAAAAGATAAATGTTCAGAGTGATGGCTATGTTGATTGCTCTGACACAAACATTACACATAATATAGAAGTATTGACAAAGAACTTTCACATGGTACTCCATTAATACATACAATTACTATGTGTCATTCAAAATATAAGTAATATGTATATATAATTTGCATATATTATACATAATTTATCTTTGTGTAATGCAGATGCTGATGCTGATTCAGTATGCAAATTTGAATTTCTAACTAGGTCTAGAAGCAGGCTGTAGGTTTAAGAGACCTATTGTACTAGTGGAATTCAATTTATAAGACTGCTTGCATATATTATTTGGAGATCATATGTTTAAACCTTAATCCCCAAAGTAGCAATACTAAAGTTAAAGTTATCATGCTGTGTTAGAAACATGAAAGATATTTAAAGAATTAAGAAATTAGAATCTGAAAGGAAACCAACCAAAAGGCCACAGACAGAACCACAAGAGCAAGAACACACACACACAAGATAGATAGATAGATAGATAGATAGATAGATAGATAGATAGATAGATGCAAACAATAAATGAAGCAAATTATCAGTGATGGTTTGAATGAGAATGACCCCCATAGGCTAATATATTTGATTGATTTTCAATTGGTGCATTGTTTGGGAAAGACTAGGAGGTGTGGTCTTGGGAAGAGGTTTGTTAATGGTGGTGTGATTTGAGATTTCAAAAGCCTATGTCATTCCCAATTTGCTAGGTCTCTTTCCGTCTATCTGTCTGTTTCTTTGTCTGTCTCTATCTCTGTGTGTGTGTGTGTGTGTCTTTCTCTGTCTGTCTGTCTGTCTGTCTGTCTCTGCTTCCTGCTTTTGTATTAGATGTGAACTCTCACCTACTGCTCCACTACCATGTCTATCTCCCTAGCCAATGATGGCCACAGACCTACCTTCTGAAACTGTAAGCAATTACCCAGTTAAATGCTTTTTAAAAATTATAATAAGTTGCTGTGGTCATGGTGCCTCTTCACAGCAACAGAACAGTGACTAAGACCGTGCCTCATAAAGATTCACTGAAGGGAATTCAAAAAAGAAGAATGATATGATGGCAGTATATATTTTAACGCTAGAATGGTGATGAATACAACATTCACAAAATGCAGATCCCATGGCAAGAGGGGAGAAAAACTACAGTTCAATTTAAAAAATTGAAAAGATAAGAAAAGCTTTGGATGAGATACAAAAGTTCCCTATATAAAAAACAGAACAGAAGCTCCACAAGGACAAAATACAACAGGGCACAGGGGTCCTCTATGAGACTTTTCCCAACCAAGGACCATGTGTGGATATAACCTAGATCCCCTGCTCAGATGTAGCCCATGGTAGCTCAGTAACCAAGTGGGTTTCCCTAGTAAGGGGAACAGGAACTATTTCTGACTTGAACTCAATGACTGGCTCTTTACCTCCTCCCCCCAAGCAAGAAACAGTCTTGCTAGGCCACAGAGGAGGACATGGCAGCCAGTCCTGATAAGCTAGGATCAGATAGAAGGGGAGGAGGACCTCGCCTAGCAGTGAACTTGGAAAGGGGCAGGGAGGAGAAGAGGGAAGGAGGGTGGGATTGGGAGGGAATAAGGGAGAGGGCTACGGCTGAGATACAAAGCAAATAACTTGTGATTAATATAAAATAAAATAACTCAAGCTGTACTACTGAGCAACAGTAATAAAAACCGCATGGTATTGGCATAGAAACGGAATACTGGATCAATGGAAATGAATAGAAGACCCAGAAATAAACCCACATACCTATGGTCACTTGATTTTTGACAAAAAAGACAAAACCACTCAATGGAAAAAAGACAGCATCTTCAACAAATGGTGCTGGTCCAACTGGATGTCTAAATGCAGAAAAATGAAAATGGATCCATACTTATCACCCTGTACAAAACTAAAGTCAAAGTGGATCGAAGATCTCAACATAAAACCAGATACACTAAATCATTTAGAAGAAAAAGTGGGGAAGAGCATGGAACTCATTGGCACAGGAGACAACTTCCCGAACAGAACACCAACAGCACAGACTCTAAGAGCAATAATTGATAAATGGGACCTCACAAAACTGAAGAGTTTCTGTAAAGCAAAGGACATAGTCATCAAAACAAAACAATAGCCTATAGACTGGGAAAGGATCTTCACCAACCCTATATCTGACAGAGGGCTGATATCCAGAATATATAAAGAACTAAAGAAGTTAAAAAGCAGCAAATCAAGCAATCCAATAAAAAAAATGGGGTACAGAGCTAAATAGAGAATTCTCAGTAGAGGAATACATAATGGCACAGAAACAGTTAAAGAGATGCTCAAAGTCCTTAGCATCAGGGAGATGCAAATCAAAACGACCCTGAGATATCACCTGACACCCATCAGAATGGCTAAGACCAAAAACTCAAGTGATAACACATGCTGGAGAAGTTGCGGAGAAAGGGGAACTCTCCTCCATTGCTGGTGGGAATGCAAACTTGTACAACCACTTTGGAAATCAATCTGGCGCTTTCTCAGACAATTAGGAATAGTGATTCCTCAAGATCCAGCTATACCACTCCTAGGCATATATCCAAAATATGCTGAAGTACACAACAAGGACATTTGCTCAACCATGTCTGTAGCAACTTTATTCATAATAGCCAGAACCTGGAAACAACCCAGATGTCCATCAACGGAGGAATGGATACAGAAATTGTGGTACTTTTACACAATGGAATACTACTCAGCAATCAAAAACGCGGAAATTATGAAATTTGCAGGCAAATGGTGGGATCTAGAAAAGATCATTCTGAGTGAGGTATCCCAGAAGGAGAAAGACACACATGATATATACTCACTTATATAGACCTATAAGATAGGATAAACGTACTGAAATCTATACACCTAAAGGAGATAAACAAGAAAGAGGACCCAGGGTAAGATGATCAATCCTCACTTAGAAAGACAAATGAGATGGACATTGGATGTAGGAGAAAACAAGTAACAGGATAGGAGCCTACCATAGCGGGCCTCTGAAAGACTCTACCCAGCAGTGTATCAAAGCAGATATTAAGATTCATAACCAAACCTTTGGCAGAGTGCAGGGAATCACAAGAAAGAAGGGGGAGTTAATATGACCTGGAGAGGACAGGAGTTCCAGAAGGACCAAATGTATCTGGGCACGGGAGTCATTTATGAGACTGATTTTCCAACCAAGGATCATGTATGGATATAACCTAGAACCTCTGCTCAGATGTAGCCCATGGTAGTTCAGTATCCAAGTGGGTACCCTAATAAGGGGAACAGGGACTGTTTGTGACAGGAATTGAAAGGCAGGCTCTTTGACACCCCCCCAAGGGAAGAAGAGCCCTGCTAGGCCAGAGAGGAGGACTTTGCAGCCAGTCCTGAAGATACCTGATAAACCAGTATCAGATGAAAGGGGAGGAGGTCCTCCCTTATCACTGGACTTGGAAAGGGGCAGGGAGGAGATGAGGGAGGAGGGTAGGATTGGGAGGGAAAGTGGGAGCAGGATACAGCATGGATACAAAGTTAATAAACTGTAACTAATATAAAAAATAATAAATGACAAAAATAAAATAAAATAAAAATTAATAAAAAAACAAAAATAAATCAAATCAGTTCTTCTCTCCCCCTGCCCTAATGGGTACATTTCAACATTACTTTTCATTGGTTTATTGATATTTTAAATATCTGAGATGGGTATGATTTGCACATCTTTCAGTAAATTATACTCAACCTTCCATTGTCACTGACATGAGACGAAATCCAGTTACAAAGAGTTTTCAAATGCATATGAAGTTAATATTGAAGATCTCTATATTGGGCCCTTCCAAAAAGGCATTGTGTCTTCTTCCCTCCAAACATTCTTTAATATAACATTTGATTTGTGTTATTGTGACAAAACAAAAGGATAAAAAGAATGGCTTTGTTTGTCTGCTGGCTTAAGAAGCCCATGGCTTTCTGTTGGCTCCACTGCTTCTGGAGCTGTGGCTGGCAATGCATCACTGATGGGGGCATGTGCTGTGCCAAAGCTGTTCACCTGATGACACCCAGGAAGCAGAGAAATGGTGAGGGACTGAGATTCAACCTCCTCCTCCTCCTCCTCTTCCTCCTCTTCCTCCTCCTCCTCCTCCTCCTCCTCCTCCTTCTTCTTCTTCTTCAAAGAAAGCCTCTCAATGGCCTAGCCTAAGCCCTACGTATCAAGTACTGATCCTGACTTCTATCATGAGCATCCCGGACTAGCAATCAAACCTCCAATATATTGGGCCTTGGAGGGATACTTTGCCACAACAAATGCAAGTACAAATGGCAAAAAGAATGGAGAGAAATATATTGTCTTTATAAGTCACTAACTAACCCATGTGAGCAAAGCTGGAAAATCCTCTTTCTGGTTGAACACCAACTCTAGCAGCCTTCTCAAACTTTCCTGAGGTTGAATGTACTAATAATGAACTTTCTGAAAGCTGTGATACAGCTCTTTCAGACCTGTGAATCCTCCTGTTCTCCCACTGTTCCACGAAAGAATGTCAGCAGACACTTGCCTCAAGCAACTACCTTTTCAAAAGGTCAGGAGGTTCCATTTTGGCTTTGAACGTGACCAATTTTTAGCCACCAAAATGTAATACTCTCCCTGAGCCTTCCCGAGGCCATTGGCATCATTACCATCTTCCAGATAACAGCACTATTCACAAAAGACATGCATTAGCTGCAAATCAGCTCCAAAAGCTGTGTTTGACTTGTAACTGACAGCCCCAGCCATTTACAGATGGAAATGTAGGGTCATGTTGAAACGGATTTTACCCAGGGAGTATTGCTAAGAGTACTCGGAACACAACCAGTTGTAGGGCAGGGAGAAGAGATGTCCTGTTATTCACAGATAAAGGCAGCAGTCCTTGCAGAATAACCCAGCCCTGTAAATTTACCGAGATTCACCCGAGATTCTTTTGCAGTACTCACAAGCTTTTATCTCTCTGACAACCAAACCCCAGAGGTTTGCCAAAATAGAATTCCAGTGTAGGGAAAGAGAAAGCTAAAGAATTATGCATTAATAACACCTTTACCCACAGGCTGAACATATTTTCATCTCTACAGATCATGTACAGAAGATCTGAGGTTATTAAAGGTGAAAGAGGCTAATAGTCTCCGGGATGGCTCTCTTGGGACACCTATTTGCATAATGGAGCTAATACAGGGCATCTCAGCTCAGCAGTTCTCACGGCTCCACTACTTGTAGCCACACATGGTACTTTTAATTCACTAACTAAATGACTTTGTGGGAGAGTTGCTGGTAGCTAATCTCAAAACGCCTTCTATAAACAATTCATGACCATATTTGCCAACGAGGAAAAGCCTAATTGGTAAAGATGCACGGCTTAATTAATCTGTCTTTTGGAAAAATTCTAAATTAGTGCATGCATAAAGATCACCATCGATAAAGATTTAGAGACTGCTGAAGTTCTCTGAATAATTCAAGCGTGGGGTTGGGACCTCTGCCTTGCTCTTGAAGCCTGAAGAAGTAGGAGGCTCTAGCAGGAAGAAGCTAGGAAGCGGCTTCTGAAGGAATAGGAGCTCGAAGGCTCTGCCTGTGATCTCTTTTCATAGTTCACCATTACAGAGGCATTTTGTTTAAAATAATTTAAATCACAGAAACATGAACAGTAGGAAACATTTAGCTTAAGAATTAAGAGCACATGAATAATTGTGTTTTAGAAGAGAGAAACGGGGGTTGTTTATTAGAGAGAAGCCACTTAGTATTGTGACATTAATCTATGGGGTAAATTTCTCTGGTGTTTGTGTTGAAGAGTGGTTTTGCTTTATTAAACAATGTATAGATTGATCTATATCTTAGCTATCACAAATAATAATACTGGCAGAGCATTTTTGTGTTTGATGCTCTACTCTGCTTTGCGCTTTACATAGCTTCGTTCATGTACTCTTTACCTCTCTGAGTTGTGGTTCCCACAGTCTATCTGTTTTTCAGTTGAGCACAGAAAGGGCAAATATTATATTCTGATCACATAGCTAATACATGGCTGATCTGACTTTACCTAGACATTGATTTATCACATTTATTGAATAGTCTTGCTTTAATTCTTTGCTTTCTGACATGATTTATCTTTTCTAGGAGTGACTGCTACATAAAAACCCCAGTGTGCCTGATCCAGCTCCTCCCAGCCATGTCTGCAAGAAACAGGCCTGAGGCAACACTGGACCGTTCTTGCTCCTCTTCAGTCAACTTTGAGACCCGCAGAGGTCATCAATGATAAGCACTGGGACGCCAGCTTTCACATGTTTAATCTTTCTTTTTATCATTCAGGGTTTGACCCTGGCTCACACGGTTTTCTTCTCTTTGTGAACTTAACCATTTTCAAGTTCTGGGTCTGAAAACCTTCCTCATCCTATGGACTAGCTTCCAGAATACTAGAAATTTCTATGCTGGCTGCCAAGGGAAGGAAACAATTAAGAGCCCTACCCATCCCTACCCATCTGGGTCACCTATGAGTGACAACAATGGCCATCATGGCAAGGTATGCATAGAGGTGCAATAGTGGCACTCACATGTTGTCCACAACCAACAGCTGTCCTACTGTACTTAAGGCCTGGTGAACAGAAGAGAAATCATACCTGGTCCTAGAGACCTACCCAACAACCCGGGCTAGTGATGGCCTGAACTTTAGAAAGGAATCCACCACTGCCCCTTTACTAGACCAGCATAAGCCCCATGTCATTCTAAATCTTATCCTTATACCCACAGATGTGCATAGGTAGCATTCCTCATCCACAAAATTTCCGTCTACGGCAAATGGAGACCATCGCAGAAAGCCAGAACTGGGTACAATGCAGAAATCAATGAATCACAGAGAGTTCCAACACAATGAATACATCTAGATCATAGCTCCTATGTATATATATATGGCTCAGGGAACGTTGAAGAAGGGGCAAAAAGATTGTAAGAGGCAGAATACCAGGACATCTGCTGTGAGACTCTCTTTTAGAAACGGCTGCATAAAGATGACCTTACCAGTGATAATATCAATGGATATACTAATGTGGGGAGATTTTTCATGGGGCCCCACCCCTAGATAAAGAACTACAGGCAATTAATGGCTGCTGAGAGAGGAAGACTTTGCCTCTCTCAGAGATGAGCACTCTGATTGCTTACTCAGTACAAAACTTGTCAGCCGTGAAACCATATACATGCAAACAATAAAAATAGACTCAGCACACTGTAATTTACACATTTATGTGTGTGTGTAAAAATAATAATCAGAGGGAAAGAGATTATCAATCTGAGAATTAGGGAAACATGGGAGAGGTTATTAGGAGTACATATGGGAGGGGATAAAGGTGGGAAAGGAAATGGAGAAAGTGATATAATTATATCTTAATTAAAACGTATTAAAATAAACTAAAAATAAAGATTATATTGCATCATATTGAGTCCTCTGCCAGGTCCTACATTAGTGAAGTACAGATGATTCCTGCTGCCGCTTTGAGACTATTTGCTGAAAGCTTTGGAATTTCAGTTGAGACTACTCTCAATCAGCTGATGCAATGGGAGGCTGCCAAGAAGAGCTGTGCCTGCTGAGCACACACAGTAGTAGTGTCATGTTCAAAATGCAAAGAAAGGTGATCCTGTAGAGCCATCATCTTAATGGGTTTGGGTGACTGGAACAAGTTGCCGCAGACTCAGACTTATAAACCACCAAAATATATATATTTTTTAATTTAAATTTGTTTATTTTATTAATTACAGTTTATTCACTTTGTATCCCAGCTGTAGCCTGCCCCCTCATCCCCTCTCAATCCCACACTCCTTCCCTCTTCTCCTATGCCCCTCTCCAAGTCCACTGATAGGGGAGGTCCTCCTCCCCTTCCAACTGACCCTAGTCTATCAGGTCTCATCAGGACTGTCTGCATTGTCTCCCTCTGTGGCCTGGTAAGGCTGCTTCCCCCTCAGGGGGAGGTGATCAAGGAGCCAGCCACTGATTTCATGTCAGAGACAGCTCCTGTGCCCCTTACTAGGGTACCCACTTTGACACTGAGCTGCCATTGGCTACATCTGTGCAGGGGTTTTAGGTTATCTCCATGTATGTTCCTTGGTTGGAGTATCAGTTTCAGAAAAGAACCCTGTGCCCAGACTTTTTGTTTCTGTTGCTCTCCTTGTGGAACTCCTGACCCCTCCAGGTCTTTCTATCTCCCCCTTCTTTCATAAGATTCCCTGCACTCTGCCCTAAGTTTGGCTCTGAGTCTCAGCATCTGCTCTGATACCCTACTGGGTGGTGTCCTGGAGGCAGAGGCACCTGCAGACTCATTTCCTGTCTCATGAATGGATACTCTTCTCTATGATGTCATACTGCAAAAAGGGTGAGGAGGTTTTTTGCAGCCTTTTTGACAAGGGCACCCAAAAGTCCTCACTCTGTGAGAGAATGTGGCTGTTCAGTGGACACGAATAGTCAACAGCCAAAAGCATCCCTTGCCACTTAACTTAAAACTCTGCTTAACCCAAGGTTATCCAGAAACGCCTGGAAAATGGGTTATAGGGGTAATTATTACAACAAAGGAAAATGCTGTAACTAAAGACAGGGTATTGAAGAACATGATAATTATTTTCAAATATTTGAAATTCTATTCCAAAATAGAGCCACTGAATTACTCCACAATGTTTCCTAAAGTAATATCAAGAGTTTGAAGATTTGAATATGCAAATTCCAACCCAGTATAAGAAAGAATTTGGTAATTACAGCTTTTTAAACAAAAGACTGAAATACCAGTATTCCCAAGTGTAGGAAGACTTTTTTCTTATACCAAAATCGAAAGGGAAGTAAGATTGTTTTTTCTAAAGAGGCAATTTGACAATATAGTTCAAAAAAACCAACAAACTAAACAACCTACATCCTTTAACCCAGAAATCTCACCTTATGGATATTTATCTGAATAATTAGAAAGTGCTGCAAAATGTTTATAAGAAAACTAATTGCAGTGTTTTTGGAACAGTGAGCATTTTAAAATTACCAAAATAGCTATCACACAGATGCACGCTGCGTTTATAAAAATGTAACACTCTTCTGTTATTTAAAAACACATAGAAGAAAGATATTTTATAAATGTATAAATATTTATATTCCTAGTTGAAGAAGAGATTTTAGCAGGGAATAGTGGCACATGTCTGTAATCCCAGCACAGAGCAGAGCACTCAAGAAAGGAAAGAGATATAAATGAAATTCCTGGAGAGGAGTTATGTTTCCAAGGGCTGATTTATGCTTTGTCTGCAAAGATGATTGACCCTCTTAGAACTTCAGCCATGTTCAGCCAGGTTGGAATGTTGCAGGTCCGGAGCCTAATTACAACTCATCTTGGGCCATGCATAGCCCCCAAAAATTGACATTCCACAGCCACCTCTGTGTTGGATCTACTATCCTATGACTAACAGATACAAACTTTTTGGAATGCATTAACAAAACTCTAGTTTTCACCAACCAAAGAGCTGAATCATCAAATCGCACCAGAGGGCTACACCTGAGATTTCTCCACTATGGTGTAACCACCTTTATAATGTTTCTACTAGTGTATTTGAAAAAAGGGTCTTGAATATATATATATATATATATATATATATATATATTCAAGAATATATATATGTATATCTATGAATATATATTCTTGAATATATATATGTATATATATGTATGTATATATGTATATAATAAAAACAAATTTCATGAAACTTCTTCCACATTGGAACACAAAAAGTCAGATGACTTAAATCTGTCTTCCTACAGGGCAGTTGTGGTACATGCCTTTAATCCCAGAATTTCAGAGGCAGAGGCAGGCAGAATTCTGAGTTGGAGGTCAGCCTTGTCTGCCAGGACTATATGAAGAAACTCTGCCTCAGAAAAAAAAAAAAGGGGGGGGGTGGAATCTGTCTTCCTGAAACATGTTTGCTCAGACTTGGCTCCACAATAAACTATCTCTTATACCTTTTGAGGAAACAGTTTCTTCTGTGTCGATAGAGGAAAGTAGGGAGGGAAAGAAAGAAGAAAAGGAGAGAGGGAGGGCTAGATAAAGAGAGGGACCAGACATCTCAACTTTTTAATTGTAGAGAGAAAGAAAAATAAATAAAATATGCCAAATATTAATATTTCTACCTATAGGATAAAGAACAATTGTCCCTATCTCTTATTGTGTTTTTTTTCCAAACCTGTTTAAGGTGAAAATATATACTTCTTATATCCAGAAAAAGGGAAAGAAATATGAAAGCAGAGAATGGATGTCCTTGCATCTCTAGTACCTGACTCACAGTGGGAGGCTACACATTTTTCTGTTGAATAGATGAATAAATTAATTAAACGTTATAAATATTTTATGGAGTAAATGCTCTAAAAGAGTTAATAGCGTCTCATTACTGGAAGTGTTTTAAGTTGAGGCTAAGTGACTCTCAAAGTATTTGGAGGGCATTCTTATTTTGATTTAGATCAGTGATTCCCCAACAGAGGCACCTGGGAAACCCAAGATGCTCCAGAATATTTCAAAAAACCAACTCCCGGCCCCACCTTCGATGTCAGAGTTGAATGGAATCATGGGAAAATGGGCAGATGTTGTTAACTTTTACCTAGAAAGGTGAAAATACTTTCAAAGTGGTTTTAAACCGGTGAAAGCCCACCTGGAGTCCTGAGCGGATGGCCAGGGTGACAATATGGACAGATTCCCAGGGCTTCTGCCCCTGCTCTCCCTGGGGCTGAGCAGCTCTTCTCCTGTATGCAGGGAGCTCCACCATTCAGCTTCCATGTCCTTATTCACTGATGCTCCCTTAAACTCCAAGACATTGCAACCTCTTCCCAAGACTCCTCACACATATATCCTTGCCTCTGGCACTAATGAATTTATCCAACAGTATATAATTAATTTAAATACTGCTTTTCTAGTTTGAATGTGAAACATCCCCATGAGCTCATGCATTTGAGCATTTTGTCCCAAGCTGGAAACATACTTTGAGGTGGAAACTAGCTGGAGGAATTGAGTCATTGAGGAAGGGCCTTGAGTTTTCTTAACCTTTCCCCACTTCCTGTCTGTTCTCCGCTTCCTGATAATAGTCGTAGCGTAGCTAGCTACCTCACTCTCCTGCCGCTATGCCTTTCCAGACAAGCTGGGCTTATATCCCCTTCAACTGTAAGCTGAAAAGAACCCCTTCCTACATAAACAGACCATATACAGTCATAATCGTGACTTTTCTCATCATTGTGACCAGTTACCTGATAAATAAATATTTAGAAAACTCCATTAACATGGGAATGTTTATTTAACTTTTTCATTTCCTTAAGCATTCTAGAACAGAGCCTGAAAGGCAGGAGAAGCTCAGAAAAAAAAAAAAAACTTTCTAATGAACAAGGAGAGCTGTAAGAATGAATGGATTAAGGTCAGTGGTTCTAGTTGCAGGAGCCTAGCTGCTGCTCCCTCCTAAGTGATATTCCAGTCAGTGTATCCTGGGACTTGGCAAACTTTTACTGTAAAGGGCCAAATAGAAGCATCTCCAGTTTTATGAATCATAAGGTCTCTGTCACAACTATTCAGCCGTGCCATTGAAACACAAAGGCAGCCATGGGTAATACATAAATATGAGTGTAGCTTTTTTCCCAGAAAGCTCTAAAATGGACTTGGGCCTCTGGGTATTGTCTGCTGACCTCGTTCAGTTCACATATATAGAAACTTCATTAAGCCAGGATGCAAGTTGCCCCAAGTCATGTTTGCGGCTTGCTTGTCTTTGCCAGGGCGTAGGCACAAACATTTGGCCAAAGGCACGGGGGTCTTGCCGCTAAAGCATGGGATCTAGAGAGAAATGTCTCTTTTTCCTAACACTAGAAGTGTTCCTTAACTCAGTCTTCATAAAGAGATCAAAGTGCTCATTGATGATAGCCAAGTCCATCTGCAAGAGGTGGGTCAGGCACGAATTTTCTATTATTAATTAGGGAGTCTACCCTGGGTCTACATAGGCATCTTCAACTCTGTGCCACTCATTTACCACTGACTCATCTTTTCTAGCACTGCTAGCTTTCCAGAACAGATGCTCTCTGCTGTGTGGCCACGAGATTGCTTACATTGCTGCTATGATGTCTTAAACCAATCTTTAAAATAGGATTCTGGCTTGGTGGATTTTTGCAATATTCCCCGTTTGCTACACCTCAGGGATACCCTCATCTGTGGCAAATATTTAGGGCTCAGCACTTCCTACACAGAACAAGAAGCTGGGGCTATGGTCCCAGGGTAGAAGCACAACATAAATCCTTAGGTTACAAAGAGCGCCACTCTGTGTTATCTGGTCGTAAAATGCAGCATTATTTGGAAGAAACGCTGTGTTGCCTGCAAGCAAAGCTCTATGTAACAGATGTCCTGCAGACTGTAGTTCGGAATGCCACTGCCCTTCAATCACACTATGCCCAACATCAAGATGAGGACGAGGGAGGTGGTTAGAGACTAAAAGGTGCAGCATCTTGTGAGCATCTTCCTTTTGAAGCCACAGTATTCATTCCTCTGCTTGAAAATGTTCCTACAGTATTTTACATTGTGCAATTCATAAAAGGTGTGACTTTACTTAAGACCCCCATTAAGGATGAACATTCTATTTTTGATAAGCAACAATTCTGCACATGAATCTTATATACATATGCATGTATCTACTCATACAGATATGCAAATTGTATATATATATGTATAATGCACGCATATATGCATGTGTATACAAATATACGTGTATGTACATGTGTGTGTTTACATATATATGCACACATGCATGTATGTTGAAATGTGTGCATATATGTATACATTAAAATGTCTATGTCTATATGAACACATATACACGTGTGTATATATATGTGTGTGCTTGTGTGTATAAAACACAAAAAGCAAAACTTACAGGCGAGAGTTCAAATATGCCAGCTGTGGTAGCACATGCTTGTAATACCAGTACTCAGGAGGCAGACCAAGGAGATTATGCTAGTTTGAAAAAAAGAGTTGAGTATGAAGGAAGGAAGAAGGAAAGAAGCTAAAGGTTTTTTTTTTTTTTTTCTCCTAAGCAGGACCTCATGTTGAATATTGTATCTTATTATAAAAATAGATCTACTAATTCTGTCACAGAAATTATTGTTCTCATCAAACAAAATGGACTAAAAATAGCAACAGACCTCAAAAAATTAATCTTGCTTCTAAAATGTGAGCCTTGTCTACTCAGAATATTGCCATTTTAATTTACTCTCCGTTGCTTTAATAAAACACTGACCAAAAGTACTTTGGGGAGGAAGGGGTTCATTTGGTTGGACAAGCTATGTCCATCATGGATGGAAACCTGGAGGCAGGCGGGGCAGAGACCCTGGAGCAATGCTGCTTACTGTCCAGCTCAGCTACTTTTCTTCTACAATTCAGGCCCACCTGTCCAGAAAGGGCATCAGTCACAGTGTTCTTGGCCCTCTCACATCAATTAGCATTTAAGAAAATGCCCCACAGCCATGCCAAAGGCCAGTTCTATGGAGGCAGTTCTTCCGTTGAGAGCTCCAGTTTCCCAGGGGACTCTAGTCTGCGTCAGGTTGACGAGAACTACCCAGTATATTTCTCAACCCCTTTATGGACTTTGCTTGAAAAATGCACTTCTTGAATGTTAATTTTGGGAATGTATTAGAATTTATTGCCTTCATTCTGGATAGAAAACAAAGACATTGTGTTTAATTTTACAGTTCTATAAGCTTTAGAATAAGGCTTGCTTTCTTGGGCTTATCTGAGTCACCCCAAGCATACTGACCTGAATACCAACTAGGGAGCCTCTTCCACCTCCACATCCTCGAACTAGGCAAAGGCTCATGCTACCACCCAGTTTCTCCCTCTCTACTCTTTGCCCCTTCCTCTCCAAGTGAAAAGCAATTAATCTTACCATGTTGGTCTACCTGCTGCTGAGCCATCTCGCTGGTGTTCCTGACTCCACACAAGTCTTTTGCTCCTTGTCTACCAGTGGCTGATACCTGCTCCTTTGTTCCATTTTCTCCCCTGGCGATGGATGGGTAAAGAAGGAGAAGTCGTCGGTACAGATCTAAGTCCTAGAGTATACATTAGGCAGAAAGTGGGTCTTGTTGCCTGTGGATTTTTCCCTCCGCGTGTCTCTCTGACCAACACTCTGAAGAAGCCTCAGCATCAAACTAGCAACTCCCCTGAGTAAATGAATATTTTACTTGCCTGAATCCCTATCTTCTACTTTGTTTCCTAAAAGCATTCTACAATAAACACTGCACAGCTGGAGCTAGGTTGAGTAGGGTTGCTATCAATTCAACACAATCAAAGCCATCTTTCTTTCTTTCTTTCCTTGTTCATACAAGAATCAATTCAAATCTCTAGATAAGAATAGACATTAAATTGTCCAAGGATTGTATGCAAATGCTGACTTGTCCTCCAAGATTGTTGAACTGAAATTGTATATTGGTTTTGAAAGATACTGTATGTATTTCTACAGTGATAAATTGAGAGACATTCATATCTAATCTATTTCTCTTCCTGTATTCTCCAGGTAAGATAGACATGAAAATAGCCTTTGTCTTTAACAGATAGCGACATTCCCTACTCATTATAGAAGAACTAAAAATATCAACAGATAGCCCTAGTAGTGGCAGGCAAAGAACTCTTAGTTCATATTTCTTGCTCATACACAATATAAAAGTTACAAGTGCCCATAATGAAATTGATGCCCATGCCACTGCTGACACCAAATCTCCAATTACCCCAGAATTTGAATGTTGACTAAGTTCTGATTTATTTGGGGGCAAATTAGGCAGTATAATGAGTAAAACAAATACTTCAAGGATCAAATTTAAATGAACACATGTAAAGCAATTCAGGTGTAAGTCAGACTGCCACAGTTATTTCTTCAATTGTGGTCAAGTCTTGGCAGCGAAAAACTTCAATTAATGGGCTGAAGTTCCAACAATAACAAATGTAATGCTAAGAATGGATTTACAGAAAACTTGGCCAGTTGGATCCAAAGCTACCAAACTGGCAAATTGACCAGAAGTAGATGGATGAGATTATACTTCAGAACATAGTGATGGGAAAAAAAAAATCTCATGTATGGAAAATTATTGTCTTTGGGGATTCTGGAAAGAAAAATAACTTTGTTGGTCATTACTTGTGCAACTGGTTCTAATGGCCAACATGTGCATTGTGTTTAACAGTTTAAAATGTTCTCCTTCTTGCAAGCACCATCTCCTAATGTCTTGCTACAGCGGAGAAGTCAATGGAACATACTGATAGGGAAGTAGAGGCTCTGGGTGCTTAAATAGTATCCCCAACTCCACACAGATGTGTGATACAAATGCAGCTGTATCTGTAAAATAAACAAATACCAAATGATCTTGCTTAGAAATTGCTAGATTGTGGTGCTGCCTCTGACCACATGATGGAAAGCTTCATCCGGTGGCAAAATTTTTCTTTCCCTTGGGGATAACTGATTGGTGACCTGTGGGTCTTGGCAAATCGGAGGTGGTGAAGGGTACTGTCAGAATAAGACACTCTGACATAACAAATGCTGACACTGGCCTCCTTGTATCCTGTCTTGGATTTATCTGTGGCCAGTTCTGAAACGTGTGTAATGCTTTCTTCTATGGTATTCCAGGGAATAAGGGATAATGCTTTCAACAAAACAACCTTATTTACAAATGAGTGCTCAAGTTGAATTCTTTATCTTGCTCCCATTTCATCTCTCTTCTCTTCTGGACACAGAAACAAGCCTAACTCTAAAACTATCTTGATTTGTTTTTTTTTTTATGCTTGAAAATGCAATTTTGAATTTGCATAGGAAAATTCAGTACATTTGTAGTGCCCACAATGCCAAGTCGTCCCAACACCTAACAGCTATTTTCCTATGCATCATACCAAAGGAGATCTTCTCGAATCATAAATGCTCAAATAGGAAGTAAATTTAGAGTGAATTCAACACTATGGTTTTCCCAAGGAGGAAGTTCCAGTGACAAAAAAGAATAGCTGTGCATGTGATTGGATCATTTGAGATGAGAAGGCCCACCCTTAATCTGGGCCACATCTGGTGGCAGCCCACATGAAAGGACATGGAAGAAGGAAGTTTTTATTTTCCTCTGCTTGTCCTTACTGTTATTGGAATGTTTATCTGTCTTGCTGCTCAAGCATTCTTTCACTGGTAGCAAAACCTACTTGTTCAGAATTCCAATGTAGACTTCGGACCAGCAGTTACATGAATTTTTGGGGCTCCAGCCCCAGATTGGGACTTCTGAGGCATCCAGTCTTGTAGATGGAACAACTCCCAGATCCTTGGCCTTTCTATTCAGAAACAGCCACTTATGGACTGCTCTAATGTTGTATAGCCCATAGGCCACTCTAATAAATCTCCTCTTAATATAAATGCATTCATTCTATTGGTTCTGTCCCCCTAGAGAACTCCCAACTAATGCACCTACCTTGGAAAAAACTACAGGTTCTTACTCCACCTTCATTCTACTTTGAATAATCAGTCTACCCTATTTCCCCTACTTCTCTTCCCCCTCAAAACCCTCCATTGCCCCTACTAGTTCTACTTGGCCAATTGTAAGCTCCCATGCAGCCTATTCAAAATGTCCCCACTTCCTGTCATGACTAAAACTCCATCATCCTATGAGTGCTGCTTTGGAGCACTGTTCACAAAGACAAGATTTCAGTCTACACATCCAGTGATCAGGACAGCCTTATTCCTCTTATGACTTATGATCCCTCACTAACACCTACCTCCTTCCAAGAACACTTTCTGCTAAGCCTTACATCCTGTGGACATCAAATGATTATGTTTCCCTACCCTGGCAATTTCCTGGCTTCTTATTCATAGAGGCTTTAACATTCATTCCAGTCTTCCTCCTCTACAACACAGTTCTGACACTGGTCTCAGAACTCAACATAATCATAGAGGAGGCATCAAATATCCTGGTCTCTTGGATCTCAGATCTTCTACCTGGGAAGGGTTGTCAGGCCTGAATGATCAGCTGTACTACTTGACTATGTGTTAAGGTCAAACCCAGAAGATTAGAGAGTACTACAGAACACAGCTAAGGGGTATTATTAAGTCTGTCTTGAGCCAAGAAAACATGTATGGGAATGGCTTACATCTGTGACAAAACCTGAAAGGTGAGAACCGCTGATAAGATGGATAGTGGAGAAGGCTGAGGAGTGAGTAAGGCATAAAATGATGTCAACGTCAGAAGCGAGAGTAACTTGAAAAGGCTAAGAGCGAAGTGCACTGAGAGCCATGAAAGGGGGTGCAGAGGCACTAGACAAGGCCAATCAGGAAGACGACTCAACACAAAGCCAAGAAATATTAAGCAGTTGTTGAATAATTATATGTGCTTATCTATTTTGAAATGAATGAAGGCAAATTGAAATTAATAGTTCATAAATTTAAAAGGTATTCTTTCGCTGAATAATTTCATTCAGCAATTCCCTAAGCACCAGCGGGCTCTAATTTTCATTGCAGATGCTATGGACTGACTATTCCCTCCAAAATACATCTGACATCATAATCACTCACGTACCCATCAATCCAGTTAATGATATTAGATCCTGAATCCCTTGGAAATAGTCAAAGGCATGAAAAAGGAACCCTCATAATGAGATTAATTCCTTCTTTATGAGAGAGAAGGAGACATGAGCTCTTTCTTGCTACATTATAAGAAGGCCCAATGAGAAGGCAGCCATCTTTGAACCAGAAGCCTAGCCCTCATGCCATGTAAGCCTTTAGAAGGGTAAACAAGAAATATTTGTTGTTTAAACCCTGAAACCTACAACTGGCAAAGGCCATGGGCCTTTCAGTTTCTAATTTAATTAATTACAGAAACTAAACTCAAAATATGACTGAAAAAGAAACCCATTCTTACTGACCCTAATCACATTGTAACTTGGTCAGCTCTGAAATTATATGGCATATCAGTGAAGCTCGTGTTGCAGACTAATGGTGGGTATATTCTGAAGAACTTCCCAGGAGCATTTATTTGCCTGTAGGTTCCCATGGCTCTCACCCAGGTTCCTGGAAATCTCAGACCTAAATATACCAAAAAATTCCCAGAGCACCAGAGAAATCTGAAGGCTTCCAGAAGGGCTAATTCTGAATCAACCAAATCAAGATTTGGTTTATTTTCTACTGTATTGAGAAATCTAGCCCTCTCTTAAGACCCAAGAATGTCCCCAGTGGCAAAATCAAGGCTTTAGAGCAACCTAGGAACAGAATGTATTGGGAAGAACGATAGCACGTGTTGCTCTGAAATAAAAAATCACTCACCTGTGATCGGTGATGCTCATAGTTCACCACTGCATTGGGTGACAGTAGGAAGGAGGGTTCAATCAGTGTCAGAAACTAAAGTTAATGCAATTTTCTTCTTACTTTATACAGCTAACATCTAGATAAGAAGCACAGTTTCCCATAAAGGTTTGTATATAAAAATATAAGCCTATGTGACCGAAATAATTTTGACCAAACTGGAATCCAATTAAAATACTTAACACTGTTTTTTTTGTTTTAACTTCACTGAAGTGATGGATCTCACTAATAAGGAAAATGAATATTTACACAGAACAACACCTACCTTTGTCTTTAAGGTTTTGAGTAGTTGGTCACTTACCTCATGTAGCTCAGTGATTATAGACAGAAATGGAATGTAATTTTGTTACAACCCATTTCTGTAGTGGATTGGACTTTTCTGTCTGCTTTTTCTTCCCTGCTCTCATGGTTTCAAGCCTTAATACTCAGGCTCCTGCTACAAAATTGCATTTGAATGCCTCTCCTCCAGAGTGTCTCATCTTTACCTGAAATGACCTTGCAGATCACTGGGAACCAATTTGTAACTCTACAGTGCAAATACAATTGCATCTAGTTAATACAAATACTTATTTTGCCATGTCACATAGGAAATGCAAAATGGCTACTGAAGCAATATTTCTGTGTTCAGTCAATGACATTACTAATGAGATCAATCTTAGAACAGTTTAGTACGTAGAAAAGTCAACAAAAAAGTCTACTGTGCATATTTCTTTGGAAGCAATAATCACTTCAGGATATGTAGTTGCATGCATTTATTTAAATCAACGTTGTTTCAATGACACCTATAAAGGAATGTGCACATTTTCTCATTTTGAACCTCTCAAAAAAAAAAAAAATCTCTCCTGAATGAGTTGCAATTATGTACATTTCAAATTACATCTAATTGCATCTTGGCATTACATTACAGGGGGAGAAACAGCACAAGTAAACTGGAGTTTCCTTGGGGATGCCCTGTTCACTTGCAGGCTTCAAGGTCTGTCGGTTTGAAAATGTGGACAACTTGGACTTGAAAGTCCCTTGGATCACTTATGGTTACTTGTTTTAGAGCAGAAGTGAGCAGATTCCCGTGCATACTGGTCTACAGGAAACTTAGAGGCATGTTCTCCCATCAGGCTACGGGGAGGTCCTCCAGCTGTCACTGTATATGTCAGACCATGACTGTCGGCCTGAAGTACCAACTCATATCTGCTTTATTACCAATCCATCTCAGCATAAATGGATGCTTGCAGGTCTTGAGACCAACCATACCACCTCAGACAGAATAATAATCCTTCCTGTAGCAGCAGCTAAGCTATTTCATGGACATACCGGGTTGGGAGGAAAGTGAATAGATTTTCTCTCTTTTTAAAATTTATTTATTTTTTTAAATTTAGCTATTCACTTTACATCTCAGCTGTATGCCCCTCCCTCCTCTCCTCCTGGACCTACCCTCTGTCCCTCCTTTATCTACCTGTCCCCCTCCTCCTGCTCCTCAACAAAAGGGGAGCTCCACTCCCCCATAAACCTGCCCCAGCACATCTGGTTTCATCAGGACTGTGTACTTCCTCTTTCACAGTGTCCTGGCAAGGAAGGCCCACCAGGATGAAGTGATTGAAAGCAGGCAACAGAGACCATGTCAGAGACAGCTCCATCTCCTTTCTGGGGAACCCACATGGAGGCTAAGCTGCCCATTGGGTATATAATGTAAAGGGCCTAGGTCTAGTCCTTGGTTGGTGCTACAGTTTCAGCAAGCTCCTCCGGGCCCAGGTTATTTGGGACTCCTGGTCTTCTTGTGGAACTCCTGTTCCCTCCCGATTGTTATATCTATTTCCTCAGCTCTTCCCATCACTCTGCCCAATGTTTGGCTGTGAGTCTCATTTTCTGTTTCAATCCGTTGCTGGGGAGCGCATGAGATAAAACTGAAGCTCCTCAAGTTTTATCTGGTGGCCTATGCTGTTTTCCAAAGAGAGGAACCCAGAGGTACTGGTGCTGTATTTTAAGCAGACAGAAAATTCAGTAGGAAGGTGCTGACAGGCCGCTGAAAGGTCGTAGGTAGACAACACTGTGCGCCTAACTTAACTGAAAGCTTCAACTGAATCTAGTGTGAATAGCGTCTGTGTTTCGGTGGGTTCCAGAATGGATATGAGCCTCTCCAACATTATGTATCTATGTTGATAAAGAAACTGAGAACCATCCAAATCTGTTTTTCTTGTTTAGCTCCTCCCCCTCCCCCACACCTTTTAAAATAAAAATACGATTTGGCAATTAGAATGACACACTAAACCGAGAATGTTTAATACACAGAGAGAGATTATGGACATGGTCAGCAGCTATGGGAGTCAGGGCTTATAAATAAAGCATGAAATAATCTATTTTGTTTCTGAATATATTCCTGGAGGTCAGATGAGCCCAAATAGGCCAAGCTCAGGGAAGGAAGATTAAAAAGTCTAGGAAGAGTGTCCTCTAGGATTGTCAGTGGGAGATTGTGAAAAATTCCCATCATGTAAAAGGAAACTAAATCAAGAGAAATAGAAACAGAAACAGAATAAATGGTGGGATTTATTTTCTTAATTGGTCTCTCTGCTCCAATTCCTTCTCCATCTCACCATGCTCAGAGTCAGCTCCCCAAAACACAAAGCTGAATGTATTACTTGGGTGTTGTGAATTTCCAGGGAGGTAGCTCAGTTGCAGAGGGTTTATATTGCATGTGAGATGCCCTAATGCTCATTCCCCAGCCCTGGAACAAGCAATTCAGTGAAGGGCTATCTCCCACAGAACTCCTAATTTGGGATCATAGCCCTCCACATTGGGCCCCAATATACTGTCCTCAGCTCCCCTCCCACTGTGGCCCCAGTGAAGCCAGTCCTTCCCACCATTCCCCTTCTTTATAGACTCTGCCGCTTTCAACTCTGATCTACCTTCCCTCTAATTCTCACTCTGTTTCTGCTCCAGATGCTGAGAATCAGAAACAATGTATCTTAATTACAGAGCATGTCTATGAGCTTTACTGACCCAGGACACCAGGGATGGTGAGATGTTCAGCCTATAAAGATGCCTACCCTCAAGCCTGATGACCTGGATTCAATGCCAGAAACCAGCTTGATAGAAAGAGAGAATTGGGCTGGAGAGATGGCTCAGCTGTTAAAGGCTAGGCTCATAAGCATAAATAGAAGAAAGAGAGAACTGACTTTTGCAAGTTGTCCTCTGACCCTCACATGCATGTTGTAGAACACGCACACTTGTATAGGCACACAAGATAAAATCTATTTTAAAAATATTGCTGAAAGTTATATGCTACTACTATGTTTAATATTGGTAATAACCTTAGGCTGTGATCTGTTGTATACAGGAAAGGTTAAATACTGAGAGTTTAGGTTACTAGCCTGAAGTCATGGAGTTAGATGGAGCTGAAGGGCAGTTATCTTCAGTCAGGAGCCTGTACACTGAGGCTCTCCAACAACCTGATTACATTGATTTCTTTTGGAGGGAAGAGGGATCCATCACTCCACCACCAGGCACAATTTACAATTTAAGAAGATCAAATAATGGTCAACAAAATGTTGTTAAATCAAAGTCTCTGTATATAATATAAAAATATAAAGTAAAGAATTAGTTACCAGCCACTGGAGACAAGTGGCCCTGAGGAGTGGGTAGAGGATAGAGAATTTTAGCTAGCTGGTACAGAGTTACAACCAGGAAGAATGCATTCTAGTGTTCTGTTGCACACCAGGGAGAATGTGCAGTAGTTAACAATGACACATTGCATATTTAAAACAGCTAGAGTAGGTTTTGAATGTTCCCACCACAAACTAGCGAAAAATGTTTGAGATGATGGGTAGCCTAATTACTTTGATTTGAACATTACACAAAGCATAAATATATCAAAATGTCACATTGCGCCTCAAAAATACGTACAAATTATTTTGCGACAACTTAAAATGTTTTAGGGAATAAAGTTGTTTTACCAAAGTAAAAAAAAAATATTACCAAGAAACAGAACAAAATATTGAGTATAAAAAAAATATGAAAAAGAGACTACAATCTCCTCATTAAACACAGTTTATAGACGCTACCCTACTGGTTAGCAAAAACATCAAAGGGTATTTAAAGGGTATTTATGATAACTGTATGGAAGACTGAGGAGCCTAAAGACTGTTGTAGGGAAAGGTGGCTGAGCTGAAAGTCAAGACCCCATTTCAGAACTGACACTGCGCTGTGGGGGATACATGACATTTAATGATGCCCAGAGATGGGATTGTGAAGATTTGGTTTGTACATAAGACCAAAGAAGTCACATTCAATTGGCAAGAAATCTATTAAAAAAAAAATGATGACACCAAGACCAGAAGTCCATGTAGGAATATTGGTGAAAAAGATATACACCAACTTGCCTGAAAAATGAAAGACAAGTACTGGCTCGGGTCTCAGGGTTGATTGTGGGGAGCAGTGACTAGAATCATGCTGAACGCAACAGAAAAGTGGAAAGTAGAAAGAAGAGAAACTGTGTTTCTCTGTCTAATAGTAAAAAAATCTGAGCTTGGGTCCTTCAGAGACAGGTCCATTGTATTTCCCGAAAGGTATATAGATGATCCAAGGAAGAAGGTTTGGGACGAAGTAAGCTTTTTACGTGACAAACTGTGCTGGTCTCTTCTACAAACTCACAAGGCCTTATTAGGATATTTCAAATGCTTGTGAGGATGCCTTCAGTGACACTAGCACCAGACTGACACTCATGAGGTCGCACTGTGTTTTAGCCTCTGGGCCAAACTTTGCATAGACTGAGGGCATGCACGAACCAGTAAAGGAAGCCAAGATTTAAATAATATATCATTCACTGAATATGTGAAGCTAGAAAGGGGTAGAATTTACACTATATTTGTTTTTTTTTTGTGGTTTTTATTTTTTTAATTAAAAATTTTTATTTTTATATTAGTTACAGTTTATTTACTTTGTATCCCATCTGTAGCCCCCTCCCTCATCCCCTCCCAATCCCACCCTTCCTCATCTCCTCCCTGCCTCTCTCTAAGTCCACTGATAGGGGAGGATCTCCACACTCTAAGTTCTACCTTGGAGAGCACACGGTGACTCCTCTCTGCAAATGAGTACTATCTAACAAGTGATGCATTTACCCTGTCTCTCACTTTATTATTTTTTTCTGTAAATTCTCTTTGACCTAATAAACCTCATCTAGAAGCTCAGCCTCATCCCCTAGGGCTATGGAGAGAGAAGTATGCTTGTGTTTGGCTGATTTGGATTTTAGATGAGAGTCATGCCATCCTCCTTCACAACTATCCCACACATTGAGAAATACCATTCTGAAGAATGGCCTGATTTACGTCACAAAGCACTCTTAAAGTTGTTAAACTTATCTCTGAACCCACCATTGTCTGCCTACTCCTGCCAGCCTCTTTCCCCACTGATAAAGGCTAAAATGTAGACCAGTCCTTGGGTGACATACTTAGCATGATTTTACTTAATCCTACTGTCAGAAAGCTTCTTGAATCACATAAGGAATCATCTACAGGATTGTCTTATCCATCTTTTAATAATATGTTCTATTTCACAATTAACCCAAGTTTATAAAATTTATCTATAATACCAAAATATCCTCTGTGCTAACAAGAAAGGAATGCTTTTAAAATACCATTCAGGAGATGCTGAAACTCAGGTAATTTAATACCAAACTGATGATACTACAAGGTTACTGAGCAAAGGCGTTCTGAATTATAAGATGGGTGACAACCCTGTTTGAATAGAGTATCTATATTATACCATAGACTATAGGTTTGGCTTTTGCCTTACCATCTGAAATAAACAGTGATTCGCAGAAGGTTTTCCTAGGAGTAGACAAAGGGCAAGGGCAAGACAGAAGCAGAGAGTAATTTACATAACAGCTTTGTCTGTAACCCTATCCAATAATGCTCTGGGGAAAATGTCAGTGTCAACCACAGGAAGATGAGGGTGTTTTGGAATGAAGAGAGGAGCAGATGTGGAAAAGCATCCCATCAACCTAGTCTGTGGAGAGAGGCAACCAAAGGCTTTCTGCTGCCCTCCATGACCGCTCAGAGTGACTCCCCATCACATCCCTACAGCCTGCTCCTTTAGTGAAAGTAACAGAGGCTTCTGTCTTCCTATGCCTCCCAATCTGTTGGAGTAATTAAAACAAACAAACAAACAAACCAACAGACAAACATCTCTATCAGTCTATTGACTGAGCCCCAGTTTAAGGGAAGCTTCAGCTGTAGCTGCTTCTCCACATTTCCCCAACATTTCACTAAGAAATTCAAGCAGCAAATTTCTCAGGGGCTGCCAAAAGGCTGATGAAGTTGGTGAGCCTTCTGAGTTTCATTGCTGTTGACAGCTGGTTTTCTTAAACAAGTTAGTACCTGCTGAGATGGGCTGGGCTTTATCTGAGCCACTGGAGCCCGCTTTTTTTTTTTCCAAACCACACACAGCAGCCTACGCTTTGCTTATTTGTAAACCACCACCATAGAGCTAAATAGATGTTCGTGAATAAATAAAGGAAGACATTGCCATTCTGTTCAGGGACCATGAAATGCAGCTTGCTAAGTTGCAGTCTATTTTTCCCAGCAAGACACACGGGATAATTTTTTTTTCTCTTGATTACATGATGTCAGCATATACTCCATCGCCTCCTGCATAAACTGACAGTTGACAGGCCTGTTTCAATGTATTCTAAGCTGCATGGCTCAGCTTTTGTTTCCAAGCATCTAGGCACAGTCACGGCAACAGGAGGGTATTCAGTCTGATTCCCTGGCTTAGAAAGCATGGATAGAATTAGAACCCACACTTCCTCAGAAAGAATCTTCACCTCCAAGACCTTTACAAATGGTCCCTTTGGGGAAGTAAGAGTAGGGGTGTTTGTCAATGGTTTTGAAAAGAAGCACGTACTCTGTTACCATAGCTCCAGAGCAAAACTGATGCCTGCTAGGCTCAATCAGAACACGGCACACTTCCAAACATGAATTTATAGAGATCAACTTGTGAGAAAGAGTTCTCCAACCCTGATGAGGTTGTGTAGGCTGTTAACGAACAATTGTTCAATGGCTATTGGGTCCTAGTGAACATTTTACTGTTACCAATAAGGGAGCATGTGAAGGAAGGGAATGAGAGTATAGAAGGGTCAAGAGTTTATTGGAAAGGAAAGTGTTTCCGTACAAGTGCCTGCTGCTGTTCACTTCTGTTGCTATGTTAAAATACAATCAACAACATACTGGGGAAGGGCTTTATTTGGCTTTACAGGCCCAGACCATAGCCCATCATAGAAGTGAAGTCCAGACAGGGATTTTAATCAGGTCACATTACAATGTCACACTCACAGTCGAGAGCAGAAAGAAACAAATGTACGTGTTCTTGATTGCTTGTCTACTTGCTTTCTCGCTCCTCTTTTATGCTGCTCAGGACCTCCGCCTAGAGGATGGTGCCACCTACAATGGGTTGGATCTTCCCACCTCTACTAACAATTAGAAATGCCCACAGCCAACTTGATCGAGACAGTTTCTCATTAACGTTCTCCTCCCAAATGATTGTAGATTGGGTCAGGGTGACAAGTAAAACGACTCAGTGTAGACCCCTAGTTTGGATCATTATCTCCTGTCTCTGCTCTCTAGAAGCACACCTTATTTCTTTCTACCCAACACCCATGTCTCTGCGGTTCTACACTAGTAATCATTATTCAGGGAACCCTACCTATTTGGAAATCCATGAAGTCAACTCTTTGTAAATAGTATCAGAATGAGGGAATATTTAGAACATATCCCTAGGCAAAGTACATTATAACCATTCATAGTCATTTACCACCCCACAAAACACAAAATTCTCTCCTGTCAACATATTTCCAGCACAGAATTGCCATGGGCCCATGGCACTGTCAATGATTCTTTACTCCATTGCCTATCAAACAAAAAGGGAGAATACAATCTTCCATTCTGTAACTGTGGCTGTGTCATTTGTCCCAAGAGGCAGGTATCATTTTGTCTGACTTGTCAGTGAGAACATTCAGAGAGGACAGGTCAGCTTTGGAAAGTTGAGGGACTGAGACGTCTAATAAGGCATCAGCAAACATGAGTATTCAAAGAACAGTAGTTTCAGAGACAGATGCACGCTGAACTCCACCATCCAGCACAGACCCCGACATAGCTGCCCAGTCACTTAGATTCTTGGTACAGCAGTTTCCACATCTACAGTGTGAAGAACCTTGTGGTGCAGCCTAGTCAGTGTACCACAAGAGGCCAAACACATAATTATCTTCATGTAAGGATGTGTTCCTAGATGAGGTCCTGTTCACAAACTAGGGTATACTGGACCATGGAGGCTTAGGCTTGTGACCATAAACTTCCTGCAGTCTCTGGTCTGCAGACAGCCATCTTTGGCCTCTACTCTCTTGAGTTTCCAGAGAAGAACTTCCCAGTAACCTTTGAAAGGCAGCCTCTTTAGCAGGAACGACAGCTCTTTATGAATTTGCGGGGCAACTAATGCATGCCATCTTTTCTTTACCCCAGTGATATTAGCCCACTAGAGGTATATTTACCTATAATGAAGTATAAACCTTACAGTCCCTCAAATTTCCATTTCTGCACCTCATACCAACTGAAAAGTTATAACATTTGTGTCCTTATTGCCAGATTTATTGAGTCCTAAACCTCAAAACACATGTATCTGCCCCAGGGTCATTACACTCATAGTCTTCATTATTTTTCAACAAAAGATCCTAACAGGTCTGCAGGGACCAGGAGTAAGCTTCTTTGCCTGCCTTCAAACCTCCATTTCTACTTAGGTCAAAAGCCTTCCTCAGGTACCATCTGCTCCCCAGGTCACACTGCTCTGCTCTACCTGCCCCCAGACTAAGTCCTAATTAGGGAAGGCAAAGAGGAGATCCTGTAACCGCACTCCCTCCTAAGAACCACAAATAAGAAGCTCATATTTTTGTCAGTGTAAGTGGTAGATAATTTTCATTTAAGTATAAATATCAGATTTTTGTCTCAGACTAAAGCAAACCCTGCTAATTATACAGTTGCAAATTATTGCGTTACAATAAAGGTCTAAATTATCTCCTTCCAACATTTAATGAATTCAGCCACTTAATGAATTCCCAAAATGCACTGCTTTCCCCCCATTTCCACGTTCCCTTGCAATAGCAGATTTGTATGGCCGCTGGAAAAAGGAGCGATTCCCATGTCATCCTTCCAGAATACGATTTATTTGCCAAAGAGAAAACCAAGAGGTTTCGGGTGGGGGGTGGGGGGTGGGGGGCGGAGGGGTGGACTAACTTGTCTTTGATCAGTGGGAATTAGTTACAAATGCTCAATAAAAATAAAAGCTGGACTGGACTCTTAATATGTTTAGGACTTGGATGATGCAATCACCCGAATTTAGAATTTACAAGGTTGCTTTGTTCGGCTCCTTCAGCTCAGTTCCCATGTAACGTTTGCTCTGGAAGCAAAAATACAAGGCATCTGGATGGAATCTATTCTGACTTCAGGAAGACAGAATGCCTACCCTATAGGAAAACTGTCCATCTCTAAATTAAATTCAATTCTGAGCAGCTTGCTCCCTAACCAAAGCCTGCTTCTCCATATCTTTATAAACTGCATGATTTAAATCATCTGTGTGGTGATTCTTTTTCCCTCTATTTTTCCTGATCTTTTGGAATAAATGTGGTGCTTATTAACATGAGGAATTGATAGTCTGTTGCCATTTTCCATGGTCTTGACATTTGAGGACATTTGTAATCAATAAAAGCAGACACAAGGAAACAAATTTGATAACTGTACTTAAGGAATAAGGATGGTAGAATATTAAATCAGGATTCAAAAGAAGTGTCCCAGCCAAAAAAATCTAATACATCTGTGAGTCAAAACTCTTGGTTGCCTATCTGCATGCCATCCAACCTCCTTTGGCATTTCTAGTTCCTTATCACTAATCTTTACCCATATGACACATAGGGCTATGCCAAAATGGCACCAGAGACATTGGTTTACAAATGTCCATCAGTTCCGTTTACTACTTGGACATCACAACCAGCCAGTCCTGAATGAAACCTGGCATACTGGGTCTGATCTACGTGCCACCATCTTTTTTTCTCCATAGTAATTGTCTTACTTTTCTTTCCAGCTGGAATATCTGTTTCTTTCTCTGCCATTCATTTCCTTGTGGTGAGCTATGGTTATATAATACGATGCCTGAGTCACATCTCCCTATGAACTGCTTCCTTCTGCCTCTCCCCACACCAACACCTCTCTGCCCCGAGTCTGACCTCCCAGAGACATCAACTACAAAGAGACTATCACCCACCTACACATGGCTTTACCCGTAGAACTGGTTTACGTCAACTCTGTAGCATTGTGAGAAAGTCCCTAGTCAGCATTTAAGGACAGGTTCAATTGGAATAGGACAATCCCTTCAGACAGAATTTCCTTTTGTTTTTCTAATGGAGACCTGTACTATTATTAAATTGTCTTGACCCAAGGAAAACGTTACAGTATGGAAATGATAAGGAAGAAAGGAAGAAAGGTGCTTACCAGGCCTCAGCAGAAAATCTTGGGCTCTTTTCAAGTCATACTTCCCAGGGGGCCCTCTCAGTCTTAACTTTTCACAGAATGAAGCTATTAGCACTACGAACATATGATAGCATTGCTTAATTAGAGAGGACAGAAAAATAATGTTTTAGAGAATTCCGTGTTCTGTCGTTATCTGGAATCCTGAGGTACCTGCCTGAAAAGCTACCTGGGAAAAGGAGGCAGGTGAGAAATAGCAGCTGGAGCTTTCATCACAGCCACACAGCAGGCTGCCTGGGGTGTGTTTACGTTGGGGTTTGCAGAAATGCATGTGCAAATGCTTTCGGTATGTCACCCAGATCATCCTGCCTAGTGGGAATAATCAAACTCATGAATAGTAAGAGGAGAAGCCAACCCCTCGCACATTGCTGTTTCTTTTGTTGTAGTTATCCTGCACTGATTCTGTATGTGTGTGTGTGTGTGTGTGTGTGTGTGTGTTTGTGTCTGTCCGTCTGTCTCTGTCTTTCTGTCTCTGCCTCTCTCTCTCTCTCTCTCTCTCTCTCTCTCTCTCTCTCACACACACACACACACACTGCTGCTTCTCTGGTTGTCATTATCCTTCACTGATTTTAAAACTGATTTTACTGGGGAGTCAGACATCCTTGTACAGCTGAGAAAGATGATGTCTTCCCTGTGTAGCATTTTCTGTTTGTCTTTGGGCCAGTCAAATGCATACATTAATTACAGTAACATCAATACTGAATTATTATAGATCTAAAAGACCACCAGTCACCCCACAGTAAAAGCCACCAGAGAGAATATCTCAAGAAGCCAGAGAAATCTTCCTTCAATAGTTTTAACAATAATCCTGGTCAAAACTCTGAGTCCATCATTCCTCTTGATATCCGAAAAGACAAATACTACCCAAACTAGAGCTCACACAAAAGAACCTCTGAGTGGAAGTCACCTATATTAAATTGACTCTCTTTATCCCCTGTTTACTTAAGATAGTTGATAAATATCAAAACTGAAGAGGGTGAAAAGTCCTTTGTCAGTATTTTTCTCTGGGCCATATGTTAGCAACAAGTTTAGAATAGCCTGACTCTCTACTTGATCTGCAATAGGAAGACGGTGCCCTGTTTTCTCAGTTGTGAAACTTCAAGTAAGGAGGCGAGAAGGATAAAGTCAGGGCTGTGCGAGCAGCTTGCGGGGTAGAGAGCTTTTCTTCCCTTCCCGGTTTGTGTGGGTGAGACAAACTCTGGAACATGTTTCTCCGCACACCCCACCCACTCTCCGTCCTTGTAGGCCTCGTTAGGAAACAGATTCTTCCAGTGGCCTCTGACGTAAGGAAAACACAGGCTTGACTTCTTCCTGGGAATAGGTAACAAATGAAGAAAAATGTAGAAAATGTTTGAACGAAGCCCGGGCAGCTCCAAACACAAAATAAGATACAGTGAATTACCATTCAGCCAGCTTGCAATCACAAAGAAACACAAGCCAAAAGCGTTTCTGCACATTTTGCATTCCTTTAGGAGAAAGAGACAAACAAGCTGTCATCAGTGAAGCATTCAGCATCTAGATCTTGCCCAAGGATCCATGGCAATTGGTCCCAATCTCCTCAGCCACCTGAGTTCCTTATTACTTGGGAATGAGGCTGTGTCCTCATGTTCTTCTAGACTCCATGCTCAATATACACAAAACAAGTTTGCTATCCTTTTATCTAAATCTTTGAAAATTCACAGATCTAAGCAGAGGTAACCATCACTTCCAAATGTACATCCCTCTCTAACCTAGGTCATGCCATTAACCAAACACACAAGTGCTGTCCTTGGCGTTTTGTGTCCTCTTTTAAGTATTGTAGGGTTCTGGCTGTAGTGGAAGACAGGAAAGGGTCATGAGGAAGGCTCTGCTCGTATGGTAGATCACCTTGTTGGGGAATGTCAGACTGCTGTGTAATAGAATGAATCAATATATATAGTCATAAGCAGAAAAACTCATCTCTGATCATCTTAAACACACACACACAAACACATACACACGGCTTAGCAATTAAGCGCACTGGCTGCTCTTCCAGCACTCACCTATGGCTTTAGTCCCAAAAGGCCTCTGATGTCTTTTTCTGGCTTCCAGGAATACAAGGCAGCAACAAGGTGCACAGACATGCTTGCAGACAAAACACACATATACATTTTTTTATTTAAATACCAAATTTACTATAAGCCCTTTGGAATCACATACAAACTATGAGAGCGTAAGCATTAGGCATGGAAAGCAAGCAAGACATG
The DNA here is from genome assembly GCF_030254825.1 of Meriones unguiculatus. Lineage (NCBI taxonomy): Eukaryota > Metazoa > Chordata > Mammalia > Rodentia > Muridae > Meriones > Meriones unguiculatus. The sequence goes on along the minus strand of NC_083362.1, from coordinate 63,055,625 downwards.
AGGTAGGCTAAGTTACATCGCTAGAGAACAGATGGCTCAGTCATCCACTTTATATCCTTACAGATGATGATCTGACTCCCCCCCCCCCGCCCTAGCCTCATTGCTTCATCACACTCCAGCTTCAGCGCCCCAGAAGAGAATAGGTCTGGACAAGAATGGATGCATGTCTGCCGAGGTACAGGGAGTAGACAGTGGAATGAGCTGGCACCAAATGCTGGGAGTGGTACTGGGAAGTAGGTGCTAGAGTCCCTCCTTCCCAGAACAAATGTTCAGGGGCAGATGATGGCTTTTCCATAAAACCATCTGGGGGGTGTGGTCAGGGTGCTGTTCAAGCTCTGAGAACCTTGGGACTAGGTAATCTACTATCAACCTTCTCCTGGGACTTCTTCCTCTGTAATGTGTCCCAGGTTCATAAACTACCCCCTAGAGGCAAACGTGGTTTTTTGTGTTCTCCTAGTTCAATATTATTTAATAACCAGTTTTATTATTTTATGAATAGAGAATGTTTTCCAGTATTAATAATTACATGTTATATTAAAAAAAAATAAGACACGAAGTTGGGAAGGATGGAGAGGTAGGGGTGGATCTGGGAGGAGTTGGGGAAGTTGGGTATGGATCTGATCAAAACACATTGTATGAAATTCTCAAGACATCAATAAAATATTATATTAAAATCATATTCTTCTTTACTGTGATCCAATAAAGGGCTTTTAGTGAGACTAGCATTTCATCTTAATGGTATTTGGAACTATCTTTCATTTCATTTCAGATTTTCCTTTACTCATAACTGAATAACATTAGTCACTCACACTCACTTAAGGATAGGGGTAACTATTATATGTATACTTATAACAGCATGGCATCTTTCAGATAGGTAAAAGTTTTTTTTATTAGTCATCATAGCCTGGGTTCCCTAGGAAACTCTCAACAATAAGACTGATGGGTGAGGGCAGTTAGATCAAGGGCCAGGTAACAAGAAGTGCCAGAATCTGTGAATGTTCTGCTTGAGAGACCAGCCTATGCCAAATTTTGGAGAGGAAAGAGTATTCCACCCAGGGCAAGGTCCAAGACTCTACGCTCTCACACGAACCACTTGACAGTCATAGGCTGCCACCATGGAGGGGCTAGAAGCCAGTCCCCTCAAGCAAAAGATTTTTTTTTTCTGCAGAGAGACTCAGTAGTGAGCCATTCCCAGCTTGAGTCTTTGGTCCTCCATGGTAACCCGGATACCACAACACAGCATAAACTCCATCTTGTCCTTATACTTTCCATTGAGGCTAGTTTTTAAGCTATAACTGATACTCCTCTCGGTTTTGCTACACATTCTGCTACCTTCCTCTCTCTCTGCTTAGCTCTCCCGTTGAATGTGATAACGTACCTAGCTCCCCCCACCCCTCCCCGCAAAAGGATCGAGATACTGGTTAATGGCATGATCTATACACATCAAGACTTTTGTCTAAATACCATCAATACAGGTAAGGGTGTGTCAAGACTTGCACTAATGAATCATCTGGAGCCACACAAAATCTTGTCTGATTTCATTGTGCAAAAGCAGTTTTACCTTTCTGGATGGTCAGGGTTGATTGTTCCTGCCTACATGTTGACTCTTTCTACTTGACGGCTGATCGTTTGACTCAAGGATCTCTAAGTCCTTTTAGAATTCCTTCCTTTCCAAGATGTTTTCTTGCGGTGTGGAAAAGTTTGCCAACATTCCAAGAGTTACGCGATTAAAATTTTCTCTAAAGAATCGCTAGCTGTGGTTTAAGTATTCAACCTCTGTGGGACACAGAGTATATGAAAAGTCACTGATTTGTGTTTGTTTGAATATTGCAACATGGAAGAGACCTCCTCTTCTATGCAGGGTATTTCTCTCATCTAGTACCTCATTTTGGCCTTCAGAGATTCTTTTTATTACTAGTCAGGTCATCAGGTATCATGGTTCATTATAAGACCAATAAGGTCTATTGCCACGTGGCTGCTAACACAGCTTCCTTACTGCCAAGTTGCTCCAAGGGTCTAATGCAATACAGTGGATCAGATTTCCCAGCACAGGGTAGCTAAGGGCCCGTGGGAAAGAAAGACAAGCTAAATATATCCAAATTATCAGTCTATTCCTATCAAGATACAGACTGACCCTTATCATGGGAATCCAATTGAAAACAAAAATCCTAGCAAGGGACCATTCCTTTTTAGTCATTTTTTGCCTTTTATTATCATTTAGTGTACCAGTGGCCACAATGACAGTATGCACCATAATCCCTGGGATTCCTATTTCTACTAAACCTGGCAAATACATTGTTCCTGTTGTGGGTGCCCAAATCCCACATTCAAATCTTCTTAAGACAACTTCTGTTGTCAATTCCCCACAGGTCAATTCAACAGAAAAAAAAATTATGAATACCTGAAATCTGCATAAAGTGTGTTTACTAGTAAGCACTCTTAGGAATAACACCTGTGCAGAACAAGAAAAACAACCACATTAAGAAGGGGCTGGTTTCTGTTCAGCTACAACAGAGGCATCTGGAACTAAAGTTATCTTGGTTAAAAAAAAATAAAGAAAGGAAGGAAGGAAGGAAGGAAGGAAGGAAGGAAGGAAGGAAGGAAGGAAAGAAGGAAGGAAGGAAGAAAGGAAAGAAAAGAAAAGAGCCAAAACATGCCCTGAATAGGCTTTGTGCACAGGCTACCTTCTGAAAACACTCAAAAGAGACAGCTTCCTTAAGATCAATTCTTATGGAGTTCCTCAACCATGATCAGCCCACAGCCCTAAGGTGAGCTGAGAGCTCTAGGGATATCTCCTTGGTGCATAATTGTATCTTCTGATCCATCTCTTGACCAAGACATGTCGGTTAATACATTCCTAACAAAAGCAATCATTTTGCTGAGTAGAGTAAAGTCTTAGGCTACATACACACACACACTCACACACACAATGCTTGATGGGCCTAGGGACTAAAATTAAAACAGTCTTTGCAATCCCTTTAGAACACAAAAAGAAATAGCTTTTGCTCTAGCAAAGGAGTCTATCACCAACTCTAGGCTCCCACCCCACCCCCCACCAAAAAAAATGATGGTCAGTGGAATTTGCTACTTCAGAAAACTTACAGTAAAAGGAAAGGAAAGGAAGGAGGTAGGAGGAGGAAGAAAAAGGAGAAGGGGAAGAAAAAAGAGGAAGAGGAAGAAAATGATATTTATTTGCTCCCCTACTCTACATCATGGTATGATGAAGCATGAAGGCCTTAATATGTGTAATCCTCTGACTTGCTCTTCTATCCTCCAGGACTTTAAGAAACAAATTTATTTTCTCTTAAGAAGTTTAAGGTATGTCCTTACTCCTGAAGATATCACACACTTCATACATGAAGGAACTGAGCTAGAACTGACCTAAAACCTTCCTCCATGAGAACTAGCTTTCATACTACTGGAAGGTACTATATAAGCTGCTAATAGAGGAAAGCAATTGGCAGTTTTTCCCAGCCATGACTCCTATGAACAGCAATGACTAGTATAGTAAGATATCCCTAAAGGTGAAATAATCACATTCATTGGTTGTATTTAAGGCCCTCTCAACAGGGGGAGAATTGCACCTGGTACTAAAAACCTAACCAATTGCCCAGAGACAGTAAAGTCATAAATCTTAGAGAAGAACATATACTGCCACTTTCCTAAACAAAAACAAACTTAACTGTGTTCTAAATACTCATATTTGTACCCACAGATAAGTGTAGCTCTCAAGTCATCAAGAAGCTTTTTTTGAAGACCATGGAGATCATTGCCAAAAGGAACAACTGCTCAAAATACATTGACTGCGGGGAGCTAACTGATACATATGCAACACAAACCCTTCACCTAAGGCTCAAGGAACATAATGGGTGAGGGAGCAGAGGACCAGAGCCAGAGTAGTGTTCAGAGACTCTGTGTTCTGGATATCACAGGAAGCCATACCCATGAAATCTCAACCAATATGGCTGCCTCGCCAAGGCCTGGACAATAACACTAGTTGGCATGCCAGAGTGGATGAGTGGATGGGGGAACTCTTCTTGTGCCCCAACCCCGGGTAAAGAGCTACAAGTAATTAATGGCTGATGAGAGAGGGATAATTAGGTCTTCCTCAGGGATAAGCCACCTAATTGATTGTCTAGTTACAAGTGGTTAGCCCTAATTTATATATACATCTAAGCAACACTAAAAGAACTCAGTTTCTCTTGTCCTCTCTCTCTCTCATTCTCTCTCTCTCAAATCATGATCAAAGTGGTCATGATTTCTTCTTCCACCTTGAGGAATTTACAAGTATTAGAACTATTTCAAACATCAAATATGTTCATTCTTTTAAACATTTGTTCCCAAACACAAATCTTCCTTAACGTTTCTTTTTTAATTAAATGTTTATTTTTTTATATTAATTACATTTTATTCACTTTATATCCCAGCTGTAACCCCCTCCCTCATTCCCTCTCAATCCCATCCTCCTCCCTCATCTCCTCCCATGCCCCTCTCCAAGTCCACTGATAGGGAAGGTCCTCCTCCCCTTCCATCTGACCCTAGCCTACCAGGTCTCATCAGGACTGGCTGCAATTTGCTCTTCTGTGGCATGGCAAGGCTGCTCCCCCCTCAGGTGGTGGTGATCAAAGAACTAGCCACTGAGTTCATGTCAGAGACAGTCCCTGTTCCCCTTACTAGGGAACCCACTTGGATACTGAGCTGCCATGGGCTACTTGTGTGGATGGGTTCTGGTTATATCCATGAATGGAGCTTGGTCCTTGGTTGGAGAATCAGTCTCAGAAAAGACCCCTGTGCCCAGATATTTGGTTCTGTTGCTCTCCTTGTGGAGCTCCTGTCCTCTCCAGATCTTACTAACTCCCCCTTCTTAGTTGCCACATTTCTTCTTGAAAGTGTTTCCAGGTAAATTCATTCTTCACTTCTATACTTAACAGTATTCTGTTCTTCATACTCCACATCTCCCCTGAACATAAAATAACATACAAAAACTAACGTGCAGTGCTGAATGAAGGCCTCCAAGTTGAAGAGTATTTACTGCTTTGAACCTGAGTTCAGTTTAATTCAGGTGGCTTGCACCATCTGTAAATCCAGGTCTAGGGATCCAATGCCTCTGGCTTCTGTAGACACTTGCTCTTATATCAAATACCTACATGTAAACAGATACATACACATACTTAAAAATAACAAAATAAACTTTTAAAAATCTAACGTACAGTGGTTGTCTTGAAAACCCAACATCTGTTAGGCCTTGACACAAATCTGCTAGTTTTTTACTCAGTCAGTTTGCCTCTAGTAAGAAAAGTGTTAATCCTGCCTCAAAAAAAAATCTCAATTATTCTTAAGACTTAGAATCCTAGAATTCATTTTACTAAGGAAAAATTCCCACAAACACTTGCAATAGATTGTTAGACCCTAAAAGAAAGGTCAGGCTTGGTAATTTATATAGTTACAATAAGCAGATATGATTTTGTTTTAATATGCTAAAAGATAATCTATTCTAATGCCACAAAATTATGTCATTTTTTTTGTTGCCTCTAATAGCATGTATGCAATTTCAGGCCTCAAGGAAGCTGTGGAACAGTACAAAACATTTCTTATATAGATGTGACACTATGGGGTCGAGATATTATCAGGCAAAAAAAGCGCTTCTGTTAATGTTGGAAGCAGAGATTGTTCTTAAATGTAGTATCAAAACATCCTTCTTCTTAAAATATCTTGAAAGCATGTTTGATGCTGATACCAACATGAGATAAAGTTGCATCGAGCATAACAAAATGCATTGAGTTATTTCTTCCCAAATATCCAATAAATAAAGATACTGTGCCAAGGACAGAGCAAAACAAACATATAAGATGATAATCATTATCCATTTTCCAGGCCCTGATGTTTGCCTTCTGATTGGCAGCGTCACTATCTAGTGAACTTTCTGGTAAAGCCCAGAAAGTGTGCTAGGGTCTCATATTTAAAGTACCATCCAGTCCCCAGTATCTTGGAGTAGATAGTCTTATTGGCATTTAAGCTTAATTAAGCTCCTAGGCTAGTATGGGACTTGTGTTCAACTCTCTCCAAAAATCTCTGATTTCTGTAGAATATTGGGGTTAGCACACCACAACTTCTATATGGACCTATATGGACAAAATTCTTTCTGCTGGCTATTTTTGTAAATGAAGTTTTACTTCATTTACTGCTCATTTGTGTACATGATTCAATAGCAGGATTGAACAGTTACAGTACAGACAATATTACTCAATGATGAACAATTACTATGTGACCCTTAATAGCAAATGATTTATCTTTTTCTTTGATTTCTACAGTATAGCATAACACAGTGGTTTTTGACTATAGGACAATTTTGCTCACCTGGAGGTATTGCTACTATCTGAAATTTTGTTCCTTTGGTTCTTGTTTGGTTGTTTGGTTGTTTTTTTGTTTTTGCTTTTTTCATACAATTGACACATGGGTGGTTAGAGGCAAGATGCTGATAAACATCCAGTGATGCACAGGACAACCCTTACAACAAGATTCATCTCGTCCAGATTAAATCATCCAGTGTGCTGAGGCTGAAGAGAGCGTGGCAATACTCTGAATGCTGGAAAGCCAGTGGGCCAATGGTAAAATCAGCACAAACTTTAATAGCCAGATCATCAGACAGCAGTGTTACACAGTGGGAACTCAGAGAAATTTCACCAAACATTGCTCCAACCTCAGACACTGGTAAAACAAGTTCCTGTGAAATAATTATTGGTGAAAGTATGGTAAAGTGGGAAAAATCTCAACCCCTTCCATTACTCTGAGCAAAATATTCGCTGTCTCCCATTCTTCAGGAAAGTAAACACAGAGGTTCCCTAGTGTAGAACACAGTAGACCATGACTAGGGGAGAGTATGTGACAAGAAGAGTAGAACTCGGGGGACAAACGCACACCAAATACCCAAGCCTTAGCAAATAGAAAAGTAAGAAAGACGAATACGTACGTGTGTGTTAAAATGAACCTCATTCTTTCGTTTGTTAATTAAAAGATGTTTTAAAAACATCTCTTAAGATATCTTACTACACCTGAACTGTACTAGATACCACACCAACAATTTTAAATCAATATATTTTCTGTCCTTCAAAGAAACCAAAACTCAACAAGATATCATGCCAGTGCAACAGATGGTGGGCTTACAAAAATACAGTGTCATACATTTTGACTGGAGGTAAGGAGATGACCCAAAAAGGTTTCTTACCAAGGAAAGTCAGAAATAGCTTTTCTACTTCTTGACAGCTAGAGAACAGAAAGTCAATGCTTTCAGGATTTGGGGCAGAGAGCAACTAACCCTGTGTTCCCTTAAAAGCCAGACTCACGTCAATTGTTAGAGCAAAATGATGATAGTTACATGCAGCAACACTACAAGAGAATTACCTTCTCCTGTCCAAATTCTGTCTTGGGACATAGTCTTTCTCCAGTATACCAAGGTGAAAAGCAAAGAAGAGAGAAGACAAGGTCTTTTAGCCCATAGCAATCCAGAATATATATATATATATATATATATGATTTCCTTCAAGAGGTTTTATCCACGGACTGAAGAGATGGCTCAGTGGCTAAAAGCACTTACTTTTCTTGTTGAGAACCCAGGTTCAGTCCCTAGCACCTACATATGACTCATAACTACTTACAGGAACAAGACATGCATGTAGTACACATACATACATGCAAACAAAATGCTCATATGTGTAAAGATATTAAAATTACATAATAAGAATTAAAGCAAAAAACTTTTAAAAAGAGAAAAGGTGGGGGCATTATCTAGGAAACAACAGTGGCAGCAATGGAAATCCAGGGGAACATGGAAGGTTTTATAGAATATCAACTTATGGAAACAAATACTGAATCAATGACTCTTTAGGGCCTGTCTAACATTAGACAAGGATCTCCTTGTCTAACAATGGTCCTGCCCTAACATATATATATATATATATATATATATATATATATATATACACATACATACAATGTAATATATATTATGTAATATATATTATGTGATATATATATATTTAACAGCACAAAGATATCCCTCAGTTGAGGAATGGATACAGAAATTGTGGTACTTTTACACAATGGAATACTACTCAGCAATTAAAAACAAGGAAATCATGAAATTTGCAGGCAAATGGTGGGATCTAGAAAAGATCATCCTGAATGAGGTATCCCAGGAGCAGAAAGACACACATGGTGTATACTCACACATGAACTCAGGGGCTGGCTCTTTGATCACCTCCACCTGAGTGGGGAGCAGCCTTACTAATCCGCAAAGAAAGACAATGCAGCAGGTCCTGATGAGACCTGATAGACTAGGGTCAGAGGGAAGGGAAGGAGGATCTCCCCTATCATTGGACTGGGGGAGGGGCATAGGAAAAGAAGAGGGTGGAGGGTGCGATTGGGAGGGGGTGGGGGAGGGGCTGTAGCTGGGGTACAAACTGAATAAACTGTAATTAATAATAAAAATAAATAAAGTCTAAAAAATAAAAGACACCGTGGCTCACAATCACCTTTATAATTCTAGTTCCATAGTGTCCAACACTTTCATCTGACCTCCACCAGCACCAGACATGCACATAGTATACTGACTTAAATGTAGGCAAAACACTAATAAACATGAAACAAAATAAATAAATCTGAGTGCAAAAAAGAAAAAGTTGAGAGAAGCTCTAATGGGATTGAATAATGCACAGGAGTTAATCAGCAGTGATATGGAAGTTAAGTGCCTTACCCATACACAGAAAATTAACAGATTTCAAAGCAAGATGGCTCTCTACAAGAAATGCTTTACAGCAACAGCTATAATCTGCTATGAAATTCTCTTCCAAACATCACTTATTTAGTAATAAATATGTAAATTTGCATATCGGTCTCAGAAAAGCGTAACTTCTTGCAGCAAGAAGGCATCAGCATATGCTGGCACCAAGCTCTTAGACTCTCCAACCTCCTGAACTATGAGTTAGAGGAACCCCAGTTTATTCGAAAAGAAGGAAAGGGGAAAAAATTGAAGAGCATAGCTCTACTAGGAACATGATAGAATATATGTGCCTGGTGGAAGGAGTTAGAAAAGGCTGGGGTTGTTATATCTTTTTTTTTTTTCATAAGTTTTTCAAAATGAGAAGTTAACATAAAAGGTTTAAAGTTCAAGAGTTTAGAGGTACAAATGTAAATACTGTGCTGAATTAATCATCCTGAAAAGTTGAACATAGTTGTCTATGCTGCTACCGAGGAGAAATATTGGGAACAAGTTTCTTTGCAACTGAGAGTGATAAAATGAGGAACAATCCATGTATAATTGCTGCGACTCTTGTTAAAAGATCCTTATCACTTCTGCCCTACCCATTCATGGTATGTGTTCAGAGAGTGACTATTAATGGTTAAGGTGATGCTATCTACCTCTGTTTTTATTGCATCATCTCAAATGACTCATGCAATGATGAGTGACATGGTAGCTATGACTGTTTAAAAGTCCAAGACTTAACAAATACCCACTTCGATCGGAAGACCTTGCACTCTTCCCCCAGTGTGCTGCCCCAACACTGCCCAAACGTGAATGACTTTGATTAGCCTGAATTCTGGGTCCTCGGGATTAAACAATCTTGAAGAGAAATTAAAGAGCTATTAATTTACAATCAGGCCACTGGGAAAAAAAAATCTTCAAAGAACACTTTCGGATAGGCACGGAGAAGATCAAATGGAATACTTTGGTGATGTGGCCAGGTTTTCTTTGATAAGCCCCTAAGGTCTTTTAAGGATTTGCTAGGCAATGAACAGCATATAAGACACTGGCGATCAGAGATAAATGTGTCATTATCTTGGCCCTTTCTGTTTTCTCTCTTAATTGAACTATAATTTTTACATTTGTCAAAACAGCTGTTTGTTTGTTGCCAGGAGGATCATATTTGAACTCACTGTTATTCCCCAGTATCTAGTAAGGTGGGTACTGTATTGTAATGGTCCATACATGTTGGTGTGATGAATGAACAGGTAAGTAAATGAATAAATAGCAAGACAGAAAAGGGCCAACAGTGAACTTGGCTCAGATCAACAGCAGAATAAGGAGAGTTCTCCCACACCCTTCTCCCTTTTTTCTATCCAACTCACTTGTGTGGTGGCTCTCTACTATTTTTGTAACTTGTTTTATTTTTATTATTGCTAAATTATTTACATCTAGAGATAGTGACTATTTGTCAATCTTTTGAACTATTCATAAGACTAGACAGCAATAAGATATGAAACAATAGAGAGTCCACGAATGAGTACAACAATTCACTGGCCCTTGCTGACAAGCCCTCATTATCAGAGATGAAAGTTAATCATCAATACGTAGCTGGATAATCAAAGCTATTCAACACATTCTTAATCTAGCCATCTGGGCACCACAAGAAACCTTGAATGGATAGGGGATCTAAACATGGATATTTTAGCTTCTTTTCCTGTGATAAAACACTCTAACAAACAAACAAACACACAGACAGAAGCTACAGAAGAGAGTCACAGTAGTAACAGTAGCTTGAAGCAACCGATCATATTGAATCATGGGTCCATCATCAGAAGAAAGCAATGAATGCATACTTACTAGTGCTTAGCTCTCTCCTTCCAGGACGCTCGGCCTGGGGAATGGTGCCACACACAGTGGTGGTGGGGGGTCTTCCCTCCTCAGTTAACATAACCAAGGTCATCCCTTGAAGTATGGCCAGAAGCCCATCTCCCAAGCAACTCTAGATTCTGTCGAGTTTGGTATTATCATTAACCATTACAATAATTCTACTGTACTTACTTAGAAAGGATACAGAACATCCCTAAAGTCATAGTCTGTCTCTTTGCATTATTATTGGTTCATTAAAGAGCTACAAAGTCCATAAGCATATGTATCAAGGTACATTAATACATACCTATGGGATCGATAAAAAATGGATTTGACAACTCAATTAAGTATCTATTGAGTCAGTTAATATCTAATGAACTGAACACTGTATTGTGAGCTGGGTTTAGAGTCATGCATATCACCGCAATTTCTGGAAAGCAAGCATATGGTTAAAGTTGTGCTTAGAAGAATGTTTATTAGAAATGAAAGGATCCATCAAAAAAGAATCTTCTCCCCTAGTTATTTTTTTCCAATGAAAATTTATTTATTTATTTATATTACATAGCAACATGTCACCAAGAAATGTAAAGGTCCCTAGAGAAAGGTCATCACTGGAAGTTTCTTTTTTTGCTTTTAAGATTATCCAACATTAAACAACTGGTATGCCTTGCATGTAACTTGGCATCCATATGCAACCTGACTAGCATCTGTTGAACAACTGGCAGGGAGAGAAAAACAATCCATCCTCTTTTCTTCAATTACACAAAAGCAGAAATCATTGGAAAGAATTTTGTTTCTGCTGTGATTGGCATTCGCCAAGGTTTCCTGAGCCAGCAACATAACCAGATGTTTCCCCAGCAATAGGTACGGATTCCAGGAGACAATTCCACTCTTTGTGACACTCTAAAGCACATTTCCTGAGATGCTCCTAAGAGCCAAGCATCAGCCTAGATGCTGGAGAGGCAAAGTGAAAAGGTAGGGGAAAGTGCCTTCTATTCAGCATCTCCCTCTCTAGGAAAAAGGCTCAACAAACTCACTGGCACTGTAACAGATTCAGGGTTAAGTTCTGCTCATGAGCATCTACTTTAGTTTCAAGTGGTCACTGAAGAATGATCAGGAATGTCTAAGAAAGGAAAGGTTGTAGAGAAGGAGCATTTCAAACAATGAACATAGAGATGCAAAACACCCCTGAGAACTATGAGCATCATCAAATAAATGTGAGAGGACAGCAGAAATGGAGCCAATGACGCTGGGGAGGAAAGTTATGGCCAAATTGTGGAGAACAGCTTTGCTCTTGAAAGAAATTATGAAAGGGGTAAGTGGCCAACAGGCACTAACTGAAAATCTAATATATTCTAAAACAAACAAGACCCTTAAATTCCTGGTGCTTCAATTTCTTTATGATTGTAGTTTTACTTTAAAATGAAAAAAAGCTCTGATGGGTTCCTTAATTCCTCTCTAATATCGACTTTGAGAGCTACATGATTCAGACCTAAAAACACAAATAAAATGATCTATGTTTTTACTTCGTGTGATCATGATATTGCCGGGCTGAAGGACTGAGGGAAACCCTGGAGGGAACATAAAATGAGCTGTCACTTAAGTATTTGCCAATTGGGGAGTTAGTGTCATGCTGAGAGGCGTCAGCTGCAGCCAAACTTTTTGTTCTTCCATGTGTATTAAAATACAATAAGGCTTTGTAGATCTAGCCAATGGGAACAAGTAAGAATAAAATGAAACAAAACACAATGGAAGCCTTCTTCCAGAGTCAAGGCCAAAAGTATACACAATTAAAGGGTTGCCTTGGTCCACTTAGAATCCTGGAATATAAATGACTTCTCAAGCAAAGTTTAATTTTTTTCCCTGCAAAACACATTATTTAGAGACTGTAAAGATAAACTACAAGTCTACAAACCAGAAACAACAATTGGTAAAACACATACCAAATTTAATATATCTTAATATACATTTATAATATATAATATAATAAATTATGATATATATTATGTCATAATACAATTATACATTATATATATATATATATCAAAAACTTCTTTTGTTGCTGTTGTTGTTTTTCGATATAAGCTTTCTTTTTGTAGCCTTGGCTGTCCTGGACTTGCTTTATAGACATGACTGGCATCAAAGCCACAGAGATCTGTTCGCCTCTCCCTCCCCTGAGTGCTGGGATTATAGGCATGCACCACCATGCATGGCTTCTCTAAAGGACTCTTAATACTCATCAATAAGAAAAAAGTTCAATATAACAATTAGCAAATGGTATGAAAAAATATATATAGAGAGAAGTTAAGCTCATGTAATAAAGACATACATATCCTAGTTACCAGTGATAATGACAATGAGGTACCACCTATGTGGTGCTTTGAATAGGAATGGCCTCATAGGCTGAAATATTGTAATGCTTGGCCATAAGAGAGTGGCACTCCTTAAGAGAGATTAGGAGGTGTGGCCTGGTTGGAGGAAGTGTTTCACTGGGAATGTTCTTTGGGGATTCAGAAAGCCAAGCCAGGCCCAGTGGCTCTCTCTTTTCTGCTGCCTTTGGAACTGGAGATAGAATTCTCAGTGCATGTGTGCTGCCATGCTCTTCACCGTGAGGATAATGAACTAACCCTCTGAAACTGTACACAAGTCTCAGTTAAATGCTTTCTTTTATAAGAATTGCCTTGGTCATGGTGTCTCTTCACCACAATAGAACACTGGCTAAGACACTACCCCTATTAGAATTTCTAGGCATCAAATGCTGTCTAGCAAGGATGCAGAACAGCAGGCATGTTCAGTCATTGTCTGGGGTGATGCAAATGGTACAGACCTCTTCCAAAATTAAGTATACTTTGGCCATCTCATCCAAGGACTAAAGCCCTAGGTATTTACTCAATAAGATTGGAATTTCATATTCACACAGAAATCTGCACAGGAATAATGACAGCACCTTTTCTAAAATAATTGCCCAAGCAAAAGGCATCCAAGATGTCTTTCAATAGATGAACAGATAAGTCATCTATAGTGTGTCTTTAAAGTGGAATATTATTCAGCAATTGAATTTATTAAGCCGGAGGTCTGGGGGAGAAGAAGAAAATTTAAAGGCAGATGGCTAAATGGATGATACCAGTCTGGAAACAAATACATATCATGCCAAGTCTATGGTATTTTGGGAAAGGTGATACTGTGAAGAAATTAAAAACTCATGGTTCTTTAGGACTATAAACAGGGAAAGATGACTAAGTAGAGAAGAGAGAAACTTTAGTACAGTGAAATTTATGTATGACATATAGTGATGAATACTTAAGACATAATTAATAATAATGACCAAAATTGGGGCTGGAGAGCTGGCTCAGTGGTTAATAACACTGCTGCTCTTCCAATTCCCAGGTTCAATTCCTACAACCCACATGGCAGCTTCCAACCATCTATAACTGTAACTCCAGTTCCAGGGAATCTGATATCCTCACACACATACATGCAGACAAAAGCACCAATGCACATAGACTGCAAACAAACAAACAAAAAAATAAATGTTAAAAAAATGGTCACCTATATTGACTAAGGAAAACAAATGTACCACATTAATACTGCATTTTAATAATGAAAACTCATGGGTATGTGCATGCATGCATGTGTGTGTTTAAAGGATGTTTATAATTGTTCCCCATAGTATCTGCATGGTTCATTTGTATATCTGGAACTATTATAAAAAGCCATTTTCATTTATTAAAAGACAGGAAGATGGAAAAGTTATCTGATTTGAAACAAACAAACAAAACCAACTTAGCTCCAACAAAACCCCAAACTGACTCCTTATTGTAAGACAGAGCTGGAACTGGGCTTCAAAATAGTTTGAAAAGCTCCATCAAGCCCCCTGTTTAATTCGCTAGCAATCACAAAGAAAGCTGAAATTTCAGATTGAACTAGCCAAGGTCTTAGACTGCTGGACCATGGCCACGCATGAGCCGTCTGCATATCCCAGTCACTCTCCCTTAGTAGTTTCCTATGGCTGTGTAATAAACTCAGAGACTTACAGAGAAACACATGAAATATATCACAGGTTGGGAGTGTGGGTCTGGGTGTGGATTACATGCATCTTCGACATTGCCTCACAATCTAGTATCATTAAGATGTTGACTAGGCTGCATTTCATCTAAAGGCTGCACAGGAAAGAATCTATTGCAAGCTCATTGTTGCCATATTTTATTTCCTGATGTAAACTGTGCCCCATTGGCTTATGGGTTTGAGTAATTGGTCACCAGCTGTTGGCATCATATGGAAAAATTGGAAAACCTTGAAGAACTATAGCCTTGCTAGAGGAAGTGGGTCACTAGGGGGTGGGCCTTCCGGTTTTATACCCAGCTCCACTTCCTGTATACATTCTGCTTTATTTATTAATTTATTTACTTTAATTTGGATGCAATGTGACCAACCAGCCCCTGCTCTCCTTCCATGGTAGATTATATCCCTTCACACTATAACCCAAAATAAGCTCTTTCACCTTTAATTTGTTTGTTTGTTTCCGGGTGTTCTTGTCCTAGCCAAGAGAAAAGTAGCTAATACACTTGCGTTTGTCATTTTTCTGGCTTTCAGATGGAAGTCTCAGATCTTAGAAGTTGACATTCCATGATTCTATGCCACATGGACCCCTCGGCATGGCGGCTTACTTCATCAATCCAGTCAGGAACATCTCTCTGAATCAGCTGTATAAAGATTATGTGGCACAATAGAAGTGCAACAATACATCATCACCTTGGCCACATTCTATTGGCTAGGAGCAAGCTGCAGGTCATGCACATACTGAGGATCTCCCTACCAGGAGGTGAGGGCTCACTAGAAGTCACATTTCAGTCTGCCCAGCCTATGGGCCAACAGATGAACCTCAAGAACAAGAAGGGAAAGCTAACATAAAGCCCACTGGAACTCACAGCCACATGAAACAGCCTCAGCTCTACGGGGAGCAGCACTCAGTCATTTCATTAGCCAAAGCTGTGTCTGATTAATGGGGATTATCTGTCAGTGTTTTAGAAGGACATAATGAGTATGCAAATATGCAGGTGTTTACTGAATATGAGCTTCTTGTTTTCAATTCCTCCCCACCTCCCTTTATTTTACGTATATGGCTGTTTTACCTGCATGTATGTCTATTCACCATGTGCATGCAAATGCCCTTGGAATCCAGAAGTAGGCATCAGATCCCCTGGAACTGGAAATTTATATATGATTATGAACCACCATGTAGATGCTGAGAATCAAACTTGTCCTCTGGAAGAGCAGAGGATACTATGCCATAGTTCCAGCCTTTTTATCCTTTTTTTGAGAGAGAAAGAAACAGAGAGATAGTCAGGAGAGAGAGGGAGAAAGAGAGGGAGAGAGAGAGAGAGAGAGAGAAAGAGTCTATCATATTGTAGTATCTAGGCTAGCCCCAAACTAGAGATCTTCATGCTTCAGCTTCTTGAGTGCCAAGATTACAGGCACATGCTATCACACTGGGATTCTTCTTTGTATCAAAAGACTCTGATAATAACGAACAGGAGTGTGGCATCTATGTGTCAGGAAGTGCTCTATGTCCTAATCATCATTTTAAAAGGATTTTTTACAAAGTGAAGTTTGAGGGATACTAAGTGACAGAGCCAGGATTTGAGCCCAGAGGCCTCCCTTCCTTGTCATCATTTGTGTATGATGTAAACTGGTAAAGCTAGGCATGAAAACAGTCTTTGAAAGGTCATAACATTTGAAAAGAAAACTGCTGCTCCACCACCTCCAAGCGTACTTTCCCCAGCACATTCTTTGCCATCTGGTTTATTCACACATTTTAAAGAATGTTACTAGATGAAATTTTAGAGTGCTATAGTCCATCTGCTGTGAGTAGGGTTGTAGCAATAGAACCTCAGCATTCTACTAGTCAATAAGCAAGACTTGTTGTTCAGTTCCCGTTTATAATCTATAGTCATCATCATTGATGTCTCCATGACAACAAATCTAATTTTAAAGAGGAAGATTGGCAATCTGCAGATTTGTAGATGGCGGTTTTCTAACATGTGAATTCATTATGTGGTGAAATATGTAAGGCCTCATTGATGTGATGGGGAAGAAAAATAAATATGGATTTTTGTGGCCAGTTGGAGAGGAAGGAATATAACAAATATAATAAAAGACAGAATGAAATGAGCACTACTAGGAAAAGAATAAGCAATATGGCCAGGTTGCTCAGAGATGCATATTTAAGGATGAATTAGATATCAAATTATCTCCCAATTTTTAGCTTACCCAGGCTCTCACTGTGGGCTAAAAATGGCAACTTTTTAAAAGTTCTCTTGCCAACTTAGAGATCAAAGGAAAAGGTGTATGTGCACCGAGGGCCACCAAATGAGGGGCCACACAAACCTTCGCTGCTCAACTGCTAGACATCCATCTTTTACTGAATTTGCCTGTGTTTTGCTTGAGGAAAGAGAGTCTTTGAAAATCTCACACCAAGAGGCCTCCTTCGTCATGTTAAAACTGGATAGAAAGATGAAGTGTTTGAAAAATCCAAAAGAGTCTGGCAGCATTCTCAAAGTTGGACCCTGGACTGATGTTATGTTGTGTTTCAAATAGCAGATCTACATATTAAATAAATAGAAAATTTTTAAAATGCAGATTTTTCTACCATAGACCAAGGACTGGAAGAGTCTGAATTTGTCACAAGCTCCTAAGACATGCTTATACTAAACTTTTAGTTAAAAAGAAGCCCTTAGATATATACTAAGTTTACAGCCTGGTCACCAGAGTAATGTGACCAGTTGTGGTCCAGCTTTTATACTAAATGATACTGATGGATGAGAGAAAAGAATCTTCAGAGTAGATCTCCACTGGTGACTTACAGTGAGTAATATATTCTACCCACTGAATGGCCGAACATAATAAATAAAAGCAAAAATAATAATGGCTGAACATAATAAAAAAGATGCTTCAAGAGACATGTACACATAAGTGCTCCATGATTATCAGCATATTTCAAATGGCTATTTATTTTTAACTATGTTTGCTCATGTGTACTTTTAACTTCAGACATTTGATTCAAAGACTAACTTTCTTTCTGATTTCTTCTTTGAGGTATTGAAAAATAATACTGTGCACTTTAGTAAATATAATACTCTGCAGATAGCTCTGAGTTCTAAATAACTGACTTTCCAGGGAAGATCCATCAGGATGAATATATGTTTTAGGGAATGGGAATCTTGTGAGCTTGTTGGAGAATGCTCACCTTGAGGAGACTATAAACCTGTAGGTACAATGTTGTGTGTGAAAGAAAACGAATATTCATTTACAAAATAAAATTACAAATACAAAATAAAATTTTGAGCATATTGTTTTTCTATCATGGGTAGTCCCTGGTTCAAAAAACAGATCCTCTCTGGTAAGTTAGCTATTTGAAACTCTGAATGATATACAATTAGCTTCTCAATAAGGTCAATGGGGAACTTCCTTCTAAAACATGCATTCCATAGTACTGTCTTAATCACATTATAGTATCACAATGTAGAATTTCTCTCCTCTAGATATCTACAATGTTTCTTTTAAAAAAATGTGGACTGTCTCAACATCCACTGACTTGCCAGGCTTTCTTCACTGCACAGAGGGACTTACAATCCTCAGCTACAAACCAATGGCAGCAATATCCCTGGACTAAGAGAAGGGAAGCAGAAAAGAATTCTGGGTAGAAGGTATGGGAGCAGGGATCCCTCAAATCAATGGGTGACTGGAAAAGAGAGACAGGGACATGCAGGACCCTTTCTCCAGTTTATAGTCTCTTTTTATTTAATCCTTAAATAGAGACTGCCACTTTATTCTGAAATAGTGTGTATGGATAGTCCAGTAAAATATTGAAGACAATACACCCCCAAGAGTATATGGTTATATAGATAGCAAACTTTGGAGTCAATGACTTACTAAATTAAAAAACAAAACAAACAAAAAAAAACCCATGAACTTAGGGATAAGAAGGTTGAGTCTGGAATAAGAGAGGGGCAGGGAGGAGATGAGCGAGGGAGGGTGGGATTGAGAGGGAATGAGGGAGGGGGTTATAGCTGGGATACAAAGTAAATAACCTATAATTAATATAAAAAATAAAAATTATATTAAAAAAGGTTGGTCTGGTCTAAGGAGAGTTAATGGAGGAGTTAGCATGAATATGATTAAACACAGTGTGTAACATTTTTTTAAATACTAAAAACATGAATTATTTAACTATTTTGAGCCTCAGATACCATACCTATGAAATGGGAACTGACAGTTGGTTTTTAGTCAGACTGTCAGTCTGACTAAATTAACAGATACGTAGTATCCACGAAACACACATGTGTAAGAGGTGAGGGTGCTCCCATAGGTTGGCACTTGGTAAAGAGATGACTGAGAAGGCTTGACCAGAATGTGGTGACACCTTCCAATGGGAGGAGAGCCCAGAAGAAGTAGAAAGTCGGGGGAAGGCAGCATGAGCATAAACAAATCCCCCTTTCTAAGTGAGTCTACCCCATGCCTCCTGCTTTCTCCCCAGACTCTTTCCTGGATCTTTACACAGAGTCTAGGAAAGACCGAGGAAGGGAGAGTGGAAGGCTTATGGGGAGCCCTCTATGATATCAGCAATACTAATTATTAAAAAAAGACAGTTACAACTGAGGCAGTAACAATAGAGAAGAAAGGGTATGTGTGCCACTAACTCTGGAAACTTTCTGAACTAGTTATGCAGATGGCAGCTGTTTAGATGGCATCATATAGGGCTGGAGCTAAAATGTTTTTCCCCACCCTTTACTTAAGGTCTAGAATTGGGAACATATCATGTTCTTCCTAAGTCATACTTATGCAACATTCATCCTGTATTCTGACTCTATCCCTGTGTATTGAGCAGAAGCGTGGCTGCCTTCCAGAAACACACTTGCAGGGTAAGGAAGGTTCTTGACTCCCAACCAGATTCAAATAAGAAGCAAACATTTACGAACATAAGCTATATCCAAACAGTCTGTGTCTATTCAGTAAGGGGTGTTTGGTTTTTCAAAAGCCCCAAGGTGGACTTCAGTGAAAGCGCAATCCTGGAAACCTCTAGAATCCATCACCCTACCCAGGATCCATCGCTTCTGTTTCATTTCCTGTGGCTTCTCTCCTCATTCACATTAATTAGGGGAAATTAAAAGGCAGACATTTTATCCAAGTGGCTTGATGTATTTCCCAGAATGATAATTGTCTCAAGAGAATTCTCATTTCTTGCAGGCTGGTCATTTGGGTGGCCAATCAGTCATGTATTCCGGGGATCCATTCCTCTGCCAACATGTTTCCAATATAGCACACATAAGTATGTAACACAAGTACATGCTTTCAAGATCTGAGAGAATATTGGGGCTTATGTGAAGACTGGTTTCCTAGTGAGACTCCCACACATTTCCTAAACAAGTCTCCTAAACTGATCGGTGCCTTTTTGTCCCAAAGCCATTTGTCTGTGAAAATGATTGAGTGTGATCAGGCCACACCAGTCTGTATGTTAAAATAAAGTTAGCATTTATCTAACACAGCTTTGACCTGTAAGAACAAGCCTTCCAGCTTCTTTATCCCTCCAAACTTTTGTGAGAGTTCTTAGAAGAGAGATTAAAAGTGGTCCCTGTTAGAAGCTGGAATCTGTCCTTCTATTGTTCTACACTCACTAGTTCCATATTGCTGAACTAATATCCATCAATGAAGTTTCTGGCCCTACTAAATATGAAAAAAAAGTTTCAAAGTCATGCCTTGTACCATGACACCAACATCTGACATCATTTATATAGCAACCCTGAGATTTAATTCAATAGCCTGGGAGGTTCCTGAGAGAATGGTTTCTGTAGTTATTAGCTGTGGTCCTGAGTCCTGGTGATGCTGAAGGCAGCCTCCATGTTCTGAAGATTGAATATGGCCTCTTCCTCTCTCTTCATATTGTTATTAGACGGGCTCACAGAGGCAGCTATAATTATCCAGACCTGCCTCCCAGGTCTCAAGGTCCCGCTTCGTTCCCCACCTCTTTTGTCTTGTATGAGCTAATATCCAACCTCACAGTAAGGATCGGCCCCCAAAGAGATTGGACTAGAGATGCAACGCTTTCATCATCAGCTCATTTGACATTCATTAAATGCCTACCTTTTTCCTGGCCCAGTTCCAGTGATGAGAGACAAAGAAGAGATCCTGCTTCTTAAGACCCTGCACTCAGACAGAAGCCTGCATAAGCAATGGATGCTGAGGGCAGTGTTGGGATCAGGATAGAGACCTGCCACAGCTCAGCCCTGCAGCTAAGATCAAGGTCCCAGGGCCAAGCTTTGTGACCCTGAATTCTGCCCGGATCAGTCACCAGTCATGAGCCATGTGATGGGCTCTTAGCACCTTTCCTAAGTGACATTGTATTTCAGCCTCCGCATCTGAAAAACACACATTAACACCAAGGCTGTTGGATGATCTAGATGAATATGTATGCGTATTAACTTTGTCTTGCCCAGCTCTGCCAAGCGACTTTAGCTAACCCATGTTACTTAGTGGTGAGTAGTTATAGTTGCTATTATAAACATATTAAAAAGTAATTATCGTTAGTGTGCAATTTACCAAATTTGTATAATTATCTTGGGTCCCTGGAAATCATGAAACACAAAGTATTATAAAAGAAGCATAAGGACCCATGACCCCATTTGAGGGGTGATTAGAAATTAGGAAAATTACTGTGAGGAGGAATAAAATAGATACTTTCTTACCACCCAACCTTAATGCAAAGAGAACACAGAGTCTTTTCTTTGCTGTCTCTACGTGGCAACAAGAGGCTTGCCAGGTCTGGGAGGGGGGTAGAAAAAACTCCATCTCTATATTGTGTGTGTGTGTGTGTGTGTGTGTGTGTGTGTGTGTGTGTGTGTATTGGCACAACAGCTTGATTGTCTTAAGTTTGCCCCCCACCCCACCCCCGGCTGCCCAGACAGCTGTAGTGCTATCAGATGGACCTACGAAAGCCAGGATGACAAAGTAATTAAAACTCCCAGGACTGTAGAAATACATATTTTACAGCAGCTTGTGTAATGTCACAACTGCGATTTATGGCACCAGTGTGTGTGCCTGTGTAAGTTATTGGTGTGTGTGTACCTATAAGTTGGCTGTGACAAGCTGATGCTTAGTAATTAATTTGCCAACATAGTTTTATGTGATATAAGCCAGCCCTTCTCAGTACACCCTATTTAATAAAAAGAAAGTGGTTAAACAGACCTCTGTTCTGTGAGGCTGTTTGGTGTGGTGGTGAGAGCTCAGGAAACCAAAGCCAAAATGAGAGGCAGGGAACTGAAATCCTAAACAGTGCTAACAGCCTTTCTGAGCTATGGAGATGCCCCAACCCAAACGGCTGTGTTCTTGCATTACAGAAAACTGAATGGCCTTCTGGGAACCAGAAAAGACAGGACTGAACACGGTTTATCCTTTTCAGATGACCTGCAAATTCATCCGTGAAATATTAGTGAGTGGCTGTGCGGCCCACACTGTTACTCTGAGTGTTCCTATCTGGAGCCTTGATTCTCAGGAGTGAACATTTTTTGAGGGCGTAGCTCACCTGTACATGGGGAGCTGGCAGGCAGCCTCTCAGCTCATGAGTGAAATTGCTTTTGCTGAGTTTGTTTGGAAAGCAAAATTGATTCACTCTTTCTCTCTCTTCATAATGTGAGGGCTACGCTTTCCTGAGTGGGACATCTCCCAACAGGCCATCTTTCTCCCTTCAGTTAATTGTCACTGAATTTCTCATCACCTAGATGCAGTCTTTTTGTGTGTGTGTTTATTTATTATTAGTTCACTGATCGTTTTACATTGGGGATTGAGAAGGTCCAACACCCTCTCTGGGTGGAGTCTAAATGGTAGCAGGTCTGATCCTCTAAAGGATCTCTAGCCGGATGTCTTTTCCTGATTAAAAGACCACAAGGTAAAAGAGAAATTGTCTGTACTTCACTGCTCTGTCCTGCTTGCAAATCTCAGCCCTGCACCTCTCACCTTATCCCCAGCATGAGGGCAGGACCTAATGTCCCACCTGCTATTTAGCTTCTGTTCGGCAAGGGCTGTGCAGAGGATAATAACTTATGCAAATCAGCTGGAGTGAAAACCGTGACCTCCACCTTCCTGCTAATGTCACCTCATATCTCCTGGAGAAGTTTGCCTTGATTTATGCCTCTCCTTTGCCCGCACTGACTTATTTTAGCCTTTGCTGATTTGCATCTCTTCAAATGTTGATCTAGACGTGCTTGGTGTTGCCTACAGTCATGGTCTTTGAATCATTAGCATTATTCTACAAGTCCAGTTGTACAGTGTTCCATGTATAACGCCAATGGTGTCACATCTGTCCAGCGTCATGTCATACTACTCTCACAGGACCTTCAGCTTTGAAAAAGTACCTAGATTAGTGCAATCTTTCTAAAAACAAAACAAAACTTTTGTTTTTGTAGTTCAAAATAAAGAATAAGCGAACATGCTGCCTAGAAAATGGAGGGCTGAGAGTTTTGAGACAGGGCCATCGTAAGACATAAGACAATTTCTCTAAAACAGATGTGTAGTGTATAGACATGTCATGTCATTGAGTTTCTACACCTATTAAAATTACCCAGGCAATTCATATGAATTACAGCAATTCAAAACTCACATTTGGAAGAAATTGATGTGCTTTCATATTTAGTCTTTCTGCTACAAAACACATCGCCTTATTTTTTATTACCTTAAGTCTCTCAGAGAATTCTATAACTTTCTTAACAATATTTAAAAGTTACTCTAACATTATTTAGGCATTCTTGTGCCTGCTGCCCTGATAAATGACATCTTGTTTTCCCGTCTATTTTCTTTCTGGGTGCAGGCTTCCTATGTGTGCATGTGTGTATGTAAAAGAGATCATGCACACTCCCATATGGGACATGTCAAGGACAGAGTTTGACACTGAGTATCTTGCTCTCTAACCCTTTGCTGTACACTTTGTGACAAGATCTCCTGGTGATCCCAAAGCCTGTCATTTTCATTCGCTGGGCTGGCCGATGGGCCTCCCGGACTGGCCCGTCCCTGACCCTCAGTGGTATGGTCATAAATGTATATCATCACTGCCACGCTCAGCTTTCTCCATGGATGCTGGAGATCCAAACTTGGCATCAGGCTTTCCCAGCAAGAGCTTATCAATGCCTCAGCTCCAAGGTTTTTCCATGTTCTAGGTTAGCAGTGGACCGTATGTTGGACTGCTGATAAACATGCTTAAGATATTAAGAAAACAGCAAAACAGAATCAATAAGAAGATAATGCTAAGGGCAACTGGAAAGCTTCCTCGTCTCCATGTATGTCTGTAATAAAAGGATAACTTGAATAATACTGGAAGCATACATTTATACTTGTTACAGGAGGACTATTCATGAACGTACCTAAGCTTCCAAAGCATGTCTGCTAAAGAAATAAATAACACGAGACTATCTGTACTGTAGGCATAAAACAGTACCCGTATATTTCTATAAAGGAGTGATATGACAGGGGCTGAAGAGACGGCTCAGTCAGTAAAGTGGGGGCTACCCAAGCGCAGGCCAAGTGGCACACGCTCACTTATACGTGGGTGTTAGCTGCTAAGTCTTTAACAAGCGGGCTACAGTCTGTATAACCACAGGATAAAGTATCCGGGGAGGGAAGGCTCTCCCTAGGAAGAAGAGATAGAAACTCATATTTTGACTCAAATAAAATCTGCCAAATGTATATGTTCTGGGAGGTGGTTGCTAGGAAGGGGGAGGGGACACTCTGGCCTGGCCACAGCAGTGGGGCATGTGATGAGGGGTGCTCCACCACAGCCCCCTTCCTTTGCATCAAGCCTCATCACCACCACCATTTTTGAGGATTCTATGACTGGTCATTCTTACCAGAAGCTTCATTCTCCCATATAAATATTTCTAGTTAGTTGATAGGAAGATCTCCCAAAGGGATATCTAAAGGACAAATAAGCATAAGAAGGAAAACAGACTTATGATGATAAAGCAGGAATTAATGAAGTCAGCAGTTCAGACCTGCTCCACCTGATGAAAACAGTCCATTGCTGTGATAACGTTCCCAATAAACTGGAGGCAGTTAATCCTTCTAAAACCCAGGACAAAGAAGAACCACGAAAAGGCAAGAGCCTTCAGATTCCAACCTAAGCATTTCATTTCCATGAGAAAAAATCTCCAGTTCCTGGGTTCACTAAACTCATTCATCTGTGGATACTGTGTATGTACGCACGCACACCTGCACTCGAATTCTGGCTTTATACGTGCAAAGAAGTCCTTATCAACGTGGTTTCCAGTACACTTGTGCATGTGCATTAATCGTCCTAGGAAGCTTCCTTTGTTTCATAAAAATAGAGAAAAGAGACATCACGTTGACTTCAAAGTTTTGACTAATTCCTAACTGTGCCTGAGGAGTTTCCACTCTGGTGTCCAATCAGCAAAGGATTTGTGCCTCTTTCCAGCGTGCCTGAGATTATACCGACAAATTACTTAAGAGCCCAAGGAGATTGTCTCTAATTGGCATGAAAAGGATATGGCACTGAAAACAAAATTTTGCAGAAAGTCTGACAGTGTTTGGTGCCCAAAGGGGAAGACAAGCTCGCTGTGAGGGAACCCTGGAAATAAACACCAGCCTGCAGAGGAAGGGAGCTTCTGAGGTCTCATTTAGAGCAGGGAGCCTCATTCCTCTTGCGTTAAGCTTCACACAGCTGTGTCTCCCCTGCTGCAGGAGGGCAAGTGTCAGACTCCTGTTGGCAGCCCTCTTCTTAATGCTTCCCTTTGGTATAGCTAATGAATTCTCACGTATAACCACAACTGTCTGGCCATCAGCGTGAGATGCTTGCTTTCGTGTTTGAATAGCAGAGAGATCTGAGGTGAAAAGAGCTTTGTAGAGTGATAGGACGGACGTGGGCAAAGTTAAGAATTAGCAGACAAGTTAGAAGAGGTAGGAATGGGGTGGTAGTGGCCTGTTCCTTTAATCCCAGCAATCCTGAAGCAGAGCTGGCAGATATCTGAGTTCCAGGCCAACCTGGTCCAGTGTTTCAGGACAGTCAAGGCTACTTAGAGAACCCAACAACAACAACAAAAGCAGTAAGAATTGTCAGGTGTTTTGTCAATACTCATAATCCAACTCACTGGCTTAGTTAATGGGCTTGTCCTTTCAGTCAATGGCCTTAAAAACCCCACAGGAGAAGTAAGATCCTTTCATCATAAAACTGTATCATAGTAGTGTGCAAAAACCAACGAATAAAAGTCCTATGATAAAGATCAAAAGCTGGATGAGCCATTAGACATCATCCTGTTTAACCTCTTCATTTCCTAATTGGGGATTGCTGATGCCTGAAAGGATCAAGCAGCTTGTTCATGCTCACGTGACCGTCAGTCAGACTAGCTCAGGATTGAGATCTTCACAGTTTTCCTACCAAAAATAATGGAGGGTACCCATGTAAAACAGAGGCAAAAGGTTTTACTGAATGTATTCTTCTTTGGCAGAAAAGAAAAGCAAGTAAATTAGGGGTGGGGGAGATAGCTCTTTCAGTAAAGTGCCTCCCCTGTGAGCATAAAAACCTGAGCTAGATTCTCAAAACTCATGTTTTGTTTGTTTTGGTTTTGGTTTTGGTTTTTGTTGTTGTTGTTTTGTTTTTGTTTTGTTTTGTTTTGTTTTAAGTGTAAGGTGAGGCGGAGAAGGTGGCCCGATAAATAAGAATGCTTGCTGAGATCCTGAGATCAGATGTCCATCCTCCATGTAAAAGCCTGGCTATGGCTGCCCCAGGCCTAGAACCTCAGCACTGCGGCTAAATACGTGGAGAGGGGAGGATCCACTGGCTGAGCTCAAGATTGGTTAGAGACCTTATCCTCACAGAGTAGGATGCAGAATGATAGCAGAGGACAGGCAGCAATCTCATCTGCTTCTGTATGCACCTGTACACGCATGTGTACATTTACTATACCACTACACACACACACACACACACACACAGAGAGAGAGAGAGAAAAAGGAGTACCTGAGAAATCCCAGCACTAGGGAGAAAGAGACAGACCTAGTCCCTGGCCAGCCTAGCCTAATCGGGTCAGCATGAGGCCAATGTGGGATTGCATTATGAAACAAGGTGGGCAGGCTCCTGAGAGACAACACTGAGGATGATCTCTAGTACATGCACACACACACACACACACACACACACACACACACACACACACGTAGATGCAAGCCAGCAAATAATCCTAAAACCAGCTATTCTTAAAGTATGAGGCTACAGACAGGACGTTATGCTACCCATCCCCAAACTCCCATGTTGAAAATAATGTTCACATTAGTCAGGGCCTTAAAGAGGCAACAATGGGGTGATTGGGATTAAGCCCTCATAGGAGCTTTGTCCCTTTTCTGCCAGGTTTAATTACAGTAACAAAACAGCTCTCCCCAGACACTGAATCTGCCAAGACCTTGACCTTGGACATCTCAACCTCCAATAAATTCCTCTTACTTATTAAACCACTCCCCTTATGACACTTTTGTGGCAGCTCAAATAGACTAAAATAAAAGGATAAAACCTTCAGAGAACAGAAATAAAGGAACACTTGGGGTAAGAAGAGTAGGGGTAGGGACGAATGGGAGGCAGACCATGAATGCAGAGGTGGAGGCTGTCTGGGCTGAAAGGACTTCAGTAGAGAAATAAAACAAACATGTCCCCTCCAGAAGCAAACATGATTTTTGAGATTGTCTCTACACCATAAGGCCAGTATTGTCCAATTATGCTATTCCCCTCAGAGCCTCTAAACCCTTACCTCCTTCCTGTGTCTTTGTTTGTTTACAATGCCTCCAGGACACAACCTGTCCCTTTTTCAAGGTCATGGACAGCCTAATTTCTTGTAATGCCCTGATGGCTGGCTCATGGGACACTCTCTGTTCTTAGCAATGTTGGGTGCTGGCTAACCCGCTTACACAATCACGTAGGCCGCAAGCTTTCAACAAACAGGAGCCATGCCTTCTACTTATTGTAGGTTACACAGCTTGCTCTCAACAATACTAGGTGTGTTGCTGGTTCTTCATAATTACTTCCGGGACCAATCATGAAAGGAAGCCTTTCTTCCAACTACCTGTATACATGGCCTTGACAGGGGTGTATCTCAGCTGTGGGCCTGAGATACAAAATAATGATAGTGACAGCAACGATAATAGTTAATACTTTTTTGATGGGTACATGTGCAAATGTGTGGTGTGTGTGTGTGTCATGGCACATGCCTATGTGTGAATGTACACTTGCCCATGAATGTATGCGTGGAGGCCAGAGGACATATTTTGAGTGTATTCCTTTTCCACTGGCTACTTAATTTATTTTGAGATAGCTTCACACAGAACCTGAGGCTCACCATTTGAACTTATAGACACTTCTTCTGGTCTTCGTCTCTCAGTTATGAGACTGTAATCATGTGCTGTCACATCTGGATGGTAGGTTGGTGCTAGACGCCTGAATCCCAGTCAGATTTCTTTCTGAGTATAACCCTGGTAAGGAAACAGTTCTTCAGCGGAAGGCTGCACCTCCAAGAACACATGGGCAGCACAAACAGGTCTTGATGAGTTAAAAACAAACAAACAAACATAAAGTTGGGTAGATACAGAAGTGGGGTGTGTCTGGGAGGAGCTGGGAGAGGGAATTTATACAACCAAAACACAAAGTATAACATTTTCAATGAACTAATAAAAAATGCTTTGGAAAATTGGGCATCAAATGCTGACCATAAGAAGTCAACTTTTCTTCCTTGTACAGATGCCCCCTTTCCTGGATGTACTGCATAGACCACTTAAATAAATTGTTAAATAAGTTTTAAATAAATTTAGATTTTTTTAAATGATGTTGGGAATACTTGGTCCCCCTCCCCACTGAAACCCTTATTCTACATTTAGGTGTTCATCACCCACAGGAAAGCAGTTGTCCTTTATATAGAGACTCTGGCAACTTTAAGTCCGAGGTATCAGCCTTGAACTAGAAAGACTTGGCCAATGGTTCTCTGCCAGCTCCCTTGTCTGGCCACTCCCACTCTCACCCAGAAAGAATGAGATTTCTGACTATTATTTTTAAGAGAAGTTTCTGAACAGGTGCTGTTGGGTCTTTTCTTTAATAACCCGGTGTTTGCAAGCTGTGTGTAGTTTGCTGAGCTCTTTCAGGACCCGTGTTGAGTAGAACAGACCATGCTGGTGAGCTGGTGGAAGGCATGGGGTCTGAGCATTACTTGGAGACCAACTCCATAAGTAACACACTGTTGTCAAAGGTCTGAGCCACAGTGGCAATGGTCCTAGCAGAAATGAAACCAACATTTGGGTTGTGATAGGCCTGCCTCCCTTCCGAGTGTTCATAACGTTTGAAATTGGTTGTGGTGCTCCCTAGTGTTGATATTCATTTATCTAAAAACTCTAACGTGAACCAAGGATGTTTTTACATAAGAACTGCCAATAAGAATATTTAAGGACAAAGTTCACATTCAGTATTTTACATTTCATTTTTTTAACCAATATTTTGTTTACTCTTTGCATCTATTCCGTCAAACATGTTTATAAAAAACACATAGTTGAAAAACAGCATGAACTCTGTTAATACTTTCTAAACCTGTTTGCACTATTTATTTTTATTTCCCCAAATGATGTATATTCTGTTAGCTGCTTTTTACACAGAAAATGCTTTGTGCCTTGTGAAATCTAAATTTAGTATTCAAAAAAGAAAGAAGATAAAGATTGTATTCCCGTAATGAGCAAATAATGCCAATTAAAAATGTTCCCATATTAAAAGTTCACAGTCAAATCTATTTCAATATTATATATGTATTTCGATATTATGCTATGTCAGCAATGCCTAAAAGATCATCATTTAGAAGAAAACATCATTTTAGGTATTTTTTGGTCCTATAAAAATTATGATCCCTACTTATTTCATTTAAGACAGACATTAGCAACATGGCAACAATGCTGTGTTTGTGAGATTATAAAAAAATATATTTTTTAAGCCCCAGACTGACAAGAACAAAGAGTCACTTTGCTAGCTAATGTATTAAATATGTTGTCTATTTATATAGTAATTGTTTGATGGAAAATCCCTCTCTTTTGTTCCTTCTTATCTTTTTCTTTCCTCTTGTCCGTGTGGTGCATCTATGAATTATGCATGGGAACATAATTAAAAGTAACAATTGGTGAATTGCACTCCATGGACATTGTTCTATGTTTCAAGTCTTATTTAGACTAAACCAAATTTATGCAAAGAGAAGAGCTTCTAATTAAATTCATAACCATCCTTCCTGGGAAAAGTTTCCTCTGTGCAAAAAAAAAAAAAAAAGCACTATTTGCTAGAGGCCTTTTCTCAGACCAAAGGCTTTACATACCATCTTCTAAAAAGTTAAAAAAAAATCCCTCATAATGAAGGTTTCTTATAACTTGTTATCCATCGCTCTTTATCCTAGAGCAGGGTTAGCCTTTGAGCTATGTACAACTGTTAAGAATCAGCTCCTGCAGTGATTTTGTTATTTGAAAACTAGGATAAGAGACAATACAGCAAACGATGGATGATATCGGTTCTTCCAGATCCTTTGATTATGCCCAGGAGTGTGCCTGGTGTTTTTGATTGTTTTTCTTGTTTGTTTGTGGTTTTTTGTTTTGTGGTGTGTGTGTGTATGTGTGTGTGTGTGTGTGTGTGTGTGTGTGTGTGTGTGTGTGTGTTTAAATACAAAAATTCTGGACAAGGCAAAAGGCAGCTGAGACACACAGGAAGATGCTGCTCTGGGCCCAGGAATGCTTAGTTATGTGGGGAAAATAGCAGCCCAGGTCCAAGCTTTTTTTTTTTTTTTTTTTAATCATTCATTAAGTATTCTCTCTTTTCATAACTATACGTTTTTGTATTTTTTTAGAACTACACATTTTAGTATTGTTTTTAGAACTGTACATTTTATTATGAGATCCTATTGCTCAGATGCTGATCAAAACCCTCAGCTTAATAAGCATCATGTCCACATTGATTGAGAATCACCTGCCCTTCATCGTCTATGAAAGTCTGGAACATTCTGTTCAGATTCCATCCTCAGGTTGTACTAGCACATACCTGGGAATTCTGTTTCCTGACCTCGCTCTATCCTTAGCCATTTCTCTTTCTCTGCACTTATTATTTTCCTGAAACAAACAAACAAATCTCTCCAAGACTTGAAGATTCCACATGATGAATCCGTAGCAACGAATTGTCTCTTTCCCCTCGCTGTCAGCAACTGACCATTTCTGATTCTAAGTCCATTTCTCTGTAATATGGAGGAGAGACCTGAAGCGAGTTCAAGTAGGCTGTGAAGGTGACGGAAATGTGTGACGTGCTGTCACCACAGTTGGCACTGCTATCCAAAGTGCACTTCGGTCTCCTCCCCCTTCCTCCCTCTGCTCTTCTTTTCAGCCACGAATTGAAAAACGTCATGTTTAAAAGCTTGGGCTGGCCCACTGTGTCATCCCGTGATCCATCATCATCTTCTCAGCTCATCCTTCTCTCTATTAAAAATAAGGCATTTGTATTTCCAGATGAAATGAGAGAAACCTGGGCCTGAAAAATGACTTCCTGCTGTCACTACTGCTTGGCTGTGTAATATTGGAAGGGGTGCAACCATGATCTAGTGTCTTTGCCTTCTGGTATGCTGGCCAGAGGCTGTCACTTATATGCACCTAAAGTTCATTTTTTTTTTTAAGAATCACACTGTTAATACAAACAGCACACATAGCAAGGTAATGGCAGGTGTCACAGGACAAAGGGGGCACAGCCTATTGACGAGGAGCAAGGATTCTCTGAAGTTATCCCAAAAGTCTGAGCAGTTGAGTGGATTCACTTCTTATAGATCTTAGAAGAATGAAACAATTGTCTTGTTGTTGTTGTTCTTTTTAGAGTTCTGTTCTGTTTGTCAGAGAAACCTGTTGGCTTTGGGGGAGGTTGCCTTATCATTGCCAAAGACCCCCATCAGAGCCTGGAGTGTGGGCATACTGTGACCCTTTGCAGTTCCCCAAAGTTTCAAAAAACATAGCTTGGAAAACACCAGGCACGGCAGTCAATATCCTGAATCACACAGCAAGAAAAGCTTCCAGGCTTCCTCTCTTTATCGCTGCCCAGCCTAAGGGTTAGACCCGGGAGTTCTCCCTGTATCAGATTGCACAGGAACAAAGCTCTGACATGCTGGCAGGACCTGGGTAAAACTTGCGAAAGACAGTATGACAGTGTATATTTTATTTTCTTCGTCGTTGCCTTTTATTTATTTGTAAGCAAAACCAGGGTTCTGTTTATGAGAATCATTTGAGGTTTCTCTGAAATAACTTGTTTAAACTAAAAACAAAACAAAACAAAAAACAACCCCTCTCCAAAAACAAAGTCAAATAAATTTAAATACAATATGGACAATAGTTTCAGTTTTAATAAATTTGTTGAAGGAAAAACAAAACTTAAGTACTTGTAAAAATGGTCAAGACTTTGAATAAATGAATGAAACCTGAAATATTCTGGTCTAGAATAAAACTGAAATACTTGTTAAGAATTTGTATCAAGGCGGAGTCCAAGATGGCAGCCACCAGCATGCACCATATCTGAGGGGCACAGGATCCAAAACTCTGAAATTGGTGAGTGGAGGGGCAGCTGAAGCCAGAACACTGACATGGAGGCTTCAAAGGCAAGAGGGGACAACCCGTGAGCTGGGACAGTTCGGATCCAGGTCACCAGACCTCCCAGGCCTGCTGCTGCAAATGGGTGGTGGCTAGCTCAAACAAGAGCCTCCATGATCTGTGACTGAGACAGTAGAGGCAGTATCCCAAGTAAGGGGATCGCTGCCTGGTGGCCAAACAGTGAATACCACTGAGCAGATGGATCTCCTACACTCTCATTTGCCCCTGCAGGTTCAGATCTGAGAGTTAAGAACAGGGGGAACCCCTGTGCTTTCCGATTAGGCCTGTGAGTGAGTGCGCCTTCAAGTGAGTGCATGTGCAGCCCTAGATCCAGGGTCCCTCGACGTTAGCAGCCAGACATTGGATCCCTCCCACCCACACCCCCACTGTGGGCAATATAGGGATCCTTGGGACAGTGTTCTCAACACTGAAGCTCCTGCCCTGTGGGTCTACCAGTGGAGCCCAGGCAAACAATTCCTGGAGCCCAGACAGATCTGAATACCAGGAAGACAGTTCGACAGGCCTATAGGCCACTGAGGTATTCAGGGCATCTGTGCATGCTCATTGCACCCACAGTCCCTCCTGCACTTAAGCTCCACCCTTCCAAGCACCTAATGCTCTAGCAGCCTGTCCTTCAAGGCACACTTCCACGCACACGCCTGCACTTGAGCACATGTGCCTGAGACCTTCCTCCCTTAGCTACAGCTGAAACACCAACATCCACTCTCAAACTGATGGACCTCTCTCATCTTCCTGAAGAACATTCCAGACACCAGAGACAGACAGACTCAGTCTGAAGTACAGACTCTAGAAACAAACAGAAAAGGTTACAGATAAGCAGATGGCAAGAGGCTGGCATAAGAACACATCCAACAAAAATCAGGACATCACGGCTTCACCAGCAACCCTAAAATCAATAGCTATGCTAATTCATTGGAAACACAGGAAAATTATCTCAAATCTGTGCTTATCCAGTTTTTAGAGGCATTAAGAGGAAACAAACAAACCTCTCAAAGAAATACAGGCAAATACAGCCAAACCTATAGAGGCACAAGTAGAGGCATAAGAGAGAAAATGAACAAAGCTCTCAAAGAAATACAGGCAAAAACAGCAAATAGAGGCACAAGTAGTGTCATATAGAGAGGAAACAAACAAAGAAATAGAGGCCATCATGGAAAGACAGGAATCCACATTCAAACAAATGAAGGAAACGGTCCCAGACATCAAAACAGAATTAGAATCAATAGGAAAACACAACAGATAAAACCCTGGAGCTTGAGAACTTAGAGAAAAGGTCAGGAACCACAAATGCAAGCATCAACAACAGAATACAAGAGACGGAAGAGTAAATCTCAGGCACTGAAGATACAGTTGCAGGAATTGATAACATCTCTCTAAGAAAAAAAGAAAAAAAAAAGTAAAAAGTAAAATCGGTAAAGTCCCAAACACAAAACATCCAAGAAATCAAGGAAGCCATGAAAAAAATGAACTCTAAGAATACTATGAGTAGATGTAAAAGAAGATTCCAGGCTCCAAGGTCCAGAAAATATTTTTAAAAAATTCCAACTTAAAGAAAGAGATGACCATAAACATACAAGAGGCCTGCAGAACACCAAATAGACTAGACCAGAAAAAAAACTCTTCATGTCACATAATGGTCAAAACACTAAATCTACAGAAAATTAAAATCTACAGAATATTAAAAGCAGCTAGGGAAAAAGTCCAAGTAACATATAAATGTAGACCTATCAGAATCACACCAGACTTCACAACAGAAACTATGAAAGCCAGAATGGCCTGGGCAGATGTCATGCAGACTCTAAGGGACCACAGATGCCAACCCAGACTACTATACCCAGCAAATCAACAAATCTTTCAATCAACATAGATGGAGAAAACAAAATATTCCATGACAAAACTAAGAAGACACTAGAAGGAAAACTCCAATCCAACAAAATCAACTACACCCAAGAAAACACAGGATATAGATAACTTCACAACAAAAAAAATTAAAAGAAAAAAAATCATTAAAACATAGTGACACCACCAACTTCACAATAAAAGAAATTAACATTCATTGGTCACTATTATCTATCAACATCAAGAGACTCAACTCTCCAATAAAAAAAAAAAAAAAAGACAGACTAACAGAATGGTTGGAGAAACAGGATCCAACATTCTGCTGCATTTAAAAAACATATCTCTGCAACAAAGATAAACAGTACCTCAGAGTAAAGGGCTGGAAAATTGTTTTTCAAGCAAATGGACCCAGAACACAAACTGGGGTAGCTATCCTATTATCTAATAAAATTAAATTTCAAACAAAATTAATCAAAACAGATGAGGAGGGCACTTCATTCTCATCAAAGGAAAAATCTACCGGGAGGGCATTACAATCCTGAACATCTATGCCCCAAATACAAGATCACCTGCATTTGTAAATGAAACATTATTAAAGCTTAAATCACACATGATCCCAACGCCTTAATAGTGGGAGACTTCAATACTCCACTCTCACAAAGGGACAGATCATCTAGACAGAAGTTAAATAAGGAAATAATGGCACTTACAGGTCCTAAATGAAATGGACCTAATAGATGTCTATAGAACTTTTAACCCAAACTCAGTAAAAGAGTACACCTTCTTTTAAACACCTCTTGGAACCTTCTCAAAAATTGGCCATATACTCAGGCACAAAGCAAGCCTCAACAGATATAAGAAAACTGAAAAGCTTCTGTAAAGCAAAGGACACGGTCATCAGAACAAAACAATAGCCTACAGACTTGGAAAAGATCTTCACCAACTCTGTATCTGAAGAGGGCTAATATCCAGAATATATAAAGAACCCAAGAAGTTAAAAAGCAACAAATCAAGTAATCCAATTAAAAAATGGGGTACAGAGCTAAACAGAATTCTCTATAGAGGAATATCAAATGACAGAGAAACACTTAAAGAAATGCTCAACGTCCTTAGTCATCAGGGAAATGCAAATGAAAATGACCCTGAAAATTCACCTTACACCCATCAGAATGGCTAAGATAAAAAACTCAAGTGACAACACATGCTGGAGAGGTTGTGGAGAAAGGAGAACCCTCCTCCACTGCTGGTGGGAATGTAAACTTGTACAACCACTTTGGAAATCAATCTGGCACTTTCTCAGACAATTAGGAATAGTGCTACCTCAAGATCCAGCTATACCACTCCTAGACATATATCCAAACTATTCTCAACCATACAACAATGACATTTGCTCAACAATGTTCCTAGCAGCTTTATTCGCAATAGCCAGAATCTGGAAACAACCCAGATGTCCCTCAACAGAGGAATAAATACAAAAATTGTGGTACATTTACACAATGGAATACTACTGAGCAATTAAAAACAAGGAAATCATGAAATTTGTAGGCAATTGGTGGAAACTAGAAGAGATCATCCTGAGTGAGATCTCCCAGAAACAGAAAGACACACATGGTATATACATACTTATAAGTGGATATTAGACATATAATATAGGATAAACATACTAAAATCTGTACACCTAAAGAAGCTAAGCAAAAAAGAGGACCCTGGATAAGATGACCAATCCTCACTCAGAAAGGCAAATGGGATGGACACCTCAAGATGGAGAAAACAGGCAACAGAACAGGAGCCTACCACAGAGGGCCTCTGAAAGACTCTACCCAGCAGGGTATTAAAGCAGATGCTGAGACTCATAGCCAAACTTTGGGCAGAGTGCAGGGAATCTTATGAAAGAATGGGTAGATGGAAAGACCTGGAGGGGACAGGAGCTCCACCAGAAGAGCATCAGAACCAAAAAACTCTGGGCACAGGGTTTTTTCCGAGACTGATACTCTAACCAAGGACCATGCATGTAGAGAACCTAGAACCCCTGCACAGATGTAGCCCATGGCAGCTCAGCATCCAAGTGGGTACCCTAGTAATGGGAACAGGGTCTGTCTTTGATATGAACTCAGTGGCTGAGTCTTTGATCACCTCCCCCTGAGGGGGATGCAGCCTTACCAGGTCACAGAGGAAGACAATGCAGCCAGTCCTGATGAGACCTGATAGGCTAGGGTCAGAGGGAAGGGGAGGAGGACCTCCCCTATCAGTGGACTTGGGGAGTGATATGGAGGAAATAAGGGAGGTCAGGAGGGATTGGGAGGGGATGAAGGAGAGGGCTATATCTGGGCTACAAAGTGAATAAACTGTAATTAATTAAAAATAAAGAATTCACCTAAAAAAGAATTTGTGTAAAAATCACATAGAAGACTGAGTTTATTTCCTTATATATTGATGAGAATACTGGCGTGGGGGGTGGGAGGAAGTAAAATATATGCTGATCCCTCTCAGCAGGTAAAGGTGTCTCTGACCAAGAACCAACTCTCTTAAGTTGTCCTCTGACCTTTACATATGCACTGTAACACACACACACTTGCACACACACACACCACACACCACACACCACACACATGTTTCTCAAAAGACAGTTTAAAATAAAATCAGTACTAAGTCCATAGAGAAAACAGCCTGATGTTTCAAGACCTGCTGAAACATCAGGCTGTTTTTATTTGCTGATTATTTGCTAGATGCAATAAGCCAAGCAAGATGTTTCCCTATATCTAATGAAAAGATTAATAATATTTAATTCATTGTCCTTCCTGTAATGCAGCGTAATGTGTACTGGAACTTAGGAAACTGAAGATGGAAAGTCCAAGGAAAGAGTTTTATTTTATGCACTGACCGCTCAGTAGAGGGAGGTGTAAAAATGTCTGAGAGGGACATCTACAGCTTGATAGATCCCTCTTCCTCTGCTTTGAAAGGCCAGATTTTAACACATCTTCCTTCCTACGCTACAGTCCGATCTCAGAGATCACTTGCACTGCCTCAATTCCAGAGGCTCATCCAGCGTCTCACCCAGAAGCAGCGTTTGTAAATACCAAATGAAGGAGGGGTGAATAAATGAATGAACTTAAGGTTTTCATGCACGCCCCATTCCTGGGACACACAGGATGTATGAAAAACAGTACTTCCTATCCCAGAAAATACTAAGTCGTCAGTATCTCCACACACACACACAACGCTGACCTTAAAAGTGAAGGTCAGAGTCTCTGTGGTTCACGCAGTCTCTGCTTTATACTCGGGACACGAGTTTTGTTCATCTCTCTGTGAAGCTGAAAAGATTATAATGAAAATGCCCAAAGGAAGAAGGGAGGGACAATTGTAAATAGTTTTCCTCAGACAACTGGTTTCAGCATCCTCTCATAGCCTCACATTTATTCAGGCTAGAGTGACAAGCGTATCACAAAGAATAAATGAGATCTTTCTGTCTGGATGTGGCTTAAAAATAAAAAAACAATACTGTACTGATTTTTCCTTCTGAGTATTGTCTTCTCCCCACAATCGCTGAACACTGGCGGAGCTGTTAACACCATTGACAGGAAACAAAGCAAAACGAGATGGGAGAGCCCGCGCTTGTGAATGCCCTGGATTTACAGCACAGCTTGGTGCCACCCTCAGAGTTGTCTGCCTTCAATATCCTGCCAGTTGCCCTCAGAAAACTTCACCTTTTCCTCAAGGTCACACATTTGGTGTTTCTTAAAAGATTCCTCCCCTTCCATCCTCAGGTCTCGGGACTCCCTTCAACTTGAGAAGCCTCTTGAATGTCAGGAATCTGGATTTCCTGAGGCTTCCCTGTGGTCTTGAACCGGAAGTAGAACACATAGGTCATGACCCTGCTTACTAAAAGAAAGGACCTGAGCACCCCAACACGGACTCTCCCCTTCCCTTTTGCTTTCTGTCTGCAGAACACACTTTTTACTAGCTGTCAATGAAAGCATCACCCTAGGAGATTTTGATGTGTACTTCAATGTATCCTAAGTAGACACGGAAGCAACTGGACCACGCGTGTAAGCTACAGCACTCTGGACAATTAGCCATCTCTAAGATTCCTCAGCCCGTGTCCTGCAGTTGAATTTTTAACGCAAGCACAGCTACTTTGTCTGATCCGGGAAGTGAGCAGCAAGGCTCCCGATCACCCTATACAGCCCTGCAAACTACTGGCAGCAGGGAATTTCATTTCCTGACAAATCATCCACAAGGAAGCTGGAGAGCTTTCTAGGCCAAATGAGTCAATGCCAAGTCCTCTCAATTAGGCAGGAGCCATAACCAGTCAGGCCATGGAAGAGGAAGGGATGATTGGAAGGTGCGCTTCAGTTGCTCTCAGCTTTTTTTTTTTTTTTTTTTTTTTTTTTTTTAATGCAAGAGGGGCTATAATCTTTCAATATGCCCTTTCACCCTTCCAGAGTCTGAGGACTCCAGCAAGTCTGGCTTAAAAATGAATTGCTGAAAATTCTCTCTGAGACAATGATTCAGAAAGCAAGGATCCCCTTGGAGAGGCTGCATATACCATTTGAGGATGTAGATTCTGGGACCTATAGACTGTGGTTGAAGTCCAAGCTTTCCTGTCTCGGGGCAAACAATAACACAACTTGCCAGCACCTCTGTTTTCTCAAGCACTAGGACACAGTAATCATACTGTATGTTGTGTATGGAGTGCCAATCGTGTTCAAGGCATTCTGTTAACCTTTCCACTGTGAGAACGCGTACTTTCTTAACTGGGTAGAAGAGTTTGTCCTGTTTCTCTTTGTCTGTGATTTTCCAAATCACTGCTCAATTCTGCCTCTGGTGTGTTTAATGAATTCCACTTGCAGGAAATTTCACCACAGTTCCTTGTTTTCCTCACTGTTGTCGAACAGACAGTTAGGACACTGCCTAACACAAAGGCTGTTCTTTCTTCCTGAGTTAGACCTTCAGTTATAACATCCCAGAATGCCCTATGCTTACATTTGGAAGCACTTACCTGTTTAAGGTTATGAGGAACATGCTCAGCTTGATTGGCCTCTGGACACAGAGTGTCTTTAGGTACCTCACAGCTTAACAACTCAGACATAGTATGCCCCCTTAATACCAGCCAGGCAAATAATCAGCACTAGAAACTGCCTGGCTTTGGTGGAAACAGCAAACCAGTTTGATTTCTCCAGAGACATTCATTATGTTATTTTTTTTCCTGCCATCAATAATGGTCCGTTTTTATTTCAGTCTCCCTGTTTGTTAGATAACATGATCTCTTCACCTATTGGACACTTGAACTTATGAATTGACAATTCAATCAACACTTCACTCTGTAAAACTACCGCTGACTCCTTAATTGGGATTCCTTTCAAATGGCAGATAGTAAGCTCATCCTTATCCTCTATTTAGTCTTTTCGAGTAACTAGCAGACATTTTTTTTTTTTTTTTTTATAAAGTAAACCAATCACTCAGCACTCCTAAGAAACAATGGTTCTCTGTCAGGCCATCTTTCTGGCTTCATCAGGAGGGCTCTTACTAATCAGAATGGCTGTTTAAAGTGCACATTCTCTCATGATTCATCTTTCTCCTACGGCTACAGTATAAAGCTGGGCTGATCAATCACTTAGAGATGAATCCACATTTTCTCTCCTTGACTGAATATGTGGAAATGGGAATGAGTATGCATCAAATATTGACTACAAAGATAAGAAGTACATTCTGAAGAAATAATAATTTGTCTGTGTTATGCTCATGGCATCTTTAGTTCATCTATTTTGTCATTATTTGGCTGCACAAATCCCTTCTGAGAACATGCTCAGAATATGGAAAAATCATTTTGTGAATCTATCACACAAGTATATCTGGATAATCTATTCAAGCCCATTTTCTTGTGGCTTTTGAGATGGCCTCTCTCTTGTGGGAAGAAGCCAACATTTCTAACAGTTCTTCTTCCCATAAAGATGATTAGAAAGCCAATACGTTCTTCTCAGAAGCCCTTGTCTTTTCCTTCCAGTCCTCACAAAACACATTGTGCTGAGTTTCCCATTAATATAGGACACCATAAGCTCACAGAAGCCCAACCAGACCAGGTCAAGATCCACCATTGTCAATCTCTAAAGTCAATAGCAAGCAACAATGAACTTTCTCCAAGAGTTAAAGCACTAAGGTTCATAATGGTTACAGTCAGACATATAAGTCTGTGGAGACTTCTGCCTTGGGTCAAACAGCATAACAGACTTCATTTATATCCTCACCTGAAAGAAACAAGAAATGAGACAAATACAGAGAAGTAACGATTTTAAGATTGTTAGGTACTAAATGATCATGATCCCTGAGAAAGAAGAAATAAATAATACGCTCGTTCTTGTTCGCAGCCTTGACAGTACCTCCCAGGCTATAGCACAGAGAAAGTGGGAGAAGCCCAGCTAAATTGTTGAGACAAAGAGACAGAGGTGAGAAGTGGGAGAGACCAAGGTAGATAGTAGTGAGCAACCTCTCAGTGTGCAGAACATTGCTGATCTTCTGTTACACTTGAGCAAATTGGCAATTGATGGTTCCCAGAAAGGATCGGTACAGAGCGAGGTCCCACAAGCCAGCATGAAAATCTTGCCATTCACACAGTACTGGGTAGACTACATAGGACTGTCTCACTGCTATAGTAAAACTAAACAACAACAACAACAAAAAACATTAACCCTAGACTGAAAAAAAAATACACTGATCAAGCCTAACAAATATAAGTAGGAGATTTAAAAATATCAAGCTGTTTCCAAGTAACAAAACAATTTCCCATAACCAAATTCAAGGCTATTTATAGAAGCTCAAAAGAAGCCAACACTTAATGAGGTATATTTACAATATCTGTCATCCAATAAATATCAGACATCCAAAGAAAGAGAAAAATAAAATTCATCATTAAAAAGTAAAAACTGACTTGGATGTGAGAATTAGCAGTTGTAGATGAGAACGTTAAAGGAGCTGTTGTCGTGTTTCATGCTCCAAAAACTAAGTTAAAAAATAAGATATTTTAAATTTTTTACTCAAGTTGAAATTCTAGTAGTGCAAACTACCACTTCTAAAGTAAAAACTATCCTGGATAGGAATGCTAAGAGGAAAAAAATAAAATCAAATCAAACAAACTACAGAACAAAAGAGTAGAGACATTTGAAAACACACAAAGAAAAATAACCCACATGAAAATAAAAATAAAACAGAAATGATCAAAGAATCATTAAACTGTGGGATGAATTTTAGTCATCTCTCTCTCTCTCTCTCTCTCTCACACACACACACACACATATGCACACACAGAGATAGACAGAGAGAGGGAGAATTGACTGGAGTCACTGAAGAAACAGAAAGAAACATGTGGGGAGGGGTAGAACTTAAATGCATCAATAGTCCCCAAATTTCAAAATTCAGTAATCCAAGAAACTCAAGGGACTTCATGTCTGGAGGAAGAAGAAGGGGAAAAGAAAGGAGAAAGTGTGATGAAATTATAAGAGATACATAATATCTACTCAACATTATGATAAAACTTTTTAAAACTTTATAAGTACTTAGAGAAACAAAGATAAGAATAACACATTTTTCTTCACATGTAAAATAAACGAGAAGACAGAAGAGCAATACCACTAAAAAGAAAAAAATGAAAATAGCATCACTATAGATCTCTGTTACAATAGCATCTTTTAAACATATCCAGACATAGGGACGATAGGAGAGGTCACCTGAAGCCACCCTCAACACAGAAAATGTTATGCAAAGTCCTACAGGAAAAAAAAGCCAAATTATTTCACACAGAAATGCAGATCTGCATACACACACACCCAAAATGAACAAAGGATAGTGTATGAGTGCATGAATGCATTTACAAAGAATTTTCTTTGTAATCTTTGTTATTCGCCTTTAAAGATAATTAACAATTTAAAGCTTAAACTAGAAATGTAGCATAACATATGAAAATAATGCTGAAGATAATAAAAGCATAAAGACCAAGAAGATGAAAAGCAGTGTGCTATTATAACGTTCATATACTATGTTTAGAATGGTGTTTCATCACCTGAAAACAAAGGATAATAGACTATATTCAGACAACCATTAAATTAACAACTAATAAATGATCATGAGAAATTAAATCAAACCACAATCCCAAAGATGCAAAAGAAGGTAAGAAAGAGGAAAAGAGAAACAAAGAAGAAATAATTACAGATGAATAAAACCCAAAAGTGATGGACAGCCTGCCATGTCAGTATTCACATTAAGAATATACTATATAATCTACTAATTTAAAGAACTAGACTGTCATATTGGGTTAAAAAGCAAGACCCCACTAAACACTGAATGTAAGAAACACATGAAAAATAAATATGTAAACTGGTTAAAAGTGAAGTGTGGAAACAGAGGCTCTATTAATGTAAGTCAAAAGAAAGCTAGGATGTCTATATTAATATCAAAGGACAAAGTCTTTGATCAAGGATATAGAAAGTCCTCAACCAGAAGTAATGGAGTTCATCAGCAAGACACAATTCCAAAGGTTTATGCCACTAACAGTAGAGCTGCAGAATACATAAAGCAAAGCAGAGAGATCAGATTTAAAAAAAAAAAAAAACAACAAAAAAAACAAAGGCAGGATAATCCATAGGCTAATTGTATAGCATTCTTTTCATGTCAAGTGCACAGAAACAGTGAGGTTACAGACAACAATGTCAGCCAGATTGACTTAACAGATGTTTCTAGAACACCTTACTTGATATCACCACACTTTCTTTTAAAGCACATGCTCACAAAGTTATGCCGTATTCAAGCTCACAGAGGGAGCTACACTTCAACGGATTCAGGACAGATGAGGTATGGTTACTGAACTGTGGGGTGAAGGTCGAGTAGAAATAAAGGACATAAAGAACTCTGGGAAATCCCCAACTATTTAGAAACAAAGTGGCACACTGCTAGTAACCCATAGGCCAGAGGTGAAATGGCAAGGGGAGTTACAAAGTATCTAAACTGAAGAAAATAAAATCTCATCACGCTGAAAAATGTGGGACTTTGCTGAGGTAACATGGTTGGGAGAAATTTACACTATCAAACTGTATTAGAGAGAGAGAGTAGGAGGGAGAGAGGAATGTAAGGATAAACAAAGGGAGGGAGAGGGAAAAAAAACAAAATAATAATGATCAGAAGGGACAGCATGAAACAGAAAACAGAGAAAATTATGGAACCTAAAGATATTTTGAGATCAACACGTTGGTAAATATCTACTCAAACTCATCACAGGGTGGAGGGACCTACTAAAATGTAGAGGAATCAATCAAAGTCTGTCTTAAAAATT
The DNA here is from genome assembly GCF_030254825.1 of Meriones unguiculatus. NCBI lineage: Eukaryota > Metazoa > Chordata > Mammalia > Rodentia > Muridae > Meriones > Meriones unguiculatus. Next base: position 63,012,159 of record NC_083362.1, on the reverse strand, counting down.
ATTTTCACATCATCCTTTTTCTAGCAATAATTTATCAATGCTCTACTCATTTGTCTTTTTAAAAAGCCTAAAAGGGCTATGAGACAGTGAGACAGTTCCATGAATGAAGCACTCAGTGGAGAAGTGTAAGGACCTGAATTTGATGCCCGAGACCCTGTTACAAAGGTGAGCATGGCGGCATGCTGAGGAGGCAAAGGATATTCTCTGAGTTGACTCACCATCCCAAGGTGGATGTCTCCTGAAGAATGACACTCAAGGGTAACATCTGACCTCTGTACACCTGCATGCACACAGGTACCCATGTGAACACATGCTCACGTGTGCATACACACGGATACAAAGAACCCTGGAAGAGGGCATGTGTTAAGTATTTTCTCACAGAGATGAAAAATGGTAACAAACTAACTCAAAAATCCAATGAGCAAAGGTTATAATAAAAATGCAACTTCCCTTAATGTTCCAAGTAAAAGGGAGCCTCTTTAATGCACTAAAGTACATCCATGCAAAGCCTATAGCACACACGGTATTTAATGTTGAAGATAGGAGTGTCTTCTCTCCAGTATCTGGAAAACTATAAAGACATTTCATCAGTCCCAGGAAACCTTGTACAAGAGGTGCTAGGCAGGACAATCAGGCAAGAAATGGAGCCCTCATGTAAAACTCCCTCTTCTCTCTTTCTCTCTTCCTCCCTCACTTTGTATGTCTGTCTCCATGTGTGCACACTCGCATGTATGTAAGTGCAAAAAAGTTTTCTGTAGCATGAAATAATCAAGTATGACAATCATTGAAAGTACCATTATATGAATAGAATAAGACAAGCAGAGACATATCTGGATGCTAACTATTATTCAAAATATACAAAGGGTGCTAAAAAGTTAACAAAAGAAAACAATCAAATATTGAAAAAGTGGCAGAAGATGTGAACAGAAAGGTCCCCAAAGGATATGTACTATGTAGACTCCATGTCCTATTTCATCAGGAAAATAACAGCTAAGATAATAATGAGAGACCATTACATATCTCTCTTCGAGTGCCCCAAAGCCAAAAACACTAGCTATCATACATTCTGAATATGGAGGACACAGAACAGCAGAAGCACCCAGCCATTGCTTGTGGGAATGCAAAATGGTAACCAGGTTCAGAAAACAATTCGGGAGTTTCTCGAAGCACCAAAGCATATAGATGTTCATAACAGGTTTGTTCAAGACTGCCAAAACTTGAAAGCAACCAACATGTGCTTCAGAAGTCTGAATGGGCAGACTTGCAGCACATTGAAACAATGAACTAGTTGGGCTAGAACCAAATAAGCTATCAAACTAGAAAGGGGAAGGAGGAGCCGGGAGTGAGTTTTACTAAGTAAGAGAACTCAATCAAAAAGTAAGATTCCCATTTTATCTATTCCTCAGCCAAGAGGCATCTGGGTTGTTTTCCGGAAATTGTGGTGCATTTACACAATGGAATACTACTCAGCAATTGAAAACAAGGAAATCATGAAATCTGCAGGCAAATGGTGGGATCTAGAAAAGATTGTGCTGAGTGAGGTATCCCGAAGCAGAAAGACACACACTGTATATACTCACTTATAAGTGGATATTAGACCTATAATATAGGATAAACATACTAAAATCTGTACACCTAAAGGAGCTGAGCAAGGAGGACCCTGGGTAGGAGAAGCAATCCTTACTCAGAAAGGCAAATGGGATAGGTAATGGAGGAAGGAGAGAACAGGACGCAGGACAGGAGCCTACCACAGAGGGCCTCTGAAAGACTCTGCCCAGCAGTGTGTCAAAGCAGATGCTGAGACTCATAACCAAACTTTGGGCAGAATGCAGGGAATCTTCGGAAAGAAGGGGGAGTTAGTAAGACCTGGAGAGAATAGGAGCTCCATAAGGAGAACAACAGAACCAAAAAAAAAAAAGAAATCTGGCACAGGGGTCCTTTCTGAGAATGAAATCCAACCAACGACCGTTCATGGAGATTACCTAGAACCCCTGCTCAGATGTAGCCCATGGCAGCTCAGTGTCCAAGTGAGTTACCTAGTAAGGGGAACAGGGATTGTCTCTGCCATGAACTCAGGGGCTAGCTCTTTGACCACCTCCCCCTGAGTGGGGAGCAGCCTTGCCAGGCTACAGAGGAGGACAATGCAGCCAGTCCTGATGAGACCTGATAGGCTAGGGTCAGAGGGAAGGGGAGGAGGATCTCCCCTATCAGTGGACTTGGAGAGGGCCATGGGAGGAGATGAGGGAGGGAAGGTGGAATGGGGAGGGAATGAGAGAGGGGGCTACAGCTGGGATACAAAATGAATAAACTGTAATTAACATATCAAAAATAAGAATTTAATTAAAAAAGATTCCTATTGTATGGCATTCTGGAAAACACACTATGAAAAGAGTAAGATTTTTAAAAAATCAGGCAGTGTCAGAGTGAAAGCAAAGGAATAAATGGATAGATAGAGATTAGGTGGAAACAGAATTTTTGGAGCGATGAAACTATTTTATAAAACATTATAGTGATAGAAACTTGTCACAATATAACTCCAAAAGATGCCCAATGCTAGCAGTAAACACTAATGCTACCTGTGGCTTCGGGTAATAACTGTAGGTCCAGGTCATAGGCCCCACTCTGGTGTGGGATATTGACAGCTGGGCATGTTGTATGTATGCCCTACCATACGGGAATTCTTGTTTGTTGTGACTCTAACCTGCTCTAAGAGACACAATTACTTAAAAGTGCTTTAGGAAGGGATCATGAAGAAAATGGGAAGTAGCTGGAAGCCAGAGTGGTGAACCCCAGCGTTCACTATTATCCTTTACCAAAGTGAGTACCCCAACAGACTTGCATGTCTAGAGGACAAGATCGGAGAAAGGTACACTCTCTCTGAGTAGAGGGTTAGCCTTATCTCTGAACTCAAGGCCGAAAACCCAATTTTTAAGTCCCTTGTTCAAATTGGAGGCAGGCTCAGGACCAAGAAATACAGCTGCGTCTGCCTCTTTACAGTAATAACATCCCATAATATCTCAGGTAATGCCTCACCCACTGAATCCCTGATGGGTGAGCTACTCTCTTTGAACTATCTTCTTTGTACAGATAAACACATAGCAGTCAATAAAACATCCTATTGTTGGTAAGCAGAAACTCACTGGTAATATTGAATTTACCAGAAAATCAAACTGAAGAGTGTTATTATGCCTTGTTGTTCTAGCTGGTTTTGTGTTATCTTGACACAAGCTTGAGTCATCAGAGAGGAAGGAGACTCATTTGAAGAAATGTCACCAGCTGAGAAATGAAATCCAGCTGTAAGGCATTTTCACAATTAGTGGTCGATGTGGGAGGGCCCAGGACATTGTTGGTGGGGCCAGCCCTGGGCTGGCGATCCTGGGTTCTATAAGAAATCAGGCTGAGCAAGCATGGAAAAGCAAGTCAGTAAGCAGCACCCCTCCGTAGCTTGGGCAGCAGCTCCAGCCTCCAGGCTCCTGCCCTGCTTGAGTTCCTGTCCTGACTTCCTTTAGCGATGAACATATAAGCTGAATAAACACTTTCCCCCCAAACTTGCCTCTTGGTTATGCTGTTTCTTCACAGCGACAGAAACCCTAAGACACCTGTGGCAATGGCAAATGTGAATTGAACAGAAGTATGGGAAGGAGAGAGTCCACCAAGGCCTATCTGTGGGCCTCCCTTTCTTTCACGTCAGGTTAAACCAGTTGGTGATATTTTCTCTGAAAGCTTCCCACGCTGTGTTTCTTGTTTTCCAAGTCCCAGTCCACAGGGTTAACTGAATTGCCTGGAGACCCTCTGTAACCAGAGTTTTCTTGGTTATTGGCTTGGCTTTGTCTGCACATTACTCACTTCGTGCTCCACACAGCAGAAACCACACAAAAGGCAACCCCATGTGTTTAACAACGTTAAGCAAAGGCGATTACGGCGAGAGTGAAATGTGAAAGGAACATTCTTGAACAATTACAATCACACTGGCTTTATCTGCTCCTTATTACAAATTATTTCTTAAACCACATCTCTGATTCTCTCAGACCAAATGGATTATGGCCAATTCTTGATTCTTAATGTACAGTTCTGAATCTAAATCACCTGCCCTCTCCCCAACCTACCCCCAGTGCTCAGCCTTCCTCATAGCCAGCTCTGGACAATACTCCTTTCCAAATACTCCTTTCCAAAAGAGGTAAAGACCCCTGGTCAGATATTCAGATATGCACTCACAAAGGTCCGCATTTTGGGGTGTCCATCGAGTCAGGCGATGACGTACCTTATATACAGCTTCCTTCTCTTGTGCCCAGCGGAGACTGCCCTTCCTTCCAGCCCCAAAGCTGGCAGATCCATTTGTCTTTCCGGAGCCCCTACTTTTTTTTTTTTTTTTTTTTTCTGAGCACAGTATGCTGATTTCTGTTATCTGGCACTCACTTGAGCTTAGTGTATACTAATGATGAGTGTCCTCACCTGCTAGCTCATCAAATGAGAAACACCTTAATAAGCCCTCAGCCTTATCTTCGCATCTTTCGTGGGCCAAGGTAAGATATTCCTAAACAACCACTTTGGAAAACTATTTGGCAGTGTTGACAGAAGTTGAATACATGCACACATTAAGGCTCGGCCTTCTCTGTGTTAGGCGTGTACCCATCAGAGACGCTCACATATATTCAGCCAGATAAGAATGTTTCAGAATGATGCTTATGATAACATGTCAAAGAATTAACAGCAAACCAAACAGCCAGCCAGTGGTCCTCTCCAACAAAGTAGATCATGAATCCCAGCCACGTGATAGCAAAGAGAACGCGCAGACAATAATTACATACCACATTGTGAGCGATTTTCACCAACAGTGCTGAAAGAGTCTGACATGGAAGACTACAGGAGGTTCACCTGAATCTATACGGGGTGTAAAAACTGTAGTCGTGAGCTGTGATTCCGAAAACGGGAATAGCAACAACCGCTGCTGAGGAGTTGTTGAGTGGAGAGAGCGCAGAGTGTCTGGGACTCCGCTAAGCTCTGCGGCTTGATCTGGACACGGGGCTGGCTGTGCGGCTGCTCACTCATGAGGTTGTTCTCTAGGATGCATTCTTATCATTAGGGCCTGCTGAGCTGTTAGATTAGTGTCTTACATTTTAAAGAAAGACCTGAAGGAAGTTACACAATACAGTAAATGTACTTATGAGAACTTACTGATGGGTCTTTCTCAGATCTCCTGCTGCTCTCCAAGTATGTAGGATCTCCTCAAGGAAAGAAGGGGGAGGCAGAGAAAGAGCCATATCTTAAAGAAACAAAAACGGAACGTCACCATTTAATTTGATTTCGCAGATGAGAAACATTGGAATCAAGATCTTGTAGAGTACAAAAAAAAAATAATTCTCTGTAGATTAAAAAAAAATTTTTTTAATAGTAAAGTTAGATTAGAAGCCAGTCCCGATGACTCAGCCTGGCATTCTTGGACATAATGGGATTCTGCTGGATACAAGAACGTCTTGAAATTCTCTAAGTAATTGAGGCTTTTAAATTCAATATATTTTTCTTCTATCAGATATATAAACATTTTAACATTTTTTTGCATAATGTGAATGCTTCAAGGCCTGAGGGGATGACATAGTCAGTAGTAAAATACTTGTCATGTAAGCATGGTTCTTAAATTCAAACTCCTAGCACAAATGTAAAAAGCCCAGCACTGCGATGTGTGTCTGTCATCCCAGTCCTGGGGAGGCAGAGACAAGAGATCCCTGGAACTTTCTGGTCAGTTAGTCTCCCCAAAGCAGTGATCTCTAGGTTCACTCAATGACTGTCTCAAAGCACAAGATAGGGAGACAACCAATGCTCATCTCTTTCAAGCACACATAGGTGCTCATACATCCACAGACAGGTCAACAGACACATGTGAACATACGTGCGTACGAAAAACAGAGAAAATGCTTTTCGAATACTGGGTTCAATTGTACTACAGATATCCCGGCCACACCTAGAAGTCAATTCTGGTTGAAGCACAAGGTCTGGACCCAAATTCTTCTCACTCATCTGCCTTTTCCCTCACGTGCTGATCATCTGAGCATATTTATTTGCACATTCAGTGTGGTCAGCCAATCCAACTGAAAGCTGTGCATTAGACACCAAGGAACATTCCCATTGTTTTTATTCTATCGCTAGCACAGTGTTTGATTCAATCCCCTCCCCAAACCTTATGAAGTGTTGTGGATGTAAACATGGTTTTGTTTTAATCCCAGGTGTGGAGTGTAGGACTGATTCAGAGTCCACAGCAGCAAACTGTTTATCTCCTATGGGCTCTGAGAGGAGCTCTTTGCCAGGTGCAGAGAGTTTAAATCTGAGTTCTCTGGACAGAGAATAAATTCCAGAGCCCAGAGAGTGTTGGGGAGCTTTGAGAAAGAACAAGGCTGCTCCTGCTTCCCCCCAGCACCCTGCGGCTCCTGGTTGCTCTTGTGAGAGAAGAAGTTGAAGATCTCCTGAAACAAGGATTGGACTGGCTCCAAGGAACCCGACAACCCTAACCAGCAGGAAGCAGCTAAGACAACTGTGTCCTCTCTCCCACTAACCCTTCCTCTCTCCTACCTGGTGTTGGGGTGTTAGAAGGGGTTGGGGTGGAATAGGGAGAGATATAAGAAATATAAACAAGACTTTTTAAAAAGTACACCAACATAAAGTTTCCCAATCACCACAAGACTATTAATTTTTAAGACCACAACTAGGAGCACTGGGGTGATTGGCCTTTATTCATCCCAAGTGTTCATCCATTTGGTGGACAAATCTCCATTACTCCACGGTAATAAGCCCAGAGGCAGACATTCTGGCTGAAGTGTGATATATAATAATAGAAATCCTGAAGACTATGATTTAACACAGAATGTGCCAGAAAGATTGTGATGACTTTTCTCCAAAGACCTACTTCCCACTATTTAGCCAGAGGATCTAGAATAAATTGCAAAACCTCAAATCTTTACAGCTATCAAATAGGAATAATGATGATAACATCTGTCCCACTGCACTCAATTAACAAACAAAACAACTAATAGAATTATATAAAAATGATGATACTATGCTTGAAAAAATGACAATGACCAGTCAAGGTGACTTGGTTTAACCAGGGTGGTTATTATCATTGATATTTTAAGTTGATTACCTTACCGATTGGTTGATCGACTCATAGGGAAGGGGACTCAGAGCTCAGAATCTGATGCAAGCAATTCATTCAGGAACTGCTCCTAGGAGAGGTTGCACAGGAGTTCAGGAAACAAAACGAAGGGAAGAAAAGTGAAATTTCGTCTGAAGTCTAGCCACAGCCTGATGTCAATGGGAACCGTGGAAGCGTAAGGAGTGCCTTGTCTGGTCTCAATTAATGAGCTCAGCAAGTGCACTGCCGACCCTGTCTGTCGTTGGCTAAAAGGTGGAAAGGAAAGTGGGAGGCAGCTCTAGAAAGCTATGACACGTCTCTAACAGTTGAAGCAGAAAAACTCAGAAGCATAAAGTAAGTGAAAAAAAAAAACTGCTAGGGTATCTGGGCAGGCTACTGCAGCATTTTTTGAGCTGTGAGCGTGAAATCTGCCGCCAGCTCACCAGGTTCAGCGTCTACTGGTGTGAGCTTGTCTATTAGTATTCTCCCTACGCCTGCTTGTCTCAGACCCGTGTCTCCCGGACCCTGGCCTCCACACGTCAGTCCCCTGAGAATGGCTCTCAGCATGCTTTCTGGGAACTTCGTAACCCTGCAGACGAAATGGCTTTCCCCAGCCAGACTCTAGTCTTGGTTCTCCACTCCAGCAGCAAAGTTGGCACTCAGTTAGATAACAACTTCATTTGTGCAATCATAGGAGCCCCACACACTTTATTTAGACAAATACATACAACAACATTTTATTCACTCACCACACAGACCTATGACAGGATAAGTGCATAAGCGGTCACCAGAATAAAGCAATTGAAAACTTAATACTAAAATCTGTTGGACCAGGGAAATAACTTTGGACAAACACACCAGACAAAATAAGCAGTATCAAACCTGGCACATACAAACAATGAAAAAGGAATCAACGTTATGTAACAAAAATCAATTCTCCTCAACATAATTTATGTCGGTATTTTACATATAATAAAATCCTCCCTCAGCAGATAACTGATAAAGCAATAAAGCTGTCAGATGCAATAAACGGACTGCTTGCCTGGGCTATCTGGAAATGCTTCCATTCGGAGCAGGTTCCCTGTTATATTAGAACTACAAGAAGAAAATACTTATCAGTTGTAAGATAAGCCTGACAGGTACCTAAATCAACTGCCTGGGAAGACTGAAAATGCACTGTTACAAAAGATGATATTTAATTATATCACCCTGCATGTGAGATCTAATTGCACCTATTATGTGGCAGAAGCAGAAAAGGAGGGAAGTGAAATTAACTTCCGCTGAACAACAAAACAATTATCTATTATTGAAGATAAGGCAGGACATCCCCATTGTATCTTACGACTGGATTCATGCATCCAGGTTTCTGCTGATCCCTTTATATCTGCTTGACCTAAAAAGAAGGTCAACCCAGCCACTAAGCTGCGAAATGGCTGAAACTTCTTTATGTCTAGAGATAGCCACTGATGTGAGCTTTCGACATCTCAAACCCAACATAAATTTCTTCTTGCATTGGCTGTTTTTTTTTTTTGTTGTTGTTGTTGTTGTTGTTTTTTTCCTGTGCCCATCACCCTCCATCTCCAATTGCCTGTGCTAAATAATTTGGAGTTGTCATCAGTTCTTCTAGTACTTGCAAATTAATTTCCAAAATCCTGAGATCTAAAGGCCTGTCAGTTATAGGCCTGTTCTCCATTTTGGGGTTCCACTCTACTCTTTTCTTTTTTATAATATTCGTGTGCGTGTGTTTTGCATGCATGTACATTCACATGTGCGTGGTTGCACCTATGATATCTGTGTGCATCTGAATATGGAAGCCCCCAACTTGTCATCAACTGTATTCCTCAATTGCTCTCCATTTTGTTTATTTTATTTATTAGTGAACCCAGAGCTCACAAATTTCAGCTAGTCTAGCTAGGCGCCTTGATCCAGGAAACCCCTCTGTCTGCCTTCCAAGTGCTGGGGTCAAAGGTAGCTACTAAGCCTGCCTGATTTTTACATAAATTCTGGGATCCAAGCTCTAGCCAATCATCATGATTGCACAGCAAGTGCTTTTACGTGCTGAGCCATCTCCTTAACCCCGCCCCCATCACCCTATGTTGGGTCAGGCGATTTCTTATCAGACCTGTTTCATCTGCCTTTTGCCAAACTATGTGATCCCATTCATTTTGCTCCACAGGATACTTGGGAGTACATGGAAATCCCAATATTCTTATTTGATCTCTGTTGCTATGAAAAAACATTCCAACCAGAAGGAATTTAGTGGAACAAGAGAGTTTATTTCGGTTTATAGGTCCATCAGTGAAGGGAGTCAGGCAGGAAGTTGAAGCACAAACAATGGAGGAATATTCTTGCTGGCTGGCTGCATCACAGAGTCATGCTTGGCTAGCTAAAGGAATTTCACATGCAAAGACACAAATGTGCAAATGAACGTGAGGTGGTCAATATGGCTGGAGGGAAGGAGTGTAAGGCAGCAAAAAGGCGAACCACAGGGCAAGAGGTTCCTAGAGATGAGGCTACCAGAATAATACCATAGAAATGTTTAGCCGGATTTAAAAATAAACACATATGAATAACCCAAAGATCTGAAATCTGAGAAAGCCTTCAATATCTGAAAATTATTTTTGCCACTGTTCTTGGTGAACAACATCACATGCATTAAGGCCAAAGTGAAACCCCACACCCTCGTTTAAGCCTTCCTGCCAATCACACCCATCATTACCCTCCCCTGGCTTGCCACTACACTTTGTTCAAAACCCATCACAGCACAGGCTGCATTCAATTGTGAGTTGACATCTATGTCTCTATACTATTAACAACCCTTAGCAAAAGCTTCAAATCATCCACTGCCTAGCAAAGGCATCCCATCCTTAATGAGCATATTTTCTTCTATTGTATTAAAGTGTAATTTTTTCTACTATGTGAGGTGATCTTGAGGACAGTGTTGGGACAGACAGAGGTTGAGAAAATGGAATGAAGCCAAGTTCATTCAATGATATCTAGAGGCACCAAGGAAGATGTAAGGAGTTGCAAGGTTGAACACAGGCTTAAGTTGAAAGACCACAGATTCTTTCTAATGCAGATGGTGTTCCTTTTTCACAGCTATGCTCTATAAAGTTGACTCAGCAAAAAGCTATCTCTGTATATACATATATATATATATATATACATGTATTTATATGTATACATACACACACACACACACACACACACACACACATATATATATATATATATAACACTACATACCAGAGTGTCTGCTGATAACCTTTTCATCAGTCTACTCATGTTTGCTTTAGGTATATTTCTGTTTACCAATGCCTTATTCATTATATTGTTGGTTCATTAACCTTGGACCGAAGGTCTGTGATACAATGACTAATGACTGAGCCAAGTTTGGTCAACATACATATTTTTTCCATTGGAATCTTATTGTACTTAAGAACATGTAGACAGTGTTTCAACGCTTTGCTATTTTAAATTTTAAAAAATCACAGAAATGGAAAAGTGTGCCACTAAGTATACTTCAGGAAGGAAACAAGTTTTTACCATGAGAGCTGAAAAAGAAGAGAAGGCAGGAAAGCACGCAGGTTGTCACCCTTAGCTCTGTGTCACCCAGGAGTGTGGCATCATGGAGAATGAAATTCCGCCGGGTCTGTGCATCTGCGTACCCACAAGTGACCCCCGGCACACAGGTGAGCATTAGTTTGGGAATCACAAATGAATCTTAAAGCTGTTCTCTGGGTATGTGTGAATGCCCTCTGCGTTTGTCCACCCTCGGTGTGTGCAGGCGTCCACAGAGGCTAGAAAAGGATGCTGAAACCACACGCCTGGAGTTCTGCCCAGTCGTCAGCTACCATGTGATTGCTGGGAGCCGAAACTTTGACCTCTGCAAAAGCAGCAAACACTCTTAACCGCCGAGCCCTAACAGGTGAATTCTAGTAACTTTACAAGCATCAAAATATAAAGTCCGTAAATAATGGGGGCGAACAGGTCTTTAATGGTCAACCCTGTTTTAGAGAGTGAAAGCAAAGACCAAGTGTTGGTTTCACTGACATCATGCAGCTGATACAGGAAAAACTTAGAGTTTAAAACTGAGCCTCAAGATGATCAATCCTCATTTAGAAAGACAGAGGGGATGTGCATTGAACGTATGACAGGAGTCTACTGAGCGCATCTGAAAGACTCTAACTAGCAGTGTTTTCAAAGCAAAGACTCATGACCAAACCTTTGGCAGAGTACAGGGAATCATAAGAAAGAAGGGGAGTTAGTCTGATGGGGAAAGGATAGGAGCTCCACAAGGACCAAATATATCTGGGCACAGGGTCTTTTCTGAGACTGACATTCAACCAAGGACCATGTATGGATATAACCTAGAACCTCCAGTCAGATGTAGCCTGTGGTAGCTCAGTAACCAATTGGTTTCCCAAAGTGAGGGGAACAGGGACTATTTCTAACAGGAACTCAATGACTGGCTCTTTGGTCTCCCCACCCCCGAAGGGAGGAGCAGTCCTGTTAGGCCACAGAGGAGGGCTTTGCAGCCAGTCCTGAAGATACCTGATAAAACAGGATCAGATGAATGGGGAGGAGGTCCCCCCTATCAGTGGACTTGGAAAGGGGCAAGGTGGAGATGAGGGAGGGAGGGAGGGAGGGAGGGACTGGGAGGGAATGAGGGATCGGGACACGGCTGGGATACAGAGTTAATAAAATGTAACTGATAAAAATAAAATAAAAGAAAAGAAAAGAAAAGAAAAAAACAAACAAACAAAAAAAAAAAAAAACTGAGCCTCACTGCCTGGAAAGTGTGTTCTCTGCCCCCTGCAGGCTAACCATGACTGGCTTTTGAACAACCTAGTTAGGGCCTTGCCTACAGACTTGGGGTCATAACTTCAGTTTTCTTTTGTTGAAGTTATTCTCTGACCTGGGAGGACATTTAACATTCTCACCTCTCAGGCTCTATGTGGATAGTATTATTGACAGATTTCTTTCTTTGATGCTTTTCAGTTTGCTTTCAAGTCACTGAGAGATGATTTCAAGGAATTACACATTCTTCTTACTCAAGGTAAAATTCTTCCAAAAAGATAACTTATAAATCTTTATTAATCTGACATCTGAGAGTTTATTAATCATTGTTTCAATGTTAATTAGTAGAAACACAGTAAAGCTTTGGTGTCCTTTTAAGTATGGTCTATTGACTTGATTGACCTTGGATCTTTAAAACTGCAAGAGTATGTGCTTTCTTTGAGTTGTCTCACAGCTCTGGGATAGAGGAGCACTTAAAAGGGAGAAAGCTTGCACACAGAAGCATAGCCTGTGAAGTACGGCCCATGGGCAGTGGGAGGCTTGAAGGTCAATATGCATATTTCTAGACCTATCTCGTTTTCCTAGTAACTACAAATTAGTGAAAGTTACATGACTTCTCCATAAACTTATGATGGACAAAATGTTTTCCATAATATGCATTCCAATTGAAGTGCTTATCATAAATAAAATTACCTTAAAAATAATTTTGTAACAGTCTGAGGCTGAATTCGTAGAGGTGGTTTGGGCTAAATTCCTAGTGAATATATTCTGTCAACCTCTTCTAATTAATGTTCTCTTTAACTCTTTCAAGATCACGATAGCCATATGATTGAATTACAGAGTTAGATAGAGCAGCAACCAAAGAATTCTATCATAGTTTCTTGGAATCAGGTTGTACAAGGATAGTGAAATGAGATCAAATCAAACCCATCTACACTTCAGCTCCATCAAAATCAGAGCTTAGTGCGTCTCATCTTTGACTTTGAGAGGAACAAAAAATGAAAGAGAAAAATAGAATTCAGCTGCTAGTTAGAAAAGCAGTATCTTTAAATCTTTTGCAATTCATTTTAGCCAATGTTTGTCTCTGATGACAATTAAATTATATTGCTCATTAGCCATCTTCACTGTGGGTAGATCTCAAAAGCTACCAAGGAGCACAAAAGGTCAACATTTCATTTCATTCTCATTAGAATCAGAACCCAGTAACTTCATTTTCTCTGCTTAACATGAGCCAGGTGAAATTCTGTGTGCACTCAAATGACGGAGTCAAAAATTCCACACACTATGAAATTGTTCTGAGTGCTTCAGTACCTGAGTTTGCAAAACTTAAGTCTCATTATTCTAAAAACGACAAATGTCTGGGTCTTGTTTTGTTTTGTTTCATTTTAACTCTGGATGCTATCACAGGTTAACAAAATATTTGTATAATCGGCAGTGAGCACAGAGAATCCAACAGCTCATTAATGACAAGTTACTTTATGTGCGGGATTGTGCGGGGTTCAGATTCAGGGCTTAAGCAAAAGTATTTTCCTGTAACTTCTCTATAAATGAGCACATTAAAGTCACAGAAAGAACAATGCCTTCAACATAATTCATGGTTTTCTGAAAGCTAAATGACCCTTAAAAAAATTTCTTGGCCTCAAGATGTGATAAAAATGGAAGGGATATGAATCTTTACCATGCAGTAATGAATTGTAAATGGCTTGGTAATCCACATCCAAGGCTCATAGATCCTGTCCAAAAACCATCTATTCATATATCCCTACCATCCAACAATGGCTCCTTCTACTGGTATCTGAATTCTATAACAAATTGAAAAATTATTCAGATTACAAAAGAAAATGCTTTTCCTAAAATGAGCTTGGTATGTTTCTTTGTTGTTTACTGTATCTACTTTAAATTTCACTCTAACATCTCCAATGGTAAGCTGTAGATCAAAATGAATGCATTCTATTAGTCAGGCCGCTCCATTAACTTCACATTTTAACAAAAAAAAAAAGTATTCAATACTATGGCTTCCTGCTTCTCTCCCAGCAGGAGTGTCTCGTGGGTCTTGGAGTGTGCTCTGAATGGAGAATCCGCATCCATCTGGTCCCTAAGACATGCTGTCTGTCATTCATGCTTCTAAAACCCAGCGAACACAAGCCCATGCTCAGGACTCCATTAGACAGCAGCAGCAGCATGCCAGTGCTTGACTCCAGGTCTCACTGACAAAAAAAGAGGAGCTGTGAGATAGAGAGGGACCTTTTGGGCAAGAGCTCTGGGTGCCACTCTGGACTTCTAAGTCCTTCTGTTCCCTCTTGCCCTGGTCTCTGGTCATTGTGATGCTAAAAGGAAATCATTTTTGAGATGTCTTCCATTGTAGCTCAACTGGGTCCAGATGTCACGGGGCAGGCCTTGGCCACAGCCTTATAAAAAGCTCCACTGGGTTAAAGGTCCTCCTCTTTGGCGGTTGGCAACTTTGGTTTATAAATACAGTGCCACAGGCTGCATGTCCTTAGGCTTGAAGCTCTTCCTAACAACTACCTGGACGCCATAAACATGCTTCAGGAACAACTAAACCTTTGGGCAGCAGCAGGTCGACCCCAAGTGTGATTCAGCCACAGCAGGAGCAGCTTTGTGTCTAAGGACAGACACACTGGTTTATTCCTCAACCTGGTCATTAGGAGCAAGCCATCTCTCCTTGAGGTGAGTCTAGTAAGTACCCCAACCCCCCAGTCCCCAACCCTCCATCCCCAACCTCCCAACCTCTGCTGGGCCTCCGGGAAGCTTGATCAACTAAGTTACACAGATAAGAGGTAATGAGAAGGGAGAGGCCCAAAAGAGATATATACCAAGCCGAAAGTTAGTTTGGCATTAGGATTTATGTAACCTGAAAATTGTCATGAATTATTATGTAATATATATTTTACTTAAAAAAAGTATTTATTCCTAAGTACTTCTATGCCAAAAGCATAGGCACTGTTACATAAGGTACTCATGATAGCTCTCCCTCTGTTTAATAAAGCATACCTACCGGTAGGTCTTCTGTAATAAAAAGGAAAGCCCAAGGGCATCAGTGGGATGATAAACAAGCAATATCGGAGAAAAAGGAGTCACAATGCCTTGTGTTCCACCTTGTGACTGCAACATGATTTATGATTTGTTCCCTGCTAATAGACTTTTTTGTTGCTTCTACAAACTCACACACACACACACACACACACTTTTACAGCGTAAATCACAGCAGGTGAGACTTCCTCAACATAGCACACTGCTTTTCAACCTTCACAGGCAGCGGATGAATCATCAGGGGTTTGGTAGAAATGCAGCCTCTCAGTGAGGAGGTGAGGGACCTTCTGGGATCTTCCTGTTCTCGAAAGTTCCCAAGACTCCACAGCTGCCTCCAGTGCCCAGATAATAGGGTTATTTTTCTGTGGCAGTCTTGAAATGAGGGAGAGGTGAAGACTAAAAGTAAAAAGTAGGAAAGGAAAGAGCAATGTTTTCTTCTAACTGCATATGCTTCTGGATGCTTAAAATTCCCCTTAATGAGCGTGCTGCTTTGGTCACACATACACAGACACATGCACACACAGAAAAAAGTGGAAAACACAGAATAGGCAATAAGATTTAATAAGTAACAAGTGAAGGAGACTGTCTTTTTTCACTTCCTAGTAATGGGCAGGTAGCATTTATTATCACGTGGTAGTATAAATGAATTTTTGAAATATTACTTTAAAATTGCCTTTAGACATTCTTATTTTTCTGTTTCCCTGTCTCTGCTTCTGACTAACATCTTTCAGATCCTCCCTCCCCACCCCACCCCAGCCCTCACTGCTCAACCCCCCCCAACACCCACCCTCCAGCTCTACCTCCAACCCCCTACCCACAAACACGGGCTTTGGAATTTATGGAGCTTTTATTATCTCTGTTCAACCATCTGCCTAAACCTGCCCTGTGTCCAGCCTTAAAACTTCCCCTTTTTATAAAATGCAAAAATGGCAGTCTCTTCAGAAGGCTACAAATCTTTCACCTGTTGGGGAGAGAGTGGGAGATTTCCTGCTTGTGAGAACACAACTCTTTTTAGGGCCTTGGAAGAGTCAGGTATATCCTAATGGGACCCAGGAGTGGGCCAGCTGCCCTCAGCAAAGGCCGGCAAAAAGTCACTCACAGATTATCATTTCACCTGTGATGGCTGACTCCAGTTTTCTTCCTCAGTAGTGCTGTGTTGTCAGTCTGTCTTACTGAAAATGTCACTGTGGTTATCAGTATACAGAGGTTCCCGCCTTTGAGGAAGCCCTGCTCTCTGGAGGAACAAACCATACTATAACCAGAACAGACTTCCTATCTCCTTGGTTATTGGAGCCCTGTTTTGCTGAGGATGCCAGTCTCTGGATGGGCATTTACAGAAGCCGTAAATACCCTTAGATTTTTTGTGTACTTGGAGACACCTGTGTACATTCCTCTCATAAGCCGGTTCCGTAGGCTTAAGAAGCACATGGTCAGGTTCTCAGTATTCTGGTCTTTCAAATCCCCAGCAGAATGACCCATTGAGCTCTGCTTGCAGCACTCTGGGGTTTTTGCAGCCCATGTTTCAAACTCTCCCACAAATCATTTCCTTTTGGAGCCCTGCTCTGTGGTGGATTGGGTTTTACATGGCAAATGCAATCCAGCATTCTAATTTCCCTGAGTCTTTGAATCCCTTCATCATCATTAAGGCAAGAAATACCAGACATCTCCAGCTCAAACCCAGTAGGCCACCTTTTGATCCATACTTCAGTAAGCCAATCAAATAAATTATTGACACCCTTTTACCTATGTGAGCTACAACCTTAAACCCAGAATCTCTTCTCTATGGGCCCATATCAATAAACTCACCCTGATTTAGATGTATATACTCTTTCCACTTTTACCCACAGCCTTAAAATCCATCCCTACACATTTCCCAGGCTAATACTTGTATGGATAAAAAAAATTAAGTTCTTCGGGGGGATATGGCACCACCTCATGGGTCACACTTTCTGCCTCACGTACAGGGGTTCTGCTTTGCCTTGAGTCTGGCTATAGGTCTAGAGGCAAAGATGCTTGGGAAATGAGGGACATCAGCATTGTCTTCTAGACATCTCCTTCCAGGAAGGCCATCGCCTGGCCTACAGACAATGCAGTCAAGGGCAGGGATGGCAAGTAGTCTAGTGGGTAGGGGTGGGGAGCCATTCCTGCTAAGGGTAGGTCACAGATTCTAGGGTTTAATGCCCTCAGCCTCATAAGGCTCTTCTCATGCATTTTCATAACAACTTTCAAGATCTCTCTCTTTTATAACTAGTGTCCTCACTGTTAAGTTCTGCTACCTTTCAAGGCTGGGACTTTAAACTTGTGCTGTAAGTAAACCAATCACAAGACAGAGGCTTGAGTTTGGGTTTGGTAACTTGAGTCCTCTGCCTGCTAGAAAGATTGTCTCCCAAGACACACTTAGAAAACATTAACTTGTTTTCACATACCTGAACTTGGGACATTTCATCTCTGAGCTCACTCTTTTTGTTGTTGTTGTTAATGTGTCCAGAGATACTAGAATCAATGATCATATTCTTTGCTTTTCCACAAATGGCTAAAAGTTTTATTTATAGAGTACCATTTTTTTTTTGAGCAGAAGAGGCTTTTTTGTCTTTTTATTTTTTCTTCACATTTATTCATTATATATCCCAATTGAAGCCCCCTCCCTCAACTTCCCCAGTCCCATCCTCCCTCTTCTCTTCTCTTCATCCCCTTCCCTTAGTCCACTAAAAGGAGGAGTTCTCCACTATTGCCATCTGCCTATAGGTTTTTAAGTTTCATCAGGATTGCCTGGATCTTCTTCCTCCATGGCCTGGCAAGGTTGCATCATCAGGGGTGAGTGATCAGACAGCAGTAAATTGAGTTCATGATAGAGGCAGCCCCTGATCCCCTCACTCAGAGATCCACATGAAGACTGATCTGCCAATCAACCACATCTGAACAAGGGGTCTAGGTCCTCTCCATGCATGGTTCTCTGTTGGTACACCAGTCTCTGCAGGAGCCCCTCAGCTCAGATCCTTTAGCTTTGTTGGTCTCCTTGTAGGGCTCCTGTCCCCTCCATGTCTCTATATTCCCACACCCATCTCTTTCTTCATAAGACTCCCTACGCTCTGCCCAAAGTTTGGTGGTGAGTTTCAGCATCTGCTTCCATCCCCTGTTGGGTGAATTCTTTCAGAGGAGCTTCTATAGTAGACTCCCATCCTGTTTCCTCTCTTCCACCACTTCTGGTGTCTATTCTGTTTGCCATTCTGAATGAGATTTAAGCATCCTCCCTAGGGTCCCCCTTAGTGTTTAGCTTCTTCAGGTCTGCAGATGGCTATCCTGTATTATATGGCTGATGTCCACTTATAAGTGAGTGTGTACCATGTCTGTCGTTCTGTTTCTGGGTCACCTCATTCAGGATGATGTTTTCCAGTTCCATCCATTTGCCTGCAAATCTCACATGCTGGAAAGGATGTCAAGAAAGGGGAACCTTCCTCCATTGCTGGTGGGAGTGCAAACTTGTACAACTACTTTGGAAAGCAATCTGGCACTTTCTCAGAAAATTGGGAATTGCACTACTTCAAGATCCAGCTGTACCACTCCTAGGCATATACCCAAAAGATGCCCCACCATTCAACAAGGACATTTCTCAACTATGTTCACAGCAACTTTATTTGTAATAGCCAGAATCTGGAAACAACCTAGATGAGCCTCAATGGAGTAATGGATACAGAAATTGTGGTACATCTACATCCTCCATAGAGTCCTCCTTAGTGTTTAGCTTCTTTAGGTCTGTATATGGCTGTCTTATTATACGGCTAATATCTGCTTATTAGTGAATGTACACCATGCCTGTCTGTTTCTGGGTTACCTCACTCAGGACGATCTCTTCTAATTTCATCCATTTGTCTGCATATGTCATGATTTCCTTGGTTTTTGCTCCTTTACAAGAGGTAAATCAGCAGTTTCAAATGCATTTCTCTTACACGGGTCTTCAACCATTTCACACTATGATCAGTACTCTACTTTCTACTGGAAGAGTCCTTAATAACGGTAAGGTTTCACTTAGCTGGAGAGCTAGCTGCAGATAACATCAAGTTCACTAAGCAACCATAACTGTTCTTAGCCCCATACTTAGTAATAGTCAAGATTCTGTAGAGGAACAGAATGGATTGAATGAATATACATTACCCAGGGGGCTTATTAGATTGGCTTTCCTGATACAGGCTGGGTGGTTCAACAGGTAGTTTACATGTTGCAGACTCTAAAAATCAAGAATCAAGGCTGGATCCCACAGTAGTCCCAGTCTCACAGTGAATGCCTGAAGGATCCCTGAAAAGCTACTAGCTGTCTTCAGTCTATGTGGAAAGGCCAAAGAAGCTGCATTCTGAGGTCAGGGAAGGATGACAGCAATAAACAGTAGTAACATAATAGAGGCACAACAGGATACATGGGTTAGCAAACCAAAGCAGCCTTCCTTTTCTCTCAAATCTCTTTACACCGGGGTTATCACTAGAAAGCAATGTTGTCTCTTGGAAAGGGTCTTCTCCTAAGCTAATACTTTCATGAACTACTTTCACAGATTGGTATCGCTTAACTGTTTCCAGATCTTATCTAGTTGGCAACTAAGACTAATCATCACAGTAGGTAGTGGAGGGGAGTATCTAATTTGTAGAAATGAAAGCCCACAAGAAATACAAGAATCAAAGGAAAGATTCAAAATGATTTTTGAGCTGAGGGTAAAACTGGGTTGACCTTAATGATCACTCTAACCAAAGTAAACACTGAGGCCAGTAACTAATTTGAAGATGTATTTGATGCATTGACTGATGATACACAGCCTAGAGAATACCACTCAAATTTGTGTCTTCCTTTGAGTGTCTCATGTTGCACAGAGGCTCCTCAAATGAATTGAGTCTGGGTGGATCACACAAATACTTCCCCCTCCTTTAGCCAGCAAAGAGATGTTGCCAATGACCAGAACTTAGGCAATGTAAAAATCAGTCATTACTTAATTTATTTCAAGATTGGTTGGTACTTCATCAGTTAAAAGAAGACCCAGGAGGAAGATAACATCTTATAATTTACAAACTGGAGCACAGAAGCTCAGTGGAACCCTAAAAGATGCAAAATGATGACAGACATACTTCTTTTAAATGAGTGTTAAGATCATTCCCCTGGCTATAAGAATCCTCCACTGGAAAAAAAAAAAAAAAAAAGGAAGCTAAATAGTAGTGTGTGTGTGTGTGTGTGTGTGTATGTGTGTTCGTGTGTTTTAAGTAGTCACATGATGTGTAGACAACTATAAATCTTAAATAAGGAAATCATAGTATACCAGTTGCTTCTCTTCAGGCTTTCCGAAGAGTGATGCATAACACAATGATATCAGCACACAGAGTAGAGCACCACAAGGCTAGTCAGGAAGTGCTACCACTATGTGTATCCCAAATAGATGAACTTCAGTAGATGGATGAAGTCATGAGCCTAAGTTAGACAATCTCAGATGTTCATATCCCATTTTCCTCCCTAGACTACTCTTGTTTCCATCCTCTCATTATAGACTGTGCTCACTCGGGCAATATGATCACCATTGAATAATTATATCATAAAAGAATTATACCCAGCAACCTTTTCAGCTTCACTAGGAGACATCGAAACTGGCAACTGGCTTCCAACCAAAGATGCTACATGCTGAAGTAGCTGCAATAAACTGAAACCATTAGGGCTATTTGCAATCTAAGTGGATGTGTCTTTGTTAAAATTTGATGTTTATTTTTAATATGATTGCCTGCCCTTCTCTATTTGAACAGCTCATTACACCTTAAATATAAACCACATGTGCACTAGAGCATTTGGGTAATTTTCTGGGGCAAAGAATTTGGGCTATGCTCCAACACAAAAAATATATTACTTTAATATTTATTTGCATCTGTTTGGTATTGTCATGATCCATACAGGACTGAATCATTTTGCCTTCCTTTTAAAAAAATGTAAAAGGAAGAAAGCTCTGTTCACAGACTACTTGTAGTCAAGTGGATTTGAAAAGCTTCATTAGCGATTCGGGGAATCTTTGCAGATATTAGCATTGTGAGCATTGATGAAGAATAATGTAACGAGCAACGAGCTTTGAACAATACTGCGGCTGATTTGGTAAAGCTATGTTTTGGGCTCAAACAATAGGACGTTTGATCAAATCAACCACAGAGAAGGAAATGGTATGGCAAAAGAGAAGTTTCTAATTGAGACAGACAATGAACTATGCATCAGAAACAGCTGCAGGGGAATGGTCCCCACTCCTGAATCCCCACATCAGACCACCACAATTTTGATTCCTAAGATGACCAGGTGCCTTTACATCTGTGTGATATATTTAGAAAAGAAGACAAATCAGACAGCATTTTCTATTCATAATGTGCCTTCTTAAAGGTTGTTCTTATTAATTTCATTATCTGTCTAACATGTGCAAATAAGGACAGCTTGCTCAACAATGAGATGTTTTTTTATAAGCGTAAATGTGATACATTTTCTCCATTTTCCATGCAGCAGGATGTGTACCCTGCTTCTATAATGACACTTGACATTCGATGCTATGTTAAAAGAAGCTCAGAAACATTATTGCTCTAAATAAAGTGCTTGAATTGAGCAAAGAATGCTGGCAGAACAAAGACCTCAAATGCAGTGACTCAACATAGTATGATTAATGTGGTGCTCACGGGGGATGCCCAGCACAGGACAGTGATGGAGAGGTGTCCTAGGTGGGTGACAACATCACCTTGTAATATGACCTTGACTATGACCACAGGATATTCAAGAGTGCCATACCAGGATGGACAACATGCCAGCGTATGCTGACCATTAAACGTGCACTTACTAGGATTATGTTGAGTCACAGGGCAATGGACAGAATGGTCATATGCCCCCTATAAGAGGGCATTAGGAAATGTAGAGGAACAATAGATTTGGACATTACTGTCCCTGTCATAGCACTTCTTTTTTCTTTCTTTTATTGAAAAATAGCTTTTTGTTCATAACATATATCTTAATTAGGGTTTCCCCTCCCTCTACTCATTCTAGTTCCTCCAATCTAGATCTGCCCACCTCTTTTCTGTCTTTCATTACAAAGCAAACAGGCTTCTAAAAAGTAATAATAAAATACAATTAATATAATATAATAAGATAAAACAAAAACTAATAAGAATAGCACAAAACAGAATGGGAAAAAATTAAGAAAAGGCACAAGAAACAGATATGGATTCATTTACCCATCCATTCACACACTCGTAAATCCCATCAAAACAGGAAACTGGAAGCCATAATAAACGTGTAAAACAATCTGTAGGGTAGAAGGGGGGGGGGAGAAAATTTTATATAAATAAAATTAAAATTTTTTAAAATTAATTACAAAAATAGGGAGAAGCCCTGAAATGACCCTATGAGACAAGGAACCTCCAATGATGCCACTGAATTAAATTTTTGGTGGCCAAGTACTGCTGGGCCTGCATTCTACTCTTAAGAATAATTTGTTTCCCGGTGATACTCCTTGGAGAAAATTAAATTTTCATTTGCAAATGACTATCAATCAGAGATTGCTTCTGAGTTATGGTTGGGGTATGTGTCCATTTCTCCCTGCAGATCTGGTGCAGGCCCTGTGGCTGCTGCCTCTGTGAGTTAATATGAGCTTTGATCACATTGACATAGAGGGCCTTGTTTTCTTGGTATCCTTCATCCCTTTTGGCTTTTACACTCTTTCCACCTTCCTTTCAGCAGATTTCTCTGAGCCCTGAAGGAAGGGATTAGATAGAGACTTCTCTTTCAGGGCTAAGTGTTGCATAATGTCCGGCTGTGTTTGTTCCCATCTGCTGCAAAAGGAAGCTTCTCTGATGATGGTTGAGCAAGTCACAGATCTACAGATCTAATGCACAATGTCATTAGGAATCATTTTATTGCTAGGCGTTTTGTTGTTGGTAGTGTTTTAATTTTTAGAACAGTAGTATTTGGTTTTACCCCGGGTCTCTGAGTTATCTAGTCTTAGGTTGTTGGTCACTCAAACAGTTCTGTGTATGGGTTCCATTTCATAGGGTAGGCCTGAAGTCAAGTCAGACATTGATTGGTTATTCCTACAAGTTATGTGCTTGCATTATGTTAGTATATATTATAGACAGGATACCACTGTAGAGCGAAAGGTTTGTGGCTTGGTTGTTGTTTAATTTCTCCTTTGGTAGTATGCAGAGTTTCTTCCTGTACCAAAGACACTCGAATGAAGGGGAGAAGACTGTAGAGAGGCACCAGCTCAACTTCTCTAGGTTTAATGAGTTGTGTAGGTGTCATCTTCAGCAATAGGGCTTTGCTGTCAGTTTGTAGAGAGCAACCTATAGTCTTGGCAATAGCTGGGGTTGTTTTGGGGTTCCCATGGGACCCCTTTGGACAACAGCTCAATTAGATGTAACCCAATCCCAGTACTAGGAACCTCAATTGGTGACAAGATGCCCAGTTGGGGCTTTGTCTTTCACAGTATTTAATGATGTCAGTTAGATAGCCTTCATATATGTATATATTTTAGGAAACTAGTACTGAATTATTTTTCTATACTACCCCATATATGGCCTCTTTCTTTTTTTTTTTTTTTTTGCTATCTCACCTCATATTTCCTCTTTCATTACCCTCTTCCCTCCTCCTTTCCACTTGATTCTCCCATTTCAGTCATCCAGTCTGAGCTATATATTCTATTTCTTTTTTCTAATGAGATCTATCTGTACCTGCCAGTCCATTCCTCCAAACCTAACCTCTGTACATCTATGGATTGTAGCTTGGTTCTGAATTTCTTAACAGCTTATTATATAAGTGAATGCATGCCATGTCTCTCTTTTTGTGTTCCTTAGGATATCACTTAGGATATTTTTTCTAGTTCCAACCACTTACCTGCAAATTTCATTATTTTTAATGGCTGAATAATATTTCATTGTGTAAATATTCCATATTTTCTTTATCCATTCTTTTATTGAGGGACATCTAAGTTCTATAAATAGAACAGCAATGATAATGATTAAGCAAGTGACTCTGTAGTAGGGTAAAGTGGTCTTTGGGGATATGGTCATGAGTGGTATTGCTAGGTCTTGAGGTAGATCAATCCCCATCTCTCTGAGGAACCACCACACTGATTGACATGGTGGTGTACGAGTTTGCAGTCTCACCAGCAATTGGATGAGCTGTCCTCTTGCTCCACATTTTTGCCAGCATGAACTGTCATTTGTTATACTGATCTTAGCCATTCTGTTGGGTGTAAGATAAAAATCTCAAAGTAATTTTAATGTGCATTTCCCTGGCAATTAAGGGTCTTGAACATTTCTTGAAGTGTTTCTCATGCATTTGAGTTTCCTCTTGAGAATTCTCTGTACCCAATTGCTAAAAATGGGTTATTTGTTTTCTTGATATCTACTTTTTGAGCTCTTTATATATTTTAGATATTATCTATCTATCAGATTAGTAATTGGTAAAAGTCTTTTCTGTAGGTCTGCTGCTTTGTTTAAATAATTGTGTCCTTTGGTGTACAGAAGTTTTTCAGTTTCATGAGGTCCTATTTATTAATTGTTGATCTTGATGTCAGTGCTAATGGTGTTCTGTTTCAAACTTTGTCTCCTGTCCCAATGAGGTCAAGGCTTTTGCCCACTTTCTCTTCTGTTGGGTTCAGTGTATCTGGGTTTAGGTTGAAGTCTTCTATCTGCTGAAGTTAAGTTTTGTGAAGGGTGATAAGTATGGATCTAGTTTGATGCTTCTATATGCAGTCATCATGTTAACAAGCACCATTTATGTAAGATGCTGGCATTTTTCCTGTGTGTGTTCCTGGCTTCGTTATTAAAAAAACATGAGTCCATAGGAGTATGGATCTGTGTTTTTTACTGGATTCCACTGTTCAATGTGTTTATTTTTGTGCCAATACCATGGTGTTTTTATTACTATCACTCTATAAGACAATTTCAGGGTGGTGATGATGATACCGCCAGCACTTCTTTCATTATCCCAGATTGTTTTTAGCTCTCCTCGGTTTTTTGTGTTTCCATATCAATTATCTTTTCAAGAGCTGTAAAGAAGTGTGTTGAAATGTTGATAGGGATTTCTCTGAATCTGTACATTGCTTTTAGTAAGATAGACATTTTTACTATATTAATCTAACTGATCCATTAGCATGGAAATCTTTCTATCTTCTGATATCTTCTTCAATTTCTTTCTTCAGTGTCTTAAGGTTTTATCATACAAGTCTTTCACTTGCTTGATTAGAGTTACCCCAAAATATTCCATATTATTTTAGGCTTTTGTGAAGGGTGTTGTTTCCCTGATTTCTTTCTCAGTCTGTTTGTCATTTGTATCTAGGAGAAATATTGTTTTTTGTGAGTTAATTTTTTATCCAGCCACTTCACTGAAAGTGTTTATCATCTGCAGTACTTTCCTGGTGAATTTGTTAGGGTCAGCAAATAAATAAGCTTTGACTTCTTCCTTTTCAATTTGTAACCCTTTAAGCCAACTGTCTTATTGCTGTTGCTAAGAATTCAAGGACTTTATTGAATAGGTTTGGAGAGAGTGGATAACCTTGTTTTGTTCCTGATTTTAGTGGAATTGCTTTGAATTTCTCTTCACTTAAGTTGATGTTGGCTGTGTGCTTGCTGTAAACCGCCTTTATTATGTTGAGGTATGTTTCTGATATCCCCAGTCTCACCAGATATTTTGTCATGAAGGTGTATTGGATTTTGTCAAAGGTCTTTTCTTCATCTAATGTGATAATTGTGTTATTTTTGTCTTTCAGATTGTTTCCATGGTAGATTACATTTATCAGTTTGTGTATGTTGAACTACCCCTGAATCTCTGGAATGAAGCCTACTTGATCATTAAGAATTATAATTTTGATATATTCTTAGATTTAGTTTGCAAGAATTTTATTGAGTATTTTTTATTGCTGTTCATAAGGAAAATTGGTCAGTAACTTTTTCTTTGTTGGATGTTTATGTAGTTTGGGTATCAGGGTAATTGGGCAGTGTTCCTTCTGTGTCTATCTTTAAAATAATTTGAGGAGTATTGGCATAGCTTGTCTTTGAATGTCTGGTGGAATTTTGAACTAAAACCATCTGAACCTATGCTTTTGTTGTTAGGAGACTTTTAATAATTTCATCTATTTCACTGGGGGTTATTGGTCATCTCAAATTGCCTATCTGACCTTGATTTAACTTTGGTAAGTGGTATATATGGGAAAATTATCTTTTTCTTTTAGATTTTTTAATTTTGTGGAGTAGAGGTTATTAAAGTATGTCCTTATGATTCTCTGGATTTCTTTGCTGTCCATTGTAGTATTTCCTTTTCATCTTTAATTCTGTTAATTTCATATTCTCTATCCACCTTTTTGTTAATTTGGGCAAGGGTTTGTCAATCTTGTTGATTTTCTCAAAGAAATGGCTGTTTCATTGATTCTTTGTAATTTCTATTTCTCTGATTTTTGTTTTTCTATTTTATTGATTTCACCTTAAGTTTGATTATTTCTTACTGTATATCCCTTTTGACTGTGACTTCCTCTTTTTGTTCTAGTGTTTTTCGGTATGCTGTTAAGTTAGTAGGATGAGAATTTTCTAGCTTGTTGTTGCTGCTACTGGTGGTGGTCATCTTTGTTTCATTTCTTTCTCTTTTTTTTTAATGTAGGGACTTACTGCTATGAAGTTGCTTCTTTGAACTGCCTTCACTGTATCCCATAAGTCTAGGTATATTGTGTGTTCATTTTCATTCAATTCTAGAAAGTCTTTGATTCTTTTTTTTTAAGTTCTGTCTAATTTTTCTTTCAGTAGAATGTTGTTCAGGTTCCAAGAGTTTGTAAGCTCTCTGTCATTTCTGTAGTTGATTTACAGATTTAATCCATGGTAGTCAGATAGGATACAGGATGCTTTTTTAATTTTCTTTTATCTGTTTATACGTGTTTTGTGTCTGAATATGTGGTCAGTTTTTAATACTTTTCCATGAGTTAGTGAAAAGAAGATATATTCTTTTGGTTTTGGGTAAAATGTTCTGTAAATATCTGTTAGGTTCATTTGGTTTATACTGTGTTATCACCAAAATTTCTCTGTTTACTTTTTGTCTAGATGACCTGACTATTGGCAAGAGTCCTCACTATGGGAGGTATTGAAATCTCCCACTTTGATTGTGTGAGGGTCAACATATGATTTAAGCTGTAGTGACATTTCTTTTGTGAACTTGTCTGCCTTGTGTTTAAAACATAAATGTAAAGAACTGCACTGTATTCTTGGTGGATTTATTGTTTGATAAGTATGAAGTATCATTCTCCATCTCTTCTGAATAGTTTTGTTTTGAACTCTGGCTACACTAGCTTACTTCTTAGGTCCGTTTGCTTGAAATACTATTTTCCATTCCTTTTACCCTGAGATGATGTCTATCCTTCATATTAAGGTACGTTTCTTGGATGCAGTGGAATGATGGATCCAGTTTTTGCATCCATTCTGTAACTTTGTGTCTTTTAGTGGCATAATTAAGACTATTGATGGTCAGAGAGATCAATTAGCATGTTTGTTGATTCCTGCTATTTGTTATTGTTATTGTGTTATTGTGGGTTTTTTCCTGTCTTTTCATTTGGTGAAATGGGGTTATTTATTTCTTGTTGTTGTGGGTTTTGTTTTGTTTGGTTTGGTTTGGTTTGGTTTGGTTTGGTTTGGTTTGGTTTTGAGTGTGGCTAACCTCTTTTGGCTGAAGTTTTCCTTCTGGTACTTTCTGTGGGACTGGATTTGTAGGTAGATAATACTTAAATTTAGTTTTATCATGGAAAATCTTGTTATTCCATCAGTTGTGATTGAAAGTTTTGCTTGGTATGGTAGTCTAGGCTCTCATCTGTGGTCTATAGAACATCTGTCCAGACCCTTCTGGCTTTTAGAGTATCCATTTGAGAGGTAAGCTTATTCTAATAGGTCTGCTTTTATTTGTTACTTAGGGTTTTTTTTTCCCCTTGCAGATTTCATTGTTCTTTCTTTATTCTGTATGTTTTGTGTTTTAATTATTAATATGCCTAGGGGGGATTTACTTTCTGGTCCAGTTTCTCTGGTGTTCTGTATGCTTCTTGTACTTTAAATTAGGAAGTTTTTATTTGATTTCATTGAAAATATTTTCTGGGCCTTTGACCTATGTTTCTCCTCCTTCCTCTTTCTCATCATTATTAGATTTAACATTTTCTTTGGCTGAGTTGTCCATTTCTTTTATCGTGTCTTCAATGCCTGAGATTCTCTCTTCTACTCTGTCAGTGAGGCTTGCCTCTAAGGTTCCTATTTTAGTTGGTAAATTTTGGATTTGCAGATTTCCCTCAGTTTGGGTTTTCTTTATTGATTCTATTTTCATTTTCAAGTCTTGGATTGTTTCATTCATTCCTTCCACTGTTTATGTTTTCGTAGATTTCTTTATAAGACTTATTTATTTCCTCCATTAGGGCCTCTAGCATATCCACAAAGGCTATATTAAAGTCTTTGCTTGTGCTTCAGCTATGTTACAGTTCTCAGGACCTTCTGTGGTAAAGTCACTGAGGTGGAGACATGTTGTCTTGGCTGTTATTGACTGTGCTTTTACATTGGCACCTAGGCATTTGGGTTTGGGATGATTGTAATTCTCAGTGCTGATACTAGATCTTGTCTTTGTTGAATAGGAGAAAAGAAGAGATCTTATTAGTCCCCTGGAAACAGGGGGAGGGGGGTCAGAGAGGGAGGAGAGGCCACAACAAGTAGTGTGTTACAGAGCTGAGATTGAGGCTGGAGGACTGGATATGAAGGAGAGGAAGGAAAGGAGAAGGAAGATGTGAAGCTATCCAACCTGCTTCACTGGACTATTTGCTTCTCTGACAGGCTTGGCTGCCTCGTTCCTAACATTGGACACTAGGATAATGTGATGAATGGGGAGAAAGAAATCTGAAGAGGAAGTTCTGCGTGACCCGCGGATGTTTAGGGAAGAGGAAAAGGGGTGGTCACAGCAGACAGATTGCTATAAAGCTGGAGATGGGGAAGATTTAAAGGAAAGAAGGAAGAGGTGGAAATCTACATTTAGCCTACTTGCTTCCTGGGCTGGAGTGGCCCCCACTTATAATCTATATATTACAATGTTCAAATGTCCAGATGAATAGTCTCCTTCAGCAGAATATTTTGTGATGAGAGTCAATGTAACCTCTTTATCCATTACCAAATAGTGTGTATGTCATGAATCCAGTGTTAATTTCCTATGGACTGAGTATGACTGAAAAGGGGTTGTAAGGTGAAGCTATGTGTGACTCACAGACATCATCTTTCTACTATGTTCTCTTAGATATGGAGGATTTTTTTATTTCCAAAAGTGGGTTCTTAGAATGTATCTAGTGCTCCTTTCTGTACAAAGACACGTTGTGATGGTTTGAATGAGAATGGCCCCCGTGTGTTTATATATTCGAATACGTAATCCCTAGTTGGTTGAACTATTTTGGGAAAAATTAGGAGATATGTCCTTGATGGAAGAGGCATGCCACTGGGAGTGGTATCGTGGTTTTAAAAGCCCATCCAAGCCCAGTGTATACCCCCTTCTCTCTCCTCCTCTCTTCCTCCTTTCTCTCTGTGTCTTTGTCTCTGTCTCTGTCTCTGTCTCTGTCTCTGTCTCTCTCTCCCCGCTCAGACTTGTAGGCCAGATGTAAGCCTTCAGCTACTGCTCAAGCACCATGCCTACCCACCTGTAACTATGATTCTTTCTGTCTTTCTATTATGGTCATGGACTCACCCTCTGAAATTGAAACCAAGCACTCAATCAATTAATTGTTTTTTTTTTATAAGTTGTCTTGGTCATAATGCCTCTTCACAGCAATAGAAAAGTAACTAATACACAAGTAAAGCATAAACCTGATGAAAGTATTGGCAATTCCTCTGAACAGCATTCACAGCAATTTTTATGAGCTATTTTCATCATATGTTAAAAATAAATCATTGATATCTATCTATTCTCTTTTTGAAAAAACAAAAAACACAAAACAAATTGAAACTCATTTTTCTTTCAAAGAGATGAAAGCCAAGTTTTCATCTAGCGTTCATCAGTGGGCCTGCGAACATGGTTCAAACAAATATCAGAGGCAAATGACGTATGTACTGATCTCAACGGCAACCTCCGTTCAGGGGTGTCTCAACAGCTTCTGCAATGGAACAACGCATAAAGAGTGGTGAGTCTGTAAAGTGTGCCAGTCGTGAGAGATGGAAAAGAGAATAGGGTAACTGTAGAAATTAGCCTAGGCTAAGACTCACTCCTCGGCAAGAAACAAACAAAAACTCAAATTGACAAGCAGTTTATGTTAACCAAAAGGATAGAGAGAAGGAAGGGGATATCAGCCTGAAGGACAAGACATATTACAATTTAAGGGTAGATGTCCACACTCTGATGTACCAGTAGGAGTGGAGCTTAGAGTAAGGGCCTTGACTCTGAGTTACTCTCTAGGCAAATGATTAGTTGATTTAAGGGGAAGCATTTTCTTGCCTTCAAAAATCTTTTAATGCCATGGAAAAATGTAAACTATGTTAGAATTTTCATAACCTCTATATCTTATGGCAGGCATGATTAACAGTTTTCTATTTCAACACCTGTTAGCAAATCATAACATTTTAGTTAAACTGGCAAATAGTAATCTAGGAACGAACTCGATGTAAAATCATTTTGACAATTATTTTTTCCATACCGTAGATAGTAATAGCTGTTTAGCATCCTAATGTGACCTAAGCACCTTTATCATGTCTTCCTGCCATAGACTGAAGTATGTGGTATTCATTTCTAACTGTGCCATGGGAAAGGGGTCTTTCTGAAAACAAGGTCAATGCCTTGTTCTCTGAATCAGCTCCATCCCAGATGAGTACATTTGGTTCTCAATAAATTCTTTACCAGATGTATTAACACAGAGGTTAAAGCTGAACATGCATTTATTCTAGTGGGTTCAGAATCTCTTGGTGACAGATAGTTCTCAAATCCCTACCTTTGGAAGAAACAGAAATACTTTAAATAAAAGATTGGTCAGAAATACATTTCCAGCATTTTTTTTTATAATTAGAATTATCCCTCAAAGATTTCTCAAGTCAGAGGTGACTGAATACCCTCTAACTTGATTAGCACCATCATTAAGTATTATTTTAAAACTTTATAGCTCGGTGAGTGGTTTTCTGAAGGTATCCCAGAATGGATGACAATGGCTAATAAAGATATTTGCTACCCTTCCAAAGCCTTAAGGGAAGTGGTCAAAGGCTCTCTAAAGAAAATCGGTCATCCCCTCCCCCAATAGGACTCTCAAAGTACAGAAATCTAAAGACAACCGTAATTAAGAAAAAGCAAGGGGTCACCGTGCTACATGCTTAGGAGTAATAGATAGAAACAGACACGTTCTGAGACTCTCCAGTGATCCAGGTCACAGATAATGGTAACATGGATCTCTTGGACCACAGTGTCCATGGTCACCATAACACATGGTCCTAAACAGGCGGGCTTGGAAAGTTATAGTGATTTGAATTTTTATTCCCCTCTAAAATGCACATGGAGATGCAACTGCCAATATAATGATATTGGAAAGTGAGGCTTTAAGGGGTGACTAGAGCATGAGGGTTCCACTCACAGGATTTGACCCCTTTAAAATGTTTTTTTTGTTTTGTTTTGTTTTTTTTTGTGGTCCTTCTGACTTCCATCATGGGATTACACAGCAGAAAGGCCCTCAGCAGGTCCTGGTTCCTTGGCATTGGGCTCACCAATCCATCTCTTTCTATTCATTATGTATCATATAGTCTCAGGCCTTTTGTTACAGCAGCTCCAAACAAGCAAGGACAATAAGTAAGATTAATGTTATTTAACAAGGTCTAGAATGTCGGCTATGAGAGGAAACCCACCAAGCAAGGTGTTTTGCAGAGTACATGGAGAATTCATGTACTGGAATATGTTAAACTTAGAGTTGCGATACCCAATAAATATCCATGTAGAGATGTTTAATAGGCAGGAGGCAGGTGCACTTTACAAACTACCGCTGTGTTATAGTAATCCTGGGAGAGCCTCTACTCATTCAGGAGAACAGAGCTCAGAGCAATCTTTCCAGAGATCATATATCAAAAAAATGAAAGATATTACACACACACACACACACACACACATGCATACAAATGCACACGCACACACACAATGCGAAAAATATTGAGTGCATTTAATTGAAATCCATTTATAGTCCAATCTTTTCATATGTGTGTAACCCACATACCTAAATGGAAAAGGCAATCAAAGCAAGAACCAAGACCTTATTCGTTTTGTGGGCCCCATGTTGGCGAGTGCACAATCTTCTCAATTGTAAGTACTCAGTGACAATCAACTTAAATAACCATAGACTGGGCCTCAGATCTCCCAACCACGCTTCTCAAAAATCTGCCCTTCAGGACTTTATTTGATGGTAACATTGTTCCAACAGCCCTTGAACGCCTCAAAGGGAAGGTCTGCAGCTAAGACACTGAACATATATTCTCAAATGATTTAAATAATATCCTAAGACTAAGAGCTGCCATATCTGAAAAAAAAATACACATGAGCCATTGCCATTAGTGAGTAAGCCTTTAAAGCACCCTGACTCTCTGGGCTCTGTGCATTGAGAGTGTGGGCAGCAGCTTTCTGGCCCCAGTCAACTTAGCATCTTAGCAAATGACATATTTCTTCTCCTTCAGGCTCTTCCCAGACCATCCGTTTCTCACTTGCAAATGTCTTAAGGAAATTCCTTTTTACAGCATTTATGTTCCTATCAGTCATCTTAAACAATATAAAGTAATGTATGTAACTTAAGGGTTATAATATATTAATAGTTCATTATAACAAAATCCCACAAACCCTTCTACCCTCTATTCCTCTCCCCACTTCACAAGGAGTAGCCACCATTTTGGTGATGTTTATTATTTCAAGTCAGCTTTTTACATTTTTCTATATGTATGTCTATAAACAAAAAGAAAATTCTTCAAACGAGTCTGAAATGAGACCGTAGCGTGCCCTTCGGATGGCTGGAGTCTTAACTACTCTAGAGAGTTTATAACATTGTAAAACATCAGTGTTTCCACAAACCAGATGATCTCTGGGAAGTGTTCGCAAGTAGTGGAGCAAGCCAGAGACCATAAAGTCCATCGTGGGAGAGAAGAACAAGCTGAGAATTATTTCAAAGTAGCAGGGGAGTAGAAGGACACAGATTCAAGAAAGAAATACCGTGGCAGACTTTATAGCTTCAAGAAAGGAGTACCATGGCTGTCTTCACAAGCAAAATAAAGCCCGAGAACAGAAGAAATTACCCAGTAACTTAGAAGTCGGTCCAGAGGCAAAGCTGTTAAGTAGCTCTGTGGTTGTAAGTAAAAACGAGTGTAATGTGTAATACGTAATGTTTATTATTAGCCCTATAATTATGGTGGCAGCATTATTTAACCCACTATCACAAACAAGAAGACACGCACCTGTTAGACTTTATGATTGCCTTATTACCTTGGGTTGGGCAGATATTTCTGCCTATAACGTCTCAATAACCTCACCGTCCATCTCACAGCCCCCATCTAATGCCATCCACCTTAACCATCTTTATCTGGGCTATCTTTCATCCATAACCTTATGAATATTTGGTTTTATTCTTCATCTGGGCCTTTCCATGCCATTATTAGAGTCCTTCCTCCCAGCCCATGTGGTTCCTTCTCCATATTAACCCACTGCGGCATCCTCCTGCCTCCTTTCTTCCCATTCATCTGTCTCCCATGATTCTCCTGTCCTCAAAAGCCTGGGAACCTTACCACGCTTACCCCTTCTGCCATTCCCAGGTATAGGCCATTTAATCAACCAATCATGTATGTCTTGAGCAGTTTACAACCAGGACAGATATATCCAGGGAGTAACCAGATCTTGAGAGCCAGCATCCAAATAACTCCCAACATGGTTCCGACCTTTCTTGTGATGTTCAGATTTTCTTATCCTCAGCTGAATAAATAATGCATACATCAGGCTGGTTCCCCCAGAAAGAGATGCCCAGAATGAGCTATCTGTGCAAATGACATCCAAATAAGATGAAGCCATAGGGAAGTTCTGGAGAGTGAAATACTCCTGTCCTACTAGAAATTGGGAACTGGGTTTTCAAAGCTGTACCTCAGAGATTGTAGGCTATAGGCCACCTGGCAAGTACGACCTAAACCACCAGACAGCTCGGCTCTCTGTACTTCTCCAGAGACAAAGCAGGCCCTGTAGGGTTAGTTTTGTGTCTTTAGGACTGAAAGCACATTGAAGTCAGAAGGAACCACAGGCATGACAATAGTCTTCGGACATAAGAGCCCTGCCTACAAAATATGTGTGACACAGGCAGATCAAGCTATTGAGCTATAGAGGGCTTTAGAATTTCAGATAGCAACATGGTGAGTCAAAAGGCCTTTTACTATCTGCACGTTTCCACAGGCTTTCTCACTAGCTTGTGAAAATCGACCGAAATTAGCCATTAAATAAGCTCTGCCATGACTCAGAACCACAGTGGGCCAGAAAGCTTAAGCAAAAGCCATCCTGCCTTCTGCCACTCCTTGTCACTTCATTCACATTCAAGCCAATACTAGTCCAACCATACCCTGAAATAACCTCGGTGATATAGGTGATATACTTGTGGTATACTTTGACATCTCACAATGGCACACAGTAAACTAATTTTATCAACCCGTTTCATCCATGGGCAGCTAGGGTCTGACTTACTTCAGTCTGTCTGTATGTTAACCATCAATTCAGGCTTCCCCTGGTCTGGAGCTGGATGGCTTAGCAAAATCCAAAGTGTCCTTGTAGAGGACAGACCCTGACATGAAGCCAGATGCAAGAGGGATGGACTCTGAGATATGAAAATGCACAGGTAAAATGAGCTCTGCACCTACTCATCATGCTGAGGGATGTTTGGGCTGTCAGCTTTGAGGAATTGTGAAACAGGGTGAGGCCACAATTAAGCACCAATCAAACTGTTTGGGGAATTGTCTGTTCAGACGCCCAAGCTGAATCACCACCAAAAAGGCCTTTTCAATATACATAAGCAAATTGGCACACTGACTGGAAGCCATCTTATGGAAATGGGGAAACATCCAGCCCTAAGAGAGATTTTGTCACGGGCCCAATAAACTACATCATGGTATATCAGAGAGGAGAGAAACTGCCTCCAGGGGATGGAGGCAAATGTGCTTCTTAGTCATAATTCTGTCTGTAGTCAGTCCCGTACACTCTCAGAATAGTTAAAGCGCCATGTCCCGAACTGAACTGGGAAAAGGCTACAAGCAAGTGCTTATCTATAGTATAAATAATATCGCAGCTGGGTGCAGGGTGGGGGAGAGAGAGCTAAACAACAGGCTGCCTTGAGCAGTTCTGCCCTGCTTTCTATTCTCCATTCACAGAGGTAATCTCAGTCTTCATTGTTTCGGATGATGAGTCTTTGTGATGTATGTGAAGCACAGAGAACACTAAGCACCAGGTGCCTAGGCACATGTCATCACAATTAAACCTATCTGTTCATATCTTGGTCATACTATTTTTTAAGAAAAGATTAGTTTGAATAAAATTTTTTTCATCTTATTTCAAAAATCCTTCCAATCACAATATTATGGGACTCTTTTCTCTAGTTTCTTGTAGACATTTTTCAGCTTTTCATCACAAGCTTTGTCGTTGAATCCATCTGTAATTTGTTTCTTTATAATCAAAGGTGATCTGGCCTTATTTTTTTCTACGTGGGTTATAGAATTATTCTTGAATGGCCTAGCCTTCCTCCACTGCTTTCTGTAAACATGCATTTATTTATTTACTTTATGGGGGGAGCGCACATACCATGGTTTGCATGTGGAGGTCAGAGGATAATGTTTAGGAGTTGGTTCTCTCCTTCTACCATGTAAGGCCATGAATTGAACTCAGATCAGCACCCTTGACAGCAAGTGCCACCACTTACTATGTCATCATCATCATCATCATCATCACACACACATCAATGAATTTTTGTGCCTACTTGTGTCATGTGTCATGTGAGCTAAGTCTATCATTAGGTACTGCTCTGTTCCTGATGAGTCTATTTCTGTCATTGCTAATTTAGCCTATATTTCCAGACTTTACACTGTAGGTTTTATGTTGGATACGTCAAATCCTTTCTTGTTTTTCTTAAGCTCTTCATGGCTAGTTGGATTTTTTGTTTTGTTTTGTTTTGTTTTTGTTTCTTTTCTCTTTTCATTTCTTTTCTTGAAACAGGGTTTGACTGGCTCCTCTGCTTTTCAGTGGAAAAAAAAATTTCCCTGGGGTGTTCATAAAGATCTGTTGTGCATTTGGTTGGGAGGTTATTATAATTTTAAATTAAAGGAGAAAGAGAGGAGATCCAAGATGGCAGCAGCAGTGAGATCAGAGTAACCAACAGCCTGTGCTGTGAACCCCAAAACCCCAACATCTGTGTTTGTCAAGAGAGAGGAAAGTCCACAGTGAGGGAAACATGTGGGTTCAACCTCAGGTCACCTGGCTAATCCTGGGAAAAGTTCTTGGGCTCCCACTGGCACAGAAAGCCTCAGACCACCCACCCAATCCCACCGTCTGAGTATACCTTCTAGCTACTTGAAACTTGTAACTTTAACCTTGGGCACCAATTCTCATCAATCTGTAAAGTGGTTACCTTCCAGGTACCAGCCACTCTGGACTCCAACCTCTGGTGCCCACTCTCACCATCCTGGGTGTGAGGGTCTAACACAGGGCCTCCTGACACTAGGGTCCTATGGAAGCAACCCCAGCAACTGCTCCAAAACTCAACCCATTTTCCTGAGACCAGCAAGACCTTTAAGCTCACAGGTTCTCCAAAATGGCTACACCAAGCAAGCACAGTGTCTGGGCTCACTAACCCCAGAGCAAGAAAGCCAGTAATGGGGCAGCTGACCTTAGGACTTCCCTCAGTGATAAAAGGGTCCCTGAGATCCTGAGTCCATTTGGAGTCCATTTGGTCCCCAGGATCATCCATCTGAGGAGAGCTGCAGGCTAGTTCTTAAGAACTACCCTGCCAGTCAGAGACCATTCCCACCAATATGAGGACAGCCCCTGCAAGGACATCCAGCCTCCTGCCCAGAGCTCTTTCAGCATCCCTGAGAACTCCAGCAGGCAACAGGATCTAACAGCCCAGACTAGAGACAACCAGATGGCTAAAGGCTAGTATAAAAACACAATCAACAAAATCCGGAGGAATATGGCAACCCCAGAACCCACTTATCCCTCAGCAAGCAACCCTGGATACCCTACCCTAACTGAAACACAAGAAAATGACAGTAAGTCTATGCTTGTGAAAATTATATTGGAGAAAAGGAATAAAGTCCTTAAAGAAATACAGGACGGTACAGTCAAACAGTTTGAGGTCTTTAGAGAGGAAATAAATAAATTACTGAAAGAAATATAGGAAACCACAAACAAGAAGGTAAAGGATTTGAACAAATCATTTAAAGAATGGATGAAAATACAAACAAACAGGTGAAGGAAATCAGTAAAACAGTTCAAGAAATAATAAAGAAAGCACAAACTGAAGGAATCCTGGAAAGGAAGAACATAGGGAAGAAAACGGGAACTACAGAGGTAAACATCAACAGCAGAATACATGAGATGGAGGAAAGAATCTCAAGTGTAGAAGACACAATGGAAGAAATCAATGCATCCATCAAAGAAAACATTAAGTACAAAAATGTCCTACCAGAAAACATCCAAGAACTCAAGGACACCATGAAAAGATGAAACCTAAGAATAATAGGAATAGAAGAAAGAGAAGATTTCCAGCTCTAAAGGCCCAGAAAATATTTTCAATAAAATCATAGAAGAAAAATTCCCTAAACTAAAGAAATAGATGCCTATAAACATACACAAGTCCTACAGAACACCAAAATAGATTAGATCAGAAAAGAAGTTCACCCCCACATAATAATCAAAACACTAACTAAATGAACAGAACAAAGAAAAAAATATTAAAAGTGCAAGAAAAAAAGGCCAAGTAACAGATAGTGGCAAGTCTATAAGAATCACACCTGACATTTAAGCATGGCCAGGAGGGCCTTGGCAGACGTCTTGCAAACCCTAAGAGACCACAGATGCTAGTCCAGACTACTAAACCCAGCAAAACTTTAAATCATCATAGATGAAGGAAAGAAGATATTCTATGACAGAACCAAGTTTAAACAGTATCTATGCACAAACCCAGGCCTACAGAAGATCTAGAAAGAAAACTCCCACCCAAAGAGGTTACTTATACTCAAAAAAACACAGGATATAAACAACTTCATTAAAGCAAAACCAAAAGTAGATAAGCACACAAACACCCTATCACAACCAACATCAAAATAAGAGAAACTGACAGTCACTGGTTACCATGACCTCTCAATGCCAATGGACTCAATCGCCAATAAAAAGACACCGACTGACAGGATGGATGTGTAAACAGGTCTTATCATTATGCTGCATACAAGAAACACAGCTCAGCCACAAAGATAGGTATTCCCTGAGAGTAAAGGGCTAGTAAAAGGTTTTCCAAGCAAATGGACCAAAGAAGCAAGATGGAGTAGCCATTCTAATATCTAATAAAATAGGCTTTTAAACAGAAGGAAAAGAGACAGGAAGGAGATAAGGGAGGGAGGGTGGACTTGGGAGGGAATGAGGAAGGGGGCTACAGCTGGGAATGCAAAGGAAATAACCTGTGATTAATATTAAAAAAATAAAAATTAAAAAAAAAAAGCAGTGGCTATTATTTTTAAAGTTTAAAAGCCTGAACTAAGGCCAGCCAAATGGAAATGTGTCCAGGCTTAATGCCCTGAGGGGATTCTTTTACTGCCCACTAGAGATAAAGTTGCTAGGAAACTGGTTCATCCTCCTAGGAAGGGACAGCAGATCATTAAGGTTTTGGGGACCTTCCTATAGCCAATCAATTCAAAATGTAACATCCCTTTTGTGTTTCGACCAATAGATGCTGGCCAGGAAGGAATCCGCTCCCCCCCCCACTACTTTGGGCACCCTGGGAGGAACCAGAATCTTTAAATCTCCCAACTGAATATCTGTGCCCCAAATACAAGGGCACCCACATTTACAAAGGAAACATTAATAAAACTTAAACCACAAATCCATCCCATTTATAGTGGGAGACTTCAACAACCCACTCTCACCAAAGGACAGATTAATGAAATGGAAACTAAACAGAGAAATAATGACACTAAGCAAATGGACGTAACAGATATATACAGAACTTTTTACTCAACCACAAAATAATATGCCTTCTTCTCAGCACCTCATGGAACCTTCTCCAAAATTGACCATGTAGTAGGCACAAAGCAAGCCTCAACAGATACAAGAAGAATGAAATAATCCCTTGTATCTTATCAGACCACCATAGACTAAAGCTGAACCTCAATGACAACAGAAATAACAAAAAGCCTACACACAAATGGAAACTGAACAACTCTCTATTCAATGACAGCTGGGTAAGGGAAGAAATAAAAATAAAATAAAATAAAATAAAGACTTCCTAGAATTCATCTTAAATGAAGGCACAACATACCCAGACTTATGGGACACAATGAAAGCAGTGCCAAGAGAAAAGCTCATAGCACTAAGTGCCTTTATAAAGAGACTGGAAACATCTCATACAAACAACTTCACAGCCCACCTGAAATCCCTAGGAACAAAAAGAAGTACGGACACCAAGAGGAATAGACGGTTGGTTGGAATATATCAAACTCAGGGCTGAAATCAATATATTGGAAACAAAGAGAACCATTCAAAGAATGAATGATTTCTTTCTGTGTCTTTGATTTGATTCCATTTGTCCACCAGTCAGTTTCTATGCCAGTACCATGCAGTTTTTATTACTGTTGCTCTATAGTACAGATTAAGATCAAGGATGGAGATACCTCCAGATGATCTTTTATTGTACGGGATTGTTTTAGCTATTCTGGGTTTTTTGCTTTTTCATATGAAGTTGAAAATTGTTCTTTCAAGGACTGTAAAGAATTGTGTTGGTATTTTGGTGGGAATTGTATTGAATCTGTAGATTGCTTTTGGTAGTATGGCCATTTTTACTATGTTAATCCTACCAATCCATGAGCATGGGAGATCTTTTCATCTTCTGATATTCTGAATTTCTTCAGAGACTTGAAGTTTTTTTCATAAAAGTCTTTCACTTGCTTGGCTAAAGTTATGCCAAGATACTTTATGGTTTTTTGTGGCTATTGTGAAGGGTGTTGTTTCCCTAATTTCTTTCTCAGCCCATTTGTGTTTTGTATACAGGAGGGCTACTGATTTTTTTTTTTTAGTTAATTTTGTATCCAGCCACTTTGCTGAAGGTCTTTATCCATAGATGTCCTATAAAAGACTCTACCCAATAAGGGATCAAAGCAAATGCTAAGACTCACACCTAAACTTTGGGCAGAGAGTAGGGAGTCTAATGGGAGAGTGGGGATACAAGAAGCAGGAAGGGACAGGAGCACCACAAGGAGACCAGCAAAACCAACAAATCTGGGCCCAGGAGGGCTGCAGGGATTGATGTACCAACGAAGGACCATGCCTGGAGAGGACCTAGACCCCCTGCTCAGATGTAGCCCATAGGTACCTCAAACTCCGTGTGAGTCCTTTGGTAAGGGGAGCAGGGGCTGTCTCTGACATGGACTTGGGTGCCTGCTCTTTGACCACCTCTCCCTGGCAGTTCAGCCTTGTCGGGCCACAGAGGAAGAGAATCCATGCAGTCCTGATGAAACTTGGTAGGCTGGGGTCGGATGGTAGGGAAGGAGGGATCCCTCTTACTGAGGACTAGAGGACAGGGAAAGGAAGGAAGAAGGAGGGAGGGTGGGACCAGGAGGTGATGAGAGCAGGTTACAATAGGGATGTAAAGTGAATAAATTATATTAAACATAAATTTAAATAAAGGCGAGGAAATCACCATCCTCACATGGCCAACGCAATAACTAAAGGAGATGACCCTGCTTCCATTACTCATCTGCTTCACCTTCCCCGAACAGAAACTTAAAGACCTCGAGTGCTTCCATCCCCGGCTCAGTTTCTCACAAACATGCTACTTCCACATTGTTAAACATACTCTCTTTAATCACATTCCACTCACTTGTTCACACACAGAATGCCATTCATTTTTGTATACTTATCTCATACCTGACAATTTTTTTAAAAAAATTCCTCTACTGGTTTGTAAATTACAAGACGGATGTGAAGAATAAAGTCTTTGAGGATTTCACACAGTGTAGTTTGATTATGTCTGTTCTCCCAACTCCCCCCCCACCAACCCAACATCACCACCTCCTCTCTCATTCTCATAGTGACTTGTACTAAGCATGGATGGCCTACCCAGGTAACATTTCTAAAGAAAACCACCTCGCTCTTTCTCCCCCAGCAGCCACCAGTTGCCAATAACTCCCCAGCAAGAGGTGAGACATCATGCCCACCACTCCCCATGCTGTGACTTTTGTCTCCGTGAGCTTGTGCAGGTTTTGTGCAAACTCACAATGGCTGTGAGTTTGTATGTATAATGTCATAGTCCGGTCAGATAATATAGATTAGAAAAACCTATGGTAATATTATTTTCTAATAGAGTAATAATAAAAGCTTTCCACTTGTACCATATTTGCTACAGATTCTTAATAGGCTTTTTTTTAAGCATTAGAAGAGTCTACTCCTACTTAATATTCACTACAAGGGTTTTCATAAATGTGTTGAATTTTATCAATTCCTTTTAAAATTGATGTGTGAGAATTATCATGAAGTAAGATGTTATGTTGTATTGAAATGATGTATTTTCAATGAGGTTGTAACTCTCTTATAATTCTTAACTCGATTTTTATTTAAAGTGATCAAATTTTTACATACACTATTGAATTTATTTTGTCAGATTCTATTTACTGCTTTGGGAATTTATATTTAAAAGTAAAATTGGATGATTTTTTTTTCTTATCTTGTTCCTGACTGTTATAAGACAGCACTAGGTTCTTAACTTTGATCGGGAAGGTTGGTTTTCCCTTTGTATTATCTGAAAGAGACTGTTTACTACTTTATTATTTCTTTGATTAAAAAAAAAAAAAAACACCTAAAATTCATCTGAGCCTAGTGGGCTAGGAGTCTTGAAGTTTATCTATTAATTTGGAATATTGAATAATTACAGAATTCCTCACTTTTGTCTTTTTAGCTCATGTAAATTTTATTTTTCTGAGAGGTTGTCTGTTGGTTCTATAATTCCAAATGTATTGTAATAAACCTCACTTTTAATATATTTAAAACATTTTATAATACATAAAATTTAAGGGAATTTATAATTCACATCTTTATAATATCAATTCTGTTTTAATAATGTTATTTACTGATTTAGTATAATATGCTGATTGTGTCATCTTTTATGTTTGTTGCATGCATTGCTATTCTTACCTTTTAGTTTCACAGAACCAAGACTTTTTCTGTGCCACGAACCCAGGATGTATGTGTGCTAGGCACATTTCTCACCCCTGATCTACATCCTCAGCCCTAGAGCCAATTATTTTTTATTTTATTGATATTCCATTATATTCTGTTTTATACTTTTATTTATTTCTAATCTAATGCTACAGTTCCTTGGTTTATTCTGATTTTCCATTTTCCCCCTTTTTTTTGCTTAAGATCATAGAATTAATATTCATTCTCCTCTTTTCTCTAATTTGGGGTTTTAATGCTCCACAGGTTACTCTCTCTCTAACTATTACTTTAGTTAATTTTTGGTGTATTCACTTCTATCCAAACAGTTTCCCATTATTGTTTGTGAGTATAGGAAGAGATGGATATTTGCCCTTCCCTTCCTGTGACTGCAACTAAGTATTTGTAATAGTCTGAATATTTTATCTAAAAATTTTAAAGACTTGTGCCAAAAGCTCTCAAGTGTTTTCTTTTCCTACCTCTCTTTCCTGAATTTTCCATGTTTCTGGAATAGATAAGTAATGCAAATAGCTTGTTTATGGCAGTCTCACTATGTAGCCCAGGCTAGCTTCACACTCACGTTGCACCTGCCCTCAGAGCTTCAGGTGGGTATAGTTTCATATATTGCTCTGTGCTACCCTTTGTTTAGGTTGGTAGGCATCCCACAGCCTTGGCCTCTAGTGAGGAGGGTGCAACTGAGAACTGAGAAATTCCTCAAGCCACTCACGCTAGACCAGAGAGTCATCCCTACAAAAACCTGGTGGGAAAACAATTTTGATTTCCCAATAAGAGCAGTGACACTGCAGGCAATGTATTTTGATATAAGTCATGTTGGGAGCCATCTCCTGTACCATCCAACCTCATTAGTCTCTGTCTGAAGCTTTCCATAAAAGGATACTCTTAGGAGGCCTCTGCTGAGTTGCTCCTTTCATGTGTGCTAATTATTATACCTACAATCACATAATCAACCTCTTGGGTTGTAAGGAAAAACAACGGTGTGAGTGATTAGTTGCAAATGCAAGGGTCCCATTGTTTGTGCAATCAGGAGACCTCCAAGATATTAAATTTGGTGCCCAGTTGTAGTGTAAATAGAAATGGAAGGAGTTGTCTTTTAAAGCCTGATTTTACAAAGTCACTTATAATTTGTCTCAAACTCAAGACTTTGCAACTCTTTTTTTAAAGGGCACAAACAAAAGGTTTAAAAGGAAGGCCTGTCACTGAACCACCTAATGAACTTGTCTGCCCATTTGCTAACAGTGTCTATTGCTTCCTCCAATAACAGAAGCTGACAAAAGAAATTAACCAGTAATAGAGTTTGCATCCTGTTGCAATATTTTAATGCTGTAGTGCAATCTAATTACATCTCTCAGGCATAGGAGCTGTTTTCAATGTTACTTGCTAAATTTATCATACCAACTTTTAGACAGAAAATAGTAGTTAGCTATAAATAGAGCTAATAGCATTTTTCCCATGCTAAATCTACTGAGGTTCAACTCTCCACAATGGGAAATGAGTTAAGAGTATTTATCTGAATGATGAGCCTCATTCTCCTCTGCCCCAGATGTTCAGCACTGTTGGACAGTGAACATCCTCTAGATGGACATTAAACTCTCTGCCTCAAACATTCCAAAGCTGAACTGACAGAAAGAAGGGGAGGAAATGGTTTAGTCTTAAATTTATTTGAATTCAT
The DNA here is from genome assembly GCF_030254825.1 of Meriones unguiculatus. Classification (NCBI taxonomy): domain Eukaryota; kingdom Metazoa; phylum Chordata; class Mammalia; order Rodentia; family Muridae; genus Meriones; species Meriones unguiculatus. The sequence continues at coordinate 62,968,063 of NC_083362.1, read as the reverse complement.
TAAATTTATTTACATCACACAAATCAGCTTTAGCCTCCTCTGGAAGAACCATTGTAGAACAGTTACAGGAAATAACTTTAAACAAAATATTTAATGTTTCCAAAATCAGTGTGATTAGCCAGAATTTATGATCAACACGTTGATATACAAGCCTATCTCTTGAATAATCTTGATAGAGGGTTCGTTTTCATAACATCTCAGTTTCTTCATCTGCAAAATAGGGGTAAAACAGCAGCTTAATTTCACCTGAAAGGGTAATGGCTTTGGACTGCATAGTGCAAGAAGGAAGGATACAGGCGATTCTCCACCTTTCTAATGTCGCAAACCTTTAATACAGTTCCTCATGTTGTGGTGACCCCAACCATAAAATTATTTCCTACTTCATAATGTAGGAAAAAGTTATTCAAATGCTGCTTTCTTACTCCCCCACCCCCGCCCCATATCTGGTTAAAACTCTTGCTCTCATAATCTCCTCAGATTTTATGTTTTAATATTGTGTAAACACTGCTCCCCAATTGTCCTCTGGTATGCCAATAAAGCAGTTTACAGCCAATCACTGAGCAGGGAAGAAAATAGGGCTGGACTTCCTGCTAGCCAGGGAAGGAGGAGTTAGAAGAGGAAGTAGATTTGTTCAGATGTCCGGGAAGGACCAGGAGAGACGTCAGTATGGAATGCTAGAAAGTGCAAGTATCTCTAGGATGCATGCTGGAAGGAAACTAAATTAGCTTAGAGGGTTAAGAATAGAGCTAAAACTGCGCAGTTCTTGTGCTGTGAAGCTTGTTAAAATAATGTAATAGAGTCTCAATTGTTTGCGTGATAGCCAGGCTAAAAGAGAAACAGAGAAACAAACCCAGTTTTATAAAAATAACTTTAACATCATAACTGTAACTTTGCTACTGAATATTTGATATGTGACCCCAAAGGGGTCATGACCCACAGATTGATATCCACTGCTTTAGAGACTAAACCAATACATAACAGGACAAACTATGATTTGGTTCTTATTCCAAAGAACTGCCTTGGTCTAAATCATTGGGATATTTCTAGGCAAAGACAAGCCATTCTGTATAAATCATCTGGTTGAGTCTTATCTCCACGCCTGGTAGATTATCCAATGTGGCCCACCAAATGCTGAGCAGAAGTGGCTTATTATCTCTGTAACATCTTTGCATATAAGAGACTGTTAGTTGGATCTTTCCCAAGGTCAAATATTTACATTCTCAAAGCCTCCAGCATGGTAAGAAATTTAGGAATGCCATGCAAATATCACAAATATCTTAATAAAATGAATGTAAAGCTGATAAAATAAGTAATTTTTCTTAATAAAATCAGCTTCCTGGAGGTGCTTCCTTGAAATATAAATGGTAGTTTGGAAACACAGAAATGGGAGTGTTGTGAAGGCCACTGTGACCTCGGGATTATGAAAGAGAGAAAGAAACGGGATACAAAGAGAGCAAAGAACAGAAACAGCAGCACAGCCAGGTAGACAGACAGCATGACTACCTTAGAATTACTATTGACATGATACAGCACCGGAAGCAACTTGGGAAAGACAGTTTATTTGGCTTACGTATCCTAAATCGTAGTCCGTTGAGGGAAGCCAAGATAGGAACTCAAAAGGGACTAGAACCCGGAGGTAGGAGCTGCTGTAACAGCATGGAGGAGTGCTGCTTGCTGTCTTGTTTTTCCTGGTTTGCTCATCCTGTCTTCTTCTTTTTCTAAAAGGTATTTTATTTTATTTTATTGTTTTCATAATTCACCCCAACTGAATCCTCCTGTAGAAATAAGGTTATTGTGTAATTCACATGCTGTTTTCTGTACCCCCGTATCTTGTTACAGTACTTGTTCTGAGATTCTCCTCTCTGAATGCTGTGTAAACACTTCTTTCCAGTTGTCTCCTGATTTTCCAATAAAGCAGGGGAGGTGGAGTTAGAGGAGGAAGTAAGGATTCAACCACAGGCAGATGTCCAAGACGGATCTGGACAGAGAGCTCAGCCAGAAAAGCTAGAAAGCCCAAATATGTTTGGGGACGAACAATGGGAGCCCGCCAAATTATCCTAGAGAGTTAAGAATAGAGTTAAAACTGGTCAGATCTTATGCTGTGGAGCTATTATTAAACAGATAGAAAGGAGTCTCCATTATTTGTGTGATGGCTGGGTTAAGATAGAAACTGAGGAAACAAACATAGTCATATAAAAAGAACTGTAACATAGAAAGTAAACCTACAGAGCAACTTCTTAGTTCTGTTCATGGAGAGAGCAACTGCAGTTTCTAAGGCAGGAGTTCACAGCTTCCTGATTAGACAACCCCTCCCCTCCCCTCCCACTCCCAACCCTTCTTCCCTCTCCCTCCCTGCTCTCCGAAAAGCAGCAAGGCCTCCAGGCAACTGCAGAAAAACAAAAACTGATGCAAACCCCAGAGAGGCAGTTCTTTTAGGAAGTCCATGCTAAGGAAAAAAAAAAAAAAAAGTGGCTCTTTAACAGAAGCAAGTTTCTCCCTTCTGTACCATGAAGCTTGTTAAAATAATAATAGAGTCTCAATTTTTTGTGTGATAGCTGGGGTAAGAGAGAAACTGAGAAATAAAACAGTTTTATAAAATTAACACTAACATCCTTCCTTCCATCCACTCCTCCCAATATCTGCCTCCTCTCCTCCCCAAATCCGCTATTCCTCTTCTGTTTTTCTTCCAGGGGTACTAAGCAAACACATCATAACAAAATACAATAAGACTAGGCACAAACCCTCATACCAAGGCCAAAAGAGACAACCCAGTAGAAGGAAAGGGGTCCCAATAGTAGGCAAAAGTCAGAGACACCCCCCCAATCCCATTGGTGGGGACATTAAGTAACCAGATTATATAAAGCGTAATCTGTGATAGGCCACAGATGCTATATGATAACATTCTTTGCCTTTGGGTTGAAGTCTAGTAGTAGCACCTTTTGAAAGAATCTTACCCAATAGTCACAGCGATGTTAGCTCAAACATACAGATGGACAATATGTGGCTGTGAGGGAAGCAGAAGCTAGCTCATGATAATTGGGGCCTGCATCCTTCCAGGTCTCCACACTCACAAACTATTTAATAAGTCAGTCAGATGTCAGCCTGCCTTCTTATAGAACCCAGGACCTCTAGCACAGGGGTGTCCTCAACCCTTGGTACATCAATCACGAATTAAGAAAATCTCCCACAGACCTGCCTATAGCCCGAACTTTTGGAGGAATTTCCTCAGTTGAGGCTCCCTCCTCTCAGATGACTCTAGCTTGTGTCAAGTTGACATAAAAACCAACCAGTAGCCCAGTAAAATCACACAGGAGTAGCAGCAATGTGTTCTGAGAATACAGATGAAAAAGAGAGTACATCTCTTAGCCTCTCTTCACTGACCTCCCCCCACCCCCACTCAGAACTTGGGAATAAATAGAAAACCCGACCACTGTTTGGATATAGGTTCTCCTTTCTCTCTACAAATGGAAGGTGTAAAAGGTGAAAGTAAGTAAATGAAAAACCCACAAATTGAAATGTGCAGGTCCAGTCACCACTGGCTTCCAATGTGTTTGGGCAAATAAATGTTTTCTTCACTCTCACATCACCAACAGCTCTTCACTTAGAAACAATTTGTCCTTCCTTGTGTTCATCCCATGAGCTAAAGCAGACCCCAGAACAAAGTGAAGAATTCTGATAATAAGAGCATAAGAGAATCCTTCCTGGATTGGCAAATAAATGTTTAAAACATCCTGCCAGTTATCATATGGGAACCACTTTTCACTCTTCTGTCCTTCCTCTGGAGTCCTTGATTAAAATTATAATCAAGGACTCAAAAGCCATAGAGTTCAAAAGCCATAGAGCCAAGATGAGACTTAAACACAAATTGGTCTGACTCATTGTAACACTCTTAACTAGGCTTGATTCTTATTATGTACCCTCAAGAAAAGATTGATCTTGGTTAAACATGTATGCTCACATCACTCAACATACCATAATGTTGTCTAAAACCTTGCATGTCAAATTTTAAAGAGGAAAAATAAAAGTGATCTAATGGCAGTTAAGTGTTTGCCATGCAAGCATGAGGAGCTGAGTTTGATCTCCAGTAGCCACAGAAAAGCTGGGTGCGGCACTTGTAATCCCAGTGTTAGGAAAATAATAATGGACAGGAGCACCAACAACAGCAAAGAGAACATAAGAGCCAGATGACTAGAGGAGAGACTCAGGCATTGCAGGCATTAACTCAGAAGCTATACTGGGCCTACAGAGGTGGCCTGTCAGCATTCAGGCACAAACTGGGAAGTGGCTCTGGTGAACAAACATCTGTGTGAAGACTGTAGGAAGTAGAATATCCTCTAAAGTAGCTAGTGAGTCCCCCACGCTTCCCTCCAGTGGCTCCACACTCATGCTCACTCTGGAGATCCTGGTCAAATTGGTAGAACACAAAACAAAAGGAAAACACATGAAAATTGATAGGGAGACACAGGGAGGAGCGGGGATGGACAAGGATGACAGGGACCTAAGGTGGGTGTGATCTAAATGTGTTATATACGGGTATGAACTTAAAGAATACATTTAATGAAAACTGATTTAAAAATAAGCAAAATGTGTGCTTTAACTTTACTCTTGTTTTATTTATTTGTTTTTCTTTGGTGCTGTGAATTGAATATAAAGGCTTGGGCATAACATGCAAATACTTTGCCACTAAACTAAATGACCAGCCCTCTCTTTAGATGTCTCTGTGTTTGTTAAAATAAGATCTTGCTAAGTTATTCATGATGACCTTGAACTTGTAAACTTCCCGCCTCTGCCTCCCTATTCCAGGCCTGTGCCACTGGGGATGGCTAATGGATCCCCTCTCTAATTCTAATGACCTAAAATACAACTTTCTCAATTAATATAACTGACTGTGAGGGTCTCAAAACATTTCACAACAGCGAGTGTTTCCCAAACATACAATGACCTAAAATATATTCAGAATCAAACACGCAAAGAACCCAAGGCATCTCTAGCTGTGCTTCCCCTTGGGAGTGTCTGATAACATAGCACCCTGAGTTCTGCACTTTGCACCGCACGCGCTATGGTCCCATCATGCAACACTGACCCCTGCCATTTGGGACACCTCAGTTGAGGTTCAAGAATGCAGAGCTATAAATTGTGGTGCTTTCACAAGGCACACAAAGCTTCATGGATTTACATGGATTTATAGACGTAGCATGATTTCATTATAGAAAACAGGGACTTTTAATACTACCTACTGTCTTTCCTCAGTATTTAAATATTAAATTAGTGATATCTTTAGATTGAGTAGTAACAGGATGTTTGATTTTGAAAAAATTCTCTTTGAGCTGCTGATTTCAGTTTCACTTAAAAAAAAAAAAGAACACTGACTGAATTTTAGATTGGGGTTAAGAAAAAATTTGCCAAGATATTTCTGAAATTTCCCTAAATGTTCTTTGCCATTTTTTACTCCATGTTTGCGTAAAGGGGCATTCTCAGCACTGACAGTTATAAAATCAAAATATAAATCAACTCTGAAAAACACAGATGATGCTTCACAGCCTGCAGAGTCAAATACTCAGCCAGGATTTAACTCTGTATGTCAAATCAGATAATCGTCTCTATCTAGTCGCTATGCAAATTTGTTTTTGTTTTTAATAAATGCCAAATTATACATATGACAAAGATTTGGTTTAAAGTAAATTTCTCTATGACTTCTTATCAGTCAATGTTTGCTTTATAGACTATATTATGTATTTATATACCCAGAATCTCATAAAAACAGTATCAGATAAATAGGGGTCACTGGCAAGAATATTTAAAGGTTCTGACATAGAAGGGCATCAATATCTCCCATTAGCTTTGCTTTTTTTTTTCTTTTTTTTAATTTTGGTTTGGTTTGGGGTTTTGAAACAAATTCTCACTATGTAGCCAAGACTAGCCTCAAGCTTGTAATTCCCCTGCCTTGCAGTGCTAGGGTTCCAGGTACAGTCTTCAGGCCAGTCCTTCTCAGGGTATAGACCTTAACACCAGTGCTCTACTTTTGAAGTAAAAAAAGGAAGCGAAGGACCAGTAAGTAACTAAAATATCATTTCATTCCCTCATACGTGTATTCTATTTATTTAGTTATTTTTAATGGTTTCGTTCATTAATCAATTCCATCTACACATTCATTCACTCAACATGTAGTAATAGTGCATCTATGAACCAAACCCTTCTTTGACCCTATACATTTTATGAATGAGGCACCCCAGTCTCCCAGAGTATACAATGGAACAAAAACTCACCGTGTTCTAGAAATTTCCTTTCTTAAAGCAACCTATAGATTGCCGGCTCATGGCACACAGATCACTGGGGCTTACCAAAGACACCACAGCCCCTCCCCTTAGCCATCAAAGTCTCTGGAATGATCTTGACCTAACTAACAAGCTGTTTGGCTATTGCAGAAATGGCGATTTCACTTTAAGCATCAGAAAGAAGGCAAACCGGATCAGGGTGTTTGGGAGAAAACTGCATTTAAATCTCACCTCTTCCACTTCCAACAACCCAGAAACAGCATATAAATTAACTTCCTTAACCTGAAGAAGTTAATCTAATACAAAATTAGAGAAAGGAATAGATTTAGAGTCAATGTGTTTAGAAATTATTCTTTGAACACCTGACAGGCACTTGAATATTTCTATTCATGAGAATATACAGTTGACTTAAACGTCATTCGCCGTTCAAGGAAACTGAAGGTAAGTGGTGCCTGTCTGAACCAAGATACAGATCACTCCTTCTTGTGGGTTCAGTTTGAACACAGGGGTTATGACTAGAAGGAAACCCTGGCTCTACAAGATCCTTCCAGATCAACCAAGCTCTCCTGTGGCCTTTTCTCTTTAGTTCCTTCTCTTTCTCAAAGACAGTGCTTTAGCCAAGGCTGACCTCTTTCCTTTGCATAAATAATGCTTTCTTTTGCTTATGGCCTCTTCCATTTTCCGCTCCCTTTTAGAACTTAGGCCACTGAAAAGAATAACCCTCGGTGTTATTCTTCACTGCTGGTAGATAGCTAGCTACCTGTCTCATTTTATTCACAGGACCTAAGGTATTTCTCATCGAAGCACAAGCTATGTTACATGTATGAAAAGTCTCAACAAAAAACAGCATACCCTGGGGCACTAAAAAGGGGGATGGTAACAGGAGGATTTTCCAGATAAATCTAACAAGAACAAAAATATTCTGGATATAAAAAACAACGGCTAGCTTATACCTTCATCTTCTACTTAAAAACAAACAAACAAACAAAACATGAGCATTATAAAGATGTAAAATTTTTACACAAGGTCAAGTGGTTTAACTACTGAAAGGGTTTCTCTGTTAGTTACAGCTAAATGCTAAGACTTAACTAGACTTACCGTAAATAATGAAAAGGAACACAACAGCCTTCCCAAACTAGCCAATACCACTGAGTCCTGCCTCTGCCTTAATAGAAGTAAAGTCTAGAACACCCCTCCAACAACACCCCCCCCCCGCCAATTCTAAGGCCAAAGAGCAGGAGGGAATTTAGAGGGCAAAGTGTTAGAGAAGAGTTCCACCATTTTAACTTTCACAGCATTGCTTATCTGTAATGGGATTGTTTTAAAAGCCAGCCTACCAAAACACATCATTTAATTGGCTCCAGGAAGAGTTGAAGAGGAAACTAGGAATCAGAGGTGCTACTAAAAGCTACAAGTCCACTTCTCCGCCCCCTACCCGCGCCTCCCCTTTATACAAAGCCTCATCTTCTGGAACAGTAAACCTAAATGTCAGTTATTTTGTCAGATATGTCTCAAATACCAACTGCTTCGTGAAGTGTGCCATGATTGTTCAGCCGTACACAGCCTAGATCATTCCCATCATGCTTATCATTTCAGTTTCTACATCCCTGACATCTTTATATCTTTATTTTTATCTCTAATGCATATTACCTTTACTCTCTTCTCTCAGCTGTTCAGGAATCCATACTCCAGCACTTATGCTCAGTGAACAGAGAGTCCTGTTTATTTAACAGAATTCTCTTCTGGGATTTTCAAAGGTGTCCTGACAAATGATGCCACATTGATAAATATCAATCAAGTAGAAAGTAAAGATGATGGCTATAAATTTCTTAAAAAATCTATTTATGTTATATATATCTGTGTGTGCCTGAACTCATAAACACACACCACAAGCTTGCAGGAGCTGAGGGAGACCAGAAGAGGGTATCAAATCCTCTAGAGTTTTAGGTGGTTGTGAGTTATCCTATGTGAGTGCTGGGAATTGAACCCAGGTCCTCTGCACAAGCACTAAGTGCTCTTAGCCTCCAAGCCATCTCTCTAGCCCCAAGTATGATATATTGTGAATCAGGTCATTCATTCTAATTCCCTAGAGGCTATAGGAAACAGCCAAAATCTATATCAGTAAATTTGTCTAGAGTAGAAAGGGATTGGGAGGTGGAAATTTCCATTTAACACACCTGCCTTCTGTTGCTTTTATTTAATAGAAATAAACACAAATGCAAACAGGGCTCTCACGTTCTCTTAGACCAGTGGCTCTCAACCTTCCTAATGCTGTAACTGTTTAATACAGCTCCTCAGGTTTTGGTGACCCTCAACCATAAAATTATTTCATTGTTACTTCATAATTTTAATTTTGCTACTGCCATGAATCAATGTAAATATCTCATATGCAGGATATGAGATATCTGACCCATGTGAAAAGGTTGTTTGAGCCCTATAGGGATCTCGACCACAGATTAAAAATGCCGCCTTAAGATCTGGAGAGGACAGGAACTCCACAAGGAGAGCAACAGAACCAAAAAGTCTGAGCACAGGGGTCTTTCTTGAGACTGATACTCCAACCAAGGACTATGCATGGAGATAACCTAAGACCCCTGCACAGATGTAGCCCATGGCAGTTCAATATCCAAGTGGGTTCCATTTTAAAAGGAACAGGGACTGTCTCTGACATGAACTGATTGGCCTGCTCTTTGTTTACCTCCCCGAGAGGGGGAAGCAGCTTTACCAGGCCACAGAAGAAGACAATGCAGCCACTCCTGATGAGACCTAATTGACTAGGATCAGAAGGAAGGAAAAGAAGTCCTCCCCTATCAGTGGACTTGGGGAGGGGCATGCATGCAGAGGGTGGAGGAAGGGAGGACTGCTAGTTCATCCGTGGAGTCTGCTAGTTTCTTTTCATACGTATAATGTAGAATGTCTCTTTCACTACTGAATGTTTTTGGTTAAAGCCTTTGAAGTTACAGTCATTCAGTGTTAAGCTCTGAGGAGCTGTTGTTTTAAAGAAAATTCTCACCATCAAAATTGGAGAACCCTAACCTTGAATCCCTGTAGGAGCTTCTCCAAGACTGAGAACAGAGCAGTGACAAGACCTAACTAGTGACTCATGATGACTGAGAAAAGAAAATCACAGTTAAAGGGTCTTGGCTTTGGCTGGGTCTAAGTCAGCAACAGATATCACATGTTCTCTGTGTCTCACATCTCCCAACTCACACTTGAACTCTAATATTCTTGGGTTACCTGAGCCCAGAACCATATAGTCTCGGAGTCTACCCTTAGTGACCACAGGTGTTCAGTCTTTGCCACAGGGGTCACTTCTGCTTTCATGGATTAGTTAGCCATGGATTTTGCCAGAGATTTTGACTTTATATCCATTTCTGTTTTATCTGAAGTAATCTCCTGAATGTATTTTTCTTTATTTCTTTTACTCCTTGCATGCTTGAGATTTCAAGGACCTAATGGGATCCTTCCAGGCCCTTAGATCCTAGTATACATCGAGACACTAGCTTCTACTGACTTGAATTCCAGGGTTTCTTCAGGATGATGGCCACCAACAAAAAAACAGATTCTCTTCGCAACTTGTCTGGAATTTCCTTGATTATATTCTGCCCTCAAATCCATGTGTCTCTCTCACGAGGCATGGTTGATCTCCCACTACCTTTTCTTGCTCCAAAGTACAGAATGGGATTCATATCAGCTGAGCTGACATTGTCTATGCCAGCATGAGTCATTTGAGCCTGGACCGTTATTAATGTTTCATACAGCTCAGTGTCCTAGCTTTAGCATCATTCTACCTTCCAATGCCCACAAGGCTGGTGAAGATATTCTTTATATGACATACACATCTCAGTTTTAGATACATCAACCAGACCCTTACAGGGGACAAGAAGCAGAACCTTGGACACCTGCTTGGGCTGATTAAAGCTCCTCACCTATGTCATTCTCCATTCAAATAGCCTGTTACTGATGCACAGAATGACTGTACACTTCTATCATTTGTCAAGGGCAAAGTATGGTATGCCCCTATTAAATCTTCCTACCTAAATCCAGCTAGGCAAATACCAACTCTGTAACTACCAAAAAAAAAAGAGAAAATCCCCAAAGTCAAAGACCCATCTTTCTACTAAGTCTAGCACCAAAAGCCACATATCTTAGCCCACCAGAAACTCTATCAGAAATATAATTCACTCCTGCAATTTTTATCCATATGTTCTAATTTCTTAGTTCTGCAGGCCAATGCAAAAAATTAAAAAAAAAATAGCACATTCCTATTCTTAACTAAAATGGCATCTGTATTTGTTTTACCAAAAATATAGCATCAAAAGGCCCAAATGAAAAATAAAAGAAAATGTAAAAGGGCCACATGAGGCAGTGTAAGCCAAAGCAAATGTTCTTTATAGGGAACTGGGTCTATAAGAAGGAAGGAAGCAAGCCAGTTGTTCTTTTCAAATTCCCTAATCAATACGCTCCTAACTTCAGCGCTGGGGAGCAAGTTACAGGGGAGGGAGAATCTAGGACATGTATTCAGAGAGGAGAGAAAATGTCAAGGGCAGGGTGACTTTTCCCACCACAATGTCCTATTCATCCACTAGCAAAAACCTTCTCCCTTAATGGATGTTCAATATGTATGCTGTCTTGGCCTGAAACACAATTGGGAAGAGGCCTGAATGGTTTCCCCTTTTTCTGTTTTAATGTCACTCAAACAGAAAAACCTTTCAAAACGAGCAAGCGGCAAGCCCACCTGGAATGACTATTAATTCCTGGATCCCTTCTCCCTAAGCACACAGGGTTAATCAAGGGATGGGATTTTTTTATTATTATTATTGAATTTAAGAGGCTTAATTAGAGAGTCCCTTAAAATTAAGTTCACGATCATCTTTTCTAACTGAGCATGTTTCTGACCAGCTGTTCTAACCTGCTTTCCCCAGGTGGGTTAATAGGAAATACCAGAAGAGGCTTTTGCCCTGGAAACTTCACTGTACTTACTGATTTTCCAGGTGGCTGTCCTGAGGCTTAGCCAAGACCACGCTTTCCTCATATCTCCGTAATTACAGCATGTTAGACCCGGAAAGGCTAACACAAACCATCTAGGATAATGCTCTCGTTACTTTAAAAGCTCAAGTGCTGTCTCAGAGAGCCGGGGACACTTCCAGGTTTGCTCCACAGCTGCTGTGGCAATGCCCAAAGTGGACGCAAGCCAAGCAGTTGAAAAAAAAAATTGCAGCTTCTTCGTCATCTTTCAAACAAGCACCATCATTTGGGTTGCTCTGTTCTAGAACTAGAGAAAATTGGAAAATAACCTAAAAGAATCATGATTCCACCAAAATCACCTCCCGTGTTTCTCTTAGGTTTGGGGTTGGGGGAGTAGGGATGGGGTGTTGCGAACATTCTTCATCTAAAGCTGTTTGACCTCTAGTTGATTGAAAGCAACATCTGGTCTCCAGGCTGCTAGGGGTGTTTCTCCTATTGAGAGGTAGCCAATTGCAGACAGATGTGACATTTCCTTAACACATTGTGTTGACATCACTGACATATACCTTATTTGAACAATGAGAAGCAAAGCTTCTCAACACCTTCAAATCTCAAGTAATTTCAATCCAATATAGCCCCAAACCTCTTCGCTGAACACGCAGGTCCATGGAGACGCAGAATGAGGCCAGACCCCATGCTGACCAGCCCCTGTGGTTTTTCTGCTCCATATCCTGCCACTTGAGCCCACAACCATTCCCTTTCATAAAATAAATGTGAATCACAGAACCCAGAGCTGAAGTCATTTGCAGGTATATGGCTATGAAAAGAATGAATATACTTTAAATTTCAGCCACCCTAACAGTTCCCAGACAAAACACTCTTTCTTAAGCTGTCATATAGTGACTTAATTCTTACAGCAGTTTTCAGCCTCTCTAAAATCCCTTCTCTCCTACTTACTTCACTGTGTTCTCCCTGTCCTGTACCTTGAGAGGACTGTGGAAGGATACTGTTACATCCAACTGCCAAATAGTACCCTTCAGTTCAAACAGGGAATGTGGGGCTGGGGAGATGATTCAGCAAACAAAGTGCTTGGGGTACAAATAAGACAGCCAGAGTTCAGATCCTTAGAACCCACAGAAGCGCCTATACATTACCCTATACATTAAGTGTGTGTGCCAATGCACCCATATTGCAGCCTCAGAAGGCAAAGACAGGGAATCCTGGCACAAGCTGGCTCCTGATGCTCTAGTAGGGATATCAGCAAGCTCCAGCTTGATAGAGAGACCCTGCCTCAAGGACTACAGAGGAGAGCAATAGAAGAACTATGGTGTACATGTACATGTAATATGTGCTACATCTGTATAGCCATATACAGATGAACATGCATGTACACATTCATGTACACCACAGATGTAAAGAAATGTCAGGATTTCATGGGCCATAGATCATTTCAATGCATTGTAGCAAACCTAAGTCCAACTCTAGCTCCCATGCTTATTCTCACAGAACAAGGAAAATGACAGTCATCCAAGTTGCCACTATACCATGGAAATGCTGCCATCATGTACATGACCAATATGACTACAAATAATGACAGCTAGAACCATCTCAGAAACCAGTGAAGAACAGCTCTGTCACATAGCACAGCACCAAGGCAACTGCTGTGAAGAACAGCTCTGTCACATAGCACAGCACCAAGGCAACTGCTGGGATTTCGTTCTAGTTCTATCCTGTGTCTTTTACCCTTATGTGCTATGGTATCTATGAATGGCATTTATCCCATGCTTATTCTATGCCAGGCATTATTAAAAATGTATTACATGAGTTAGCTCATTTGATCCTTGGGTGAGAGGGCAATTATTATTATCCACACATTACAGATGGGTAAAGTCCAGCAGCTTGTCAGAGTCTCTGAATAACTGTGACACCCTTCCTCAAGGCTCACATTGAAAGCACTCTGATCCAATATTCAAGTTCAGCAGCTTTTAAAATAATTTGTAAGTGAGCTAAACCAGTTAATCACTAGAAGTAAAAAAAACTTACCAAAGTTTACCCTATACGTTTAAGTTTTTCAACAATTTAAAATTCATTGTTTACAAGTCTTTCAAAATCATTCAACTTTGCTTATCAAAAATAAAATTCATTGTTCTGGTGGGCTCATTTTTCAGTGATTCATAAAATTGCAACAAGTTTTAATGAGCTTAAGTATACTGGAGATGAAAAATTACCAAATCTTGGAAAACACACGAGTTAACAATGGGCATTCAGCAAGCCAGGCAACCTTGAGTATATTACTCAAGAAAATAGCAGTTAAACTGATGAGTTGAGTAAGTTAATATAGCTTGTGCCACATCTAATGTCGATATACTACTATGCATTTCTGAGCAGTGTATTATATAGTGCTGAAATTCTGTTTCAGAGTGAAAAAATATAAGCAGGGATTCATACAAGTACCTTGACTATTGATTTAGATATACACTATTCCAGTAGTTCATCAAAGATGTTAATCAGAGGAAGAGCGAAAAAGAGAGTTAGGAGCAGCTAGATATAGAGAAAGAGGAATGGGGAGACGAAGACATTTTTGCATTTTCATGTCTGGGCACCTGGTAAAATGAACTACAGAGTGCTGAGAACTTCTGTAAAAGCAGGAGAGTCAGATGACATGATGACTGGTACTCATTTGAAGTTGGTAGGATATTGTGAGTAGATACCATGAGGGTGTTGGGAATGAGCACTAACTCTTGGGACTAAGGTAAAGGAAAAGTTTGAGCATCCCCTGTCGATGAAGGCTAGCATCTTGGATAAGCTCTACAAGAGGAAAACGGTGGAGGAAGATCAGAATTTCCCCACCCAGGACGCCAACCTGTTAAACAGAGAAGTTTATGGAATGGAGTAGAGGCATGACCCAAAACTTCTTCGTGGTGGCAGCTGGTACCCTTGCTTACATAAGATTGTTTTGCTGTTGTTAACTGAAGAATTCTAATGCTAAGTAACTCTGGAAATGCCCTAGCTTCTTCCTGTGCAGGGTCCTCCTATAATGCCAAGACTTAGGAGTGGCTGCTTAGTCCAAAGAATCAGGGGGCTTTAGTGCATTGAGAAAAGAAAGTGAAAAAACAAAACAAATGAAAACTCTGCCCAGCCCATTACCTCTGAACATCAAAGGGGCACAATTAAAGAGTCTTCAGATAAAAATTAACCCATTTTGCCTGATAATGAATGGAGAGAGATGGCAAGTCACAGAGGTACTAACAGAGTTAAGAAGAGACAATTGCCAAGCAGGGGAGGCAGATGTCTTAGAGTGCTGCCATTGAACATTAACAAAAGAGTTTCCACAGGTCAATGAGTTGTGGGTGGATTTATGCCTTGTCCACCAGCTCTGCTAACACAGTGAATTCAGGGACCTACCAGTCTTCCAGAAAAGAGATGTGATGTGCTTATTGTCTGAAGATCACTATCAAAGCACAGTGGATTCTTTCTCTTCATCCAGAGGCAAAAAAGGAATAATCCTCTCCTGTAGGGTTTCACTCTCCCATCAAAGATAAAAGTTTTTCCCCTGGGATAAGTGTCTCTGGTATTAGAGTCAGATCTTATCTGTCTTTTCCCCGCCCACAGATTCAATTGAACTCAGGCTGAAAGTACTGCAGAAATCCATCATATAGCAATATAAAGCTTGATTAATGTATACAAGAAGATGCTCTGGGTTGTGTGCCATTACTATGTCATTTAAAATGAGGTACTTGAGCATCCTTGGGTTTTCATATCAATGGCAGAAATGTGGGATCCTGAAGCCAATTTACCAATGCTACAGGGCGTTGGTGGTGGTAATTGTACCATTTTGAGCCTGTGTTCATACCTTCATACCTATTACCTTGGCAATGTTCTGTGCCTCAAATATCTCTCTCAACTTTTTCATCCCATCAGAGAATGCAGCAAGCTCCCACATCTCAGTCCCCACTTTGACCGACATCCATTTCTGCTTCAAGGTGAATCATTTTCTTCCAGACATGAGACCCACTCTCAGTTTTACTATTGGCAGCTGCCTGTGCTTCTGGCAAGAGAAAAGCAGGTGTAATATCTCACTAGGAATATGTCAACTATGTTACCCTTTGCCTTCAAATATTCTTTTGGTTTAGCTGTGTGAATTGGAGCTTTGGATGGGTAAGAAAAAGCAATAAAACAAATTAATATTTAATAGTGGAAATGCACAGTCCATTTCTTCATGGAGGTTTGTCCCAGCAAGCCTCAAGGCTCTCTATTTTTGTGGCTAGCCAGTGCTCAGTCCAGCCTTTCTTATTTATTACATCGTTACTTTGCACTTCTCCGTTTTAACACTTTTGCAACGTGAAAAGTCTAACAGCATTTCAGCGCTGGGAGAAATAAATGACCCAAGATATTGGAGTTTTAGCAGGATTCATTGACCATCCATAAATTTATGAACAGTCAATGTCCCCAAGATATCTCTGCCCAGGATAACAAACACAGGCTCCACCACGAATCAGACACCATGGTTTCAGATTTTAAACTGTGATACTGTTTCTCATGAAGTGTATCGCTGCTTTTGCTTGTCAATAACAGAAGGCAAAATCGCAATTTTTATTTTCAAGTTAGTTTTCTCACTTTGGAAAATCAGAGTTAAAAATAAATTAATTAAAACCATTCAAAACCTCCTATACCTTGAAGTAGTTGCCACAGATATTTGGTTATATTTATTTACTGATTAGTCTTCCAACTCAGGTGGCTATTTTTGCAAATTTTTGTACCATTTTGCATCCGTTATGTACAGCCAATCTCTTGGGTGTGCATTTTAGTGGAAATACTTTCCTATACCAGTTGAACTTTATCAAATGCCTTTAAAGAGCAGCATGATGGTCCAGTGGGAAAGCTTGTCATTAAGCCAACTTTTCACTATTGTGAGGCAGCCCAGTGAGTTCCTGTGTTCTTGTCATCTATCTCACAGCCATTACCAACCTGAAAGATAAACATTCATGAACATTCCTGCTTCAGTGCAAGAAAAGCACTTGATCTACCAGCAGAGCATCTGTTCTGTCACCTGTAAAACGGAGATAATGGTGATCCTTTATACCCAGGACAACTTAAGGGAGAATGGAGAGAGATGGCAAGTCACAAAATTATTAGAATAATGCTTGGTACATTACAAGTACCATTAAAAAAAATTAGTGACATCAAAAATAAGTAAAATGGTAGTTCTTTCTGTAAACAAAATTTAAGACTGTTTCATCTTTAATTACGTATATGTGCTTATGCACATAAGGGCGGTACCTATAGAAACCAGAAGAGGATGTTAGATCCCCTGGAGCTGGAATTACAGGAGGTTGAAAGTTGACCTTTGTGTGTGTTGGGAACTGAAGTTAGGTCCTCTAGAAGAGCAGCAAGCACTCTTAACCACTAAACCCAAAATATTAGCTGCTGTTAGTCACACAGGACAAACACTGACTCAAAGAATTTTTTTTCTCAGCCCAATGTTGGTGATAAGCTGCAGCAAGTTCAAATCCTCTCTGTCATCCTGCATGAAGCATTTGATGATTGAAGACAACACAAGACAGTTGACATTTCAACACTGATATTTAGAACATAGGTGTCCAATGATCTCCTCATAAACAAATATTCTTTACTGATTTATAGACTCAGTAGCTTAGTAAATGGATGACTCATGTCCATAATGGGAACTTAAAATTCTACCTCAACCCAATAATAGGACCAGGAACCATCTCTGACATGAGCTCATGGGCTTGCTCTTGGATCACCTCCACCTGAAAGGGGAGCAGCCTTACCAGTCCGCAAAGGAAGACAAAGAAGCTAGTCCTGATGAGACCTGATAGACTATTGGCAGATGGAAGGGGAGGAAGACCCCCCCTATCAGTGGACTAGGGGAGGGACATATGAGAAGAGGGAGGGAGGGTAGGGTTGGGAGGGGAGGAGGGGAGGAAGGGGTAGGTGACTATAGCTGGGATACAAAGTGAATAAACTGTAATTAATAAAATAAAATAAATTTTAAAAAAATCTACCTCAAGTTGGGCTCAAAGACAAATGTAGAAAATTCCTACCTGTTCCCAAAATATACTCTTTGTACTAAAGTATTTTACCAACTTTTATCATGGTGCACATATATTTATAATTTATGCATATATAAATATATCACAATAGATGTTGAGAATCATATTTTTAAAACAGAAAAAAGGCTACCTAAAATCTAATTATTTCAGAATAAATATGAATGCTATTTTGTTTTCCAGCACTTCGGTATGGATCTTTGCAGACGCTTAATAAACTGATGCCTGACAACACTTTCTATTCTGTATTAGACATACTATCTTTTTTTTTTTTTTTTTTCAAAAAAAGAAAAGCCTTCTCTGTGTATCCCGAGCTGTCTCACTCTGTAGACCAGGCTGGCCTTAAACTCAAAGAGATCCATCTGTGTCTGCCTCCTGAGTACTGGGATTAAAGGCATGTGTGATCATTGCCCGGCAACATACTATTTTGTAACTAGAATTATTACTTAATGCATTTCCATAGTGATATATTACACTATATCATTTTGTAGAAATCCAGCTAAAAGTATATAACTAACTTAAGTTAATCTATGTTATTACAATTATAGCTATTATAAACAAGACTTTAAACTGCATTACATACATTGATATATATGTTATACATATGTATATTTTTATATGTATATACATCTATATGATTTATACACAAAAAAATTTATTCCAATACTTTTCCTTAGGACTACTTCCTCAAAACAGTATCGCAGATCTAATCATGTGCACATTTTCAGACTTTTGCCAAGTTGCTGTCCGGAGTATCAGCTCCCACCAGCTAAGTATGAGAATGTCTTTGTCAACATTGACATGTTTCCTCCATCTTTGTCAGCATTGACATGTTTCTTCTTGAAATGTTCAGCAATGTTACCACTAAAATGTAATGAGTCATAAGAATTTATGTTTCTGACATTATTAATAAAATTTAAACTTTTAGAAGATAATTTACCTTTTAAAGACACAAAGAGCTTAGGAATAAAGAATCAAGGCTAAAATATAACCCTGGAGAGTAGTTGTTATCATAGGTTGGCACCAGTGATTGACAAATGGAGGCTCATGAAAGTAAAAGGCTTCTATACAATAAAAGAAATAGTCAGTCCAGCAACAGCAAAGTCCAGACTGAGAGAACAATCTTTACCAGCTATATATCTAATAAGGAGTTAATATCTAGGAAAGAAAAAAATAAACATCAAGAAAACAACCTACCCAATCAAAAACTAGGCTTTCCATCGGAACAGAGAGTTTAAAGAGAGAGAGAGAAAAAGAGAGAGAGAGATCAAATACAAATGGGTAAGAAATGTCAAAAACATATTCAACACCATTAAAAATCTAGGAGGTACAAATGAAAACTACTTTGGTATCCCATCTTGCCCTAGACAGAATGGCTAAAATTAGGAAAACAAAAAACAACAAATACTAGCATAGATGTGGGAGAAGTAGAGCCCATTTTCACTGCTCTTGGGGAGCAAACTTTCATAGTCACCATACAAATCAGTATGAAGGCCCTTCAGAATACCAGCAGGCAAACTACTTCAGAGTATATACCCAAAGGACTCAGCATCTTACTACAGGTGCTTCTCTAATCATTATATTCAGGAATTTGAAATAACCTAAATGTTCATCACCTGATGAGAGGATAATAAAAATACAGCATATAGTCACAGTGGAATTTTTTCAGCTGTAAGAAAATGAAATTGGCAGGTATACGGATGGAACAGGAAAAAAGATATACTGAGTAAGGTAACCTGAGCCAAGAAAGACAAATACTTTGTGGTCTCTCTCCTGTGTAGATCCTACCTTCAAATATTTGAATTTGTGTGTTTAACTTGCAGTACTTGTAAGAGGCTGGGAAGGGAGGGAACATAAAGGAGCAGGACAGCAGAACACAGGTGGTATGATGGCTATTATTGGTAGTCAACTTGACTATATCTGGAATGAAGTAAAATCCAGAAATAGAGAACACACTTGTGAGATATTCTTTTGCTTGGCTTGAAGTGGATGAACCCACTTCTAGTTTGAACCTTTGAGGTATAAAGACACACAACGTTTATCTAGATCTTGAGTTGAGAAGACACGCTTTAATCTAGATCTTGAAGTAGGAAGACACAATGTTAATTGATCTTGAGGCAGGAAAACAACTTTAATCTGGTCCTTGAAGCAGGTATATATATGTATATGTGTGTGTGTGTGTGTATGTATGTCTGTATGTATGGGCCATATACATATATAGTGTGTGTATACACATATAGGTGTGAGAGAGACAGACAGACAGAGAGTCATTCTGTAAGTTCTGTTACTCTAGAAAGTCAAGGCTAATACAGGTGGTATGAAGGGGGAAAGGTTAACAATGAAATGATGGTTTAAGTGGAGAGAGGAGAAAGGAAGGAATGTAAGAGGTGAAGGGAAGCATAACTAATACTAACGATGTCTGGAAAAGGCATGTGAGAACAATTCACACACAACTTCATACACAACACATACAAACACACAGAGAAAGACAGAGAGAAGAGAGATTAATTTGAATTACTCTACACAGGAAGACAGAGCCTATAAGTTATCAAACAAAAAGCCCAATACGAGATGTAAGGTGCATCTGTGGTGGTTTAAATAAAAATTGTCGCCATTGGCCCATAGAAAGTGGCAGTATTAGGAGGTATATGTAGCCTTGTTTGAATAGGTGTGGTCTTGTTAGAAAAGTCTGCCACTGGGGGTGGGCTTTGAGGTTTCAGGTGCTCAAACCAGGCCAATATCTTATTGTCTCTTCCTGCAGCCTACAGATCCAGATGTAGAACTCTTCAGCTGCATCTGAGAGGATCCAGGCCAGTGTCTGCCTGCATGCCACCATGCCTCCTGCCATGAAGATAATGGACTAAACTTCTGAGCTGTAAGCCAGCTCCAACTAAATATTTTCCTGTATAAGAGTTAATGTGGTCATGGTCTCTTCACAGCTATAGCAACCCTAAGACAGCCTTCTTTCAAGTTGCTGGTTGGGGAGTGACCCAGAGATCACAAAAAAAAAAAAATATATATTCACATGGGCTATTGCCATCATCTTGGTCACTACCAGAACTTGATGGTAAGACCCAGTCACTGAAGGTACCACATGCTTTGATCAGAGAACAAGAAGTAATCAACTTGGTACTGCCCTGTAAGCTTCACCTTTGCTGACCAGATTTCCTTGTACAAGAAGTTTCTATACATGCTGCTAGGCCAGAACATTGTGTTAGCAACAGTCTTACCTTTAGTTAGAGTAATGGCTGGCCTGGCAAGATGTGCCCACTTGTGCAATAGTGGCATGGGTGTTATAGGGGTAACCAATAGGTTTCTGTTTGGAGTTAAGGCCATTCCCCAGGAGCATACTCATGCCTGGTACTGTAGACCTAGTCAAGAAACTGCAGTTGAGGTGCTCATGTGCCATAGTCATTTCAATAAGTAGGCATAGCATTAAACTGCCTTCTGAAAAGGTTGTTGCAGCTATCAGCCTTCATCAGAGAAGCTTCTTTTTGCAGTGGACTGTGCTTAATACTGATACTCACAATAGGTCAAAGTGCAGAGAATAAGTGACTGTGGAGTTCTTGTCCTGAAATGGGTCATCTATATCACAACCTCTCTCCCAATGCTTAATGAAGAAGGAGGGGAAGGCTTATGGCAGAAAAAGAGGAATAAAGAACCAGAAGTCAGGAAGGAATATTGCAAAATATTGCCTTCTAGACATAACAGGGCCATTACACTCATGAGCTCGCGGGAGATAGGGTTGCTTGTATAAGACCCACAGGAGATGAAACCAATCTGCCTTCCAGCATGGGTGGTGAAAGAACTGCTGAGGCTCTGCCCCTAACTGAGGAGCTATTGACAGTTGGTGGCTGCTCGGAAAGGGAGAGTCAACTTTCTTCAAATGTTTGGCCCCTAGTAGATTTCCCAAGCTCCATTGGATGGCACAATAACTGTTTACATAAGGGTAACTTTAGCTGGACTCAGTAAACTACAAGAAAGAAAGAAAGAAAAGAAAGAAAGAAAGAGAGAGAGGGAAGGAAGGAAGGAAGGAAGGAAGGAAGGAAGGAAGGAAGGAAGGAAGGAAGGAAGGGAAGGAAGGAGGGAAGGAGGGAAGGAGGGAAGGAGGGAAGGAAGGAGGGAAGGAGGGAAGGAGGGAAGGAGGGAAGGAGGGAAGGAGGGAAGGGAAAGAAAATATGAAATAGGGAAGGAGCTATTTGGAGAATATGGGAGCAGTTTGAGAGGTGGTATTAAGAGTGGATATAATATATATATATTATACATATATGGGGTAAAGTCTCAAAGATCTGAAGAACGCTGTCAGTACACCCACAAAAATGAACACATAATTTTTCCAGCATTCTATAGCCTATCTACAGGCTTAAGGGTATACACAAACATTGGCCTTAAGTTAGAACTAAAGGAGGAGTCACAAATTCATCAAACTTCCACCCTACCTCATTGAATCCATCTATCTAGTCAGTCTGCATTTTCCAGTAGCAGTGCATAGAATTGGAATGAACCTCACCAGCAGGTTCCTGAGCCATGCTATCTTTAAACAAAGTTTCAACTCAAGAAAGGAGAGCAAGTAATGGATGATCTAGGCAGATAACTCATTTATCCTCAAGGCATTTAGGGTGTAAGAGGGGAGCCTGAAACACCAGCAAAGAGGCACTCGGGTTGAGACATTAACCTCAGGCAAGTCACATACAGCTCTTGAAGCTATTAGCCTTTACGGATTTGATAAAGCTTTGGGGGTGGGGGACAGTGAGGAATGAGTGCAGGCAATCTCCTTCAAGAAAATCTCCTGGAAAATAGCCAATCTCCAAGAAATACATTTGGGGATAGTTATTAACTTTTCTCACAGATTTTTCATCTGACAATGGGTTTTATTATAGGTCTCCTCTAAACAGTACCTAAGAGCATTTTTAAAATAATTCAATTTTCAAAAGTGTGATTTACCACCCACTTATTGTGTAAAATGTCTTGTTCTCCTGAGACTAAAGATGTTCTATGCCAATAAACTGTTTTAATGTATCAGCTGGGGTTCCTTGAGAGACCACAATGCTTGACGCATGGCAGGGGTGATCCTCTGTGCCAGTACGGGCTACACCCAGAAGGCTAATCAATATACTGGTGTCAGCTTGAGGGACCTGGGGCAGACAGCACTAGTGGATTTCTTCCTGACTTTGGCTTAGAATATTTACACTGCATATTTCCGCCAGTGACCTGTGTGATGCGATAGTTAACACACCATTCTGGTTTGGAGGTGATGTAATCTAAGCTGGTTGGCATTTGGCACCGCAAGCTAAAATCTTTTGCTGCATTTGAGGGCTGTCTGGAAGTGAAGACAACTGAACATAAATGATACACGAAGGAGACTGTCTCTGAAGAGAAACAAGGTGGTAAACTTGCTGAAGAAACACAAAGAAGACCTTCTGGCCTTGAAGAAGAAGCGTAGCAACACAATGCTTCAATGAATCAGTGCTGAAAGGAAGAAGACATCAGACTCCCAATCCTGTTTCAATGTCCAAAGAAACTCTTCATTTAGTAATCTCATAATTCCCCCTAAGCACCTACTTGGAGCCAGCCCAGATGACCCTGAGATATGTAAATATAAGCACTGTTATTTATTTTTCTGATGGATCATTTGTTATCCATCATTTACCTGATGGATAACAGGTAGTGTATAACTGGGGACCAAAATCCAAGGAACTCCTTTCCCAGATTCAGACTTTGGGAGATGGTACAGCAAAAGCAGGGTTCAAAGGTTAGCATCAACTGAAAAGATTAAGTCAGGAGGTTTCCAGTCTCAAGTGGGATCTAATAGTATGTAATGGAGATGACCAGCTATTTTCCACTTACCTGTAGCTGACTATCTTTAAACTAAGCCTACACTACCACTTGAAGATACAGAGAGAGAGAATTCTTAGGATAAAGTTAAATAACATTTAAGTAGACAATAAGGGAATTTCCTCTATAAATCTCTAAATGTACAACAATCCACTTTGGCCTCTGGTTCACCGGGGCTTTTTTAGATGGGGGGGGAGTTAAGAGGGGAGGGTGAGCTTAATTCATGCAGCACCACCT
The DNA here is from genome assembly GCF_030254825.1 of Meriones unguiculatus. Lineage (NCBI taxonomy): Eukaryota > Metazoa > Chordata > Mammalia > Rodentia > Muridae > Meriones > Meriones unguiculatus. The sequence goes on along the minus strand of NC_083362.1, from coordinate 62,944,677 downwards.
CTCCCCCAGCCCCAATCCCCATCACTTTCCTTCTGCATGAATCTGTCCAAAAGAGCTGTGATATGTGAATGCTTTTCAGATTGTCAAATCATAAAATAGCCCGTCACTTGAACAAGAGAAAAACATTTACCAAAGTTCTGCTCTTAGGCATATATCTCCTTATTGAAGGACACTTTATCAAGGTCCTAAAATTCCAATTGATATATGAAAGTGCTAAATTCAATTAGTGTATATATTATACATCAGAGTTTTAAACAGTTTTCATTGCATAGGTGAACTGTTATGTAAATCTTTTCACAATCTTGCTTAGCCATTCATTTACTTCTAGTAACTGCAGTTCTAGTCTAAAAACCAATCCACAATTGCTGAGGGTTCAGAAAATGCAAACTGCAGAAGACTCAAGTAAGCAAAAGACAAAAATAGAAAATTTCCCCAAACTCACTAGTTCAAAGGTAGCCAGTTTTCAGTTTGAGTTCATCTGGTTTAAGATTTCTGCCTCTGACACACTCTTGGCCACAGAAGACATGTAGTTATTGCAAAACACAAGTTTCCTCATCTTTAAGATATTAATAACAGCAGTAAGCACAGTGAGGGGAAAGTGGCAAGCGTTAGGGAGTTGCTTTCAAGTGTCTCCCTCTGGTGTTTGGTCCCCCAGAGGTGACTAGACGTATTAGCTTATCAATCAAACCGTTGACTGTGTCATAGCATGTTCCTTGATACTGTCGGGTCATTTTTTAAGTCTCCAAAACGTTATTCACAAACCAAAAAGAAAAAAAAAAACACTCACTACTGATGGTATTTAGGTTTAATATTAAGCACTCGCTCTGCTTCCTAAAGGGCAGTTAGGAGGGAGGAATGGGAAGATGTCATGAAGCCGCATGTTTTCCAGGGAGTTAACGTCGATCATTTTTAGGGAAGGTGGGAAATGAAAAAGCCTCTCTTCCCCCATGGACAAAGAGAAAAAAGAAGGTTTCATAGGAATGAGTCCTCTGGCATCTCTTTTATAATGTGAGAAAAATTACATCCGGGATTTGATATTCAAAAATAGGAAAGTTCTTGGTAAGTGGAAATTGTAAAGTGAAGATTTCTCAGTTCTCCTTCCAGTCTCCAATGCACAGTGTTGTCTTCTGCGGCACCAGCCTCCCACCTCATTCTCTAGGCAGTGTCCCCATTGCTTCAGCAAGAGAAAGTCTATCATCCCAGCTTCCGTGGGGTCCCTCGGCACCCGTGAGAAGAACCCAGGTGATGTTTTTCAAGTTCTAATTCAGTACTTCCCTCCAGGAAAATGATATTCTGCTCCTGCTGTGGTGTGAAGAAATACAGTTTAAATAGCTTTTTCACATCAGCAGAGGGTGGACAAACCATGAACAGTGGACTTAGGTGGCTTCACCACGTCCGTGAGAAGAAAACAGACCTAGAGTCAAGAGGTTGTAGTTCAAGCCTCCTTTTCCCCATGTTCTGTGGGAATCCAAAGGAAGCTTCTTTACAAATTAACATCATGGTTTCAAAATCTATGGCAGTCTTGGCATATCTATGAAGCAGAACAAAGGTAAGCTAGCCAGCACGTATGTTAAATGCTTTCTTCCCTTGACAGAAAAGGTTTCCTGTTAAGGGTTATAGAAGCCATTTCATTGAGTTTCCCATGCCTCTTCCAAAGTAGTTAGTCATGAGGCCACCAAAGAGCAAATGTGTAGAGGTCAACATAACTGCGGATTTATGAAACTCCCTATCATGAGGTACCTATTGGGGTTAGTACAACTACCAACTAACATACCAGGAAGAAAAAATAGTAACCACGCCTTCATTTGTAACATATTATATCAGGACACAGGTATTTTGTTACCCGGAATCCTCTACACTATTTCTTTTAAGGTCTGAGCTTTTTCTTTCTTCTTTTTTTTCTTTCTTTTTTCTTTTTTTTTTTTCCACTTCTGGGCTTTACCTAACAATGTTTTATCTACTCCAGTTTTGTTTTTAATTTTTTCTTAATGTGTTTTCATGTACTGTGGGAGTGAATATTAGCTGGGTGTGTTTTTCCAGACTAGCTAAAATTAGCCATTTGGTGCAGAAAAACCATCCTTTTGGAACATAAATAAACAGGAATTTGATCATAAAACTCCTACATCTTAATATCTTGATTGTCAAAATAATACTCTTCTCACATCGTAAACCCAATAAAGAAGAGGAGGGGAAGGCAATAAGGAAAGGAAAAAGAAAGGAGGATAGGAGGGAGAGAGGCTGAGAGGCAGCAGCAGGAAGTTTAAATGGCAATCAAAACTGCAAATTCAATGAAACAATTGTGGCTACTGTATTCATGTGATGTGTAGTTAGAGTCTAAAGGAATAAGTGGATGAAAACACCAAGAATCATCAGCAGGATCTGTCCTCCTGAGGAGTGATGGCAGTCAGCCCTTTTCCGTGAATGCACTCAAAGCCATTCCAAGCACTTTACAGGTGTTAACTCATTTAATCTCAGATTAGCCCTGAAGGTTAGGTACCAGTTTCATCTCTGTTTTCAGGAGTGAGAAAACTGAGACACGGGGATCTTAGGTAACTAGCCAATGACTGCAAGCACTTTGGCATTTGGACCTGGGTAGTTTGCCTCCAGGCTCCACGTGATAGCCTCCATGTTCTTTGTAAGTTTTACCCCAGATGTTTTAAGCAGGTAAGGAATAATACAGTAGAAGTCCAGAGGCAGGGAGATCTCCAAGCAGAGGAAGTGATCAATAGTTTTATCTCCAAAGGACTCAAGTGTTTTCACCTACCTGTTAACATTTTATTTCTGGTGTCACGGTAAGGCAATTTCCCCCTTGTGAACACCAGTTATCTTTATTCCACAAGGCCAAGAGAAAGGAACTGTTGTCTTTAACATTTACTGGACTGTAAGTGTCTAATTCGGTCTAATTGGGCATAGTCAGGGCACAAAACACACACCCTAGACAAGATTAGCCACCAGAAGAGCAACACAATGTGACTGGGTCGGGCGACTCCTCTGGGATAGATTGCTTTTTGAGAAGATTTATATTGTGTACTATTGTAGTTTAGTTTAGGAACACTTATAGATGCACCAAGAGATTAATATATATTTTGTCCCCAAAATAACCATGTAGTAATGATTTTATGAAAATTCTCACAAATTGTCTCCAATTGAATATTCAGTTTTCTTAAACTTGGCAAAGTAATCTTTCTTGCGGAAATGATTCCTAAAAATAAAAAATAGCTTCATGGTTCGGATTTCTTTTTCAAACAAAATACAGTATGCTTCTATCACTCGCCAAACCGGTGACTTAAAAGTGAGCATGTGAAGAAGAAAAAAACCATAAGGCTCAGACTTCTTTTCCACTGTCTTAGACACTCCTATGACAGTCTGGGACTTGTCCATGTTCATGTATGTGATGAGTGAAGAAGGAGGCCCTTATCAGGTCTGGTATAGAGACATGCTCAGACATGCAACACCAAATCTTTTATTACGGTGGAAAAAAAAAAAACCTCTAAAAATTACCAAGTTGTTCTTTCTCTGCAAGTTGACAGGCAGGTTGTGACTTTATAATATCACCTAGGGATACAGGAATGATGCATCCTGCTAAGGCACAGAGACACTTCTCATCAAGGCAAGAACGCTAACTTCGCACAATGGCATCAACAGCTGCTGTATGTTTCTGCAGAGACCTAGGGACCTGTGAAGCCTTCATCTGGGAACATACCTTATTGTCTCATGCTTTCTGTAAGTCTTCAGTTTCCATATCTTTTGCCATTAAGGAAACATCGAGTACCTATGACAGTGTCCACCAGCTTCTTGCTATCAATCACATTACTGTCCCACGGAGACACTCACACACTTACAAAGGAAATTGAACAGAAGTACTTTGGGAGTCCATCATTTTCTGTGAAGTCTCTATGTGTTGAACTTGGTGATGGCTGAAAAGCAATTTTCTAAGGTGTTCTGTGTAGATCTATAGTCTCTAATAACATCCCAGAATAAGCTGGAGGAATCCACTTAAACTAGGAATATAATGAGTTCTTGAGAACACTAAAATTTTGGCAGACTACTTCCCTACTGAGTCAGGGTTTTTGGAAACATGTTATTCAAAAGACTGGTCCCTAGAGCACCAACATCTGCTGAATTTCAGTATCTAGGGTCCTCCCCCACATGCAGTGATTCAAACCCGACTCTGGGATCCTCCCCCACACTGAATGATCCAAATCTGAATTTTAGTAAGATTCTCAAGTGTTTTTTCATTTACGTTAAAAGTTTGGATGTCTATCATGTCTTCAAAGTACTGACTTTTTGTCTTGGTTATTTTTCTATTGCCGCGATAAACACCATGACCAAGGCAACTTACCAAAGAAAGTTTTTAATTTGGCTTGCAGTGTCAGAGAGGTAGAGTCCATGATGGCAGAGCAAAGGCTTGGTGGTAGGAACATCTAAGGGCTTGCCCACATCCAGGAGGCAGAGAGCAGAGGAGGCAGACACTGGAAGGGCCCAGGTCTTTAGAAACCTCAAAGCGTGCTCCTGTTGACACACCTCCTCCCAAAAAGCCACACCCCTCCTAATCCTTTCCAAAGAGTTCCACCAACTGGGAACAAAGTATTCAAACATGTGAGTACACGGGGGCCATTCTCACTCAAACCACAACACTTTTTTTTCCAACTTATATGAATTTAATCTAACTCATTCATTGGTTGCATAGAAAAATCATGTTAAGTCAGTCATATAATCAAGTGCCAATAACCGATCCCCAGAAACACATCTTTACAACAATATGGTTAACAAAGTAAGCACATGCAAGAAATAAATACCCCTTCAGAAAAGCATGAAGTAATTTTAAGATTCTCGTGTTTTCAGGTTGGGAACTATGTCCAGATTACTCAATATAAAACGTAAAACATCTTTTTTCAAAAATAATATTAGGCAACCTGCCATGGTTTGAATCCCATTTCCCCTTTCTGTAAACTCAGATAAACTCTAATCTGTTTAAAGGGTGTACCTCTAAAGGGTACCCAAGATAACATTGTTAGGATGGATCCCTGTGATAGGATACGAGTACCCTTTTAAGAACAGAGAAGAGCGAGGTGTGTTTGGTGCATTTACTAGGATTTATTAGCAATTATTAGATATAGAAGAAAGAACTTTGACTTTAAGGACAGCCTGGACAAAAAGTGAAGCTCTGTTTCAACCAAGAAGGAGATGGGAGAAAGAGAAGAAGAGAAAGAAGAGGAGGAGGAAGAAAGAAAAAGGGTGGGGGAGCCTAATGCATATATGTGTTTATTCTATCTCTTACCTGATGTCTTCTATCTCCTCAGGACTGTACCAGAAGTAAAACCATTGACCAGACATAGTTTCTCAACCCTTGCCCTCTAACAGTGGGCCAAAATAAACCATGGTTTCTTTATAACTTACCAAACGTGAAGTATTGTTACTAGCAACAGTCAGCAGCCCAGTTTTACTAACAGACTTTAGTAGCCTGAAGTATAGACTTGAGAAGACATTACTGTGATAGTCACATAGACTAGGACTAATTCTGTGCAATATATAAAGGACAGAAATAAAATAAAACAAACAAAAATAATGACATGAGGGCATATTTCAATCTATTTAAGGAAGAAATTCTTAAAAATTAGACCTTTTAAGGATAGCTATTGAACTTGTCACTGAAAATTATCTTAACTGAATTGAGAGTAACAATTGATTCTTTTGACCATGGCCTATATGATGTCACGTGTCTATATCTCTGATTACACTCTTCCTCACTTGCTGTCTCAAGGCCCCTTAGTGTAGTAGTATATGCCTATAGTCACTTACTTGGAAGATTGTGATAGGAGGATCCTTTGGGCCATAGGCAGTCAACAGCAAAACTTTTTTAAAAAAAAAACAACTAAAAATATAAAAATAATATCTTGTTGCATCATATTCAATGTTTCTGTGACATATGAGGCAGCCCCATCCTATCATGAGTTCTGCATCTGCTGTCATTTCATTTGACTAATCTTCCATTGTCATTTTCCTGACCAGTACTTCAGCCAGGTCATTGTCCAACTGTCCCACCATCCTGTCCACAGAGCTGTTGCTGACTCCTCTATCTAGAATAATCTCCCTCTTTAGTAATCAGATTCCCACTTCTTAAAGCAAATATGAATCATTTCTTACAAGAATAATAACTAGACTTTATTTGCAAAAATACAAGCTAAATCATACAGTAACCCTAAGTGTTTATGCCCAAATAAGAGAGCTTTGAAGAATGGTGGTTGTAATGTCAACGTCATCCAGGTGTGGTGGTGCTTGTCTTTAATCACATCACTGAAGAGACACATGCAGACAGGTCTCTGTGAGTTCAAGGCCAGTCTAATCTACATAGTGAGTACCAGTCCCACCAGAGCTTCAGAGTGAGACCCTTTCTCAAAAAACACAAAAAAACAACAAAAACAAATCAGTGTCAATGACCTACTTGTAAATTACATACAGAATATATTTTCAAAATGTTCTGCTGGGGAAAAATGAATAAAAAATAATGGATCAGACCCCTCTCAGCTGTGTATAGACATGTGCCTACTGGAAATAAAAAGATTCATTTTGAGAATTATTTCAGTTCACATCTATATATCCAGAAATATTTTCCACAGAGGTAATTCCACCATTCAAATTTTTCTTGAAAATTAATGAAAATGGCAGAAATAGAGCACTGAGGTAATAAAAGATATCATCCCTGGTCTATGAAGCTAAGTGGAAATGTTGACTTTAAACACAATTAGAAGCAGCATGGAAGAGGGGAGACTCCAGTGAAATAAAACTGAAAAAGTAGCTAGGAGATCCCTAAGGTCTCACATCTCTAATTGGTCATGAGGCTATGTTTGAAAAGTACTGTCTCTTCTAAATCCTTGTCTTTTTTGTCTTTAAACACACTTCAGTTGGACAAATTTGGCTTGGTAAAGGAATCCAAACCTTTGCTTCTGAAGATTTTTATTCTTAGAGCTCCCATCTTCTTACTGGCTTCTTCTAGCTTTTCCATAGTTAAAAAAAAAAACAGTTACCTTATTGTATGCACATGGGTTTATTGTCTGATTCGACGTCTGTGCACAGTGCACGCTTCGTGCCCTAGGTCTGGAGTTACAGACTGAAGTTAATGGCCACATGGGTGTTGGGAATTAAACTCAAGTCCTGTAGAAAAGCAGCCAATGCTCTTAACTGCTGAGCCAGCTCTCCAGCCTCAAGCTTTCCTGTAACTTTTCCCAAAAGAGATGGGAATCCTAAGAGGTGCCCCATGGAACCCCTTAAGCTCCAGTCATAGTGCTCTCTGCTTCCATCATACAAAAGCTACCAAATCTTCCTTGATAATAAAGCCCAACTGCCCCAGCCATCATAGTTTCCATTGTTATTAAGATGGCCATGAGATTAGTGTCAGCTTTCAGCTCAGTGGAACCAAGACTGTACCCATATACAGCAGCATTTCTCTTTGAGAAGACAAACAAACTGCCAGTATAATATTCTGCATAGTGGAATAAAAATGTTCTGAAAGTGGAATATCAAAAGTGACAGTGAGAGGAAACATTCCCATTTCTAGCCTTGATTCTGTACCCAGACATTACAGTGATGTGAGAGACAGCACTATATGTTGATCATTGGTTTTAGCTTCAAAGGGGGAACAGTGGTGTATCATTTCCTCACTGAAAAACTGATTCAATATTCAGCTAGTCAATGTACCACTCTTTGAAGCCGGGTCTCTCTGTATGATATGTGTGCTAAATTCTTGATGGTAGAGCTAATCAATCACCTTTTGCTCCCTTCTTACATCATTGACCTCTCTCCACAGGGAACTAATCTAACCTAATTATCTCTGCATAGTGTGAAGATGACCACATGAGAGTCCATTGGACTACTCGGCCAACTGTAAGACAGACTTGGACCAAACATGCATTTATTGTTCTTCTACCTGCCCCAACAGGCCAGTGGATGGTAGAATCGCTTTGGGGCCCTGAACATCATTTCAGATGTTGTCCTGTTCTCATTGCATGTTTGTTCTAGTATTTCCTGCCCCCTCTCAATTTTCATGTTCACTTATAAATAGCTAAATGGATATTTAAATCCAATAATATAATCAGCCAAACCCTCTCATCTCCTTTAGCATTTCTTTAGAGCACTCACCACTGCTGAAACTACATCATTTTTTAATCTGATTGTCTTTTATCTTCTTTTTTGCTGGTTAAAATATAAGGTCATAGAGACTGATGGCTTATTCATCAGTAGCTTTCTAGAGATCACAGAGTAATACCTGATCTCAAATAGGCCTCTGATAAGTGTTCATTAAATAAATGGACATTTCTGGTAGGCAATTTGGCAATGAGCTTCAAAAGCGGGCATCTATAGTGAAACAATATTTGCTGGGCATGACAAGACCACTGAACTAATAAACTCACCGCAGCTATGACTATGTGCACTAGACCTGAACAAGACCAAGCCAGCCAAAATCCAAGCACAGGCTGCAAGGGGTTTATGAAGCCCTACCTGAAGCGGAGGAGATATTGGCAATTGATGGTTGCTAGGAGGAGGAAAAGTCAGTTTCCTTTAAGTATATGGCCTACAGCCTCTTAGAAACTACCCGTGCTCCAAGAGATGGTCCTTCACCCACACACATAGAGACAGCAGTAAGTAGACTTCATGGGCTTATTTCCTGATTTGTTTGTTTGTTTGTTTGTAAGTAGTATATTATCTGGGGAAGTAAAAGTGGTGGCTGATGATAGCAGAAAAGCTACGGGGGATGGAATTTACATTGGATTTGATCAAAACACATTATATGCATGTATGAATCCTGAAACAACAAAAGGAAAAAATGTAGTTTAAAAAAAATAACAAACCCTTCAAGGTTTATATAAAGCCTATGGCCCAAAATTTTAACCTCTAGAAATTCATCCTTTAAAAAAATGCTTGCACTTGAAAGGCTTGTTCACCACAGCATAAAATTGAAGGGAAAAAAAGGCATCCTCAACATATAATCAGAGGTCATTCATCCATTATTTCAAGGAATACTAACTGAATTCTTACTGAGTCCTAGGAATGGATCTGAGTACCAGGGGCATGGCAGTTAACAACAAAAATATGGTCCCTTGAGAAGTCCAGAGAGACTGTGGAATTATTTTACTTTTTAGTTTTGTAATGCAGCAAATAAGTGAACATTAGCTTATAGAGACTCTGCTAATAATGGCACTAATAATGAGGGTATTTCACATTTGCATAACACTTATAACTTCTCAAAGTAATTCTCTAGCCATTATATTTCTTAAAATTAGGTCATATTAAGCTGCACTTGAGCTTCATTATTAGATCTTCCCTGAGAAGAGAGTTGAGAGACTGTTGGCCCTTTTACATTAATTATGGACATATAAGATGAATTAATCAAATTCTGCTGTGCTTGCTGTTAAGGTCAATTGAATGAGAGGGGAAAAAAGGTATTCTGCAGGGTTTTGAGGAGATTGTAACAGAAAGATCTGTGGGGAAAAAAACTAAGGAACACAAAGTTCTTGAAATGATTTCATTTAAAAAATAAGTCTTCAACCTGTTGTGTAGATGAGGTAGCACTAAGAGTCTACACAAACACTATTGCTCATTAACAGAGGCATATATATGAGTAAGCTAAAATTTACCTCAGGCTTTAGCCCAGATTCCATTTCTATCAAACATCCCTTCCCTTGCCTTCTTCTGTCAGGTATCTGTAGGGAAACCACAGACAGAGCTTCTCAGAGGGAACTATTTTGCAGATCCCCTTAAAAACAGACAATTATATTGAAAATATGTTATAGATCCTATAGGCAAGTGTAAAATAGATTAACATGTCAGGGAGTATTCAGAACTTTGGCAGAAAAGAAGAATTTGTTGACCCTTCATGTATATAAAGATGCCCCAAGGTGTTCAGACATGAGCTCTATCAATCCAGGTGGGGGAACCATCTCTTTGTAGTCTTCAGAGTCAAGTGTGTGTGATCCCTAGCTAATTTCAAGATATCTAATATGAGACTCAAAATGTGTATATACGTGCAAGGGTTTTGAGGGCAGTGAGGGAAGAGAGAAATACTGCAACTTATTGTAATCTCAAAAAGTTAAAAATACTTTTTTAAATAAACAAAAATTTAACAGCATCGATATTTTTAGTATACACTGGGTCATGAGTTATTACACCTGGTTTATATTATCATAAAATTGAGCATCTTTCTGCAGCAGCCATCACCTATGCAGGACATTCAATGTTATTTACAAGATTGTTTGTAATGTTACCTCGCTCAGTGTGCCACCTGGGTACACTGATCCCTGATAAGTCTTTCAGAATTTATTACAGCCCTGCATTGATGGTAACTACAAGTGCAAGTATTACCCAAAGCCTCCAGAAAAACTCAAAAAATGACTTTTTTCTCTGATTATATTAAATTTACCATTTTCATTTTTACAGCTTAAATGAAAAACAATACATTTGCAGTCTATTTTCTTCTTAACCTCTTTAATCCACAATCATTTTGTCTCTAGAATGAGGTTGCATATCATTATGGCTCTTCTTCTATCTTCCATACATTGGTAAGAAAAAAGAACTAAAGAGAGAGGCGTAGTCTATCTCATTTACACAAGGAATGCCCATCTCTCATTCAGTATGGTAGATACCAATGACCTCAGATGGCAGGGCATTAATCTGCCCACCACACCACATTCACAGGAGATGAGAAATAACATTTATTGGTATGACTACATTATAGTTCTGAAAGTCTTTGGAAGATGTGGGCTCCAACATGGTTTGGAGCCTATAAAAGAATCAAGATGACAACCCTAGATGCCAATGACAAGAATCCTTTGAAGTTGAAGATGCCTGCTGCATCCACCAATTGCTTTTGGGTACTGCACACCAAAAATGATGCTGCAATCCAAAAAATAGACCAGTGAGAACCAATGCATGGACCCACATCTTCATCTCCAATTCAAGGATAAATTGTGGGCATCAGTAGCTCAGAGCCCTTAACTTATTTTGCCTCAAGTCTGAGCAAACCACAACCAAAGAAGCAACTACAAAAACATGCTAACACTATTCTAGAAACCCAGTTTTATAGATTATGTTAAAAGTAGTGGTATACTGTCTAGTGTATAAAATTTATTTACCAATCTGCTGTAACCTTCACTCTTGACTTGCACAAAACTCTGGGACATCTGGTCAACCCCAAGTATGATGTACAGCATCAAAAATCATCCTAAAGGTTGAAAGGAGGACCAAGACAGGCAGAGATTCAACATGACTCAACATGCAGAAGAAAACAGACAAGTTTTAGAAAGCACTGTCCCTGAGGCCCAGTGGCCAGAGTATCCCTTGGTGTCTAAGAACAATATTAGCAACAGGAATTTTTAATATGCAGCTAGCTAAGGGGATGCTAGCTCTGAAGACATATTTAGCTAGGGCTTAGTAAAAAGTGTTTATTTGGTTGTATGTTGCTTCCATGCATAATTAAGTTATTACCAGTCATCCCCACTCAGAAATGGCTTCCAGGAATTTTTTCCATCCACTGTTACAATTTACCCAGCATTAAAATACAAAGGGCTGGGAACCATGTCAAGATAAGGCATTGTACCCTAAGAATATATGTCATCAGCTGCAGCACAAAGCACGGTTTAAAAATAGAGCCAGAAGCTAGCCCATGCTAAATGTCCCTAGTGTTAACAGCTTATTTGTGAAAGGAACATGATTCTCGAAGTTAACAATAATTTCAATAATTTCCACTAAATTACCGTAAACAAGATCTGAAGCCAAAGACGCTTAAACACATGCTAAAGGAGAGTCTGGATTATCTTATTTCCTACATAGAAAATTTTACAATATTCCTTCCTGTAGTAATATGGGCAAAGAGCGAACAACATAGAGACAGCCATAAGAGGTATGCTCGTGCATATAACATATAACATATAACATATAACAGCACTATTTGGTTTACTCCATTTCTGATTTTATGCCAGACATCCTTTTAACTTTACAGCTTGCTGTGACTGTGTGCCTGAATAAATATTTACTTTCATGCCTAATTGTAAATTCATTTTGTTAAAGGATATCCCCTAAATGTTATATCTTTCTAGGTTCAAAAAAGTGTCCATCTATCCTTGTTTATGGCGACGCACTTCAAAATAGCTGACTTCTCAATTGGAATGTGTCCTCGGCTGTAAAAAAAAAAAAAAAAAAAAAAAAAAAACTGCCTGTGTATTTATGAGTCTCCCTGGGTAGCAAGAACGGTATTTTACTCCCCAAAAGCAGCCATTCACACTTTAAAAAATCCATATCTTCTTACCGTATAAGACTTTCACCAGATGTAAACATGCACACAAATAATCCCTAACCTCTTCATTTTGGCTGTCAGAATTCTGATAAATATCACGGCTGGCCAGATTCCTGTTCTTCAGAATTCATTTAATTCCTAAGCAAGGTTTACATTCCCTTCATCTTTGTTTTCCTACCAGCTCCTGCTTTCATGGAATTCTCTTGGGGGAGGTTCCTAAGGATTGAGGATTGTTCTAGCCAGCTGCGCTGAGCTGGGCAATCAGCCAAGGTGTGGAAATGTGTGGAAGGCCAGCAGGTCACCAGATTCCTGGCTGGGTTCTGCTTAGCCTGCATCCTTGGAGGGTGGTTCTACACTTCATCACTAAGGAAACCAATTCTCACAGCCCCACATGCTTTATCTGACCCAAACACAGATCAGTGTTTGAGGGTAGGGTGGTCACCTTCAGTGCACCAGATGGAGTGGAAGAGCAGGATACCTGGGGGAGGTATCAGAAAGATGGAATGCTTCAGCATTAATCTCTTGTAATCTGATTTTTAAAACTTTTTCCATGGAGCAGGGCAGCAATGAAACAGGATGCTTCCTGTTGCAGCAACTACATAGAGTAAGTTACTACCATTGCCTAGAGCTAGATTTGCCCTCCTCAATTAAAAACCCTTGTAATCTCTAAGGAGGGGTCAGCCAAGGTGATTTAACCTGAAGTGTGCTGGCAACCAAGGCAACACCAACACTGACTAACAAAACAGAGATTTATTTAACCTATACAGATTTCAATCTGTATGCTTGTTGGGTGTCCTCCGAATAGCAATTTAGAAAACCAGGATGCTTCAATCATGTGCCTTTGCCATCTTGTTCCCATGGTGACCTACAGCTGGCAGGTGAGAAGGGTGAGGAAAAGGTGCATCACACAGAACCTTATATACATCAGGAGTGAGGGTATAATTGAACACATCTGCCAAAATCACACTGGCCAGAACTCACTCATGTATCTCCTCTAGTTAGAGAAGAGACTGGGAAATGCCACTGAATGACAGGAAGTAGGTTCAGTGGCATGAATAGTAAGTATCACCATGAATCAGTCCCCCACATTCCAACAGGCAGATTTACATGTTAAGAAAACATTGAGTATCTCCCTAGTTGCTGTCAATCATTATGTTTTCAATTTAGCACAGATAGCTTATAATCTAAATTTGTATGAATCTTCCTGGTTCTAATTATATTGATAGCTTCTCTTTTATTATTTGGCTCTAACTGATATTTGCTACTTGGATCAAAACTCAGAATGAATCACTCTTTACCAAATCACTCTCTTTTCCATGCCTCCTGGCTGGCATCGCTGATGCTCTCTGGCCCTGTCATATTTTATTGCAGTCCAAGGACCTTCCTGATGAGGTTTTATAAAGTACTAAATGTTCACTTGGGAAACCATTGTAATTTGAATATGAAGTTAGGCTGCCTAATTATCATTTTAAATAGTATCCTTTCCCTGCCCTGGTCTGCATTTTTTTTTTAACAGGGTATTATGTAGTTCATCCTGTCCTCAAACTTGCTATGTTGCCAAAGATGAATTTGAACCTCTGAGCCTTTCCCTCCTTCATGGTTTCTATTTTGACACACATCCTTCTGTGCTTGGATGCAGCAGTTTCTCAATAAAGGTTTAGTGAGGATTTTTACCCTAAAATGTCGGTAGACATAAATGAATTAAAATCGGCTCTTGGCTTTGCCTAGGACTCTTTATGTAGCTATATAAAACAGTTCTTTTCTTTAGACACTGAGAACACACCTGAGAATATTGCAGATCCTGGGAAATCTTAAAAATTTAAAACATTAAAACCAAAACTTTTCATTTTCCCAAACTTCTTTTTTGTTTGTTTGTTTTCTTGTGGTGGTTGGTTGGTTGGTTGGTTGGCTACTTTGGATTTTGAAGCAGGGTCCCATGTAGCTCAGGTTGACCTCATACCAGACCAGCTATAAGTATGAGACTGGCTTTGCACTTCTGACCCCCTACTTTCACCTCTCAAGAGCTGTGATTATAAGTGTATGCTACCATATCAAGTTTTTCCCCAAGCCCTTTTAATTGTTGAAGATTTGGTTTTCCTTTTGTCAGTATTTCTTATTAGTTTTGTATAGCTCATACACAAACCAGGAATTTTTTTTTTTACATTTTTGTATCTTTACGTTGTAAAGTATGAGTACATGTGTGTTTGTATGCTCATGTATGCAGGTACACGCATGTCACAAAACATATGTGGAAGTCAGAAAAAAACCTTCAGCTGTCTATCCTTGCCCTTCCATCTGAGACAGGGGCTCATCAACACCATGTAAGCCAGGCTAGCCAGACCCTGAGCTTCTAGAAATAAATGTTCCTATCTCCACTTCTCATTTCTAGAAGGCAACGGGGATGGCAGGTGCTTCTGCTACTGTGTTCAACTTGTACTTGGTCTCTAGGGATCCAGGCTCAGGCAACCAGGCTTTCATGGCAAGTACCTTTAAATACCAAGTCACCTCCCAGCCAGATATATATCAAATGTAGGGACTTAAGATCTTAGGAGAGACCAGCAAGGGCAATAGTTGAAGCAGAGATTTTTCCATGACCTCATGAGCCAATCTCATTCTTTGGGTTCATCTTAGTTTTCATGCTTTCAACCTTTTCCCATGGCTCAGTTTTATACAGGTTTATGGAACGCCTAACTCTGTGTTTCATCAGTCGAAATCAATACCTTTGCAGCAATAAATAAATAAGCAAATCAGAATCTGAACAATCAGTTCCCTTGGGAACTGATTCTGTCTCTTCCATTACATTAAAGAAAAATTAGAACCCACTTTAAAAAATAAATCAAAATTTAAATTTTTCTTTCCTTGGACTCTGCACTTACAGGGAGCAAAACTTCAGACGTTTAAAAAAAAAATCATAGAGCAAACAAACCCAAGAAGTGTTCTTCCTTCTCCTCTGGCTTTTCCCTGCTGGGAGAAAAAAAATAAACTTTATATTTGATTCTCCCTTGCTGACAGCCTCTTCTAACTGTATCACAAATTAAACGTTAAAATAAATAAATGGATTGCAGCAGCTGCTTGGGGTTGGGAAGTGCAGGGGTGCATGGGGAGGGCCTTGTGGGAAAGAAAACCTCAGCAGCAGGGCTGTGAGCACCTCCTGTCTGGCTGTTCCTGTGGTCCTTGTACACAAGAGGAAATGAAGCGCTCCTCAGACGCAACGCTCCTGAAAGCGACAGTCACATCGCAACGAGAGCTTGATGGCTATAGCAGATGGATCCAAACTAGGTAATGAGTAAAATTAAAAATGAAGCAGAAGTAGCGAGTATAGGGCAGGTATTTTTCTCAGTGGTATAGCCACCCACCTCTAAGGGGTGGTAAATATCACCCATCGTTCATGCTCCTGCAAGTAACCCAGGTGAAACTCACTGGGTAGCCAAAACAAAAAACAACAAAAACAAAACAAACATGAAGATAGAAAGGAGAAGGGGATCAATAGGAGTAGGAGAGTCATGAGAGAGTAATGAGGGTGAGTATGATGATTAGAATGAAGCCCATTATTCAGGATAACTAATATACACTACAAAAAATTTCCAGAAAGAACTAAAATCATATCTCGCTCCCATTTTCGTCTTCTGCTAAGAATCTACACACACACACACACACACACATACACACACACATAAAAAGCAACCCTCGGGAGATCAAAACATAGTATTGCCATTATTGAAATGAGTACAGCAGGTCACCCTCGGAGGTGTAGTGATTCCTTTCTGAAGGACACTATTTCTAGGAAACAGAATGCCAAAGCCCTGGGAGTCCTGTAAAGTTAGCTGAACACTCTCACACCTCTCTGGGTATTTGGGGAGTGGCTCTGTATCTGACATCCCTGAGTGGACAGCAGACGGTCCGCAACCAGGAACATTCTTACACTATTCCTCTCACAACGCTTGCAATGCAACTTTAGACTCCCTGGACATGCAGAGAAGATAAAAAAAAAAAATCAAACGTGGATCACAAATCGTGATCTCCAGGCCCTTGTCACTTATTAACCATAAGACGAAGTGACAACTTCTCAGACTCTGATCTGTACAGTAGATGTCTCATAGACCTTGAATGCTGCCATCACTGGGTAGTGGAGGAAAGTGACATGGTGCCAAGGTGGAGGGTTGTGCAGGGTAAGGCAGGTACTGGGCATTTCAACTCCAGCAGCTCTGACCTGCTCTCTTTTAGAACTTCATGCAGAAAAAGCTTAAGTCAGAACTGTGCTATTTAAAATTATTTGGAAAACATTACTTTATGGGGATGTTCTTGCTCAGCTGAGAGGCTGTATAACTTGTTTTAATCATAATGTATTGAGTCATAATTTACATAAAAATGCACACATATGAAGTGTGTACCCGATGTCTTTTTGTATATGTTATCTATATACATCACTTAGATAAGGATAGTAAATACTTTCTTTACTTAGGAAGTTCATATGTAACATTCTTCACTCAAGAAAAAGCCCTACACACACACACACACACACACACACACACTCACATACACAAACACACACTTGTCGCCAAGTGACCGCTGATCTGAGTTCCTTGGCACAGATGACAGATGACTTTTCTCAATTTCAGAGCTTTATATAAATGAAATCATGTAATGTACTATGTCCTTTATGTAGATCTCCCTGCCTCTCTCTCTCTCTCTCTCTCTCTCTCTCTCTCTCTCTCTCTCTCTCTCTGTGAAATATGTGAGACTCACCCTTACCCACATTGTTACATATAATGGAAGCCAACATTTTTCTTTGCTATATAATGCTCTATAATATGACTATGTCAATGTCATATTTCTCCACTGATTGAGATGCTTCAGTTTGGGACTCTTACCAATGAAGCTGCTGCATTCACTTTCAAGGCCTTGGGTGGCCGTGTTTTCATTTCTTGGATATTTAGGAGCAGATTTGCCAGGCTGTAAGGTTAGTAGACATCTAACTTTATAAGCAGCTGCCCTCCAACATCCCCAAGTGGATATACCACTTTATAGTCTCACCATCAAAGTAAGAGTTTCAATTACTCGTGTGCGTCTCAGCATCCGGTAGCATCAGGTTTTTTAAATTTTCATAATGTTAATGGACTCAAAATATGTGACTGAGGTTTTAATGTGCACTTTCCTGATGTTAAGCACCTTTTTATGTGATTATTATCCATTATAATACCTTTTAGTTTGGACTGTTTATGACTTTTGCTCATTTTTTAAAAATCAGGTAGTTTGTTCTTTTACTGTTGATTTATAAGAGATCTTCATACATTCTGAATAAGAGTCATTGGAAGATATGCATATTGTATTTTCTCCCAATTTGTGACTTTTTAGTTTTTTTATGGTGTCTTTGAAAATATTGATGTTTTTAATTGTCATGAAGTCTGATCTAAAGTTTTGTTATCTATAGCAAAGTAGTTTGTACTCTCATTTGTTATTTTCTTATAGGATCTTAGGATTCTATATGGGCAATTTTATTTAGAATCTTGTGACATCTATTAGCTCAAAAGAATCCGCAAAGAGTAATTAAGCATAATTGTACTTTGTTCATCCATCTAGCAGCTGTAAGAGATCTCCATGGTGGAAGGGAACACCATTCATGATAATTCAGGATAAGAAACAGGCCATGGAGGTCTTGCCTGACAAGTTCAGGGGGTCATCATCACTGTAAAGTCAGTTCTCCTGACTCCTGATTTCTGGTTAAGTATCTTCGTAGATATGTCCCATTAAAAGTGACCCCCTTGCAAGTTAGAGATATAGCTCAGTCATGGAGGACATGGTCCTAGTTTTAATCCCCAGCTCATTGTAAAGCCAGGCATGGTGCTACCTGAACTCAGGACA
Source organism: Meriones unguiculatus (assembly GCF_030254825.1). Classification (NCBI taxonomy): domain Eukaryota; kingdom Metazoa; phylum Chordata; class Mammalia; order Rodentia; family Muridae; genus Meriones; species Meriones unguiculatus. The sequence continues at coordinate 62,926,526 of NC_083362.1, read as the reverse complement.
TCAAAGCAGAAAGGAATCTAAGACCAGTTAGGGTGCAGGACACTTTTTCTCAAAAAAAAAAAAAAAAAAAAAAAAAAAGGAAAGAGAAATAAAAAAACCACCATCAACAATGATTGACTTTTGTAGCAACGGTCACATTGATTTTAAATATGAAAGCTGCAATAAAATGGAAAGTAGTTCCTGACTGAAGTCTTTAGTCTGGCCATTTGGTCTGGGTCAGAGGACAGGAGACATGGTTTGCAAATCAAAGCCTGTGCTTTTGCATCTGTGCAGGGTGTTGAGAGCGAACAAAGAATTTTCAACCCTGGTGTCCTGTTACCTCTGGGAGCTCTTCTAAAAAGATATATTGTTACTGCTCCAGTTTGCATCACCATTTGGTTTAATTATTATTTATAATTGAGAAATAATTAGATAAAACGATGATGTAAACCCCTGTGGAAAATAGACATCTCCTAAGAACCCTAATGTTTTCCGTCACTTAAAAGGAAAGGGATATGACTTACTGGGGGAAAAAACTAATTAGAAAAGCAGACACATCTTTTCCTGCTCCTCATATTTCAGGCACGCTGGCAAGTGCTCAAAAATGATCAGAGAGTGGCCTATTTCTCAAGGACCCCAGGAGAGCATGATAATTTAAATCATCATCTCAGGAAAGTGCCGTGAGTACTCGTCTTTGCTGTTTTACGCTCTTCAGTTGGAAAAGAGAGTTTGGTCTCCACGCTGGTATGGCCATGTGGAATACTGGCTGTAGGAAAGCTTGAGGCCACACCCACACCAAAGTGATCCAAGCGAGTTAGGATTCCTGCCAAGAAAAACACATCTGAGTGACGTGAGGAGAGAGAGATGTTTAAGACAATGCCTCTGGAGCAAAATGAAAACATTTTTTTTTTTTTAATCCAGGGACACAAATCAAAACTGTTTGACAACACAAAGGATAAGAAAGAAGTGAATGGAGGTTCAAATGTGGGCAGAACAATTTGAAGCCCCAAGTCTTTCGGAAATCCTTCTGTCTAGAATTAGATCATCTCGTTGGAAAGTTGGGTTAACAAAAAAAAAAAAATTGGGTAACTTCCGAAGAAGATAACTTTAAAGAAAACAGCTAGTTTTGTGAGATTGACATCCCAGTGAAAGCATGTTTAAGTATCACCATTTTGAAAATATAAATGTTTACTAATACGTTATAATGTGGTGGTCATTTGGAGATGAAAAACAAGACTTAAAAGAAAGAAGTATGGCGGTAGATATGCTAAAATGCTCTTAACACTTTCTCCCACTCTGTTCAATATCTCCATCCCTCAAAAATCAGATTTAAGTAAAACCCAGCTTCCCAACACTCAAATTATTGGCTATAAATAAAATTTCCTTCTTTAAAAGAAAACTATAATATAAACTTGTCTGGACATAAACGCTGATCCCAGTAGGATCTAGTCCTGAAGAGACAGCTCTTCTTCACCTTCCCCTCCTCCCCTCACTTACAAAACAGTGAGCCTCCAGGGTTGTCCTACATTTAACGGAGACCCTGGAGTTAGAGCATTGTTATACATGCAAAACTGTTAGGCTAACATCCAAATTACATACTGAAAAATTACTGGGGAATGGTCCCTCTGTTTGTTAGTTTGAGAGAAAAATCAACAAGAATTACAGACATCGCGCAAAGGTTTCCTGAGAAGCTATGACTACCATTGAGACTTAAAAGATTAGAGTGAGAAAAAAAAAGGGTGGGGGGAGAATAGGAAGGCCAGGACATTAGATACATGAAGACCCAAGGTGTAATACAGAGTAAGAAAGGAAATAGAGAAGTGTAGCCAGAGAACAGTAGGAGGTGACGGAGGATTGGAAATGAGAGACAAAAAGAGCATGGGCCCCGGCTGTGTGTCCTATTATCCATTTTAGCTTTCATTAAATAGTAATGATGTTTCGGAAAATGAAGGAATTACCATGCCTCAATGAGCATATGGCCAAATCTAAAGAATACCATTGTAGAACATCTATCTCTGTTGTATATGTGGGGGAAAAAACTGATGTGAGTATGGGAGGGGGGGAAAAGTCATATGACTGGAAACTTCATATAAAAAGTAGAAAGTCAAATCAAAAGCACTGGTCCAGATTTTTCCAATACACTCGGGTTTATAAATCAAACCGGAGATCATTTTTAACAAGGTAATTAACTGGAAATCCTTGCTTCTACTTGACATGACTTAATTAACCTCTATGTAGATAGCTGTTTTGATTGACATGGGTTTTATACATTGCCCATTACTCATGCCTCCAGTAGAGGGATGACCAACTGTCTGAAAAAAAAAAGTATCTTGATTGGTAGTGTTTCTCAATTTCTGTGGTGTAAATACTTTCACCATGACTAATTTCTACTTCTTAAGACTAATTTCATTGAGGAAAGCAGAATTGGAAGGAAAACCAAATACCCAGCTGTGAGAAGCTGACAGTAATCAACTCTGTCAATGTCTAACTCTCCCATCTCTGAAATATACCTGATAGACCTTAAGTCCAGTCCTCCCTGCTCACCAAAGGTGCCATCCCTTCAGAGGAAGAGCTGTGTGCCTGACATCCTCCTTCTCTCCTCCCAGGAAAAAACTTAAGAATCTCTAAGAGCCATTTAATCTCTTCGTATCAGTACACAGCTGGGAAAGAATGAGTTAAGTACTTCAGATCTCCTTCCTCCTTTTCAATTATCAGTTGAAATTCCTACTCAGCTAAGACTGGGTCAATATTAGTAGCTGAAAAGAAAGAATAACATATTGGGCAGTATTTTCATCATGACGTCACAGCCCACTCTCTTTGAGTGTACTCAAATCTGTTTTATTCAAAACAAAACAAAACAAAACAAAACAAAAGGAAGGAAAACTACATCGCCGTTCCTATGGTAAACCAGCTGTAAGACTCTTAAGGCAAGGCCCCATTTTGGAAATCCCTTTATTCATAAAAATTCTATTTGCAGTTTTGTTTGTTTATACTACTCAGTATAGAATGTTTAGAAATTAAAAAAAAATGCAGCATTTGGGTTTTTTTTTTTTTTTACCCCAACAGTAATTCTGCAATTAGTGTCACAAATGCTTTGAAAATCAGAAGGAAAAATATTTTAAGAGTGTTTTGTTCATTACTAGAATGTGGTTTAGTATTTATTATCATAATTTCTGATTATTATTGCTGCACCTTGAATGATGTATTTTTTACTCAGTGAGCTATTATTTAGCTCACAGTCATGATTTGTTCACTAATACCATTCAAGGTTATGCAATAACAATCAGAAATTATGATAATAAACATTGAACTACATTTCAACAAACTATGATAAACTCATGTGAGCTTTTTAATCTTTTCATTAACAAAGCATCATACGCTTCAGTGATACTTTAATTACCAAGAAATTACCCAAGAAAATATGTAATTATTTCTAGTAATTGACAGTGACTCCATATGTAACACCTCTTTATGTTAAAAATAATTGCTAAAACGTGAGTCTTTTCCCCCAGACATGTATTTTAATTAATTGCATTCTGTTTTTCAAAAAAAAAGGTTATTTAAAATATGTTCCTTAATAATTTAAAATATGATCCTTAATAATTCCAGTTCAATTGGGAACTCTTTAGTGATCTCAAAATACATTTGGATAATGACCAGTATTAATGAATTGATCTTGACAAAGAAAGGATAACTATTTAGCTTTCTCATTCAATGCTAATGTAGTAAAACATGTTCTTCCTCAGAATGGCTTTGCCTGTCATTCCAAAATCCTATTATGAACTAACAAATCACATCCTTCATGTGGGGAGAGGGAACAGCAGCAGCAGCCCTAAGCTTGCACATGAACATTCTTTCAGACAAAAAGGGAAAACCTAATGTCTCAAAAACAACAGCCTATATTGCCTTTAATGTCATTTGGACTACTCTGACCAGCCACTCCGAAGGAGTTTTGTTATGTTTGGTACTTGGGTGTTTGTTGGTCTGTGGTAATTGTGGGGCATGTTACCAGGTGGGACAGTTTTGTTTATGGCACACACACACACACACACACACACACACACACACATAGCATGAATAATTTTAGGTAAATATAAAATAATGTGATTCCTTGAGGCTTTATCAAACAAACAGTACTATTTGTCCCTCACCTCTCCTTCTCATTCTGTATTGACTTCCTCTCCTCAATTGAATCCCCTTCTCATTTTTTCATTTCCAGCTTCCTATCGCCTGTATTCTGCTATTCCTTCTCAACTATCACCACCACGGTCCCTTTATTTTTACTTTTCTGGTATCTTCAGTTACTCCATGCTATATACGTACATCTAAGGATTTGGAGTTAGGAACGAGAGATGAGAGAGAGCATGCAACAGCTATCTTTCTAGGTTACCTCACTCAATATAATCCCTTCTAGATCTATCCATTTTCCCACAAATTTCATGGCCTCGTTTTTCTTTACAGTTAACTAGTATTCCATTCCCAGCCTCTCAGCAGCTGAAGGTAAGCCCATATTGCTAACACCATACATTTAGGACAGAGGACTCAGATTATTCAAGATGAATCTAACCTGAAAGCTTCCTCACTGTAGTCTAGCTTCTAGAATACCAGAAAGTACCACACAAGCTGCCAAGGGAGAGGGAGAGAAGCGATTTAACAGTCCTATCTAGCGGCAACACCTGTGAACCATAATAATAACCAGCATGGTAAGATATCCATGAAGGAGCTGGGAGTGGTGGCTCATGCCTGTAATCCTAGCACTCAGGGAGGCAGAGGCAGGTGGATCTTTGTGAGTTCGAGGCCAGCTTTGTCTAAAAAGTGAATCTAGGACAGACAAGGCTACACAGAGAGACCATGTCTTGAAAAAGAAAAAAGAAAAAAAAAGAAAAAAGTTATCTATAAAGGTGCAATCGTAGACTCAAATGCTGGTCATCAGGAGGGATCATGTCTGGTACTAGAAATCTAGCCAATTACCCAGGAATGGTCTGGTCTGGTCTTAGAAGAGAATCTACTACCACCACTTTCCTAGGCCAGAATCATTCCTAACTACATTCTAAATCTTATCCTTATACACACAGATAAGTGTAGCTATCATACCTCATGAAAGAAACTTCTCTTTACAGAAAATGGAAACCATTGCGCAAAACTTCAACTGGACGAAGTGCAGAGATCAATGGATTGTGGGAATCTTAATCCTGACATGTACATCTACATCACAGCTCCTTCGTTTATGGCTTAGGAAACATTACAGAAGAGAAGGCAGAAAGACTGTAAGAGCCAGAAAAAAAAAAAGCTACTGTAAGGGCACTTCGCTTAGAAATAACTGCATAAACAAGATCTGAATGACAATATCAACAGATGTGTTCCTGCAGAAGGAGGGTATTCTCAGGAGGTCCCACCCTAGACAAAGAACTTCAAGCAATTGGTGACAGCTGAGAAAGCAAAAATTTGACTCTCACAGGGATGAGCCCCCTGATTAGTCATTCAATACAAAGTGGTCAGCCCTGCGACCTTATATACACAAACAACAAATTTGGACTCATGGGGTTATATTTATATATCTGCTGTGTGTCTGTCTGTCTGCCTGTCTGTGTGTAAAACAATAATAATCAAAGAAAAAGAAGCTATCAATTTGCAAGTTGGGGCATAAGAGGAGTTGTCAGGAGGAAGTAGATGGAGAAATGGAAAGGGGCAAGTGATACAATTATATCAAAATTTAAAATGTAAAATAAATAAATTAATTTTTTAAAAATTAAAATCACCTTGGATAAGAAAATATTTTAACCCTGCTCCCCTTAAATTTTCAGCACTTCAGGGTTCTATAAAATTAATTCATTAACTTAAGCGCCATCTTTAAACAAAAACACTATGTGTTTTTATCACTTAATACTTTGGTTGTCCCAGATCTCTGTTACAACTCCTTCTAGCCTGTTTTTCCAGGATTATTCTCTTTCTGAGTCAGAGTAAAACATTTCCTGGGTAAGCCTTGGCTTTCCCCATCCTGCCTCCCTTGAAACTGACCAGGGCAGTGAATCTTTTGAAGCAGCAATATAAAACTGTGACCCGGACAATAACATTTTATCAATATAGTTTAATTTGAACAAAAATCAATGCAGTCTTCCACACCATAGAGAGAGGGTAAACTGTTTTTTGTAAAGCCTGGTCAGCAGGCAATACAAACACCCGCTCAGATGTTGTTATCTTCTTTGCAGAAATCACTTGCAGAGGTCATTTTCCTACTGAAACTTCAGAAGACACACAAATTCAAGCCACAGTAATAGAGTTTGGCTTTGCACTGAGTAGTTAGAGGATTGGCACAGGAGGTTCTCTTGAGAGCCTAAAGATTCTGTGAAGCCACTTGAAGGTATAAGGGAAGGCCCAGATAACACCGTGAGTCATGTGTCCCTGATCCCTTGGCTGTTGTGTAACCAGAGACTACAGATTCATCAGCTGTGAGTACTGGGCTGTCTGGTTGATTATCGTTTAAGGGATCCTTCATTTTCATTGTGTACAAATGAGAAAGTCGATCATTTCCAAGTCCAACCAAGTTGTCCTGAGTGAAGCACTGTGATCAGTGACACTTGGTCTAGAAATGGACACCCAGCCCGGTGCCATATTCTAGATGTCTCTAGCTTGATGGAAATGCTCCAGCATTCATCTAATGACTTGCAGACCTCTCTTCCTGATCAGCAGCTTCCTTGGGACCATCAATTCAGCTGAGAACTCAGACCTCAGTCATCAGTGAGTATAAATACTGGCTCCGAATCAAGGCCTGACTTAGGATAATCTGCTAGATTCTTTAGTAAAATCCTCTCTCTTCATCCACACTGAAAGAAGCAGCCAGTGGCGCCCTTTGGAGCCCTGAACTGGGCATCTCTAATATCTAGATACAGAACAGGGCTCACCAGTCATTGTGTAGATAGTATTCCTGAGCTAAAATCCTAAGCATGACCTCTATTACACTGTAGTTTGAACAACAAAACCTTGTGCCTCCATTTTCATTCTGGGCCAATCCTCACCCCGATTCTCTGGGTGTCTCCCTCCTTCCTGCCTCATTCACTGCCTACTGCGAGAGAATGTTTTGGTTTTTTTTTTTCCCCCTGATGGAATAGGAAGCCTGAAAGCATAATGTTTGGGGAATAATTTTTCCCAAGTTTGTTTTCCACTCATCTCAATAAATTTTGAGTTTGATAACGGGGAAAAGAAGCTTTTTACCTTTCTTTATGCTAGAGAAGGTCTCATCACTCAACAAATCCCAGGAGCTTTTACAGTCTCAGCACTGTGTCCTTCTTCTGACCTTAACTTTCTTACAGCTAGAAATAAAGCTTTTCATGAGAACGCACCGAGCTCTACAGGGCTGAGCGTGCCAACAAAGCAGTCAGTGCACAGGGCAGATCGACACCAGAGGAAACTGACTCGACCATCAAAAATCATTTGCTTTACATAAAAATCCAGGAGTCTCCTGCAAGTTAATATGCTGGTTCTCTCAGCCCTAGCAGTTTCTCTTTTCTTGGGCACACAGAACATGCTGGCATCTAGAGGCTGAACTGATTTTATTTGGATGAGAGGCACCCTGTCCCTGCTTCTCACACAGATTGCACGGGCCTAGCCCTATTTCTGGGACAGAAATAGGATTTCAAAGATTAGTAATAGGAGTGTTAGGTCTCTCCTGATATTCCTGGTTCAAATTTCATCTAGGGGACTTAAGAAAAGTAAACAGCTGACAGTGACCAACACCAAAACCAGAGGCCTCTGCTGATTAGTCCTAGCTCTGTAGGCTCCCTTCTCCGGGGTCACAGGTGAAAGGTGATAGTCTACTAAGAACACAGAAAAGGTGCCATCTAGCTGCTTTGCCTCAACTTTAAAACCAAAGCCATAACTGTAGCTACCCATGTGAAATTCCTGTCACATATATATAAATATATATATGCCATACATATAAATATAAATTTATATATTATATACATCTTTTATATATGAATTTATATATAAATGTGACAATGTAAGCAATATAAAAGATGTGGCCAGACCTGATGGCTCAGGCCCATTAAACTCAGGAGCCTGAGGCAGAAGGACTGAACATTCAAGGCCTGCCACACTGTAGCACTGTAGAGCAGGTTTCAAGCCAGCCTAAGTATGCTGGTGAGAGCTTGTCTCTGAATTTAAACTAAACAAACAAAACAATAGAGCTGGGTTTGAGTAATGAACTAGGCTCCTGGTCCCATCCTCAGCACTGAAAAAAATATATAAGCAATTGACCAAATGCTTGCTATAGCTTGATATTTCTATTCAGGGATTCAATTTGTGATCAACGGGACAGAAAGAGGCTCAGTGGGTAAGAGCACCAACTAAGCTAACAGGAAGATGTGAGTTCAGACCCCAGCACAGCCACAGAAGAAGCCAGGCATGGTCATATACACAAGCAATCCCAGCACTGTGAAAGATGGAGGTGTGGGGATCCCTGGGGTTGGCCCCCCAGCTGGCTCCAGGTTCATTGAGAGGGCCTGTCTTAAAAGACTAAGACTAATGATAGAGCAGGATGCCTGGCAGCCTGCTTTGTCTCCCATGCCTGGAGCACGCATCCCCACAAACATGTGCGTTTCTCTCTCTCTCCAAGTTAGTATGTATACATCAAATACCCATCCCGCCAAGCAAATGTTATTTCTTCTCATCTCATAATGAGTTCCAGGAGGCATACAATGAAGGGGCGGTGGTTTGAGGTCACGAGAGCTTTGGGAAGTTAGGGTGCGCTGCCCCAAAGCTGTTCTGTTTGTGGTACCCCAACTGTATTGCAAGGAGCAGCTCCTGTAGGAGATGACAGCCAGGGCTGGTGATGAGCGCTTGGGAGTCTAAGGCTGTAGGATTTTGAGTTCAGTGCCAGCCCGGACTACACAGAAAGACATTGTCTCAAAAGAAAGAAAAGGGGAGAGAGAAGGGGGAAGGGATAGGAGGAGGGAAGAGAAGGAAGGGGGGAGCAGATTTCTACAGGGCTCTAACAGCTGGCTGAGAATGATGCTATTGCTGCCTTAAGCTGTGAGTTCCTGAGATCTTGACAAGAGGAGGAGCCTAGTCCAGGTGTCAGAGAAAAACTGAAGACTTTTCCCAAACCACCTACAGGGTGTTGTATCCCCCACAGGCTTTGGGGGGGCACACTCCACACTCACCCACGAGTTTCCAAAGTCACCATAAAGAGAGTTACCAGAATGAAATACTTTCTGGTTTAATTTTCTGCCTTGTGTGAACAGAGTCAAGGTCCAGGCTACTGTGTTTCAAATAACACCCAAATTATTGTTTCAGAAGTTGTGTTTCAGTCGCGTCAGTGAGTAAGGACCGGCTGCGAAATGTAAGTCCCAGGTTCATTGTAAACAAAGAAAATCCATCACAAAGGGGAGCTCTGGAGAGAAATCCTTCCCAGGCTTGCATTACTGACTTCGGGAAGGAAACAATCTTTCCGCTGATGCAGTGGTGTCCTCATCTACAGACTGACTGGCTCAAGAGAAGTTTACACGCCCTTCAAAGCAAGTCCTCCGGCACAGTGCTTGTTAAACATGCCCGTGGATCTCAGAGGTCCTTCAGCATCACCTGGCTTAGCTTCCAGACCCAATATGGTGCCAAAGGGAGGAAATGTTGTTAAGCTGTCACACTCAGCTATTTGAGCTCTCTGAGTGAATGTTCATCATGCTGCTGCCTTCATTTCTGAAACCCTGAGTTCTAGTCTCAGAAGAGTAATGACATACCTCAGGTCTGCTTTAGTTTAGACCCATTCTGTGTCTTCAGTGTCTTTTAATACCTGTGTGGTAGGGATAGCAATTGTTTTTCTTTTTCTGGATTTTCATTAAAGCTCCCCAGATTAATGTAGAGCCAAGGTATGTGTGTCTATATCTATGGGGGAGGTGCATTATAGAAACAGATCACGTAATTATGGAATTTGACAAATCTGAATTTTGCGAAGTGAGCCAGGAGTCTCAAAGTTCCAGTAAAAGTGGCTTTGACCTTAGATCTGAATTCTACAGAGTACCAAGGTAATAACATGGACAAGATTTCCATGCTGCTTTCTTGAGGCATGATTTCTTCTTTCTTAAGGAGGTCTTAGTCTTTTGCTCTTGTGGCTTTCAACTGATCAGATGAGGTCCACTCACATTATTTGGAGTTCGCTGATAGTAAATTAGTCACATCCACAAGTCCCATCCTCATGTGGAGACATACAAACTGTATGCCCACGTGACTGTTTACACTCCACATCAAATGGCGTTGTACAGAGAAAGGGAAGGTAACAATAGGGAGAGCTTGTGCACGAGTTATTTAATAAATAACAGACAACCCCCGTGTTCTGCGGACTTTGACTTGTGTAGAAGTGGATGAGTAAGTCAAAAGACCTGCCCACGAAAAGCCGAATATCTCACTGAGAGGCCAAGACCAAGTGAAAAGCTATTGGCTGCCCCCAAAGGCACTGACATCAGCATGAAGAGCAGAAGCCTGAGAGGACAGAGAATGATAAGCACATAGGCCTCATGGGCCTCTGACTTCTCTGCTAGCCCTAACCTTTCCAATAGCTCACTCCGCGCTTACAAGGTCTGTCGTCCCTGGTACTCTGTCTCAGAAATTTCATTCCTGTTGCTCTGTGTAGCCTATCGCTTAACACACACCTTGCTACACAACGGGTGTGTTAATGTGGTTATTGCTTCTGAGAGTAAATAACTAGAAGACACATTATTATGTTTCTTCTTTAATTTTTAACTTTTTATTGTAAAAAATTCAAAAGTACATGAGAATTTTTACCATAAACCAGCCATATTATACACTACTTATCTCCAACAACTATCAATATTTCATAAATTTGCCAAGATCTTCCTCTCTCTTCTACATGTGTGTGTACATGCATAGTTCTAAGTTTTAAAACTAAATTCACTACTAAATCAGTTCAGAGTGAATGTCATGAAATTTTCGCTCTTAAGTAGTTCAGCAAACATAGTATATAAATATAGATATATGGTGGGGTTGGGGTAGAGAGATAGCCCAACATAGTACATTCATACACACACATACACACGTATGCATACTTGCATGTATTCTATTTAACTCCAGTACTATTATCTACCATAAGAAATACAAACACTGTCATCCAATATTTAGATCACATTCAAAAGATCTCAGCTAACAGTTACGGCTCTTTCATTTTCAAACATATTTAATCAAGATCCTGAAACATACTACACACAGTGTCATTATCATTATTACTGTTGTTATTGTCATCATCGTTATTATTGCTATTATTGCTTTGCATTGAAGTCCTGAAGAAGCAATTCAGGTAAGCTACAGAACACTCTGCCCTGTATTGATCTCCCTGGCTCTTCATGGTAACATTTGACTTTTTTTTTTTTTTTTGAGCTTCTGAGCCTCCTGTAAACTGGTTTTAGACTCAACAACTTGGTAAAATTCATGTTAAACCTGTCTTCCAAGCGTAATTGCTAGATAATGCTTCTGACTTCATGATGAATCCTATGGAGACACTCACAATGTAGCCTGACTGCCTCTAAGACACCAGGGTTGAAACACAATCCACACAGTGACCACCTGATCTGTCTTGCTGGTGTTGTTTCTACTTGTGCCAGAAAGAATTCATTCAAGCCAGTTTTTAAAAATCTATTTATAATTGAAATCCAAGTTAAATTCCTGTCCCTGGGACTTAATGCAACCCAAGAACCTTAGTTTATTTGTAGAAGCCCTTTATCCCTTCTTTTTTTTTTTTTTTTTTTTTTTTTAGGGGTGGGGAATGGAAGATTGGGGCGTTCTTCAATTACCTTTGCAGAAAATGCTGCTGAGTTTAAACTCAAGCCTTCATGAATTTTAAAATAAAACCATCCTTCCATATATTTAAAAAGACAGCATTTTGTACAAATCTCTGGCTCCAGCATTTTCACTCAGCATTAATTACATATATCAACTTTTCATCCTTCCTGTAAACTGATATTATTTATTAAACTCACAAGAAAAGGCACGATTAATCTTCATGATTCATTGTTTCTTCTGCAAAGAAGCAAAGCATATACAGAGGGGGCTTGGGGTTTTTTTCCCTGCTGGGGCTGTATAATTGGGTTAAGTCTGTGCTACTCAAACCCTAGCGCCTCTGGGACTATGCAGCCGAGTGCTGGGGGGTATTCAATAAACAAGGGGCCTCCTGGTAAAGCATCATTTTTCCTTAATGGTAAGTAATTTAAAATATTTCATATACCAAAATAAACTAAGATATTTTCCGGAATGAAATGCAAATTTCACTTTTGAAAATAAAGCATGAGGCCAATTTGGTTAAGCCCCTAACCAGTGGCTTACTAACTAGGTCCCCATTGTCTCTCCACATGCACAGGTCATCACTAGCCCACCTGTCCTTCCACATCCTTGGTTAGGGCTTGTGCCTGGAAAAATCACAGCAAACAAATAGCAAATACCTTACCCAACATACCTAATACTTCCAACAACTGGTCTCTCCAAGTTCTCTTTTACTCCCATAGATGTGAAAGTGGGCACTGGAGTCTGAGCTCATGAGGACATGACCATGTTTAATGATTCAGCTCAATAAATGCCTTTCGCTTTTCTCAGTCCCATATCCAAGCGAGAGTCTAGATCAGTGGCTGCGCCCTGCTCTCCCATACAGCAGCAGCTCTCTGTCATCCTAACAATTCTCTGCAATAGCTCAGCTCATGACAAAACGGGTTTGTTTGGGTTCGTGTTTTTGGAGGCGTTGGTCCATGGTCCTGTTACTTTGGGACTGTAGTACCACATCATAGAGGGAGTATGTGGCAGAACCTAAAGCCTCATGAACAGGATGTGGAGGGGGGGGATAAGAAAAGGGTCTGGGCCACTGCTGTTTCCTTCAAAAGTACCTTTAACCCAACATCCCACCATTGAGCCCCACCTCTTAAGGGTCCCACTATCTTTCAATAGGAAGGGGGCCTCCAACACTCAAAATCCAACAGGCATGTACAAAGAGTTGATGTAAACAGGATACCTCGACGCAGGCTTTATGAGTGAGCATTCTCATCACATTAACACTAAATGCTGCCATCATGCTGCAGACGAGAACCATTAGGGACAAAGAGTTAAGCAACTCAATCAGCATCAGAACCCTGAGGCCAGAGTCTAAAATCAAGCATGTGGTATTTAATGACGGCACCTGTCACAGGACTTTGTATTCAGAAAGATCTCATATACTGCATTTGACAACTTCATTGATTTCAGGAGAAAATGTGGCCTCCTCAGCCACATCTCAACCGCGGCCCAGTTCAAGTGAAAGAAGCCCCTCACGATCCTGCGGTCCCACTGCCACCCCACAGGTCAGGTTGTCTTGCTTTCTTGGCTGCACAGTTCTCATTTGCCGTTCCTGGTCTTTCATTTCTCCTTTCCTGAAATCTGCCTTCACACTCTTCCCAGAGTCAGCTTCCGAAGCACAACACTGATTTGACCGGCCATAGCCATGCTAACCTCCAAGGGTCTGCAAAATAAAATCCATACTCACCTCATCACTCAAGACCTCAACTTCCGGGCCCGAGGGATGGCTCAGCTCATGAAGGCGCTTGCTGCCAAAACTGACAGCTTGGGTTCAATTCCCAGGACTCACCTGGGGAAGAACAAAATTGGTTCCAACAAGTTGTCTTCTGATGGCTATACTCAAGCTGCAGCATGCACGTGCCTCCTTCCCCACACTAAATAAATGTAAACACAATTTGAAGCACCCAATTTAGCTCCCAAGTCTACCTCCTCCACACGGTAATGTCTCACCCGGTATCCAGACAAGGCCAGACAAGGACACTTGGACATGTGAAAAACTGAGGAGTCAAAATCCTTGCTTTCCTTTCCAAAGCACATTTTCCTCTGCCCTGCTTTGAAACAGCCGGCGCATAGTTAGTGGTAAACTGAGTGGATCATGTCTATCAATATTTGCCACATTAGAAATTAAATTGAAAAACCTTTAACACACTAAATTGAATGGCGTATAACGTGACATGAAAGTAGAGAAGATAACTACCTGGGGAAAGAAAGTGGACCAGCCAGAGGGAAGCAGGGGACATGAGGGAGGCCAGTGGCCATTTAATTTTTAAATAAATGATGTCTAACAAAATTAACATATATGATGAAAACTAATGTTTTCCAAACAGAAAGATAACAGGAATAGTAATGTTTTACACCTTTCTCACAAATATCTAAGGTCTCTGGTTTAGTAGAGGATGCCCTAATCTCGTATCTATTTCTGTCTTCAAGAACTTGTAAAATGGATATTCCAAAGCCTCCAGGAAATTCTATCTCCCGCTGATGAGAAAAAAAAAAATGAATGTGAAAAGGCAAATAAATCCTTAGTATTATTGTGAGAAGAGTCTTGTTGCAGGGGTGCTGTGGAGCGGCTGTGAAGAGCTCCCAAGCCCTTGAATTCTTTATGAAAAACATATCCTGCTTTTAGACAAATGTACCCATCATTTGTGATATTTCTTTTTTAGAATGCTCTTCTTTAGTTTCTTCCCGCTAAAACTCAACATATTTATCCCTGTGCAAGGCGTCATTTTCTTGTGAGATCTTCCATCTCTAAAATGAATTCTTCTTTGCAGTAGCTATAACTCGGTGGCAACCCTGGCTTCAATCCCCAACACACACACAAAACCCTTTCTCTTTTACATTTCCATCATACCTTCCCTCATACCTTGCTTCACATCTCTGCTATTCTTTTGCTAGGTACCCTCTCCATCATAAGTTTTACCTTCTCTTGCATCTTCCATAGTGACAGCCAAAGCAATCCAATAGTGTTAGACTTATAAGTATGCTAGTATACTAGAGAAGAGGTTTTTATCTTTTTTTTTTTTTTAGAATCATAGGGCCTTACTATATCTCTCAAATTACACCCTTCAAATCATCTGATTCTGCCATTTTTTAAAAAGTTCTACTACATTTTAACTACAGTAAAATGGCCTCCCATCCCTTTAGCATGAATAAAACTGTGAACAAGTCATAGGCATATTTATCTGTAATCCTACCTACTTGTAATACCGAAGCTGGACAGTCACAAATTTGAAGCCTTATGAACAATTTATCAATGTCCTTTCTCAAAATTTATACATCCATAGCAGAGTGCTGGCCTAGCTTGTGCAAGGCTCTAGGTTTTATCCCCAGTGCACTCCCCCCAGTAAAAAGAAAGAAGGAAGGGAAGAGACAGAGAGTGGAGAAAAAGAGAGGGGAGGAAAAGAGAAGAGAAGAAGGAAGAAGGGGAAGGGAGGGAAGGATGAAAAGAGGGAGGAAGGAAGGAGGAGAGGCATAAGGAGATATATATATCTCCTTATGTTTGTTTTTTTTCAAGATAGGGTTTCTCTGTGTAGCCTTGGCTCTCCTGGATTCACTTTATAAACCAGGCTAGCCTTGAACTCATAGAGATTCACCTGCCTTTGCCTCCCAGAGTGCTGGGATTGCAGGCATGTGCCACAGCACTGGGCTAAGGATACATTTTGAATTACTGCACCACAGATGGACAACAGCATGTCTAAAAGACTATGAACGTTCAATCTGACAAGACATGCTCCAGAAGATGTTAAATTTGAATTTGACCTGGCTGACATGGCATTCTTACCCACATCTCTGTAAGGAATGTTTAAATGACCTTATGTGTTTCAGGAAGGAGGTCCAACCCTGTGCCTGTCTCTACAACAATTCTATGTGTGACTGGACCTGTGTGAGTATAGCATTCCTGGAAGCTAGTGGCATCCCTTCCACTAACTTCAAGTCCCTTGAAGCCAGGGCCAAGACTTTTCCATTTTGGAGCCTAGTGTCTGTCATTTAGTAAATGTTCCATAAATTTTTTAAGGAACAAATATCTCTATAGTGAAAAAAAAAAAGTTAAATCCCAAAGCCCTTCTCAGTATGGACGTTCTTAACATAGGACCAACATGTTATAAGTGTGAGAAGCCATGGGACAGTCTGTGTCTACAAGGAGAAAGACGTGACCCTAGGCACCCTGGTGACACAGTAATGACCAAGACAATGCTACCACAAAGCTCACACTGTAACCTGATAGGACGCTCTGTGACAAACAGCCAGCCTAATCGCCAGGTCACAAACAAAGCATTCAGGTTCTTGATTCCGTGTCTGACTTGGAGACCGGGATCCTTCAAATTCCACCCCACACATACTGTTTCTGCTTCTAATGGACACGTGGCTAAAGGGAAGGGTGAATGGAATATCAGTGCAGTGTCATCACAACCCCTTAATTGATAATGAAGGTGCTCGAGTAACTGCTCAACACAAAATGACGGTCTCTCTGGTGGGAGATATGGGATGTACAATTTGCATCTCATCAAAAAAAAAAAAAACCCTCTGATTTCCTCTACAAAGCATTAATGTCCCCAATACTGCTGACTATGCTATTTGGAGAAATAGCCACCATGCCCGCCACACCGTTAGAGCAAGAGGAAATATTGCCTCCCCAGGTGTCAGATTTCCCTTCTATAATGGAAGGATGCGTGGGACAGCATTTCAAACACAGTCAGAGAGGAAAAGGGAGTCTGACAAGTAAGATGGATGGATGAGAGGAAAAACACGTGTTGAGAAGGAAACTGTCAGATGTAGATTTCATTTGTGCATCAGAAGTGTCCTAATTAAAAATGCCCATCATCAGAGCCTTTAGGGAGGAAAGAAAAGGAAAAAAAAAGAAAGAAAGCCCATATCTTGCCAATACTAGAGGCTTGGAGATGAAGCAGGGTGCTGGGGAACATTGCTAATCTGGCAACTAAGATATTCGCTGCTTCTGTGCAGCAAGCCAGGAGGCCTGCCTCTTCATCAAGAATGCTTTTGTTTTGAAAGAACATAAAAATTAAGTAGAAGTATGTCGCTTGGAAATATTGGGGTATTACTATGCAATTTGAGGCTCAGTTCTTTCAATTCATCAATAATGATTTCTTTCTTTCCTATAATTAGAGTCCTGAGCCTCCTGTGTTTACAGTGACATTAGTCAATTCCCCAGATGCCTGAGCCAAATTAAATAAAGGACTGCAGGGAAATTTATCTATAGAACATGAATCTTTAATGAGCCCCAGTCCCTATAACTCTTACAGCAGAGACAGACTTTCAGAGGCCGATCTAGTTTTCCTCCCCATGGAGGCTGAGAAACCTGGAGAGATAAATAAGCACCCCTACTCTTCTTGCTTTCCAGATAACAGAAGAAGATCGAGTGAGATGATCATTGAGGTTCTTTCACCTCTGACCTTCAGACTCCATCATTCTCTCACTAATAATAGCAGGATCTATGTGTACTGTAGAGTTGCAAGGATCAAATGAAAGAACCTACACAAAGCACTACTATTGTACATGCTATAGAGCAAACATTCCGTGAGAAATTTCCAGAGCTATGAGGGAGATCCCTTTGATATAAAACAAATAAATGTCATGAGTTCTTTTATTGTATGAAACATTAACACTGTAGTTTATGTCCATTTTATATTGTAAATAAATTTTAGTTATTTATTAACTTGTTGCAAAATTCTTCTTAGAAAGCTTACTTGATAAAATTTAAAAAAAACAAAAATAAAATGAGAATAAAATAAATGATAAAAGACCAGTTTCTATCACCTTGAGTATTGTTTGATTTCTTTCCCTTCTTATGTCTATTTATAAGTTAGACTTCAGTTGAAGCTATATAATAAATAGCTTCTTCAAAAGTCTCAAAAACTCAGTTTAAAGAAGCTATATAAAGGTCATACCCATAGTTTGTTCACATATAGAAATCTAGTTTGGCTTAAAACGGCTACCATCCTGGATTCCAGAAAAACTGGCAACCATTTCTGAAGTTTTGTACACACTCCATGACATTCTGGTCCAAATACTTCACAGCCACTCAGAGTGGCCCAAGGCTAGGCATCACCAGCATCATCCTGCCTTGACACAGGAAACATGGTCTAAAGCATAACCCAAGAGAAACATTAATATTCTGACTAGATATCAGCAACATATACTCACAGAACTGAATTCGTAAGTGGTTTGTGCATCTGGTTACTGGCTCCTTGATAGAAGGAACTGGTAGCTTAGTGATAGAATACACTTAGCAGGCATGAGGTTTCATAAGGAAATACTAAATAAGATGATAATGTTGTTAAGTTGGGTCAAGGGAGATAGCTCAGTTAGCAAAGTATTTGCCATGTCTTACATGAGATTCTGAATTTGATCTCTAGCACCCACATAAAAACTCACGTATTCCAGCTCTGGAGAAGAAATAAGGAGATCCTTGGAGCTCACTGGCCAACAGGCCTATCCTAAACAGCAAGCTTAGGCCCAAGCAAGTGGCAAGGAGCACTACCTTAAAAATCAAGGGAGGTGTTTCTGAGGAAAGATACCCAGTGTTGACCTCTAACCTCTCTAGGTTTGTGTACTCATGTGCATATGTACACCCCCTCCAGGAGCACACACACACACACACACACACACACACACACACACACACACCTAGTTTAGTATTTGGGGGCTAGCAGGATTTATTCCTAGGTTGCATTGAGCTATTTGTCTTTAGATACTTTATTGATGCGAAAATACACACAGCCCAGAATGGTACAGGAAACTAGACAAAGCAAGGGAGGAAGAAAGGAAGAGAAAGGTTGAAGAAATATGGACAAAGCCTTGTCCCAAAATTAAACCAAACAACAAAAAAAAAATCAATCTAGAAACAGAGAAACCTGTCTGGAGCCAGAGAAGAGTCTCTGTGTGCCCGTGGCCATCAAATTTATTCAGATGTCATTCCTCACTTTTTGTGGCCTTATTGACTAAATCAGTTAATGACACAACCAACCATATCGGCTGCTGAAAAATAAGTGAATAACCTATTTCAGCAGTAGATCACACCCTGTTCTAATAGATAAGAGACATCGTGTTTTATAAAGTAACAATTTCTGTTGTGTGCATAATAATTTCTCCTTCAAACTAGACATTCAATGAATTATGATAGGTTTAGCTCCTCAATAAGAAAACATGGGTAAATAATTCAATTAGCATTCATTAAATGGAAAGGTACATCTAAACTCTGACATTTCAGTGAACTTTTAAAATACCTGTGAAAATTAATTTCTAAAAGCCTGAAAAAAGAAACAACCAATCATTTCTTTAAAAAATATACATCGAGTTTCTTTTGATTGACAATGTATATGAGCATAGGAAATACTGAATATTGATGCTTTCAAAGGGATTAAGTTTTGTAAGTTTTAGTAAATAACTTGCAAAAGAAATGGTAAGAGGATTTTGCCTCCTCTCCATTGTCTATGGAAAAAAAAATGAGAATCTGTACTATTACATTGGTCCTTTTCAACCCATGGTTAATCATTTAGTTCAGTGATTCTCAGCCTTCCTAATGCTGTGACCCTTTAATACAGCACCTCATGTTGTGGTGTTCTCAAACCATAAAATTATTTTGTTGCTAATTCATAACTATAATTTTGCTACTGTTACAAATTCTAATGTCAATATCTTATATGCAGGATATCTGATATACGACCCTTATCTAGGTCTAGGCCCACAGATTAAGAACCCCTAATTTAGCTGGAGACCATGCGACAGTGGTCTTTTTGTGGATATTACTCATGCAGAGACACTCTCCACTCTTGGGGACAAAGAATCAGACACTATCATCACTGGCCACTTTTCCTGAAGCAGTTATTGCACACTTTTTCTGAAATGTGACACAAATGATGATGTCCTCTCTGTACAGAAATAAGGGCATTTGTAGAATGGAAGAAAGAGCAAAGCTAAATATTTCAGACTTTTCCCCTTCTGTACATTTACATGGTGTTCAAAGAAAGATAACAAAACACAAAGGCTCCTAGAACCAAGATAGTGCTTTGAGCAAATGTCGTCAATCCTTTCGATAACCTGCCTAAAAAGAATAGCAGCAACAACAACAAAAATCTAAGAATCTCACCGGTGAAATCAAGCAAAGCACAACAGGAAATAAAAGGGCTTTTAAAGGTAGCACTGAACAGAAAATGACAGACTAGAAGGTAGGCAAAGATCCAAAATACACACAATTGATGTTTGAACAGACTAGAAAGTCTAGAGTGAAAACTTTCCCTAAAGATCTAAAAAAAGAAAAGATTCTTGAAATAAAATAGGATGATAACGTAGATGGAAAGAGCAGATCATGTCCCTGGGAGATTATCCAGCTGATGATGACGTAGACTTTTCCTGGAAATGGTAGGTCATTGTGTCAAGAACATCAAATCAACCAAGAGAATAAAACCCCTCAGGCTGGAATCAAGCTTTCCAACACTCTTATTCGGTGCTCATGTTGATTTGGCCACTAAGTTCTTTAAAAAAAAGGAGTATGCTACAATAATTATATGCCCGTCGAGGTATCACAGAACTGGAAAAGACTCCAAAATTCAGATGTGTAGCAATGATAGACACTGGGAGTGGAAAAAAATGACTATAGATGAATTACAGCCAATCAGGACAGAAACAGAGACTCTACAGTGAAAATATGGGTGGAGAGCCTTGAACGCACTTCAACATATAAATAAGGTTAAAAACTACGTGAGAGTGTAACTATTACAGAACGGAACAGTAAGGGAATACTACAGAAAAGAGTGGAAAGTTTGAAAAAAAACAGGAGAAAGAATAAACACGCTGACTTCTGTCAGAATCGTGGTCCTATAACCTAAGGCAGAGCAATAACGTGGTGTGTGTGTGCGCATATATATGCAAGCACATTTTTAAATTAATTTATTTTAAGTAAATGGATTTTTGCCTGTGTGTATGTCCATGCATCAAATATGCGCAGGGCCTATGGAGGACAGACAGGGAGGGTGGTAGATACACTGGGGTGGAGTTACAGATGGTTGTGAGCCACTTGTGGGTGCTGGAAATTGAATCTGGGCCCTCTTAACTGCTGATGTGCATATATTTGAATCTAAAATACATTGTATATATATATACATACACATATATATGTACATGTGTATGTATGAGTGTTTATGTGTATTTAAGGAAACAGTATAAATTAAAGAAGTATACAACACATCAGCTGATAAATTCTGCTAGGAGAATAAGAAAAATAATCGATTTTTTTTATCTCAAATCAAAATAAATTCTAAATTAATAAAAGAGACAAATGTCAAAAGTGAAACAAAGCTTAAAGAAAACAGGCTGGAGAGATGGCTCAGTGTCTGAAGTGCTTATGCAAGTGTGACGATGGATTTTGGACAGCAGAACCCACATACATTGATGAGTTGGCATGGTGGTCCACTTGTAATTTCAGCCAATAAAGGCAGATACAAGGCTCCCCAGAGCAAGCTGGACGGCCAGACGAGCCATATTGGTGAGCTCTGGGTTTGGCTGAGAGGGCCTGCCTCAATTGAAAAGGTGGACGGATAATCAAGGATGATACCTAACATCAACCTTAGGCATTCACACACACAGGCACATACATTCAAGCATACACACACACACACACACACACACACACACACACACACACAGAGAGAGAGAGATGGAAATAAATTTTTAAATCTAGAAGAAAAATTAGTTGGCATTTCTTTAAGGAAATTTTTTTTAACATTACAGAAAAGTAAAAGAAGTAAGAAAATATCTGCAGCAAAGGATCAATATTCCTAATGTGTATAGATCCTATAAGAGAGTGGTCCTCAACCTGTGGGTCACGATCATCAGAAAACATACATTCCCCGTATTTCCAATAGTCTTAGGAACTGAGACACTGCTCAATGGCAAAATTATAGTTGTGAAGTAGCAACGGAAGTAAATGTATGGTTGAGGGTTCCTGAGACTATTGGAAATACAGATGTTCTTGGTGGTCCATATTGAAAACTGCTGTTAAAAGAAAATCTGTCTTTAAAAAATGGCAAGGGAGGAGAGGCAGGTGGTGCTAGGTATTCTTACTGAGAAGCTCTTAGTGCTCTCTATGCTCATCTCTGAGAGCTCGGGGGTGCATCAGAGCCCTTGTGACACTTACGGTCATGGAGAAAACATTCTAACTGGTGGATTCTCAGCTTACGGCTAGTTCCTTAAAATTGATTGACCTCATAAAAGGATTTACAGTACTACTCTTCTTTTAGAATCACCTAAGGTATTTTCAAGCCCATCTGTTGACTCATAACCATTTGGGGTATATTTTATAACAATATCAATGCATACAACAACGGAAGTTCATGCCTTGACCCACTCCTCTGCCTGTCAGACCTTAAAAGTTTACTATCATTCTATTCTCATAAAGACAAGAGATTGCTTGTATTATTTTCTCTGCTTTACACATAGGAAAACCAAGGAGCTTCAAGAGATTTAGCAGGCAATCAAATTTCATACATTATACAAAAGGCTACGGCATAATTTAAGCCCTCCCAAAGTCCATGCAGCAATGAGACAGTACTTGCTAAGGTTAACACTGATGAGAAACATGCCTACAGGTATATAATTAATGCAGACATAATCTCCTTGTAAATGCAACACAGCAGCTTTGGCAACATCGATGGGCTTATGTATGTATTTCCTGATCCCCTATAATATTTTTTTATCTAAATATATATGGGGATTTCATTTTGGCTGATTTCATTTGGCCTCTGTTTTGTCATTCCTAATGCAGTCTGATGAAATGGTGCAGTTGCCCTTGAACTCTCTCTATTGTCCAAGGCAGCAGAGCAAGAAGAAACATATGGCACCAGTGCCATGGCAGCACTGTAGGCCTCCTCAAGAATTACATGGCCATGGTAGTAATTGCTGATCAACAGTTCTGTGGCTGCTCATTCAAGGCAGTAGACGATGGCCTTAAAACGTGAAGCCACAGGTCAGCGAGGCAGCCTCTCTCCTAGAGTGCGCAGTGTCTGCGTTTCCCTTCACATAAACATCCCGAGTAGGAGGTTTGGGATCAGCTTAGCCACTGCCCTACCGTTAGCACACAGCACAACCCCTACCCCACAACTTTTTGTGACCATAAGGGAGAGAGCTGAATGAGTACGTATGTGTATGCTTACTCTTCTCCCCGTACACTTTCTGTGTATAAAATCAGAGACGGCTCACTTTACGATTGCGGATAGAACCCCGTGTTCCCCGTTTGGATAAACAGCAGCTTTGCAGATGTTAGTGTGTGTACTTCAGAACAAAAGAGCTCCCATTGTTGGCATGGGAATCTCTGCTTGGTTAAAATCGGAGGTGCTTGTAATTCTCATGACTGTTCTATGAAATCTCTTTCCAGTTTGTTGAATTTATTTATTTATTTATTTATTCTGAATAGTTTTGCTGTGGTAATAGCTTTTTACTGGGTAAGGCTCACAGTCTCGCACATTTGCAGTTGATTATCCTGAGCTCATTCTGGACCAATTTTCAGAGACAGTTTGCATGACCTTGTGAAAGCAAGTAGAGGACAATGTCTGAGCTTTGTGAACTCACTAGACCTTACATCATACGTGTGCAGTGGGGAGGAGAGACAGGGAGAGACTAAGATCTATGTTCACGCATGAAAGTGATGCAGGGTTTTATTTTGGACACTGCTGTTAAATTTACCGGTTGCTTCCTTTGTGTGTGTGTGTGTGTGTATGTGTTTTGTTGTTGTTGTTGTTATGTGCTGGACATTATAGCCTTAAAATTGAGATATGAAGCAACAGCAGGCTTACTTCCTATGACAGTATGCATGTCACTCTGTAGAATGAATGCATTTTGGCTTTAGAAATGGCTCCTTGACATCAATTCTATTGTTACTCATTTGATAAACGTCACTGTTAGCGGAAACAATGAAGCCCCGCTGTCACAAAAGGCAAGGGTTGCTGGTTATGAGACTGTAACCACAACCTAGCGTCCTTGCCCCGTGCTGTAACTGCCAAGTACACCATGCTGGAACAGATAGAACTTTATAATCAATTGCAGTGCTTTCCACGGCTGCATTCTCACAGCTCTAAGAAAACACAGAAGGAAGATCCATTTCAGTAAGAAGGAAAAGGACTTTTTTTTTTCATAAGAAAAAGAGTTAGTGCTAATACCATGAGCACTAATTCATCAGCCATCACAGAACCTTAGCAAGAAGGGACTGTTGAAGGCAGCAGTTGAGAAATTTCAGAGACCGTCCATCATTCACACAAATTCTATGGCCTTTGTCCCTCAGTACTGAGGGGCTAACTCTGACCCTATGCCCACTTAAAACCTCTAGATGGCTTCCTCTTGCCCAGTTAAGCACAAAGGGATTTATGAAACACAGGACATCTATGGCCTGGATTCAACTGCTCTGTGTGTGTGTGTGTGTGTGTGTGTGTGTGTGTGTGTGTGTGTATAAAAGTCGGATCAGGGGATGCTCTCTACACTGTATTTTAAGTCTCTTACTGGGACCTGAGGCTTCCTGATCAGGCTATGGTGAATTGCTAATAAGCTCTAAGGAAGGAAGGGAGAGAGGGAGAGAAGAAGGGAAGATAGGAGGAAGGTAGGAGGAAAGGAGGAAGGGAAGAAGGAAGAGAGTAGGGAAAGAAGAAGGGAAGGATGGAAAGGAAAGGGAAGAAAAGGAAAGAAAGTTGAATATGTGAATTATCTTTAAAGTCTTCAAATACCAATTAAAGTTTAACACTGAAGCATACAAAATTAACCTCATTGTTTTTCTACCTCTGTTACCTCAAGCAAGAGGCTTTTTCTTCAAAGCCCTAATTTTCTCACCTGCAAAGAGTATATAACAACACCCCCTAATAATTTGTTGTCACTATTAAGTTTTAAAAATGCCTTAAAAAGCTGCTCACCCAAGTTCCCAACATACAATAAAAATTTAATAAATGTTAACCATTATCATTAGACAAGCAATTAAAATGAAGCCAACCTTTTCATTTCTAATATCCAAATTTTGCATGAGTTAAAACTACAACATTAGTTACTTCTTGTTTCTCCTAGGAATTTTTTGGTTTGGGTTGTTGTTGTTGTTGTGTATGTGTGTGTATGTGTTGTTCTATTACTCCATGATATAAATCATTCTGAGCCTTCTCTCAGTTTTGCTCTTTTTTTTAATTTTTTTAGGTTTTAAAAAATATTCTATTGTTTAATTTTCTCAATTTCTGTTCCTTTTTAATTTTTATTAATTACACTTTATTCACTTTGTATCCCCCCTGTGGCTCCCTCTCTCCTCCCCTCCCAAACCCTCCCTTCCTTCCCCTTCTATACACATGCCCTTCCCCAAGTCCACTGACAGGGGAGGTCTTCTTTTAGTTTTCCTCTTTTATATTTGTGGGGGGAAAAAAAGGCAGTAATTCAGGTGCCCAGTAACCCAGGGCTGGATAACACACACTTTGAGTCAGCAGAGACTTTGATTTAGATTCACATCAGCAGACATCATTCTGTGTAAATATTTCAAAAAATGATGGACATGGCTGCTTCCACTACTTCAAATTACCACATGTGTCCATCACTCAAATGTTTTTCCATTCACAAATAAGCTTTGTGATGCTATTCTTAAAGAAAAAAAAAAAAAGAGAAACTACGAATCCAAATTTCTATATACATCAGTCTTAGTCATTCTCATTCCCATTAGGGATTGGCAAGGGAAGGGGAGGCTTCTAAATTGATGATAGAAGTGAATTTGGCAAGATCCTGTAGGTCAGTGATGTCCTAAAGCATATTCAGAGCTAAAGGTCGGATTCCCAGAAGTCAAAAGTTATTTATTGAAAGCAGCAGCCTTCTTTTAAAACCACAGATGTGTGTATTTCCAGAACAGTCTTGGAGATTTGCTTGTGTAACAAGGATGCTCAGAGAAAAAGTGAGCTTTAGCATTTTTATAATTTTGGATAATTTTAGAAGGGCACGTACTTTAGTGAGGACAGCCCTTCCTTTATGCCACAAATACGCTATCTCCCAGCCACATGCCTGCTCTTGATCCTGATCCTTGCCCTACCATGTTTTCTTTCTACCATGGGAAGGCCTCCAGACCATGCATAACAGATTTAGTTTTCTCTAAACCTCAAGTCTCTCACCCCATGGGGTGAGAGAAAAGCCACCTGTTACAAGTGGTTCTGTCATGATTTTATTAGGAAGTGGTAGGTTCTGTGGTCCAGATCCCCATGTATTCCATGCCCGTGGTTGCACTGCTATGGCCATGGTCATTCTGCCCATCCAAGCCTATCCTAGTCCACCAATCATCCTACAAGATCTAGTCACCTTACACCTTCACAGGCTCTTTTCCCCATCACTTTTCCTACTGTGTAAATTTCACTCAGCACTGGGCTTATTTATTGGTCAAATATATACAGAAATGGCTGCAAAAGGAAACATATATAAACATATATTTTATGAAATCTGAGTCATGAGGAATCATGACTCATGACAATTTTTTTTTGTTCCTCCAGTGATATTTCTGATGCCACCTACATACTGAGAAAATAATTTTTGTTTTATATGTATATAAAAACATGGGTTTCCTAAAGAATGCTATCTGACAGTAATGGAAACACTAGCACAATGCTGATATTTATGGAACCATTGACTTGTCTTGTTAAATTATGTCTAATAATAGGCCTGGGATACCCACATTTATCAAATGTTAATCTCGAACGGATCCAACTCAGACTCTTAGACCTAGAGATCCTTGGCAAGGGGATTAGTTTAGACATCTGCAGACCAGGTAGAAAAGGGCTGACAGCCAGATAGGAGGGAACCCAGGATCATCCAAAATTTTTTCAAATATGGGGAAGCAGAAATGACATAAAGAAGTTTCGGTTCAAAAGTTCCCATATTTAGCTGATAATCAGAACCAACAGGCACATGTTTAAGGACACAGATTATCAGGCTATGTCTTGGATTCCTTCAGAGTCCCCAAGGATAAGGTAGAGGCTGGGATGCATATGATTGGTAACACTGCCAACAGAGTCTGATGTAATCTAGGAACTGCCATTGCATCTTCCTTCTGCGCTTTGGGGATGTTCCAGGTCCTAGAGAGACACTGGAGGTGCTGCCTGCCCTGTAAAGGCACCTGGAACCCTGGGAGGGCAAGGGGAGACACTGGGAGAGGCTGTTTCAAATTTCCCTTCTGCCAATTGAGACTGGTGAGCTAAGAGGAAGTCGGAGCTCCATGGAGACGCGGGTGGTCCCAAACATCAGCTTTAATTGCATAATTCTATTGCCAGGTGTTTTCTTCTGGGACAGAGCCTCCATGTGGTTGCCTACAAAACTGAGCAGCATCCTTGGGAGCCTTTCAGCCTCAAGTTATCATTTTACTTATGTTAAGAGGAAGTTCAAGGCGATGTAAATAATGTATACCCCTTCTTTTAAAAAAAAAATCTATGTAAATATTTCATAGAAAGTACAGTAAATAATAAATATATCTGAAAAAAACAATATAAATATTTGATAGTTTGCAGACCAACTGTTAAGTCTGGGATTGCATATGAATGCTCCAAAAAATGCAATAAATCCTAAATTACATACAAATGGCTCAGAAGTGACCCACACATAGTCATGGGTACAGTTTTTAAAACTGCTGTGTTGGCTTCTTAGCCAGGGGACTGTTAAATCAAGATGTCATGCTGCGTAACAGCCTGCATTGTGAATCATCCAAAATTTTGGTAACTCCCAAGCTCCAGTGCCTTCTGATAATACTTGGCTTGCATCTTGAAATAATAAAAACTCCCTCTGCCTATGAGAGGAGCGCAGGGATGCCACGCCACGCAGCCGCTACTTTTGATGCAAAGAATTTCTAAGCCTGCAACAACCACTTTCAAAGAAGAAGAGCAGGAGGAGCAGCATCAAATGCCTCTGGCAAACAGGGAAGACACAATTGTCTCCCACTCATCAGTGGGTCAAGTCTTTGAATCAAAAACTTCAACCAGATACATTTTTCCCCAGGTTACCGGGGACTTGTTTTCTATTCATAAAGTGATCGACCATCTTGCTGCAGACTCCTGCTCCTGCTCCTGAAGCTGTCCCGTTTTCACAAGCCTCAGCACTTCTATAATTATACAGAGCTCCAGGCTCCACAGCGCACATAAGCTCATCTGTGTCCTCATCTACTTCTATTACGTTCCGTCATGTGTGCCCTTCAAGACTGAGTCCCGGTACAGTTCCCCTGGGACATCATTCTCAATGAACCTTGCATATACCTTCCCTGTAGCAAGTGTCCTAGAGAATCAAATAGTTGTTTGCATTATTTATTCATTCTTATTCCCCGGAACCTAGAGGGGCACCTGGATCACAGTGGGCTCCATCAGTATTTGTTGGGTAAGTGAATGACTGCATGCATGCATGCATTTCTGCCTCATCTAGCGACCAAGGACACTATTTTTATTATCCGTGTCCTTAGGGCTTGACACAGACCTCATGTACACTAGGAGCCCAATAAAGATATATCGAGTAGATAAATAGACCTAATCAGATGACAGGTCTGTGAGTCTGTGCAGTGGAGGATTATGAGTTGTGTGAAAGAGAATGGAGAGAAGAGAAAAGAAAAAGAAATGAGCTTTATCTCGTGCCAAGGTAAAGCTTCTGTCATTGAAACACGTCCCTGGGGGAGATTAAAATGTGCATTCCTTAACAAATGTTTATAAAGAGAATGAGTATAGTTGTGTTTTTCCCAAAATAAATCCCCGTAAGATTTTTCAAAGGCTCCTGGTTACACCCATGTCGTGTTTATACAGTACGTACTTGTATGGAGCTACAGGCACAAGCTCATTTAGCACATTACATTTTGCATTGAATCACCCCTGTGCACTTGATGGAGGCAATTTATTCACCTCATTTTCCCCTTGCAGGAAGCAAAGGCAAATTAAAGAAAAGGATCTAATGACTTGCCCAGAGGCACACAAAGCAACAACAGATCCAACTTCTCTGCTGCAGCACTGTGGAGGTTACAGGGCTAAGCAAGGCCGCTGAAGCCATCTGTAATCTTCTGGTCCACAGTATGCGCATGGTGGGTGAGTTCCACTGAGGACCTTGGCAGTGAGGTATACGCCATGAAAGTAAGACATGATTCCTGGCCAAAGAGAGGTGATGATCTAATTGACTGTTAGACCTATCAGAACGGTGTAGGTGGTAAGGACATGCACCCAGGAAGCACTTATGTGTCAGTGCACAGCATTAGACAGCAGCCATCACTACATGGGACAAGTTGTGAATCGTTCACATTTCCTCCACTGTGTGTGACTGAAGCAGAAAAGAAACTTGATGTAAGTAGATGGAAAACCAAAAGATAAGAAAAGTGGTTGATTATGCTGGGTGCATCTCAGTGTCTCAATCCAAGGAGCTTCTTAAGGACCAAGCCCAGCCTCTGGCCATGGCCTAATAAATGGTTTTTCTGCAGTCCAGAATTCTGTTCAGCTCAGAAGTCAGAGTCTCAGTAGAGACAGTCTGATCTTGGGGCTATAATAGGGTAAAAATTAAGGAGAATTTGGTCAGGAGAACAGTAAGAACTGCAAGGCTTCCCGCCCTGAAAGAGGTTCCTGTTTTTTCATGTCACTGTGCATCCACTGATGAGTAGTTCTCAGAAAAAGAGCAAGGACTTGTCAGAAAAAAGGAGGGCAGGAGGCTGCCACAGATAACCATGTTCTGTCCCAACAGTTCCTGAGAAAAGAATTTCACAGAGTGAGGATTCCCTGGACTGGTCTCAGGGAAGAAGCTGGACTTGAGATTAGTGTAGAAATGTCCCAGCAGTGAGGAAAAACAACAACAACAACAAAAGCTTCCACTGTGAAGGCCAGAAACAGAGTCTATTATGAGACTTACGTTACTATGTAAGTATGTTTTAAAATCTGTTTATTTGATTACTCTGTAAGAGAACACACACCAGTGAATGAATGTACCGAGAAGTTGGCCGAGAAGTTAACTATGGAGGATTCAAAGATGGCTCGACAGTGCTTATGTCAAACTGCCTGTCTGAACAGCATGGACCACACCAGTAGATCTGAACTGTACACAGGAAGCTCACATACCACATGTAGATAAGGAAGGAGTTTCCAGCCAGCTTAGTAAAAATGACTATCTTTTAGGCTAGAACAAAATGTGGAGATCAGGAACCAGGGAAGGGGGTGGGGGTTCAGTGCCGATGGAGCCCATGCAGAATCCAGGGAATCAGACTCTGGAGGCCAGACTCAAGGTGTAGGTCTAACTTTACTGTCCAGTGTAACAGCCTTTAAGCAATTGAAAGGCCAATCAGACCATCCCATGCTAGCCTAAATCACCAATAACAATCAATCTGGTTGGAAATTTATAAGGAAATTTTGGGGGGGGATCAGCAAGGTCACCAGGAGACTTCTATAAAGAAGGGGGAGGCAGTGACTGCCCTAGCCTCAGATCCATTTGAAAATTCACTAGTGTGTTATGAGTCCTTAGCGGATCAACACTGTGTGCAGTGGATCAGGACCTTTCTAGGAATCGTAGAAGTTGCTGATGCCTCACTTGCCATTGGGCATATATGCCTCCAAAAGGCTTACCTCGACATTCCTCACAGCAAAACAATTCAGTTTCAATGATTTATAATAATTTATAATAATAATAAAAATAATTTGTAGGTATTCAATGTTTAAATACTCGTTCAGCTGTGCCTTCCATGCTAAACCTATATATAAGCTCCATTTCTGTTTTTACGTAAAGAAAAGAACCAGGTTCAGAGAGGTAGATAACTTTTGCCAAAGGTAAGAATCAGGGTCAACCAATTGGCTGTGTATTTCGTTTCTAGTCATGTGTAATAAAGAGTCTGCAACTTGTGTAAATTTTTAGTAATTCATAATCTCCTAAGGTCCAGACTAAATTTAAAAAAAAAACAAACTAATAAACATTTAGATTGTTGAGAATACTGATGAAATCTCTTAGTAAAAGAATGTTTTTTTTTCATTGGAAGAATGAGTTGTGGAGGGGATGTGTCATCAGTTAACAAATACTTCCTAGAGCTAAGATCTGCACAAACTGTCCTCTACGACAAGAAAGGGCCTGTGTTTCATAAAGCTGGAAAAGGCTGTTAGAGGCAGACAGCAAGGACGCCTGAGGAAGAAGAAGAATAACCAGCTATACGACCAGAGTGAGGGATCCCAAGACTTGGGAATGGCAGGGATGAAAACCAGAAGGGCTCAGGCTACTGTCCCAAAGCTTCTCTGAAGCAGGACAGATGGAGAGTGTGCTCAAAGCCAAGGACTGAGTAGAACAGGAGAAAGCTTCTGGAAGATGAGCAGTTTCCAAAGACCTGCTGTAAAACACTGAGTGCCCCGCCCCAGCCCAGAGAGAGGGGTGGGAAGGAAGGGACAGAGCAGACTTTCAGACCTGGGTGCATAAGAGATGTACAAAGGCCCCCAAATCAATTGTTTCTCACAGAGTTCGGACTCAAGCTGCGAGGTTGAACACTTGGCCATGCAGTTAATAGGCACATGGCACAGGAACCTCATAATAAGCAGAGATATTCATGTGAGACCAGGGTGGTGGGGGGAGGAAGAGGTACTCTCACATAGGGCAGCCTATGGAAATGCCACGGGGAATAATACAGAGCTGGAGAAATGGGGTGGTGCCCATTTTTCTTACCGATTTCCTTTGAAGTGTAACACCAGACGTAAAACTCATTTCTCAATTTAGCACTCATAGGCAGCACAGCCCTTGATCCTATAATGGATAGTTTCTCTGGGTGCCAGCCAAAGAACCGGATACATTATGGTTTCTCCAGCCCTATCCTTCTGATCGGTGGTTGGCTCTGAACTATGTGCTAAACTTGGGGAAAGGAATAAGGTAAAGTCTTCATCCTCTAGGATCTCAGAGATATTGGGACTTAGAAACACATACACAGAAGCTTAGAAAACATGATAAATGACTGTAAAAACAATCCGTGCAAAATGTAAACGCAGTGAGTTCTGGCCTTAAGGGGGTGGCTCTTGCTTTCCCTTCTTAGGAAACACTTGAGTGATAATCAAGTGTTCAGGACTGTAGTAAACACTTGGAGTCAACTCTTTAGTAAACCACAGCCCAGCCATCAGAATAGTCTGCGTCTCATCTTGGAGTAGTTGCTGGATTGCAGGGTTTCTAACTGCCCTGTAACTTCTACATTGGAAGTACTGTCATTATAACTACTGCTATTATTCAATAGTCAGTCCACATATTCCATGCAGTTGCTTTTCAAAATTACTAGCAAGCAAGAAGGAAATGGAAGAATCAGTTTCTTGATGAGATGCAGAGAAGGTGTACAATTGGCTGAAAACTTTCAAAAATTTTAGGCTCAGAGCCATGCTGTATCTCCTAGTTATCAAAACAGAGCTACCTATTAGGAAGTTTCATGTGTGTTCATTTGTGCATATGTGGGCATCAATCAACTATTTAAAGGAGACCTCCAGACATTTATTAAAGCAGCTTCCACCTAACCTTTTTATTTATTCATGTATTGTATGCATGCATGTATATGTGTGTGTGTGTGTGTGTGTGTGTGTGTGTGTGTGTGTATTTTCAGACTCAGAGTCTCATTATGTAGCCCTGGCTAATCTGGGACTCCTATGTGGACCAGGATGGCCTTGTACTCACAGAGGTTTGTCTGCCTCTGCCTCTCTAGTGCTGAGAATAAAGGTGTGCACCACTATGCCTATCTCAAGTATCTTTTGGCATTATGGACAAGTGTTTATCAAACAACTCATTTATTTGGCTAGGTCTCCTTTTTCCTCATTTTATTCTAAAGCTTTAAAATGATACTACATACAATAAATATGTTTGTGTGTTTATTCAACAACAGTGGGAGAATTCAGAATTACAACAAGCAGTGGAGATAAAACAAGTTTCTCATTATTTTGAATTTCTTGCCATGTTACTCTGAGATTCAGGGACAATATATTAGTGTCCTCACAAATTTTCAGAAATTTCAAGATTATGATTATTTTAACCATACAGACAATCTTCACACTTTATTTTTCAGATCACTAAAATGCATGTTTAAGTAATAAAAATATACCAAGTGTAGCAGTGTTCACAAAGAGCTACAGCCCGCAGGAAGAGTCAAACAATAAAAGCCTCAATCTAAAACCCAGGTCTTTCTGTAATCATATGTGATACTGTCTGGTTAGGGACTCATTGTACACTAAAAATGTGTTAGACCTTGAGAGAGCATTCAAAAGATTAACACAAAGTATATTAGACATATAAACTCATTAGAATGCATTTTATTTTTATTCCCTTTTCTAAATGTTATACTGTATCAATAGCTACATTTGCTTACATACAAACATATTTATACATATGTGTGTATATATATATACACACACATTTATATATATATATTAATACAGTAGGGTTTGCATATGAAGAACATAATTTTTTTTGTCTTTGTGAAATTGGGTGACCTCACTTAAAATTGTATGTTCATATAATACAAGCAAGTACTCTCAGAGAAAGAAATGAGGAAAAGTATTCCAGCTCCAAAAAGAAAAAGTACCAATAAATATACCCAGCCAAAGAAGAGGAAGACCTTTACAGTAAAAATGTCAAGGCATAGAGAAGGGAAATCAAAGAAAATCCTAAAAAATGGGAAGATAGAAAGACCTTCCCTGCTCCTGGATTGGTAGACTTAACATTGTGAAAATGGCTAAACTGCCAATCTATAGATTTAATGCAAAACCTACTAACAGTCCAATGTATTGTTTCAAATATCTAGGAAAATGTCCAAGAATTTTATATGAAACCATAAGATATCACAAATATCTAAAGCAATCCTCAGAGGATGAGCATAGCTAGAGATACCACAATATCCAAATTCAGTTTGTTCTATATAGCTGTGGTGATAAAGAAGCTTGGGACTGGCAAAAAATAAAATAAAATAAAAACCAGACAGGTGGATCATGTAAATAGAATACAGGATCCAGAAATGAAACAACAAAGCTATGCTATCTAAAGCTTTGCCTTCTTGACAAAGAAGGCAAAAACATGCATTGAAAAAGAGATAGCCTATTCAACAAATGGGGAGAGCAAAACTGGATATCCTCCTGCAGAAAATGAAATTAGGTATACATCTTTTACCTTCTACAAAAGTCCTGTTAAAAAGGATCAATGGCTTTAATTTAAAACCTGAAATGCTGAAACACATAGGCAAAACAGAAGGAATATTCTTTAAGACATTAGGGTAGGAAAGCACTTTGTGAATGGAATATCAGTAGTGAAAGAGCCAGACTCAAGTATCAACAGATGAGATACATGAAATTAAAAGTTTCTGCACAGCAAAGGAAACTATCCACAGAGCACATGGATAGCCTATAGGATGGGACAAAGTCTTTAGAAGTCACACTTCAGACAAGAGGCCAACATCTTAGCCTACAAACAAACAAACAAAAACCAGGAATTAAGTGCCAAGAAAATAAAAGTGTCAAAAAACAAGTCGGCTAAGGAAGTGAAAGACAATTTCAAAAGAAAAGACATAAGGAGTCAACAACTACTTTGAAAAGTGATCAGCCTCCTTTGTCATGAGGGAAATGTAATGAAAGCTGCTTTGAGATACCACTGCAACCTGTTCAAATCGTCATCATCATGGATTGCTGCAGCCATGAATCATCTGAAGGAATGGGCGGGCATGGGAGCGTTAGCAGGCCTTCTGGTGTTGGTCTCCTTGGTTTGCCTGTGGTATATATGCAAGATTAGAGTCTCACAACAGTGTGATGCAGCCATGATCATTCAGGCCTTTACAGACATTGAAGCAGGACATTCTCCCCAAGCATGGTTGGATACCATAAAATGCTAAAATGATACGCTCAGGATGCGAGGCTAAGCACTGCACTCAGGGTCAGCCACTTTCGACCCAGAGAAGAGCATGTCTGATTGCATGCGGGTTGATGCCCCAGGTCCCGCCTCTGAGAAAAAGGTATCGGACGGGTCTGATGCTCTTTGGGTGGATGACACCTAAATGAACATCGGTACAAAGTCCCAATTTATTTCTAATATCAGAGATCAGACCTCTACTCTTGCCTGATGTGTCTAAAACAAAAAGGGGGAACTGTAGAGAGCTGCGGAATGCTATGCCTTAAAGATGGAGCTGGTTTCTGCCTTCCACCTTCCCGATGGTGAGTGCTCTCTGTCACAAACAATTCCACATTCCACATTTGGCTAAGGCTGAGGATCTGGCTTGCTTCCATGTATGTGGACCTATCTGCATTGCCCACGTGGCACGCCTGGGTTGGCTACCCAGAGGCTATTTAAGCTGTGGGCTGGCTTTCCCCAGGGTCCGAGGATTGTTCAAGGTTCCTGAATAAACTGCATTGAAAAAAAAAAAAAAAAAAAGAAATCTAACAGCACAAGTTGGTGAGGATGTGGAAAGAGAGGAACCCTTATTCACTGCTGGTGAAAATGAAAATTAATATGGCCATTATGGAGAGAAAAGGAATGGAAAGGAAAGAAAGGAAAAAGAAATGCCACATATGGTATCATCTTTAATTGGGGTGATCTCGTTTCCTGTTCTATTGACAGCATATCGGAGGTTTGGAAAGGACAAGCTGAGACAACTAGCAAGTGACAGTAGCCGGTTTTACAGTCTTCGCTGAAAGGCTGTATGGGGAGAGCCCACATTTCCAGGGACAAACATTGTGCCCTGTGTTCGTGGTACAGGCAATATCACTTATAAATAACGTCTATCATGTTCCCAC
Source organism: Meriones unguiculatus (assembly GCF_030254825.1). Classification (NCBI taxonomy): domain Eukaryota; kingdom Metazoa; phylum Chordata; class Mammalia; order Rodentia; family Muridae; genus Meriones; species Meriones unguiculatus. Next base: position 62,890,989 of record NC_083362.1, on the reverse strand, counting down.
AGTTGGCTTCTCACTTAGAAAGCACTGTTATCCAAAGAGTGTTAGCATCTCGGAGATAGTCATATTTTTTAAAGGAAAGAACATCATCCTCCCCTCAACTAAAAGAAACTCTCGCCGCCTATGTAGGAAGTGCATGCCATCAGTTTTTCACAGCACCGGAAACCCCTCTTCCAACAAAAGGCTACTCCCACGTGCTCTGGGGAGCGTCAGTTTCCTTTTTGGCGTCCTTTCAAATCAGAGGAAAGCCTCCTCTGCTGCATATACATTATTTCCAATTTTGAAGAGAAGCCCAGCGCCCAATATAAATACTATACACAGCCAAGGAAAACCAGGGAGTAAGAAAATTATTACAGAATCCAAAATCGCAATGCCCACAAAGGCCGAGGTTTTCCTGCGGCGGTGCTCTGAGGACAGAGAAGCATCTTAAGGTCCTCTCACCCGACTTTTTCACAAGACAAGAAGTCCGCCACCAAATCTGGGAGAGCCCGGCCACCATTGTCCAGATGGGCTGAGTCTACTTCACACTGACACCCAATAAGAGAGATGGGCCAAACAGCTAAACAACTAAGCAACCTTCTGTGTATTTTCAGAACCTGAAATTTCCATTGCAAATAAAAAATTAAAAGTAGCAAGCTTGATGAACAATTTTTCTCTTACACGGACTTTATAAATCACAAGTGTTATTTTATTTTATGATAAACTGCAACTTTGATGTGGTCTCAGTAAAACTCACTGCTAGGTCCCTACAACCCTCAGTGAGCACTGTGGAAATAGACAACAAAAGCCATAGAAATGTCCCCTGGTTCTGGATAGAGCACTATTACACCAATTCTGAGAACTGGCTCCCCCGACCCATATTCAGAAAAGAAATGGCCTTGTGTACAAAGATGTTTACTGAAATATTTTCCATACTGCCAAATCAAACAATAAAGTCAAACTGAAAACAACTAAATATCCCAAAATGATTTTATGATGCATTAGCATAACATTCTGTTTCCTCAAAATTACTGGTAATGAAAACCACATGAAAACATGGGGTTTCATTTATTTCATAATGTTAAATGAAAAAAAAAATGAACTCTGTCAAAAGAGGTGAAAAGCTTTGCATGCAATATGAAGACAATAAATATAATATACTTAAATTGTTGGCCTGTTTAAAAGTTTTTAATATTTCTAATTTTTTTAATTATCTTTTCAAATAGGAAATCCTAAAGAAGTCTTCTCCTGAAGCACTAAGACTCTGATAAGAACCCACAGCAATGTCACACTGTTTCTTAGGAATACTCACTCAAATGTAGATTGAAATCAGTCAGAAATGAGAGCTGAAGGACTGAAGGACAATAGTGGGGACATGCCTGTCTCACCTGTAACATTTCCTCAAAAGGAAGACCCCGGATTGCAGAATTCTTATATTTTGTTCCAGGTTTGCTCGTTTTGTTTTTCTGAAGATTTCTCTTTTAACTGTATAAGAGGAAATATTAAAGAAAGAAAAGAAATTTTGTTTCAGTTTTTTAAAAAATTTATTACAATTTATTCACTTTGTATCCTAGCTGTAGCCCTTTCCCTCCTGCCCTCCCGATCCCGCCCTCCCTCCCTCTTTTCCCATGCCCCTCCCCTAGTCCACTGATAGGGGAGGTCCTCCTTCCCTTCCATCTGACCCTAGCCTATCAGGTCTCATCAGAACTGTGTGAATTCTCTTCCTCAGTGGCCTGGTAAGGCTGCCCCTTACCCCTTTCAAGGGAAGGCGATCAAAAAGCCAGCCACTGAGTTCATGTCAGAGAGAGCCCTTACTAGGGAACCCACTTGGAGACTGAGCTGCCATGGGCTACAACTGTGCAGGGGTTCTAGGTTATCTACATGAATGGTCCTTGGTTGAAGTATCAGTCTCAGAAAAGAGCCCTGTGCCCAGAGTTTTTGGTTCTGTTGCTCTCCTTGTGGAGCTCCTGTTCCCTCCAGGTCTTTCTATCTCCCCCTTCTTTCATAAGATTCCCTGCACTCTGCCTAAAGTTTGGCTATGAGTCTCAGCATCTGCTTTAATACCCTGCTGGGTAGTCTTTCAGAGACCTTCTATGATAGGCTTCTGTCCTTTCCTTATTTTCTCCCTCTTCCAATGTCTATACCATTTGCCTTTCTGAATTAAGATTTAGCATCTTACCCAGGGTCCTCCTTCTTGCTTAGCTTCTTTGGGTATACAGATTTTAGTATGTTTATCCTATGTTATATGTCTAATATCCACTTATAAGTGAGTATATGCCATGAGTGTCTTTCTGCTTCTGGGATACCTCACTCAGGATGATCTTTTCTAGTTTCCACCATTTGCCTGCAAATTTCATGATTTCTTGTTTTTAATTGCTGAGTAGTATTCCATTGTGTAAATGTACCACAATTTCTATATCCATTCCTCAGCTGAGGGATATTTGGGTTGTTTCCAGTTTCTGGCTATTACAAATAAAGCTGCTATCAACATGGTTGAGCAAATGTCCTTGTTGTGTACTTGAACATCTTTTGGATATATGCCTAGGAGTGGTATTGCTGGATCTTGAGGTAGCACTATTCCTAATTGTCTGAGAAAGCACCAGATTGATTTCCAAAGTGGTTGTACAAGTTTACGTTCCCACCAGCAATGGAGGAGGGTTCCCCTTTCTCCACAACCTCTCCAGCATGCATCATCCCTTGAGTATTTTATGTTAGCCATTTTTTTTTAAAGAAGAAAAAGTGGTGCTGGAGAGATGGCTCAATTGTTAAAAGCACTGGCTGTTCTTCCAGAGGACCCAAGTTCAATTCACAGCACCCACATGGCAGCTAACAACTGACAATAACTCCAGTTCCAAAGGACCTGGCACCCTCTCACAGATATGCAGGCAGGACAGCAGTGCACATATAAATAAATCTTGAAGAAGAAGAAGAGGAAAAGGAGGAGAAGGTAGAAGAGGAAGAGAAAGCAAACTCTCCTTGTTGGATGATTATGGAAATGCCAAGTCTGAGCAGAGAAGCAATCAGCAGCTATGATAAGAGTTAGTAACCAAATGATGAGGTCCTCACATATAAGAAATAAAGCCCCCCATACACACACCAAAAATGCTCATAGGAATCTGTTGTTTTGGGTTTTTTTTAGTCAAAGCTAAAAGAAACTTAGAGTTAGCCATGTTTTGGCAAGAGCCCAGTGTTTGAAGGTTAAAGTTTTCTGAGGAGAAAATGGAAACCCAACTCAATTAAGTAGAGATGAATAGCCAATTGAATTTAGTGCTCAAAGGCGCATTATGCTTTGGAGCTGAACTTCTGTGGACAACATGGTGAAGCAGGAGAAAGCATTGAGCAAGGCTCCAGAGCATCGGTGCTGGGCACAGTGCTCCCAGAAGCTCCCTAATGGCCTGATGAAAAATCACAACTGTGCTTGTTTCTGGTTTTTATTTCATCTGAAAATGGAAGGGACTCCTTACGTTGCCCAAATCTGCTCTCAGGACAGATCTGTTTCCAGGTTGGGATGTTTGGAGGGCTGGAATTAGATGTTTAGGGATTAACAACCAAGTCAAGCTCTGTCATGGGACAGAGAGGTAAGAGCACCATGGCTGTTTCTCCCCAGCTTAAGACCACCAGAAATATAGCACTATTTAAATCTAACAACACCAAACTCAAAAGCACATTGTACTGTGTAGAAAAGCGGGACAGGTATGCCCTTCTAAGGGTTTTAGAATGACCTGGTATTATCATCTAATCCATCAGGTCTTATTCAGGAAGGTTCAGGGAAGCAAGGATGGGTTATGAGTATGATACTATCAGGAAGAAAACCAATTCTAGCATTGGCTCTATCATTAAGTGTCTTTTTTTTTTCTAATCTATAGGAGAAAGAGTATTACTAAAGTGATACATAACTGATGAGGAAGCCACAGTCAGTCAAATGAACCCAGGAATCAAATTATTTGGCCATTTTGGTTTGTACAGCATTATTGTTTTTAACTGTGTTCAAACATGTTGGCAGGGAAGCCGTGTTTTTATCTTGCTCAAACCATGATCAGAGAAGAGAATGGTCTGGTATTGATATTCTGAGAAACTGTTTATGTCCGGCAGATCACTGTGGTCTAGCTGATACAGACAGACAAGCTCCAAGCGGACAGCACTCAGGGGCTGCATTTTTCTTCTTTCTCCCCCTGAAGAAAATAATTGACTCCAGGAGTAAGTAATTAGCTCAGAAGCCAGAAAAAAAAGGAGACCCTAGACTGGAAACTATTGAAAAGTAGTCAATCCATAAAGCAGAAGCCCTAGGGAAATGAGCCAGAGAACTCAGATACTAACATGAAAAACAAAGACAGAAATACCACGTAGTTATGTAGCGAACCTGTGGACAACAGTGCCTCTACCTGGGGTGTGCAGCCAGCCCACCGAGTTCATTGCTAGAGCAATTTTTAAAGAGGGAAGCTTCATCAGGCATCACAGAATCTCATATGGTTTTCCCAGTGCAACCATAACTCCTGCTTCAAGATATCTGATACCTTCTTCTGGCTTGTATGGACACTGAACTCAAGTGCTCACACCCACATGGAGACATGTTTGCATGTAATTAAAGATGGAATGAACCTTTAGTCTGTTTTAAAAGTTTAAGATGGGAGGCTATAAAAAATGTAGAAAAAAATTTTCCGAGAAAAATCACTGGCTGAAATGAATATGCATTTCAGACTACATGATGCCTTTCTGGTTTCAGAGTCTATGTCCGTTTCTCAGTTGGTGTGCCTGCTCCCATCAGCAAATATTCTCTGACAATTTTTGTCACATAAAATGTCTTGCTAAGCCCAAACCTACTTAGTGACAATAAACTTTGCAGTCTCTAATAGTGAGTTGGTTATCTGATCTGGTAAGCATCTTTAAGGCAGGAGTTTGGGTAACTTAAAAGTGTTTAAAAGTACATTTTGGGGCACAAGTCCCAGTGTGAGTCCTGTCCCCCTCCCCCTCCAATCTCTGGATCTCCTGCAGCATGTGTTGAGAACACAGCGACATTAGTCACTGCACAGCCATCAGTATCCCAGGAAGCCACTCAACAATTTTTGGAAGCTGCAGAAGCATTCATGGCCTGGAGAATGATAGAATGAAGATGATGTCTGTTCCAGTAATTAACTCTGCATCATGAGGGACAGGGAAGGCCCTGCAGAGGGCATCTGATGCCTTCCTCAAGGGGAAGTCACACTGGTACCTGGGTGGATCTGTGAACTTTAGCAGATGGAGTAGCATTTGAGTATTACCAAATCAGGAAAATAGAGACAATAAAAGCAATGTCATTTTCTGGGTGAAATCTACATAAACTGAACTGCCTGTAACAGCTCACAGATGGGCGTCACTCCCTCCACAGTTCCAACACACCCCAAGATGCCCCCTTCTAAGATGATCTAACTGACACGCCAACATGGATGGGGAAATCACACAGGGCTCCTCACCACAACGGGCACCTAGAAGTCATTAGAAACTGCTGAGAGAGAGAATTAGTTTTTCTCAAGGATGAGAACGACTAGTGCTAGGTGATAAGTCTTAAGTGATCTAGTCCTAAGTGATCAACCCTAAATATATATATATATATATATATATATATATATATATATATATATACACAATAGATTCAGCAGGTTGCCTTGGTGTATTTGCTCACATACATATGTATGTAAGAAAAGGCCATAAATCTGAAAGGCAGTAATGGGGGAGGTTGTAAGGGGGTTGAGAAAGGTGGGATAAGAGGATAAAATATATAATTATATTTTAATTAATTAAAAATAACTCCAAAACCAATAAAAAGAGAGTTACATGACCCCCGCGATTCAAGCCTTGTTTTCTGGTTTCTGCTTTAGTAAGTGTGTGTGTGTGTGTGTGTGTGTGTGTGTGTGTGTACATCAGCATGCATGTATCCACAAATTCACCTTACATACATATGTATATATTTATGTGTAGTTATTTTTAATTTATATCCATTGTAACTCTTATTTGACAATGAGTATGCATGTCTCTCAGAGAAAACCACCACAAAGCCTTTCTGAACACAATGTTTGTGTTCTGATAGAGTCCTACTCAGCACCATTTCTTGTATTAGAATCATGTGTCCCTTCATCCCTCTATGATGATAAGCTCTGACCCTGAAGATGCTGTGGGAAAGTGTAATAAAAAGCTCTAGAAAAACGTCTCCTCACACACTTCATGCTTACGCTTAAGAGCCTGTTTCTAAGAACATACATGCCCCCTGAGAAGGCCACATGAGCCATGTTTTGGATCGATGATTCTCACATTTGGCTAAATACCAGAATCATCACAAGACCTGCAGAGATGGCTCAGTCAGTACAGAGCTTGTCATACAACCAACCAACCAAACAAACAAACAAAAACCACAAACAACAACAACAAAACCCTGAATTTAGTCTGTAAGGCATACATTTAAAGAAATCTCAGGTGCAGTAGCATGTGCACGCATCCTTGATGCTGGGGAGGAAAAGAAAAAAAGATCCCTGGGGCTTGCTGTCCAGAAAGTCTAATTAAATGAGTAAGCTCTGGGTTCTATGAAAGAGCTTGTCTCAAAGTATAAAGTGCAGAACAACTGAAGAAAATCCTTGACATTGACCTTTGGCTTACACACACACACACACACACACACACACGCATGTGCGTGCACGCGCACACAGAGTTGCTATGTAAAGCCCAATCCCAGACCATTTACAACAGAGTCTCTATTGCTAGACATCAGCATCAGCAGTTTTTAAGGCTCCCAAGCTAATTGCACTGTGCCACCAAGTCTGGAAGCAATCCCTTGGAAGAAGGAATAAGAGAAAACAACCTAAGACCAGTAAACATCGCAACACAGTGGCTTGATTGGAATGGAACCAAGCTAACTCCCCTGTGAGGTTTTAAGGCCGGCCATCCCCCAAGAGCTACAGAGGAGATGAAAGGACCCTTTGCAGTTTGAACAGAGGCACACTGACTGCTGTAACTTGTTTGAGCAGAATGTGTTGCCCGTATGGAGCAAGGCTGAATGAATCTTTAAGCCAAATGTAGAAAATGGAACATCCTGAGGTAGATGAAGAAAGAACTCTGCTGTGGTTCTTGGGACACTTGGAGGAAGTTGTTTTTACCCAAGCCACAACCAAGAGCTGTCATCAAAGCTCCCCTGGGGTATGAGCACTGTCCATGGTTAGGATACTCTTTTCTGTTGTTGTTTCCCCACCCTCTAGGACTTTCTGAGTTGCTACTTCCCTCTTGCTTGTTTGTTGTTTGTATGCTTTTCTGGGTACCAGCCACTGAGGAGCAAAGAAACAGAGAGAGGCTTTGACTTTAGTAAACCAAGCACATGGATGTACCCAGATAGCAGAAACGGCTACCTATGCTCTCCTCTGAAACCCACAAAAATACTTTGCCAGACATTGCGAGCAACTGTATGTTGTGAAATGTGAAGTTCAGGAATATAATCAGAGGAGAGTCATTCCCAAATTTGCCACAGTGACTTGACATTTTACAGTGTTACCGAGGTATATCTTTTACTAGAGTGACCCAAGTTACTGGCCCTAGAACCAGTTTTCAGCTCTGGTTTCCCTCTTTCTGTTGGCACCACAGAAGCACCGTGTATCCCTCAGAACATCCTGTGTCTCCACTTGAAAAACTTTTATCCAACAGATGAAAAATAATATAGTTCTTATTGATAAGGTATATAGTATGTGGTTACTGGTCTAAATGCTTTGCATATATAGCTCATTCAAGCCTCATTGTGCCCTGTGATGGCAAGGTTACTTTCAGGCCAATTACAAAGATCAGGCCACTAGAATGCAAGAAAACGAAGCCACTTAACCAAAATGACAGGGCTAGAGCAACACCATCAGAGTGAGGGGCGCTGGGATTCTAGGCCAAGCAAGGAGGCTCAGCAGCAGCCTCTTTGGGAAGAGCCAAGGACTTGTCTGGTTTTTTTCCTTGCTCTTCCCTTAGGCCACATACTTCCTAATATGCTGCTGACTTCTCCATACAAAGTTACTCTTAAGACTCTGCCCTGGTCCATTTTGCATTCTATAGCAGAATATCATGCCATGGTGATTTCTACATAATATGTATTTTCTACTCTTCCAGATGCTGAGAAGACAGGGTCCACACACAGGCATCTGGTCTGGGTCTTCTTGCCAAGTGAAAACATGGCAAACAGCATCACGTTAGGAGTGTGAGGGAGATCTCTGGTCTCTACTCCTCTTTTTACAGAGGGACTCATCTCATCACATGCATCCTGCCCTCATGACCTCAACTGTCTCCAAATACCATCACCCTATAAACTTGGGCATCATTTCCAATACATTAACTTTAGGGGGTAAACATTAAAGCTATAGGAAGCACCATAAAGTCACAGGGAATTACAACATATTGCTTAAGTATAAAACAGGATTTCCAAGGCTGTTCCTCCCCTGATGGATAACAGGTTACTTCTAACACTGGTAAGCACAAACAGAAAGTCGGGGGGGGGGGGGGGGGTGTCTTAATTTCTACTCATTTGCAAAGCATTCTGGGGCATCTACCTATGTTTGAAACATGAGCTGGAAGGCACTCACACATTTCAGTTTCCATGTACTACACATTGGCAATTACCATCCAGGAGCAGTTAAACACTGTTCGCTCCTTGAGAACCATGCTGTACAGGTTCTGTGACCAAGCGAACAACTAAAAACAATTTAGAGTCTTTTATTCTCTAACTACCAGCTCTCTACCTAAGCCCTTTTTAGCATAAGCCAATTTTCTTCAGAATTGTTGCAATTATTTTTACTCTCACTAAAAATAGATTATGTATTACTTAGCCTAGTTAATACCACATTCCCAAATCCCAGTTATAATTTTAAATATGATTTCATTCTGTGAATAACTCATAATGCATAAAAGCTACCATGTGTATTCCTGTTTTCTATGCAACAATAACTCAAAATTAATATGAAAGTTATAATACCCACATTCCTACAGAATATGTACAGATACACACTTGGCAATGGTGTCCTGCCCGAGAAAACACCTTAAGAAATATCAATCTCACTAAAAAAAGTATGTTGGGTTTAAAAGGAATGGGGTGGGGGTGGGTCTCAGGAGCAGGGGAGAATAAAGAATAAAAAGAACTATTCCCAACATCCAAACCAACAAAAATGTGCTGGCCAGATTCAGTTGGCAGGGAAAGATTTTTATAATTTCTTTTCCATAATTTAGCCTAGCTGGATAATTACATTTAGAAAAATAAGAGAGTAACCGCAGATGTATATGTAATGGAATTTTTTTTAATGCCGATATGTCCCTCATGGAATTAAAAAGGGCAATAAGAAGGCTATCATTAACTGCTTTAGAACAAAAGTAGCATTCACTCCAACCAAAGGAATAATTAACATCAGTCAGGAAGACACGGAATGCCAATCTTATCCCCTTGTCATCTCAGAGAGCTGCCTTGACAGTTACACACCCACTCTCACCGACAGTCAAACACACTGCTCAGGAATAGATCAGCTTCCACGGGTGTAGGGGTGTAGGTAGCAAAGTTTTCATTTCCAAACCAGTTTTATCCAAAGAATTCAGAACTCTCTCTGACAGAGTTGCTTTGGCTAAAGTCTTTTTTTTTTTTTTTTTTTTTTTGGTTCTCTAGAATTAGTGGGAGAAAGCAATTTGCTGTTCAGGCTTCAGGGTCCTCTGGGTGGCAGCTTCATTGACTGTGTGACCCCTCAGGGGTAACTTCTCCTTCTGGAGACTCCAGAACAGAATCTGTTCCATGCCTTTTCCAATTCAGGCCATCACCTGGATCGGTTGACTCCTGCCTCCTCTCAGCAATCCCTTCACCACGCGTCTATCATCGTAACTCCTGCTTCACTGATCCTCTAGGCTCCCTCTGTGAGTCCACCCAGAGTATCCAAAATAATGCACCCAGCTCAAGGTCCTCAGGTCACACGTACCAAATTCATTTGTCGCATAGTCACAGATTCAAGGAAGTAAGGCATGGTCATCACTGAAGGCCACTGTCAGCCATATAACTAGTTATGTGCCATGCAACATGTGTTTTTGCTGGACCCCAGGCTCCTTATCTGTCAAATAAGAAACTCACCTTACTTCAAGGGCTAAATCAAATAAGGAGGCTCAAGAACAAGAATCCAACTATTACAACCCACATCAGCATTGAACATCAAAATACGACCATAAGAATAATGCGGATAACTGGAGAGTTTCCCAGTTCTGTTCAAATTATATTAATTTTCCCATTGCCCACTCCTTGTAACCTCCTTAAGGGTCAGAACTGACAATTATGGCACTTGGGTTTTATTTAACTATGATTATAATGGGAGTTTTTAATCACAAGAAAGGAGGGTGGCTGAGAGCTTTTAATGGGCTAAAAAGAAAACCCACACTGAAAAGATTGATAAAGCATAAGGACCAGAGAATAGTCAGTCCAGACACACCGGAAATCCATGAAATTGCACATTTCTGATACACCACCTCCCAGCATTCAGGAGTAACCCCAACTAATAATACGTGAAAAACTTGACTCTATGGTTGCTTATAACGACATTCTTCGCAAAGAGTAAAAGATGTGGCAATTAAATTGTTTTATAACAGGGAAATGACTTAATAAATACACCCTACATCTACAAAGAAATAAAGGGAACAGGAGAGAGAACTTATCAAATGTTAAAGTGTATTGAGTTACAGTATGTTGTGGGTGATTTTGTTTTTCATGTTGCGTTAGCTTTGTGTTCCAACCCTTCCAGTGTTCCACTGGTCCCAGACCAAATCCAGTCTTGCTTGTCTGTAAGGTTTGTTGGTTTTACACAGAAGGAACAGGTTGAGTTTGGACCTTCCTGGATGAGGCCTGCCCACAGGTGAGCCACTGGCTTCTCATATCTGAGTCACACAACAGAGAGAATTCCTCCAGCTCCCAGGATTCTGTGTGTTACATCTGCAGTAAAAGCAAGCAGGGTTCAGAGCAATGCTAGGGAGGCCCTTGCTAATTAAAACAAAACAAAAACAAACAAAAAAAACTCTTTAAAATTTTTTAATCCAGATTTGAGGCAGATAGAACTTGAGTGGTTAGATAAAAATAAAGAAAACTATGAATAAAAGTCTCGATTATGTATTCTGTTTCATACTATTGTTGGCGTTAACGTCCGTTCTCCAAACCTGGATCTACACTCCTGAACTGTGGATTCTGGTGGACTCATAACAGTAATCTGAGACTCTATCTGGAGGTAGGAAGGCTGAGTGCAGGAGATGAGCTAGTTTTCATGATACAGTTCAGCATAGGAGCTGAGGATAAGGTCTTACAGGGCAATTTCACCTGTGTCTTCACTAGCCACTCCATTTATTAACCAGGTAACCTCGAATAGGTCAATTATCCTTCTAAAGTGTTTGTCAATATATATCTGTAGTTAACTATTATTCTTAGGAACAGCAGTGGAGAAGGGTAGGGAAGGAAGATGAAAGAAAAGAGCTTGCCTTTCCACTCTTACTTAAAACCAGAACAATGACAATTTTTTTCTCCTTTATTGTGTTGCGTGTAAGACTTTGTTTCATGAGAGGATCCCACTGGCTGCTAGCAGACTTAAATATCCTTGGTTAGATGAATTCTGACATAGTTCTAAATTATAACCATCCACTTGCAAGAATGTCAAGGATGACCCAGGAAAATGGGGACTTTCCAGGATGAAGATGATGTAGAAAAGCCAAGCAAAGAGCACAACCACAGTAGAGTGGAGAACTCAGGGCCTCCCACGTCACTGGGAAACTTTAGTAAGTGCCAGCTTGCTTTCTGTTGTTGCTCCAGAAAGCCAAATGGAGTAAATACTACAGTCTACCATTTTCTAAGGGTTCACCTAAAGGCTAAGGGAGAGGAGCACCTACATTCCTTTCCCACCATCACTCTAACTTAACTGCTTAGAGAGACTATGGGAAAGGAATATCCAAAGACAGGAAAATATACAGTTTTTGTTGTTGTTGTTGTTGTTGTTTTGTTTTTGTTTTTGTTTTCCCAGACATGGTGATGGGAATAAAAGCCTTCTCTCCCACCCTTCCGGTCGAGGTAACAATGGCTTCCGCTTAGAGTGTGCCACCTATTGGTCATGTGCAGTTTTTGGCCTCCTTAGAAAATCTTGTTTGGGGCTGTCTACGTGTTATATGACTCTATGGGAAAAGGCTCATGGAAGCCTGGTTTAAAACAAAACAAAACAATTATTTCCAGAACACACATGAAGGTGAAGATGAGCTCTGACTTTACAAAGCTATCTTTTGATCTCTACGTGTGTGCCACAGTGCCTGTGTATTTAACTATTAATAAATATATTTAAATCTTGGTGGTTCATTTCAAAGACACCAAAGATATGATTCAAAAAATGTAAATAACTCACTCAGAATCTTACGACTGGCCACAGAAGAGTACAAGCCTCAAATTATGACCCGTTTGGCAGCAAAGCCTTCTTTACAGCATGGGCAGAAAGTCTACAGAGTTTATTGCAAGAGCCAATAGACATGGATTCAAAACCAGAGCATTCACATCATAGTCAAATAACTCATGATTTATTCCCTCTAGCTAATTATTCCTTGTAATAAGCGCATTTTGAGTAATAACAGAACACATAATTTCTTTCTTCAAATGCCTTCTGAAGGTCAGGACTGTTAGCAGAGGTAACTATTTTCTATTTTGGTCTGGCTTTAATTTGAGTAATAGTCTGATTGAACATAGATATTTATGACATTTATTAAAAGCTTTTATTACTAATTTTGCCCAGAAAAAAATCCTAATGGAGATGTATTAGAGAATTTCCATAAAATTAATGTCCAGACTTAATGGATGTCTAAGGTATCATTATTAACGGGAATGTTCCATAGCCAAAGGATTCTTTGATTAGAGATTAGATACAGTTAGATCAGAACTTATTTAAAACTGGACAAGTGCCAAAGTATCCAGAAATTCAATTTAAACACATTCTAGAGGCTAATGCTTTATTTAGGTTGACTTTTTATGATACCAAATGAAAATCAGCAGTTAAAAAAAAATTGATTGATTTGGTCATCTGGCCAGTTGCAGGCTGTTCAGAAGGCCATGGCTTCCTTAGTTTGATTCCTGCCAATGTCTTCTTGAAGCCAGTCAGTTGACTCAAATGAATTTCCATCTGTAGGAACTCATAGCTCCACATCCAGACACATTCTCACAGGACCAAGAGCCTGGTTTTTGAACAGTTCTTCATTGGACCATGTTACATGGATGGTCTCATTGAAGTCTCTTGCCTTTTCCAAGGCCTCAAACTCCACCACCATAATTCTGGATGAAGTGAGCAAATCTCTTGTCTGCAGTTTCCTTCTTGTGAACGGCATATCAAAGACGCAGAGGAAAGATGTGATGGCTATCTTTAGTCGTGAACTTGACACAGCATAGAATAACTTGGGATGGAGGCCCCAGTGGAGGGTTTTCTAGATTGGTTCTGCCTGTGGGCATGTCTATGGGAAGGCTTGTCCTCATTAAGCTAATGGATGTAGGAAGACTCACTATAGGCAACACTACCATCTAGGTAGAGCATCCTAAACTCCATAAAGACTGAAGAAACTGAGCTGAGCACAGCGAATATGTATTGAGTTGTCTCTGCTTTTGACTGTGGCTATGGTGTGAGTGGGTGTTTTAGTTCCCACTGCCTTGGTTTCCCCACACAATGAAGTGTAACCTGGAATTGTGAGCTAAAATCAACCTTATCTCCCCTAAATTGCCTTTGGCTGTGGTATTTTAAAAGCGAGACAGAATGGAACTAGGACGTGAAGGCTCTCCGTATTCCTCCTTCCTCTAACCTTCACATTCTGATAAGTCATCCCAAACCATTCACTGAAATTTTTCACTTAGAGTCAACTATAGAGTAATCATTTCGAAAATAACTTAGGTGGGTGGGCTGTCACTCAGTTGGTAGAATGCTTATGCATCATGCATAAAGTCCTAGGTTCAGCCCAGCACTTTATAAAATCAAGCATTGTGATACATGTTAATTCCAACACTAAGAAGGTAGAGGCAGGATGATCATGAGTTCAAGGTCATCTTTGACTATGTAACAAGCCTGAGACCAGCCTGAGCTTCATGAAACTCTTTCTAAAGGAAAAATGAAGAAAACATGAGCATATTAATTTCACTACCCTCAGAGGTCCTAAACCACTCCCAAGAAACAATTTAAAATATCCCCAAAGCAGCCAGAAATAACAGAGTCAAAATCACAGTATTAGTCCTCTTACTTCCTGGAGATAATCTTGATGGTGGCTGATTCAGTCATTTGTCCCTGGAAATCAAGATAAGCAAAGCAGAGATCAGTAGGTACTACAGTTTGGGTTTAAGTCTCCTGGAAACCATGTATTAGAATCTTAACTCCTTAAAGCCACATATTGGGACCTATCAGAGGTGACTGGGTGATAAGGGCTCTGCCTTTGTGAATCGACAAATCTACTCATGAAGAGTGAACTCATAACAGGGACCACCTTCTCTACACACACGAGCTCTCTCTGATGCATGATGATACATGCTGGCCCTTGGTCACCATGTGATGCCCTCTGCTGTGTCATGGTACAGAAAGAATGCCCTCACCAGATGCCAATGTCATGCCTTTAGACTTCCCAGGCTCCAAAATCATAAACTGAATAAAAAGGCCCCTGTCCTTTTTATTAGTTTCCAGCTATGGTATCAGGTACAGGAACAGAGATGAGGCTGAGATGTTGAGTGATTCCACTTTTCTTAAAACTACCACAAAATATAAGGCACATACCTAAATGCAATATACAGCAAACCTATAGCCAACATCAAACTAAATGGAGAGAAATTTAAATCAATCCTACTGAAATCGAGGACAAGGTAAGGCTGCCACTCTCTCTTAAAACCCTCAACATAGTTCTTGAAATCCTAGCTAGAGCAATAAGACAACTAAAGGAGATCAAAGGTGATACAAATTGGAAAGGATGAAGTCAAAGTATCACTATTCACAGATGATATAATAGTATACATGAGTGACACCAAAAATTCTACCAGAGAACTCTTTCAGCTGATAAAGCAAAGTAGCTGGATACAAAATCAACTCAAAAAAATCTAAAGCCCTCCTGTATACAAAAGACAAACAGGCTAAGAAAGAAATTAGGGAAACAACACTGTTCACAATAGCCACAAATAACATAAAGTACCTTGGTATAACTCTAACCAAGCAAGTGAAAGACCTATATGAAAAATAAGAAAACAACAAGAAAATAAGAAAACTTCAAGTCTCTGAAGAAAGAAATTGAAAAGGGTATCAGAAGATTAGAAAGATATCCCATGCTCATGGATCGGTAGGATTAACATAGTGAAAATGGCTATCCTACCAAAAGCAATCTATAGATTCAATGCAATTCCCATCAAAATACCAACACAATTTTTTACAGACCTTGAAAGAATAATTCTCAATTTCATATGGAAAAACCAACAAACAAAAAACCCCAGAATAGCTAAAACAATCCTGTACGAAAAATAGATCTTCTGGAGGCATCTCCTTCCCAGATTTCAAGTGGTACAATATAGCAACAGTAACTAAAACGACATGATCCTGGCATAGAAAGACTTGGTAGATCAATGGAATTGAATCGAAGACCCAGAAACCCACACACCTATGGAAACTTGATTTTTGACAAAGAAGCCAAAACCATACAATGGAACATCATCTTCAACAAATGGTGCTGGTCTAACTGGATGGCTACATGTAGTAAATTGCAAATAGACCCATATTTATCACCCTGCACAAAACTAAAGTCCAAGTGAATCAAAGACCTCAACATAAAACCAGACATACTAATCTATTAGAAGAAAAAGTGGGGAAAAGCCTTGAACTCATCGGCATAGGAGACAACTTCCTGAACATAACACCAACAGAACAGGCTCTAAGATCAACAATTAATAAATAGGACCACATGAAACTGAAAAGCTTCTGTAAAGCAAAGGATACTGTCATCAGAACAAAATGACAGCCTACAGACTGGGAAAAGATCTTCACCAACCCTATATCTGACAGAGGGCTACTATCCAGAATACATAAAGAACTGAAGAAGTTAAACACCAACAAACCAAGTAATCCAATTTAAAAAATGGGGTAGAGAGCTAAACAGAGAATTCTCAATAGAGGAATATTGACTGGCAGAGAAACACTTAAAGAAATGCTCAACATCCTTAGTCATTCAGAAATGCAAATCAAAACAACCCTGAGATTTCACCTCATACCCATCAAAATGGCTAAGATCAAAAACTCAAGGGATACATGCTGGAGAGAATGTGGAGAAAAGGGAAACCCTCCTCCATTGTTGGTGGGAATGTAACCTTGGACAACCACTTCAGAAATCAATCTGGAACTTCTTCAGACAATTAGGAATAGTGCTACTTCAAGATCCAGCTATACCACTCCTAGACATATACCCAAAAGATGCTACACCATTCAATAAGGACATTTGCTTAACCACATTCATAGCAGCTCTATGTATAATGGCTGGAATCATAATAGCCAGAATCTGGAAACAATCCAGATGTCCCTCAATGGATACAAAAACTGTGGTACATTTACACAGTGGAATATTACTCAGCAATTAAAAACAAGGAAAACATGAAATTTGAAAGCAAATGGTGGGAACTGGAAAAGATCGTCCTGAGTGAGGTAACCCAGAAGCAGAAAGACGCATATACTCACTTATAAGTAAATATTAGCCATATAATATAGTCTAAATATACTGAATAGCCCTAAAGAAGCTAAACAACAAGAAGGACCCCAGGGAAGATGCTTCATCCTCACTCAGATGGCCAAACAGGATAGACATAGGAAATAGAAGACAAGGAACAGGACAGGAGCTTTCCACAGATCACCTTTGAAAGACTCTACTTACCAGGGTATTGAAGGAAGTACTGAGAGTCAGAGCCAAACTATGGGCAGAGTGCCAGAGTCCTAATGGAAGAAGAGGGAGAGAGAAAGACCTGGAGGGGAGAAACTCCACAAGGAGAACAACAGAGACAAAATACCTGGGCCCAGGGGGACCTGCAGAGACCAATACTCCAACTAAAGACCATACATGGAGAGGACCTAGAACCCCTATTTAAAGGGAACCCATTAGCTGCTCCGTTTCCAAGTGGGTTCCCTAGTAAGGGGTACAGAGGCTGTCTCTGACATGAACTCAGTGGCAGGCTCTTTGATCACCTCCCCCTGGGGGTACAGCCTTGCCAGGCCACAGAGGGAGATGATGCAGCCAGCTTTCAAGAGACCTGATAAGCTAGTGTCAGATGGAAGGGGAGGAGGTCCTCCCTTATCAGTGGACTAGGAAAAGGGCATAGGGGGAGAAGAAGGATGGTGGGTATGACTGGGAGGAGATGAGAGAGAGAGGGCTATAGTGGGGCTACAAAGTGAATAAATTGTAATAAATAAATATATAAATAAAATTAAATTTAAAAAAAACTACCCCAAAATATTCACCCCGGATTCTTCAGATTTCCCTCATTACTTCCCTGAACTAAACCAGAAGTCACAAACCAATGACCCACAGATGTACTTTGTCTGGCTCACAACAGTGGCACAAATCGCATTTAAAACTAACAAAAGCTGAATTAGTTGCTACCTTTCAGAGGTCATAAAACTTATTAAAAAACAAAACAAAACAAAACCAAAAAACCTGGGCTCCTGGCTTCTCACAGAAAAGCAGAATGCATAATACTGATGAGCACATATTCCATATGGCAGTATTTGGCATCATCCCTTAATCTACAGAGTTCTGACTTCTCTCTACTGCCCCTAGATGCTGAGACAAGTTTTCCTACGTTTAGTTTTCTTGGCTTGTTAAGCATTGCCTACCTGATCCCCACAGGGATTTGAACTTACAACGCCATCATAAACTGAAAATTTAGGCTACAATTTCAGAGACCATCATCTCCAATCACCTCCTTCTTCTATACAGAGGGCATTCAGGATCCAAGGTGGGAAATGAATTTAATTCAAATTACCCGAGTTGCTGGTTGCAGAGCCAGAAATAGGGCTCAGTTCTTGCATTAACACATTGATTTCAGCTCCATAGGGATCGGTCTCAGTGGCTCTCCAGCCTTCATTTCCAAAGGCAACCCTGACTGTGAACCTGGTACCAATCTCATCTCATTTGCAATCCGCTCTCAGAACTTCAGATAAGTTGGTTGTTTGTATTAATCCCACATAATGAATGAGAACATTGAGATATTAGGAACTCAACCCAAATGGTACACAGGGAAAGTCAGATTCATGAATGATATTCCAGAGTTCCACAGCACAACTGAGGCTCACCTTCCTTCGTGTGTGGACACACTCATACTTTAACAAATTGATCAACCCCCTATAACATCTTCTACATTACTCTTGAGTATGCACACTTACAAAGCCTGTGTTCCAGGGGTGTTCATTGCTGCTGCATCACCATGAATACTTTAATTTTATGAAATCTCACCTTACTATATGTCTCAATAGGCAAAATATTCTGCTTAAATATTCAGCCAAACCCGTGAATTTTTCTTCTCAATCCAGAGATGGTCTCCTTGTGTGAATTCTGTACATGTTCCTACTTTGAATACAAATGAAAGCCAGACAGAAAAGGCAACACAGCAAACTCCGGACTCCGATTCTCTCAGCACACCTATTGTTTCTATCTGTTTCTGCATACACAAAAATATCTCTATCAGTTCAGCAATGCTTGGGCAGATACTGACACACTCATAGGACTCCTTCCCCAGCCTTCTTCTTGCCCTCATCACTGCCATACGATCTTATCGTTTGGTCCATTGAAATAAAAGTGTTGGTAGTTGATACTATTCATGGAAGAAAATTCTCTTCTCACCCGTGAGAAATACAGGCCCCTTCCCTCAGATTTCCACTCAGTCAATTTGCTGATGGATGCCAGCAGACACCAGGCAAAGCTACTGGAAGCATCCATGTGCAAATTGATCGGAAGAGGGTGCCTGATTACATCCTACCCAGAAGAGAGCTCCTCTTTGCCCAGGAAGTAGATGAAGTTCCAACATCCTCCTGGTGATGAGCTCATCTGATCTCTTTGTGATGAGAATGCCTCCAGGCCCTCAGCTGACAGCTGCTTCAGCCCAAGCACAATTGCTGAGCCCACAGACCACAAGCACCCTCATCCTTCGGAGTGCTGATGCCAGAGCCCAAGGAAAGCACAAGGAAGGAGGGTGCACATGGTGTCTGGAGTGATGCCACAATCACCTGTGCTGACTGTGAGTTTCTTCGCCCAGCGGAAGTCTCTCTGAAGCACTGGATATGGGATTACACAGAGTGCATCAGGAAGCAAGCCACCCTGCCTCAATGGCAAACCCTAGAAACAATACCTCTGCTGAATCGCGGCTTATTCATCAAACGTCCATTGAGAAAGCAAACAAAAAGTAAGCGCGTAACACACCCCAAACACATATTTCCATTAAGCAATACCTGTCCCTCCACAATGCATCTTCATGTATTATCCTTTGGGTTGACATTCAATTTTTTTTTTTATTTGCTGGCAATTTCCTTAAGTTCAGTTCCTCTGAACAGCCTGTGATGACATAGAAATGTGTTTAGGGGTAGGCCAGTGCTAAAATTTGAACATGTATGTATAAAAATCCTAACACAATTATTAGTGTACAGGAAAATACTTTAAAAAAAAAACCCTTAAACACTCCTAGTGAGAGTCAAGATATTCTGGAAAAGTTTTAGCTGGTGCCCAAATAAGTCTACATGAATGCATCAATTCCACCTTCACCTTTATATACAAGGAAATGGAACATGCCTATGCTGCAGTGCTTACTGTGGCGATATTCACACCAACCAAATGGAAAACAACCTAAATGTCCATAGCAGAGGAATGGATAAACAAAAAGTTATGAGCTCTCAAAAGTGGAAGGGACTTTGCCATACAAATAAGGAAGCACTGCACCATGATATCCCTGCAACGTGGAAACATTGTGCTAAGTGAAAGGAGACAGTCATGAAAGACAAGATACTGTATGTCACAATCTGTAGGGAAGGCTGAACAAGGTAGATTGACAATTGCTTGGGGCTAGGAGGAGTGAAGGAAAGCAGAACTATAGTTAAGTGATATTTCTTCTTGAAGTGAGAAAACATAAAACTGAGTGTTGTGGTAGCTGATTATTTCTGTAAATATACTGCATAACTACTGAACTGTACATGTTAAATGACTGAATTTTACAGAATGTGAATTGTATCTCAAAGCTGTTTAGAAAAGCAAAATTTTTCCATTAAAAAAAGAATTGGTTTTACCTATTTCATTGAAGACAGAATATTAGCAGAGTCCCAACAAAAGCTGTGTGAAAAACAAGGACACAAAGGAGAATTGTTTGATTCCATTTTCTATTTTCTGATTGCTAACAATTTTATGCTAAAGAAAATAGCATTTATATTATAACAGGAAGAAGCACCGGAGAGTGATTTCAAAAATACTTAAAGTCAAGAGTAATAAGAAAACAGTATAAAGATCTCAAGATGGATGTTTTTCAAAAGAGACGAAACTTAAAAGTTATAATGAAGACTTTACCAAGTCTAAAAAAAAATAATAACCAAGAAAAATGAGAAATGGGATATGAATAACTTGATTCATCAAGTATTAAAACTGTGTCTTTCAATTCCAAAAAAGAGAAAAAAAGCAAGAGCACACACACCAAGTAAATGCCAAGAATAAAAACCAGGGATACAGAGATGGCTCAGCGGTTAAGAGCATGTAGTGCTCTTGCAGAAGGCCTAATTTGGCTCTTAACAATCACATTGGGCAGATTACAAATATCCCGCCCCTGCCAGCACCCACACACATACAGCAGACACTGAGGTGACACAAACATATACCTGAATAAAAATTGTATTACATATATATTTTTAAAAACATAAAAATCAAGTTAAAAATAACTTGAATCTCATCAACAATATCTCAAAATTACTGCATACGGATAACTCAAAAAAGAAAGCCACAGAGAGCAGGACAGGAAATAAGATGGCACACCCGAAGGTGGAGAAAGGAGAAAAATAAAAAAGGAAAAGAAGCTGACACTATGAATGCCTATGTTTCATAATCACAAAACTAGTAATCCTTAACTTACTGATCTTCATAAGATTAAGATGCACTGTACAGTGCTCAACTGTTATGTCATTCAAAGGCAGCATCTCCATCTGTTTACTGTGCTGGAAACATAATTTAAAAAAAAAAAATTCTTTCTTCTAATCATCTACCAGCACAAAATTAAACTCAGATAGCAAGCCATGTCTGGGCTCAGCATTTTGTGGGATGGTGGTACACTTGTGTAAAATGCAAATAGAATAGCGTCAGAATCTAAATTATTGGAACACGGAGGTATTTTCCATTATTCAAAGCAATTTCCTGTTGCCTTTTTACATAATGGGTGGGTTTAAATATAGTGCTCAGATGTTCTTCAATTTAAATAGAAAAACAGTACCTGCAGAGAAGACAAGAGCTGATACCAAAACATACCTGTCAAGGGGTATCACTGAGAAGAGTTTCTGATGTCATCATCTGGTCATTTTGGGTACGTCGGGATTTGTTTGAAGCAGATATTATCAACTATTTGGGCTTTCTAAAAATTATGATTATTGTTACTCAGGTTGCAAGTTAAAGAAAACGTGATTCTTGCCTAAGTTCAAGCAATATCATGCAGATCTCGAAGTGAGCCAATGAAAAGCCAGGAAGCTATTTTCTTCTCTGTAAAACCACCATCTAAATGGCTATGGTTTTCCTTCAGGACATCTCCAACTCAGCTTAGGGGTTTGCTGCTTTCTGCTGATGGAATTCTTCATTTTCAGCTCTGAGTTTTCAAGAGCAGATTAATTAGACCTACACAGAGGGATAGAGTATTTTGTGTTTTATGACACCAGTGTTGGGTCCCCATTCCCGTGATTTTCTACAAGTAATTCACCAGGAAGACAGAACCAAGGGAGAGGAACAGCTGTACCATGAGGAGTTACTATCAGGGGATCTTCCCATCGCCTCTGACAATCCAAGACACTACTTTTCTTCTTTGCTGCCCTTCAAATGTTGGGAAAGATGAGGCAGAGGATCTACATTTACACATTCTCGAAAACTTGTTTTATGTGTTGAGATAGGCTCTCACTAGATCTTCCTGCCTCAATTTCTCCAATTTTAGGAACGAGCAAATACAGCCAAGGGCAAGCTCATTCCTGAAAACTTTTGGATGAACTTTGACACGTCTCACTAAAGTTCACAAGCCTTTGTTTTGTTGTGGTTGTTTCAAAACGAGGTTTCACTGTATAGCTCTGGCTGTCCTGGAACTTGCTCTGTAGACCAGGCTGGCCTTGAACTCACAGACATCTGCCTGCCTCTGCCTCCCTAGTGCTTAAAGGCGTGCACCATCACCAACCAACTAAAGTTCATAAATCTTACGTGTGTAAACCAGTGACCTTTTTACAGTTAGCATACCCATGAAAGTACCACACACAATAAAATAGTAAAGGACCTGGAAGTCCCACTTGCATCATTATGACATTCCAAAGACTTCTTTATGGCTTGTATTACCATTTATCACTTTTTAAAAATTGAACATTACACAGTGTCATATCCTACTGAATGTTCTCATGGTTTGCCATCCTTTACTCAATATTAAGTCTTTCATATACAGACAATATTAAGTCTTTCATGTAGTTCATATGAAAGTTCCTTATTGCTCAATAGTCACTTGTGCCTACATCATAATTTATACATGTCTTAGGATTAACAGGCTCTTGAGTTGTCTCTGGCTTGTCACAACTAGAAAAAATTAGTATTATAAGATACAATTATAAACATTATTCTGTATGCCTTGATTATCAGAGGTACTTTCTATTGAAGAATGGTTGGATTACATTTTGATAGTGTCGATCAGCTTTATCAAATGATATTCCCTATAGTGATGGTTGAGAAGTCCTATTGCAACAGGACTTTGCCAACACTTGATATTACCAGGATTTTTTTTGGGGGGGTGCTATTTGTTTGTCCTAGATATTAGTCAGTCTGGCAAATGTGTTTCTCTGTTAATTGCTTTCAGTTACTATAACAAATACCTGGGGTAATCAATTTACCAAGAGAAAACAGCTCAGAGTTTTAAAGGTCTTAGTCCATGGCTAGTTGGCCTGTTGCTTTAAGCTGTGGCTAAGCAGTTGCCACAGAAGGGTGTAGAAAAAAAAAACAAAACAAAACAACAACAACAAAAACACTTCTCTCATACCAGGAAAGCAAAATGGGCTTCCACTCTCCCCAACAAGAAACTACTACTGATAACATAAAGACCCATCGCTAGGGTTCCCTTTGAAAAGGTACCACCGCACCCCCATAACACTGTGGACTTGGAACCAACCTACTAACACGTAGCCATTTTGAAAACAGTTAAAATACAAACTACAGCCTGCTACTTCATTAGACATATTTCTACTTTCTGGTCTTTTGACGAAAATTCTTTTAAATTGATTTTTAAAGTTGTTGTGGATTGAATCATGTCTCCCAAATCTATTTACTGACACTCTCCATGTGACCACTGTATTTGGAGACAGAACCTGGGAAGAAGTGAATAAGGATAAACAGGATTATGAAGACAGAACCTTGAATATACAGAAATTCTGTTCTTATGAGGACATTTTTTTCGTTCATTTTGACACATTTTATAATGACAGTCCAAGGAGACTAACAGAAAGACTGTTTAGATTTTGCTTTTCATCTTAAAGATTTATTCTATCTTAAATATGTGTGTGTGTGTGTGTAGGGAGTGATCCTGTGCACATCTGAGTGCAAGTGTCCACGAAAGAGAGTAGAAGGCATTGGATCTGCTGGCATTGGGATTATTACTGTTGTTTGTGAGCCATCCACAGCATGTCCTGGGAGACAAACTCAGGTCCTCTCCAACAGCAGCAAGTGTCTCTAACCACTGAGCCATGTCATCTCCCAGGACCCTTTGATTTACTGTTGTTGTTTGATTGTTGGTTTGCATGTTTAATTTGGGAAAATGTCCTTTCTTGTACTTTTCTTTGCAAACATTCGTACTGACTTGATAGTTCATTTTTTGTTATTTTTTTATTTCCATAGTACCCTGTATAGGTCCTTCTTTTTTTAATTTTTAATTTTTTTCACAATTTATTCATTATATATCCCAATTGAAGCTACCTCCCTCAACTCCCCCCAGTCCCATACTTCCTCCTTCTTCCCTCCTATCCCCTTCCTCTAGTCCATTGAAAGGGGGAGTTTTCCACCATTGCTATCTGCCCATAGCTTGTTAAATCTCTTCAGGACTTCCTGAATCCTCTTCCTCCACAGCCTGGCAAGACTGCATCACCAGGAGCAAGTGATCAATGAGCAGTCAACAGAATTCATGAGAGAAGCAGCCCCTGATACCCTCCCTCAGAGATCCACATAGAGACTGATCTGCCAATCAGGCACATCTGAACAAGGGGTCTAGGTCCTCTCTGCGCATGGTCTCTGTAGGACCCGCTCGGCTCAGATCCTTGTGGGGCTCATGTCCCCTCCATCCCCACACCCCTCTCTTACTCCATAAGACTCCCTGCACTCTGCCCAAAGTTTGGTGGTGAGTCTCAGCATCTGCTTCCATCCCCTGTTGGGTGAATCCTTTCAGAGGAGCTTCTACAGTAGACTCCCATCCTGTTTCCTCTCTTCCACCGCTTCTGGTGTCTATCCTCTTTGCCATTCTGAATGAGATTTAAGCATCCTCCCTAGGGTCCTCCTTAGTGTTTAGCTTCTTCAGGTCTGCAGATGGCTATCCTGTATTATATGGCTAATCTCCACTTATAAGTGAGTATGCACCATGTCTGTCTTTCTGTTTCTGGGTTACCTCACTCAGGATGATGTTTTCCAGTTCCATCCATTTGCCTGCAAATCTCACATGCTAGAAAGGATGTCAAGAAAGGGGAACCTTCCTCCATTGCTGGTGGGAGTGCAAACTTGTACAACTACTTTGGAAAGCAATCTGGCACTTTCTCAGAAAATTGGGAATTGCACTACTTCAAGATCCAGCTGTACCACTCCTAGGCATACACCCAAAAGATGCCCCACCATTCAACAAGGACATTTCTCAACTATGTTCACAGCAACTTTATTTGTAATAGCCAGAATCTGGAAACAACCTAGATGAGCCTCAATGGAGTAATGGATACAGAAATTGTGGTATATCTACACAATGAAATACTACTCAGCTATTAAAAACAAGGATATTCCAATTTTTAAATAAAGTTTTTGATGAGTTGAAAGTCTTAATTTTAACATATATCAACTTAGAAATCTTACATTTTCTGTTTCACAGTTTTTATATTCTCTACATAAAATTTTGTCCACTCTAAGCTCATGAGATATTCTTAAACACTCTCTTTCAGCAGCATTCACTTTTCATAGTTAAATTAATGTTCTATCTGAATTCTACTTTGTGTACGCCATGAAGAGCAATGATGGCTAGCCAACGGAAGAGTTGAGCTGGAATGACACTTCTGACACCACTGTGATTGCGTGACACAGGAACTAAAGGTCAGGTGACATCCACAAGAGCACATTTTCAGATTCCATTCTGTTCCATTGCTCTTTGTGACATGGTCCTGTTTTAATTCATCCTCTTTTAGTTTTAAGATGAGATCTATAGTATCTCTCTTCCCCTCAGTCTTGATGTTGGTTATCTGTGTTTAGTGACTTTCTTAGTTTCTTGGGGTTTTCTCTACTTCCTAGGTGACTTCTGGAAACACACTTTGGTTTGTTGGTCCTCTAGGCTGCACATGTTTGCTTTGTACTTAATCAATTTCTTGATTTGTCTGCATGCTTTTCCTTCCACCTGCTGAGCTTTTAATTTTCCCTGCAGTTATTTTTTTTAAAGCTTCCTGAGATGTGGTACAACACCTTTATTTTCCAGATTTTTTTTCTCTTCTCGGATGTGGCAATTGAAGGCCAATTGTGGGTTTCCCTCTTCCTCCTCACTTAGTTTTGTTCCAGGCGTTTTACACTGGAAATACACTGTATTTTTATCCTTCAGTGAAAAAGTATTCTGTTTTCATTGTGTGTGATTTATTTAAAACCAACGGGTTACTTCGAAAGTAATTTTACATTTTTCTAGGATTTTCTGGTTATCTTTTGGTACTTAATTCTAGCTTAATTTTACCATGGCTGAAAATGTGTGATGTGCCATTGTGATATTTTAAAATTTGTCGCTACTTGCTTTATCTCAGAACACGTGGTCCACGTTGGCAAAGAAATGTCCCACATAAACATGAAAGGTTCCTTCATAGCCTTACATATATTTTATCTGGATATTCTAACAAATTTGAAGACAAATTTGTCACTATATCCTTTACCTTAGTGTAGATACTGCTTTATGTATTTAGTGGTTCTATCATGAGACGTATATAATTTTAGAATTATGCTTCTTTGCAGTTACCGCCACAAACCTCATTTAGAGCTTTCATTTAGCTCACAAAATATTATATTTATTATTTTAAAATAATTTCTAAAATAAAAGTTTAATTAATTATTTATTAAAAACAATATTCTTGAGACAGTGTTTCATTATGAACCCTGACTGGCCTAGACCTCACTATGCAAACCAGGCTGGCCTCATATCATATGGTTCACCTGCCTATGCCTCTAAAGCACTGAAATTAAAGGTGTGTGCCAACCCCAGCTAGACATGTCTGTTTATCTACTTTGTCTTCTAGTGGTATAGACATTCCCAGTCATTCTTGGTGACCGTGTTTGCACTCTATCTTCTTTCTGATGCTATCCCAGCTTTTCAGTATCCTGATATTTAGCACATGGCTCTTGCGGTCAGCACAGAACACAGTCTGGGAAGATGGGTCCCAGGAGCTAATATTAAGTTATTTCAAATAAATAAAGTAACATTTCCTGCACACCTGAGCTTATTAAGTATGGTCGGTATTCGCTGTACCTACACTCGGGTATATGTTGGCGGTAGAGTTCTCTACCTAATAACAGGGAACTTGGGACTAATTACTACAGAAAATAGTTACGAGCACAGCTTCTCTCCTGGCTCTTATAGACCTTCTACTAGCAGTGGTCAGGACAGGTGTTTCACAAGTTATTTGCTAAAACTAGAGAAAGTTGTAACCCTGAGATGTATTGGGATAAGTACATGGAAACAGAGTTCTCTAAAACTAGACCAATTTGTTTGTCTAATAACGTGTGTCCAATGGCAAAGACATATATCTAGCAGGAATAAAAGCTCCTGGTATCTTTCTCTTACAATGAATGATTGGTTAAGCTCTAGTCGTGTGGAATTTTTAATTCACAAATCTCATATCTGACTCCATGTTTGATCCAAACTGTAAGAAAATTCTATTTATAGTTGTGATACCGTGAATAAAGCATCTGGCATTAAGTCCTGGACTTATCTGATACTTTTCACATCATATAATTCAGAAAATTCTTCTTTCTCAAGATATAACCACTGACGAGTGAGAATTGTTCAGCCTCTGTAGTCATGACATAACCAAGCAAAGCCACGGAGGTAAACGGAGTCAGGCTATATTCTCTGTGTATTGCGGTGTGTGTGTGTATGTGTGTGTATACATGCATGTGATGAGATTTTTAACAAAGACCAGAATCATCTACATACATTTATTTTGTAAAACATTATGCCCAGAACTATTTGAATGCCCTAAGTTTGTCAAGGCAGCTGGCTGGTAAAATGTTATAACCTCTGAAGTCAAGAAATTTAAATTTATAGTCACCACATTAAGCATAGATGTTAAAGCATTAAAGTTAACACCATACAGAGTCATATAAAATATTGCATGTGCAAAGGGGCTGAGTTACGTTCATACTGGGAACCATAATTTAGAATTTCCTGACTTCTGAACATGTAACACATCACAGTAATTGATCTAACTCCTCGGAGCTAATATAAAATATCTTGTTAACATGTTTTCTGTCCAATTCTTTCATCATTTACCTTTTGGCTCGTGGAGAAACAATTCATCATGTTAGAATGTTTTCACACACCTGCACAAAGCTCATATAGCAATGGAAAAGTAAATGCAACCAGCATTGAGTGAAAAGATTTGTAAATCACTTAAGAGCACTGTAAGCGTGGACTCTAGATCTGGATCATGCAAAATGATATTTAGCTTTGGGCATTAGTACTGTTTCCTTTGCCTTGACACGATGATGGCTTTATGATTCTGCTGGATGCTCTGGGTACAGGGTACCAATGTACTTATGCATGCTAATTTGTAAAGCTAAAGTAACATATAAAAGAAAGAGAAGATAGCTTATCTCGTGATGGGATGTATTGTGTTAATTTTATGGTACTATAAGATGAATCACACTCCTTTTTTTATCTGGGTATGCATGCTGTGCAAGCATGTTCTGGGTGGGGGTTGAATATACACATGTATGAGTAGTAGATGGAGGCCTGAGAATAGGAATAGCATCTACCTCCTTTGAGACAGTATCTCCCACTGCTCTGGATCTTACCAGTTAGGCTAGACTGGCTGGCCAGGGAGCCCCCGGGATTCTCTCTTCTTCACCACCCCAGAAATAGGATTACAAGCATTCACCACTACACCTGGCTTCTTCCTGTAAGTTCTAATGAGTGGATTCAAATCTTCATGCTTGTGTAGCAAGCCTTTTACTGACTGAACCATCTCCCCTGTTCGTAAGAAGGACACTATTTAAAACCATTGTCTGGCAAATGGCAGGGCTATGTGCGCCTTCTCCCTACTCAACTCCTTGCTGTCTTTTTCACTGGACTGAGTCTTCAACTTACATTTTTTTCTTAGTGCAGACACCTTATGGCCCTGATCCATGCCAGGCAAAGAAAACCGATGGCCAATTGTGCTGAAGAGATTACTATATTGAAGGCAATACTCAAAACCCCATAGATGTACCAGTTCATTGAAAGGAGTAGAATACTAGCTGCAATTGACAGGGCAAATCTGACCTACAGGCTCTTTTGGTAAATAGGGAACTTTATTTTATAAATATAGGCTCATTCATTCATCTGGGGGTTTCCACTCCATGGTTGTTTTACATTACAACAGTAGAATTGAGTCATTGCAAAAATTACATCTGGCAAAAAAAGAAGGAAGAAAGGAGGAAAAGAAGGAAGGAAGGAAGGAAGGAAGGAAGGAAGGAAGGAAGGAAGGAAGGAAGGAAGGAAGGAAAGAAGAAAAGGAAGGAAGGAAGGAAGGGAACATTTACTCTCTGGTGCCCATACAAAACATGCTAACCCTCCAGCAGATGCTCTTCCTCTATATTCAGAGCCCCTCCCTCTCTAAGCCACACAGATAAAAGAATATCATCTCATAGAATCTTTGAGCTCCAGAAAGGGCAGGTTTCAGGAAAAGCACTTTTCCATTCCTAGTGCAGACGCCTTAGCACTGCCTCTATCATTGTATGGCGGGCACTAGGAAATAGCCCAGATCAACATTTGTCACTCTTTTATTCTGTCCCTCCTACATTGACCTTGTCCTGACTTTGCTTTCTGCAGTTTCAATAGTGATTACCAGCAACTCCAAGGAGGAAACGAGCAAACCAGTATGTGTGCTTCCTGAATGCCATCTGTTGGCAGCTCAAAGAAAAAGGCTGAATGTATGTTGTAAATCACTAAGCCTGCTGCATATAGCCTTATTACTTTCCTTTCAAAAAAAAAAAAAAAAAAAAAACACATATGCTTCCTTTGCCTACAAGAGAAGCAGGTTTTTCTAAGCCCCTCCCAGGGTGTCCCTTTTGCCCAGAAGCTACTCTATGGGACAGCTTTGGGGCCTCCCCACATGTACGTTTTAGCTACATCATCACATTGGCCAAACATCTGGGGTAAAATATATATATATATATATATATATATATATATATATATATTTAATCATTCAAATTATTTTCCCCTGAAGCAATGCCAAACATCTGTCTAACTAGAAACATCTGTATATTCGTCAGCTCCGGCTACCATAACAAAATACTACAGGCTGGGTAGCTTAAACAATAGAAATTTACATAGTGACAATTACAGAGGCGGGGGCTCTTAGATAAAGGATACCAATGTGGTCAGGTTCTGGTGGGGGCTCACCGCCTGCTCCCCTTCTCCCTGTGTCCTAACAAGGCAAGAGGGAGAATAAGCTCACCAGTGTCTCTCTTTTTTAAAGACACTAATCCTATCATGAGGATGCCACCTTTAAAATTTTATCTATACTAATTACTACTCAAAGCCTCCATCTCAAATACCTACACATTCAGGAGAACCTTCATATATAGGCTTGATCTTCAGTATGGGAGTAGGGGACAGAGACCTCTAGACAAAGAATCAGTGAACCAAAGTATGAGATTCTGAAAAACACCCCATACTCCTTCATAGCTACTCGCCATGTTCTCCTGTGTTTCTCTCTGAGAGATGACACATACCACAACAAAACCCATGTAGGGGACACTACATGCTTGGTACATCTAGAAACACCCCATGGGGGTAGCATAATTCAAAACAGATGTGTATCAGACATGTTTTTCTAGAAACTCAGACATGAGCCATACAGAATTTAGAATTTCAGAGCAAAGGCAGGATCAGGACTAAACACCATTTAGAGTTAGAGGTGTACTAATTCCATTGTTGTTGAGTTGTAAACTATCCCAGATTGACCCCATAAAAAGAGTGAGTCCTTGTCATTTCCAGCTGGACCATTTAGTCAATGTAAGGTAGATGTGGCTGTACCCTTCTGGGCTTGCTTCTAAAACGACACTCAGGGAGAAAGTGGAGATGGTCTACAAGAGCTTCAGTCATAGGTCTGAAATCTGTCTGGTTGTCAACTGGGATGACAGAGATGGCTCTGTCATTTGGATGCCATAGCTGATTCTTAAGGTGGTGGCATATTCCAGGACCTGGGCATAGCATCTAAGTCCCTTGAGGCTTAGATGTTAGGGCCGGTACAGTGACCCTAGACAATCTCTACTAAGTAGTCAAGGCCAGTCACAGACTTGACGAATTCAGATTAGTCAAGGACTAGCCTTAATTCAAGGACTGGAAACATATCCCTCCTTTCAACAGAAAAGCCATAAAGCCACATCATAAATAGGATGGGTACAGATTTTTTTTTTAGTGGCCATATTTGTAATCCAAAGAAGTAATATCCAGGAAAAGGTGACTGCTCAATAAAGAAATATGCACCACTTCTCCCCATCCAGACAGTTTTTTTCTCACTAGGGAGCCAACATGGAGCACAGATGATAGAAAGGAAGACAGGAACCCAGGAGACTAAGAGGTACAGCGACTGTATTCCTTGTCACTTTGATTTCAATGAGCTATGACACATTGCTAATCACTCTCCTCCTTAGAGTCATCAATTTCTCATTCTGAAAGGGAGTATGGGAGAGTCATATAATCTTAGAGGCCTTTATCACTTATAGATCCTACATATAAATTAGGCCATTCCCTCTACACATTTCCTATTAAACACCTACTTAAATCACCATGGCAGTAGAGAGAGAATTATGTGCTAGCCGTTGGGACAGTGCTCTGTCCAGAGTCCTGCTGAATAAAGAGTGATTGATTGATTGGGTTCGTTATGGCTCTTCCACTGAGGTTGTTTGACTGAAACCATAAACCTCAGAAAGACAACCCTAACTGGGAAACTTGTTGAGAGTCATATTTATTTCTGAACCTCCTCAGGATGAGTCCATCCCAGGAGGGCGAGAGTCTTCATCCCCACAGCCTGGAGGTGAGGGACGAACTGAGCTGACATCTGTGCACCATCCCATCTCATAAGCTTACATTAAGGGCACTGTCCATTCTCATAGCCTGAGAATCAATACCCTATCCCTTCTCATAGGCTCAGACTCAATGTACCATCTCTTCTCACAGGCTTAGACTCAGAGCATTGTCCATTCTCACAGGCTAAGACTCGCGTATTTTCATGACTCCATTTTCTGTCTTCTAATATGTGAAAAAAAAAAAAACATTTTGATAGATAATTGATACATAGCCTAGGGTGTAATTGTTATACCATATTTATAGAATTTTGAAGTGTGTGAAAAATGCAAATATTTGCAGTATTTGCTCCAAACAATCAACATAGTTTTCATACATACTTTTCTTCACACTAGCCTCATGACTCTTAAGGCTCTGCATCCTCTAACGCTCACTGCTGCAACCGGCATATAATACATGCTCATTAAATACTTTATAAACTTGTCTACTGGGGTGAAAAAAAAGGAGATTTATTTACTATATTAAAGTTGTGTTTGCAAGTTGCCCAAACAGCTGGCTGAAGAATGAAAACTCCAATCGTTTTGGTGCCTAATTATGCCACACATTCAGACATCTGGGAAGCATTTGGAGTACTCTGCTTTGCTCCTGAGCATTCGGGTGTCCTACAGAGGCAAGCCCCAGGAAATGACTGCGGGTGTTTGTGGCGAGGGGGATGTGCGATGTGGGAGGTAATATTTTGAAAGTGGCCTCTGGGAGGAATACTTCGGTAAAGTTGAATAGAAAATTGGTTCACCCCTTCATGGTGACTGCCATGTAAATCTAGAATATCTTTTGCTCACAATAAGCTATCAGCAGCAAGAATCTCCACAGTGTCCACTCCCACAAACACGAAGCAGAGAGGATGAACTTGAAGTAGTCTAGGCTATAGACTCTCAAAGCTTGGCCCCTTCCAACAAGCCTTCATATGCTACAACAACTTGTTGCAGCACTATTTATTAAAAGTAGAAAACATGAAGGCTTTGAAGCCATATGAAAAAAAAACAGAGAGGATATCCCATTATTAAAGTATAAATGAGTGATGCCTAGTATCCTCTAAACACATAACTTGTTTGGTCACTAAGCATGTACTAACTCCTCACAACCCAGCATTGTCATTTCAAATGTCAGCAGTTTTAAATCCTACATATAACTCCTTTAAACCAAATCCCTCATTAATTTTTTTTTTATCCATTGATTGTGAACTTGTTCTGTGTGACATACCAGTTCACAAGCTCTTCCTTTGAAGGATCTTACAGAACAAAAGGTTAGACAGATGTGTCAAAAAAAATGGATCTTCAATAAACATTTTGTTAGATTTTCATTTGGACTTTTGAGAGATAATGGATCAAGACGTCACAGGTCTTTTCTGTAGCCTTATGGCCTATCATTACTCAGCACTCCTCCCACTGTGCGAGGTAGGATAAAGGGCGATACCTGAAAATGACTGGAGCAATGGGCCCCTCTTTTTCCTAAGGGAACTGTATTCTTGGCCTCTCAAAATCCTCAACACTTTACACTATGGAATACTACTCAGCAATTACAAACAAGGAGATCATGAAATTTTCAGGCAAATGGTGGAAACTAGAAAAGATCATCCTGAGTGAGGTATCCCTGAAGCAGAAAAACACATATGGTATATACTCAATTATAAGTAGATATTAGACATATAATATAGGATAATCATACTAAAATCTGTACACCTAAAGAAGTTTGACAAGAAGGAAGACCCTGGGTAAGATGATCAATCTTCATTCAGAAAGGCAAATGGGTTAGACATCAGAAGAGGGAGAAAACATGGAACAGGACAGGAGCCTACCACAGAGGGCCTCTGAAAGACTACCCAGCAGGGTATTAAAGCAGATGCTGAGACTCATAGCCAAATTTTGGGCAGAGTGCAGGGAATCTTATGAAAGAATGTGGGGATAGAAAGACCTGAAGGGGACAGGAGCTTCACAAAGAAAGCAACAAAGCCAAAACATCTGGATCCAGGGGTATTTTCTGAAACTGATACTCCAACCAAAGACCATTCATGGAGATAACCTAGAACCCCTCCACAGATGTAGCCCATGGCAACTCAGTCTCTAAGTGGGTTCCCTAGTGAGCGGAACAGGGGCTGTCTCTGACATGAATTCAGTGGCTGGCTCTCTTATCACCTTCCCCTCAGGGGGCAACAGCCTTACCAGGCCTCAGAGGAAGACAATGCAGCCAGTCCTGATGAGACCTGATATGCTAGGGTCAGAGAGAAGGGGAGGAGGACTTCTCCTATCAGTGGACTTGGGGAGGGGCATGAGAGGAGATGAGGGAGGGAGGGTGGTATTGGGAAGGGATAAGAGAGGGGGCTACAGATGGGATACAAATTAAATAAACTGTAATTAATAAAAAAATTAAGTAATTATGAAAAATCCTCAACACAAGAGAGGTTCCTCAAAGACTTAAAACTTCCCATAGAAATTTGTGTGACTCAGAGTCAAGAAGATAAATCTCCTCTCCAAACCTGTATCCGAATCTTGTGATTCTATCATCATTATGCTCTCAACCAACCTGTTTCCCCCTTTATTGTATAGTTTACACAGTATGAGGAAATGAGATTTGTATGCATATTTGTTTTCTAAATAAATTTTTATGATACAAAGATCATTGTGATAACTTTCCTAGCCTGGTTATTCACTATTTCATTATTATCTACAACTCAGAAGTTGTAGATAAGTTACAAAAGAGTCAAAGACTCAAGATCTGCACTAAGGCAGCCTACTGACAACTATATTTGGGGAACTCAAGGTGTTCATGGTTGTACGTGGCAAAGAATGAATAAGACTGATCTAAAATTTTCATCGGCCATCTAAACTACACACGGGCATTAACCTTATCTTTTATCAGTTCTCCTGAGTTTATTGATGACTGAAATTTCCCTCAGAAAATAAAGGCTCAGAGTCTGCAAATGTAAAATTCATTGAAGATCAATCCCTCTCTTCCTCATTGGGGTTTTAAAGTGTATTAAGATAAGCTATATCTAGTTATACTGCTGCATTGGTTACATTTCTGTTGATGTAATAAAGTGCCATGACCAAAAGCCATTTACAGCCAGGAGTATTTATTTGTGCTTATAGCTCTGGAGATGCAAGAAGAGTCCATCATGGCGAGAAGCCATGGAAGCCTGTGGCGGGAACAGAAAGTTGAGAGATCACAACTCAATTGCAAATAGGAAACAGAGAGGATGAACTTGAAGTGGGGCTCAGCTATACACCCCCAAAGCTCATCCCGAGTGATTTGTGAGGATCTTTCAATGAAGCTCTTCATCCTAAAAGTTCCATAATCTCTAACAGCACTACCAAGCAAGGAGCAAGTATTCAAACACATGACCCTGTGGGAGGGGATGGCATGTCTCCCCACTAAACAACCACAGTTGCTTATCAAAGGCCATAAATGGGAGTTAGCAGAGGGCTGCAAAGAAAGATTCGAGACGTGCAGCTCACAGTGTTTATCATCTTTTCTGATATCTATCTACAGATGATAGATAGACAGATAGATAGATAGATAGATAGATAGATAGACAGACAGACAGACAGATATGTAGATTTGAGCCTAAATGCCTTTTGTTACCATCTGTCCTTCTGCTCCTTACAGCTGCCTGATTAAGAACCTAAAAGCCAGGACCCAGATTATTATCTCTATGTGGTACATTCCAAGTTAACTTGGAATTTACACAATAATCTCTTTGATGGCTTCCACCATTTTATATCATAGTATAAAAAGTATATGATCTCACTATCTTTATTTAAGGAATGGAAAAGTTGTTTAAGGACAAAAAATATGTGAGTAATCAGTTCACCATGGACAGCCTCCTTGGCACATCTCAAAGTAGAGAACAAAATAACATTGAAGAGAAATAGAATTTTCCACAACTTCAATTGCACTCCATTTTCCAAATGTGTACCCTTTTAAATGATTAGGGTTTTTAACAATCCAGAATAAAAAGAGCAAAGAGTAAGAAAATAAATCTCTCCCTATTCAAAATTTGTAATATTAAAACTAGCCAACAAAAACACTGGATCACTTGGAGCCAGCCCTGCACCATAATTAAATTAGAATGTGTTTAAATTCTTAATGGCATGGTATTTTACACAGAGTTTGAAACATACACCTAAACACTCGAGCCATCAGGAGTTATTAACATAAAGTGCCCAATAACTGGAGAAGTACTACAGTGAGTTATCACTCCTCTCTGACCAATGAAAGCAGCCCTCCACTCCAGCATCTCAGCTGCACAAACCAAAATTACTCTCTGTGTAGCTCGAAAGCTTTCGGAAAGCATTGAAGCAGCTAAAAGGCTGCCTTTTGCCAGATAATGCAGGCTTGTTTTTACTGAAGTGTATATGTGTGTTTTTTTTTTTTTTATAAGCTTTCTGTCCATCTCTCTGCATGGAATAAAAAAAAAATTAAAAAAAAACCTATAGAGATATCAAGAGATCTACACAACATGACTACAGTTGTATTTATTGTCAATGGGAAGCCCCTACATAGCTTCCATCACAGAAAGCTAAGGCCTCCTGCTTATTTATTAAGCTTCTTTTGATAAGAAGTTAAAGTATATACAACAAATATCCCTTGGTAATAGGATATAAGAGATGGCAGAATTCAAACCAATGGGCATCAGGCACATTTGTGGTGCACAGACAGACAAGCATGCAAATACTTACAACACATAACATAAGTAAATAAATAATTTTAAAAGAAGAAATAGTGTATGTATCACTGAACATAATCTACGCTCACCTGTAACTCCAGCACTTAGGAAGAGAAGGAGTTTAGAGATAGCCTGGGCTACAACTGAGATAATGATTCCTGAAGAGAAAATAAGAGAAGAAAAGAGGAAGTATGGGGAAGGGGAAAAATGAGGGGGAGTGAAAGAAGGAGACGGGAGGGATCAGTGTAAGTAGCAAGCTAACTATACAATTGAACTTTTATTAAAGTTAGGACTGCCTAAACTCCTTAACCAGCAGTGTTCGTTCGGAAGCCAGCACTGGGACTCAGGGCCTTGGCAAGAGCTGTAGTTTCTCCTCGCTAGACATTCTGGCACGGACCCAGGTTGCTTTTGCCAAAGGTGTCTCGCTGATCTCTATCCATTGGGCTAATGCCCCTCCTAATCACTAGACCAGGCACTGGAAAGCAATCTTCATAAAAATAGGTGCCAGAAAGTTACACAGAGTCCGAGTGGACACGGCTGCTAACAGTACAAGAGCAAGTGGCAGCTAGCAGCCTTCTCACTGTGGAGACCAAGTGAATCGATCTTATAATCCTCCCATTAGTCAAGGAAACTACCAGAAAGAAAGGTCTTTCACCCAAGCAATTAAAGTTGGTATAAGAAGGAATTTAGTGGCAGATGAAATTTTTGAGAGAATGATTTAAAAAAACAACTTATCAAAATAAGGACTTTCTCATAACCAAATCCAGGTAATAGCCAGATTTTGTCCACAGCCACTTTTGGAAGCCCAATGAAGCCAGAAAAAGGCAGAAGTCTGTGGGAGTCAGGAATGGAGTAAGAGGTGAACAGAGTTGTCACACTGATACAGAACAGTCAGAGAGGCCGTGAGCCTTGTGTGTTAGGGATGAACACAGACCCCGGGATGTGAAAACCACGCTGAGCAGCCAGGGACCATAAAGTAATGAATACAGCAAACTATAAGGGAGCAAGGGAGACAGTGAAAATAAGCAAGCCATATGACTGCTGAAATCAGGGTCATGAGGCTTATCTTTATCGAATGTCTGCATCTTGGGGCTAGGTCAGTATGCTCCTTTAAAGGCACAGGGCTGGTTGGATGATCAGCATTGGAATGGAGTCTTACGACAACATGAAAAAATATTAATAACAATTACTGAGTTATTTCTCTATGTTAGGCATTATTTGAAATGTTTTATTATACATTATATCGTGTAATATATTTCATATTATATCATATATGATATATTCTACATATATGTCAAAAATAGTAATATATTATTATGAAATATATTATAAAAATAGTAAGTCATTGAGTATTTATGCATTCTTAGAACTGTGCTAAGAATTATCTTTATTGATTATTTTTCAGTGATTTTCTTTTAAAATTTTATTTATTCACTTTACATGCCAGTTATAGCCCCATCCTTCCTCTCCTTCTGGTCCAACCCTCCCTCTTCCCTCTATCCTCCCTCTCCTACCTTCAGAAAGGGAGAGACCCCCCTGAACTCTCCTCAGCACATCAAGTCACATCAGGACTGAGCATGTACTGTCCCAGGTAGCCTGGTGAGTCAGCCCTGCCAGGGGGAAGTGATTAAAAAATACACAAGAGAGTCCTTGTCAGAGACAGTCCCTGCTCCTCTTACTAGGAAACCCATATGAACACCATGCTGCCCATTGGTTTCATGTGTGTAGGTGGCCCAGCTCCAGTCCATGCATGGTCCTTGGTTGGTGCTTCAGTCTCTGCAAGGCCCCTTGGGCCCAGGTTAGTTGACTCTGTTAGCTTCTGGTAGAGCTCCCGTCCCCTCAGTGTCCTTTCATCCTTACCCCCACTATTCACAAGGCTCCCTGCCCAGTGTTTGGCTATGAGTCTCAGCATCTGGCTCAATCCACTGCAGGGTAGAGTCTCTCAGAAAACAGCTATACAAGGCTCCCATCTGCAAGCATAGCAGAGTATAGTTAAAAGTGTCAGGGATTGGCTCTCTCCCATGGTGTGGGACTCAGGTTGGGCCAAGCATTGATTATACATTTCCTCAATCTCTGCTCTATCTTTATCCCTGCACATCTTATAAGCAGGGTAAATTTTGGGTCAAGTTTTTACAGGTGGGTTCATGCTCCCCTTTCTCCACTAGGAGTCCCGTCTGGTTAGATAGTGGCCTTTTCAGTTTCCATGGTCCCTGGTACTAGGCGGGTCTCAGCTAGAGTCATCCCTATATCCTCCCAAGAGCCTATTTGTCATAGGTCTCCACCTTGTCTCAGAGATGCCCCCACCCACAGTTTCCCTTCTCTTTGCAAGTCCCCTGTCCTCCTGCCCCCATTCTCCCCACATCTGATCCCCATCCTCATTTCCCTCAGCACTCCCTCTCCTATCCTGTTCCCTCTCTTCAACTGTATCCGCTGTCTATTCTATATCTTCTTCTGAATGAAATTCAAGTATCTTCCCTTGGGCCTTCCTTGTTATTTAGCTTCATTGGGTCTGCAAATTGTAGTATGATTATCCTGTACTATATGGCTAAAATCCACTTATAAGTAAGTATATACCATGTGTGTCTTTCTGCGTCTGTACTACCTCATTTGGAATGATATTTTCTACTTCCATCTATTTGCCTGCAAATTTAGTGATTTCCTTGTTTTTAATAGCTAAGTAGTATTCCATTGTGTAAATGTAACACAGTTTCTTTATCCATTCTTTGGTTGAGGGACATCTGAGATGTTATTGGTGCCTGTGTAGGGGTGTAGACGCACATGCATGTGTGCCAAGGAGATCACAGGACAACTTTTATGAGAGGATTTCCTCCTTCTACCTCTAGCTCCCAGGAATGAACTTGTGTAAGAAGTTACCTTTCCCCTGAACTATCTTACCAGCACTGTGCAAAGATTTCAAAAGACATTCATTTTACATAGTCCTCCAACACCTCTGTAATGTCATCATATACTTAAAACTCTATAAGAAGATACAGAACTTTCTCCTCGTGGTTGCAGACAAGGTTGAGAAAAAGAAAAACCGCAAAATAGATAATGGTGTGCTAAACTGATGTGAAGATACTATACATTTTAATAATGTAGATTAACTTAGGAAAGACCAAGACATAGAACTTGAAAAAAAATGGGATGAGGGAAGATGAAGGAAGCAACCAGTCACTCCCTTCTAAAGTGCTCACCTTCAGCCATCATTAGTCCTCACTTCAATTGTGGAAACCACAGCACAGAGAAGTCACACAATCAACAATGGTCCAGCCAGCATCTGTTGTCTCTTTTCATTTGTCTTGTTTAGGAAAAGCCAAAGATGGGGCAACTTCAACTATAGTCAGTGGATGACATCCGAAAGATCAGCAAGGCCTCATTCATCTTTGAATCCTGCCTAGCACCACAAGCTGGGGCCAGAGCCAGGCATCTAAAAAGACTTCACTGCTGCAGAATGTGATTGTGGCTGATGCCAAGAGTCATCTCTCATTGCAATAGTGATAACTCATAGGAGGTACAAAGAATTTTCAAAGAGTCGCCACTCCATATTAAACAGGACTGGTAGATACATGTGGGCTTTGTTAGCTTGGATGTCTTACAATCAGTTCAACCAAAATTTGCAGGGACATGTCAAAGTCAATGGGTCAACTGAATTCCACTCATTAGTAAATCTGTCTCAGGCTGGGAATGGAGCTCACTTGGTAGAATGCTTACCTACCATGCACAAAGCCCTGGACTCCATCCCCAGCACCAACTCAATAGTGGATGATGCATGATGATGCACACCTGTAATCCTAGCACCTGGATATTAGAGACAGAAGGATTAGAAGTTCAAGGGCTTCTTCAGTCACGTTGTAGTTAGGCACTGGCCCAGGATACATGACACACTTCTAAAAGCAAACGAAAACCCCTCTCTCCCCAGCAATGGAGGAAAAAAGACAAAAGGCCAAATTAATGACTTGTGACCTGTGAGTAACTGTGAAGATATGAATCTAGGCTCTCCTGTCCCTTGATGACCTGAGTACCTTCTCTCACTGGCCACTGTTTTCTTTTTATGCTCGTGAACTGTGTCCAGGGAGAGAGCTGCTAATCCCTCTTGAACAGCTGTGGCTGATCCACTGTTGTCTCAGTAGAGGGGACACCACCTCCAGTCATCACGGCTACAAAACATGCCTGAAAAGTGATGTCTTCCCTTATCTAGAACTGGGAGAGCAAAAGGACAAATATAATTACAAATGCAGAATATCAACAAGAGCTTGTGCTTATTTTTAATTTCATTTCCTCCAGCTTTGTCTAGGTGAAAGGAAGGTAAACTATTACTTCTAAGGAAAAGCGGGATAAGTCACATGACTATTAAGGGGCAGCCTGGTGGTTTCACAAAGGCTTTGGGAATACACTAAACAATCCTTTGAGTGGATATTAAAGTCATTATAGTTGACACTAATTATAAAACAAAACCACCTCCTTTTCCCTGTAGTCTCCAGGAAAATGTAACTATTCTAACATATGCCAGAAACAAGTTATCTAGGCCCCAATTCATTATCGTACCCAAGTCGCCCAAACCAGATTTCTATTTTAGGGTTGTTTTTGGCTGAATCGTGCCCAACCGACAAATCTTAACCAGCAGTACCCCAGAAGACTGAATTTGAGAGGGACTCTTTCAAGGGGCAATTAAAGTGATGTCATTAAGATGGACCCTGATCCAATTTGACTGAAGTCCTAATAGAAGGAGACTGTTTGGACAAAGACACACACACACACACACACACACACACACACACACACAGGGCAAAGACCACAGGAAGACATGGGAAGAAGAAGAGGCCCTCAGGAATAAACAACCATACTAACATTTGGGCCTCGGACTTCCAGCCTCCAAAATGGTAGGAAAAATAAATCATTGTTCAAAAGCCCCAAGGTTCACCATACTTGATGATGGTCGTCCTGGAAGACCAACACTGAATCCAGACTTCTAGATGTTTGATGTGGATAAATCTGTGACAGCTGAAAGCAACCTACACTAGGGTCACTTACTTCGCAGGGTCATTTCTATTCAACTGTCATAGCATCAGGGCGCAGCCATCCTGGAACCCAACAGAATCACAACTCCTCTTGCAAAGCTCAGGAGCCCAGGGAAGAAAGGAATTCAGTGGGGGAAGAGGGGATGTGTCTGCTCTTCTGCTAAACAAGGCCATTGGTCATAATGAAATCCCTCAGTCTTGGCCAACCCAACAGCTGCTTGAGTTTCCTCACTTCCACTCTTCCTCCTTCCCATTCTATGAGCAGTGAAGTGATCTCTTGTCATCATTTACCAGTCTTCAGGATAAAAGCCTCATGGGCTTTGCACTGTACTCGGAATGAAATCTGTGATACTCTGCACAGCACTGTCAGCCCCTCCGTGAAAATGCCATCAGCCCACCACTGTCTCCTTACCCTGAGTCTGGCGTACTTCCTGCCTCTTATAGGCACCTGTCCAGAGCTTTCTGCAGTAATGGGATTTTTGGTACTCAGATTGCTCCCTGGGAGTTATTCTTCCCAATTCTACATGTGGCCAACTCCTACTGGTCTTTGGGATCTTAGCTGCCTCCGGGAGACATTCTCCAACCAGTCTCCCGATATCCACACTCTAATCTTCCTCCATCCTATCCCAGGGTACCTTTCCATCCAATAAGAACTAAATCTTATAAATATTTTAGCCAGTGTCTTGCTTGTCTCTCACTATGAAGTCAAGGGTTATGTCTGATTTATCACTGGAGTAGTTCCATGGTTGAATGAATGGACAGACAGATAATACTGAAGGTAAGAACTCTGTGCAAATCGCACAGCGCTACACAAGTCAAGATTACAATCGTGAGATTTTTAAGGCGTGGTAAAACAGAACGTGTGCCTTCTCTCCTCCCCATGCCTCATTTCCTCAGAAGAAGGTGAGTGAGTTGATTAATGGATTCATTATTTGAAAATCACATTATGAATGGACTGTCATAGCAAACAACTTATGATTTATAGCAATGGGTGGACTTTTCATGTGTCTTAGCT
The DNA here is from genome assembly GCF_030254825.1 of Meriones unguiculatus. Taxonomy (NCBI): domain Eukaryota; kingdom Metazoa; phylum Chordata; class Mammalia; order Rodentia; family Muridae; genus Meriones; species Meriones unguiculatus. The sequence goes on along the minus strand of NC_083362.1, from coordinate 62,848,522 downwards.
CAAGTTAATCCTGACAATGACAGTGTAGGCATTTTACTCCCATTTTAAAGAAAAAGAAATTGAGGCTGGGGATTCAAATACTCTATTCATGTCTAAATAGATTTTTTTAAAAAACTCTTAAAACTGTTCTACAATTGTAATGTCAATTAAATTATTTAGTACTTACCATTTCTGAGCCAATGGGGATTAATGAGAGGCAAGGGTTAGGGAGATCTGTACACTGATAAATAAGACATTGTCCTAGCGCAGTCTTTCCATCCCCCAGCACTCTAAGCAACAGTGGTTACCTGCACAAGACTGGTCCCATCACTATTGCATCATGAATGGGGGCGGAGCTCAAAAGGACCCACTCCTCCCCAAGGAGCTATAGGCCATTAATTGTTGCAGAGGAAGTGCAGCTATAGCCACCAAGCCACGCTCGCACACACACAGGCAACCCAAACTGAAGGCAACGGATCACAAATAGTACAAAAAAGACACGGACATAAGGGGGAGATTTTAGAAAAAGAATGAATTCAGTGGGAAAGAAAAGATAGATAAGAAAATATAGTGGGGAGGGCTTTGATCGAAGAACATTATGTATAGGTATATTGTGAGAAATAATCATTTTTTAAATTTAATTTTATTAATTACACTTTATTCACTTTGTGTCCCCCTATAAGCCCCTCCCTTCTCCCTTCCCGGTCCCACCCTCCATTCCTCCCTCTTCTTCATGCATGCCCCTCCTCAAGTCCACTGATAGGAGAGGTCCTCCTCTCCTTCCTTCTGATCTTAGTCTATCAGATCACATCAGGAGTGGCTGCATTGTCATCATTTTTAAAAAGATTGTTCTGTGTGTTGGTTTGATAGCAGGAAGGGGGCCTTTCCTGGAATGTGACTTTCTTAAGCACAAAGGGACAATTTTTCTGTATATTCTAGTTTCCCCTTCTGTATCAAATCTCAAATATGTGTGTATTCTGATATTTTACTCTAATCCTTTCATTTTAATCTAATTTGGGTGGAATTTCTATTAAAACTGCTTTGTTGTCTGTAATACAGTCTTATGCTTTTGCTTAATGAAAAATTATATTACTATGCCTTCTAGGGTTGGCCTCTCATTTACTAAATTGGATATTATTTTCCAGAAGATTGGATTAATATTCACAACAAATTATATCCTTTCTTGATATGATAGTCACAAAGTAATTTTTCTAGGAAAATAGATTTTGTCACAGAAGTTGAAAGATGATGACAGAATAGGTTAAAAACATTTGTAACACATGTAATGGTTAAGGTCAATATTCCTATTGTGTTAAAAAATTCCTGCAAATAAATAAAAAAACATTAACATAAAAATGTGCCAAAAACATGACCAAGAGTTCACAGAACACATACCGTAGAGCTAATAACCAAACAAACAGATGAAAAATAACACTAACAAATTAACACTTATGAAGAAGTGCCAGTCTACAATATTGTTTCAAGAAAACCAAAACTTTGAAAGCTGTAAGGACTTTGAAGGATGAATTGCAACCATCAGTAAAAGAACTTTATAATACCCAGTGTATACTTCTGTTTTGACCTCTGTTACCCTGCCTTCTTGGAGTATTAATATAAATATATATGAGCAAATGAACCATATACATACAATATTTTTTACACCTTATTCAACAAATGAATGCCATTTGCATCCATTGTATTTGCCACCACATGTCTGGCCAGATTATGCATGAGTTTTTGTTTGGAAAATTTACTCAATAAGAATTAAGGAGAAAATAAAGAATACAGTTATTTAATTGAGACTGAAAGGATAAGTGTCCTGATAAATCCATGAAAATCTCTGAAGAATGTATTAATAATTGTCATCTTTAACAGACTTGCAGCCTGCTCCTTGAAACAAGATGTATGGAAAAGGCCCCTTGGTTTGGAGACAGCCCAAGCAGGAGTTCCTGGTTCTAATGCTTGCTACCTAACATACTTTTTATATAATGTCTTCACTTTTCTCAGCTTTTAAAAACAAGTTCACATTACTTATCGGAGCAAATAAGAAAGCAAAAGTCACGACATATGCACTGTAATCAGTACGTGCTAATCCCCCATGAACTTAGCTCAAATAATCTATAGACCAAAGGATGCACGCACAGGGGACTTTGAGTTTTGATAAATCTGATCCACTCTGGCGGCCATTTATGTTTTCATTGCCTTGAATCTGTTTACCCCCTTGGAGGAGAAGCAAACACTCTGTTCTAGAACACAAAATGTGATGGACAAACTGTTGAGGAACTATTTCAGAGTTCAGCCTGGTAATATGCCCTTTCACCTAGAAATAGAAAGAATTGTTCCTGCACACTGGCATAGAAAACAAAATGTCTCCAGCGAAACCAGCAGCGCTGTTTGTAAGAATGTATTCAGTCCAATGTGTGTAGGCCACTGATTTGCTCACCTTCTGTGTTCTAACTGTCTAATCCGTTCAGCCCTGTGCTGTAAGTCTTATATTACTGTGCACATACTGGTGGCCAATGAGGAAGAAACTTGCTATTTCAGGGTAACAAACTGATCCAAAGCCTTAGTTGTGACTGGCAAATTGGACGCCCCAGTTCATAGCAAGCAGCTTTAACATAGATTTGTGCCAGGTCCCATAAAGACAGGATATAAATCAGGATGATTCAGAAGGAATGCTTGGTCAAGAAGAATAAAAACTATTGCCTTCATCAAAACCAATTATTCAAACAATACTCCAGGTCCTGGACAATTCCTGGCACAGATCCCAGCCTGTGCAAAGGGGTAACTAACTCACAATTTCTACTACCCAGCCCCACCCCCAAAAAGACACCTGAGTCTAATGTGCTGATGAATGTCCCAGTCCGTAATTCAGCAACCATTCATTCTACAATTTGTGTTAAAGAACTCCTGTGGACCAGTTTCTCTTCTAGAAACAGAGAATATAGCAGTGAACAAAACACATCTGTCTGGAGAGGTTTTATTTTCACATAGATGTAGAAACATGAAATAAATAAGTAAAAATGTGAGTACCATCAGCTGAAAATACTATGAAGAAAAGTAAAGTAAGGATGAGTGCTTTGGTCCACCTGTAACAGAATGACACATGGTAGGTAATTTATAACCGACAGGAACTGACTCCTCACTATTCTGAAGGATGAGAAATCTAAGATAAGTCAATGTCTGGTGAAATTCCACTCCTCATAGGTATTGCCAGGTGGATGTGAAGAGAACAAGCCCACCCCTTCCGACCCATTTAACAGGCCTGACCTCATCCATGGAGATTCTCCCACCATGATACAACCATGCAATAAAGACCTCACCTCCACTCATTTTGATTTATTTTTCATCAATGTATGATAACTGTACATGAGGGTAGTGATGCTATCCCATTGCCCACTCACTTCTGACACATAAATAGTGAGAACGCATACCCAGAGACCATGACAACAGAAACGAGGGGCTCTGAACTGAGCAGGAAAGACAAAGGATGCTCACCCACACCCACAACCTCGGTGACTTGGGAAGGTCACTCTAGATGGATACGCGCAACAATTAATCTCCCAGGTACAGAGCAGACAGAATGAGAATGGAGATAGGGGAATAAATAAAGGAGACATTACCACTTATGTACCAGACTTTGGTGTCAGAGTCTTGCATACTTCATGTGTACTGACATATGCGCGTTCTCTGCTTTGTAGAGTGTGTTAAACATTTACAAGAATGTGATAACTTAAGCTCGCAGTTTTAATTAAATATTTAGGAATCTTAGCTTTTACCAGCAACTCTTATTTACATGTTTTGGAAAATATAATTTGTTAAATCCATAGCTTTTAAATATATTTGTAATATAAACAGTATATAAAGAATTAGAATGCTAAGCTTCTATACTTTTGAAAATATGCACTGATTAATAAATTCATAAGACTAATACATAGGGCACTGTAAAATCACAATGAGGCATGAGTATTTTTCCCCATGAACAAAGACCCTCATTATGTTCTGTGTGAAAGACTAAGAAGAGAGTGAAGGAAGCTAAGTCATTTATCCTCATGAGTGATGACATCATCAAAGAGTTGGCCGCGACAGTTAATGTCTTTCCAACAAAGACAGCAAATGCTTAAAGTGAGTAGCCCCAAACTTGGCACAGTGAGCACTTAATACCCATCCCCTTCTGCCCCAGCCTGAGTCTAACTCCAAGTGCTGTCAGGGTGGTGGAGGATCCCACTCAAGCACAGCAGTCACTCTAACACTGCTCCCAACCAAGAACGCTTCTCTTCTCTCTTCCTTTGTAACACCAACTCTCATGGCATTTTGCCATCCAGGGGAACTAAGTAGACACTTGACCTGTAGCTGGTCCTCTAATGAACTGCACATTCTCTATTCAGGACTGTAGGTATCTGTCCCCTTGATGCACTTACAACCAGTACAATAAAGCTTCTGCTTTGAACTTTGAGGTCTTTCAAAGCCAGGTTACAAGCCCTTGCAAGGATGGAATGGTTCTCTTAGAGCTCTCTCCCTGAGGGAAATCAAGCCACCGTGAGAGCAGAGTGGCCGCTGCCATGGCTTGTCATCCCAGGAAACCCCTTCTGCCATGCAGAAGACAAAGCCAGCTTAGCACTGAAGATAATGGCCATCAGCCCTTAGGTAGCTCAGTCTTCAGTGGGGAAGTATGAACAGGAAATCTTTAAGCTGTCTCCAGTTTTAGCTGCTAAGGTAACTAGTGTCACATGAGAGACCTTTGTAAGCAGAAACCACCCAGCCATGGTCGCTAGCCCCAGATTTTGGAGCCATTAGAATAAACCACTGTTTTAAAACATTTTTGTTTGTGAGTGGTTTTTATGCTGTGGTGTGCTTAACCTACAAACACTCTTTTTGGCATTTTTTTCCAATTTTTTTTTTTTAGTTAATAAATGCTGTGTGTCTCTCAGTGTTAACTTTTTATCCTTGAATGATCAGTCAGTTGTGTTCATGTCCACTCTACCCATACTCAAGAACAGCAATAACACATACTTTATCTAATATTTCAAAATTATCACCTATTAAGATACCCAGACAAAGAATATTTTCTTTCTCCTTTTCCAGGAAACAGTTGAAAACTAACTTAATAATGAACATTTTCCAAGCAGCATTCCACTCTAGAACTCATGGGAGTTATAAAATAACCCCCCAAACTAAGAGGGCGGAATGGCTCACCCTTTAAATTCTTTATATCTTGAAGTCTTTGATTTAAGTCATTATTAAAAAAAATCAAATCACTCAGTGCTCTTAATAAAGTATTATTATTTTAAGGAAAAGGATAAAACTTTCCAAATGCGAATGTTTTGCTGGGCTAGAGCTAAGACATTAGCCAGGAGATGGATGGCTACACTATCACAAGATCACTGGAACCGAATTCCCGTTAGATTAGTCTTTACTCGGAATGAATGTTTGTAATTATGAAATGAAATAAGTTTTAATTTAAATTGCCTAAAAGGGGGAAACCAAATATTGTGTAATTGCAGGAGAAGAAATCTGAGATGGAAAACAAGATAGTGATATTTACAAGTAAAAGGGCTTTGGGGGAATTATGGGGCTTTAATGTGCATATTTGTAGGATTTGGGGTGGCAGAATTTGGAGCTAAAATATTTTTCATCAGTGCTTATTTACACTGGGCAGGCAAGAAATGGAATCCCAGACACATCTGATATTGGGCTGATTTAAACCTTTTATATCCCTACTAAATCTGAAAAGACTCAATGTTAGCCACACATAATGGAAGTAATCATGGGGTGTGATAAAATGACTATTTGAAAACCACATGCAACTTTTAGGCTCAAATCCAGAACTATAAAATCCACCTAGGGACATAATGAGCCTTCCTTTCTCCTTCTTGGAGGAGTAAGAGCAGTAAGGGGGAAGCATGTCCTTATGCTCTCCATAGCCCTTGCCACCTAAGCACAGCCCTCAAATGGCTTGGCAATGCTTTGTAGCAGAGCAGCCTACAAGGGTCATTTTGCTCCGCTGGAGGACAGCCATCTCCTATGCTTAGCAAAGTGACACTGTAGTGACTTTTTATCTCTGTTTTCCATTTCCTCTGTCCTCTTTCCAAAAGCCTCACTTCTTACAATCAAGAGTCCATAAGAGACAAGTCTATCAAGGGCCATTCCCACACACTGTCCCACTCAGCTCTGGACGCTCTTAACCTTTTACTTCAATCTTTTCTAAGATGAAACTTGAATTTCTCTCTCATAGGTAGATCCTAGGTTTAGAATTTCATATATGTACGTGGATGGGGTATGGGGGTATAGATCAGGAAACTGGTAAGAGAACAGAAAAGGGGCTCTGAAGGGGACAAGAGTATGATAGAGTAGATGGGACACAAAATTAAGTGGGAGCTGCTGGGGATAGGGAGGAGATGAGCAGAAGTAGGCAGGAGGATCAGTAAGAGCCAAGAATGTATGAAAACTCCATGATGATGCCAGGAAGATGAATTAGTGGATAAAGGTGCTTCAAACCTAGCCCAAAGACTTGAGTTCAATCCCTAGAAACCAAATGATGGAATAAGACAAGTAACTCCTGCAAGTTGTCCTCAAAGGCATAGATAGACTAACACCCCCCACTACCACCCCACATACCATTGAAACACATGTTCTGATTAAGGATCTCCTTCCTCTGTCAAGAACATCATAGTTTATACTGAACCTCCCTTTTCTTTCAAGGCACTGTCTCCTTTCAAAGCACAGCAAAAATAGCTCATGAGTCACAATATAGTTCAGTTCCTCTTCATTTGTTGCACAGTTGTCATGAGGAAAATGGGAGTCTACAAGCTTGGGTGTGGTGGTGAAGTCTGTAATCCCAGCACTTTGGGAACTGAGACAGGAATAGTGCTATGAGCTTGAAGCTAATCTAGGTCATGAAAAGCTCCAAGACACCGTATCAAAAAAATAAAGTATATCCTGGCTAGGTACTATATTTCCCGGAATTCCTTGTGGTCTGGTATGGCTGAATTCTGGCTATGGAATACAGACAGAAGTGATGAACACTACTCTTAAAATCTAGCCCATAAAAAACTTTCCATTAAGCTCTTCTGAATGTTTCTTTCCCCTTATGCATCCTGGAAGATGATCTGGCAAACCTCCCTTGACCCAAATCACAGGCACCCTACCTCATAGGTTCTATCTCCATGTTGTAAACAAGCAAGAAATGCACATCTGGGGGGTTGCTTATCTTTTTTCTCTCTCTTTGTTAGTTTTGTGTTGGTTTGAAATTGCAATTGAACTACCCTCAACACTAATTAAACCAAGGGAGTCATTTTCTGATGTCAGAAACTCAGACAGCTTGGGAAAGATTTAGGAAGGTCCAAGAAACCTCCTGATTCCCTGAAAATCAAAAACTCACCTGCAGAGCTGGGGAATGGCTCCATCTGTAAAGTGTTTACCGCCCAAGCATGAGGCCCAGAGTTTGGATTTTCTTTTTTTTTTTTAAGCATTTACCTTTATTTTATGTGCATTTGTGTTTTGCCTGCATATGTGTCTATGTGACAGTGTCAGATTTTGGAGTTACAGATAGTTGTAAGCTGGCATGTGGGTGCTGGGATTTGAACCCGGGTCCTCTATGGACTTCTCTTCCCTTAACGGTTGAGCCATCTCTCCAGCCCCCCAGAGTTTGGATTTTCATTACCCACATAAAAAGAGAGTAACAGCAGCACACACCTGTAATCCCTGCACTGGAAAGGCAAAGACAGGCAGATCCTTGGCATTCACAGGACAGCTGGTCTAGATGAAGCAGTGATCTCCGGGTTCAGTGAGGGCCTTGTGTGGAAAGAAAGCATAGTGGAAAGCAATTTAGGAGGGCACCCAATGTTGCCCTCTGGCCTCCACACGAATGCACAAGTTACTCACAGGGGTGGAAAGACAGTCAGTAAATTGCTTGCCATAAAAGAATGAGGACCTAAGTTTTCTTTCCATGTTAAGCCCTAGCCGGGCTGCCTTATCTGGCCTCAGTGGGAGAGGATGCGCTTAGTCCTGTCCTGCTGCAAGTTGAATTGGCAGGGTGGGTTGGTACCCCTTGAGGGCCTCCTCTTCTCCGAGAAGGAAAAGGGGGAGTAGAAGGAAGGGGCATGGGAGTAGAGGAGGGGAGAGGCTACAATCAGGCTGTAAAGTGGATGAATAAATAAATAAATAAATGAATAAATAAATAAATAAATAACAAAAAGAAAGAAAGTTTATAAGAGCTCAATATTATGCAAGGATATTATATAAGCTGATGGAGTAGTTGCTTATCACATATGAAGCCCTGAGCTCTGTAAAATCTATCAGTATTCCAAAAACTATTTTAAAAAAATAAATGAATAAAACAACAACAAAGAAAGAAAGAAAGAAAGAAAGAAAGAAAGAAAGAAAGAAAGAAAGAAAGAAAGAAAGAAAGAAAGAAAGGTCAGCCTTTTATGATTGTATTATGATAACCAGTACTGGAGAGGCAGAGATAGGTGGACTTCCTGGACTCACTGGCCAAGCAGCTTTGCTTAATCAAAGAGATCCTGGCCAGTGAGAATCCCTGCCTCAAATAACAATGTGGAGTGCTCCAGAGGAACAGCACTCATGTTGTTGCCCTCTAATGTCCACATACAAACCTACACACACACATGTACAAACAGAATCAATGAAGAGTCATGCAGCTACACATAGAATCGTTTTAACATTCCTACCCAAGGATCCTCTCTAAGGTAGCTCCTCCCTGTCTATTCAGAGCAGTCATTGTTGAAATGATCAGCCAAGGCTCCCCAGTATTTCAATTTTGAAGTTCATTGACTAATGAATTCCACAGTCTCATGATATTATCATTGTTCACTCACTTGATCGGTATCTCATTAAATATCTCAACTGATTAAACTCCTCAATTATCAAGTGTTGTGCTAAGCATTGACTAGACATGGACAGCTTATTGCTCACTGCTACCAGTGGATGAGAGAGTGGTCATGAGAACAGTTAACAGTGGTAAAACATTAAAGCGGGGTCACAGTATAGGTACCATATATATATCATAGTATATATGGGCATATATACTATGAAAGACACCATGCTCAGATCATGATCTTTACAGTTTTATTTAATCAACTTATTTTATAGACAAACCAAAAACTCAGCAATGTCAAGCAGCATGTAGAAGTTACACAAATGATTACTTTGTTATTGGCCTGTTTTCCAACACTTAAGTGAAGTATCTGAGGCAGGCTAACTTTGTGAAGAGAGGGTTCTTTGACTCTCCATTCTGGAAGTTAAAGAGTCCAATGTCAGCATCAGCTTGGCTCTGGTGAGGACCTCATGGTGGCATGTAGCCAAATGATGGAAGCCTGTTTGGAAGAGGTCACACCACAAAACACAAAGTCAGAAAGCAATTTTGGGTCAAGCTTAAGCTTATCACAACCCACACTCAGCAGATTTCATAGTCCTAGGATAGCCAACTTGTTCTCCTTTGCAGGAAGTTCCCTCTATGATCTGAGGATCTTCTACTGGGCCCCAATTCTTAAGAGTCTCACCATTTCTCAGTATCACCCATTAAGGACCAAAATTCCCGATCATGAACCCTTGGCTGACACCATGAAACCATCTGCAAACCATTGTAACTACTGCCGGGGTTAAGAGTGAATATGAACTTTTATCTGATTCCAAAGTCATTTACTAGTTGTATGAACTTGTACAAAATTGTTAAATGCCATAAATCACTGTTTCTAATCTGAAATGCTTTCAAAGTGCTAAGGAAAAAAATTTCACAAGAGTTAAATCACAGGGTTTAACTGTTTACCCACCATGATATATCTTATATACACTATATTCCTATACTACTTTTTTATATGTGCAAAAATCTGATCCCTTGACTGAGTGGCATCTGGAATGGCAGAAGAGGAAGAGGAAGCTTAAATAAATATTTAATGTTTGTAATTGTGATCGAGTTTTCCAGACAGTGTTTCTTAAAGCACCGTTTTTCAGGCTGCGGGTGAGGCACAGATGGCAAAACACTTGCCTAGCAGAAACAAAGCCCTGGGTTTGATCCCCAGTAATGGCATAAACTTGATAGAGTGGTGTACAGTGTAATACTTCACTCAAGAGGTGGAGGTAGGAGGGTTTAAAGTTCAAGGTCATCCTAAGCTTCAAAGGCTCTTTGGGGACTACATGAGACCCTGTCTCAAGAAAAAAAAGAATGAAAGAGAGAGACAGAGGAGGCAGAAATAGAGAGAGAGGAAGGAAGGGAGGCAGGGAGAGAGAGAGAGAGAGACTTGTTCGCCTTTATACATGCTGAGATCTCGGTGTATGTGTGTCCAGACTTCATCTTTACAGTGAAGAGCAGTTGGGACGAGGTGACTGTCAGCACTCCCATGCCACAGGGGAGTTCTGGTTTGTGAGCCCATGTGCAACTTCAGCTCCTGAAGGTTCCAAAAGAGAACAACTCCTTGTAGGGTTCTGTACCATGAGATGGTTCCTATCAAGAGCCTACTCAGGAGAGACTGGTTTTGTGTCGTAGACCACTTGACCAAATCATGACACTCCATGTGCTTATCAGGGCTCAGCCCTGGACTGTGAGCCAAGAATTCCCTGGAGAACAGAGAAATACATGTGTGGATAAGAATCTGAGGCTCTACTGAGAAAGAACTGAGAGGTAATGAGACTGAGCTTTCAAGGAACAAAGCTAGTCAGGACTTGGAGACTCTGGGAATCTTCATCTCTTGATAATTTTGTTAACCATTATCTAAAATATATTTCAGTTGAGCTATGCTGTAAGGTATTTATGAGTTAATCTTTGTGAGTTTCTAAGTTAAAACCTACTAGCAGAAGTAGTAGTACTAGTAGTACCTAGTCCAGAGACACTTGTTCAGTCTCTAAAACTCTATAAATCCTGGCTTTCTTTACCATGAACATGTAAAACATAATCACATCTACCTTGCAGGGTTATCAATAATTCAATGCCAAAACAGACATCTAGAATTTAAGCAGTACTTAAGAAACTTCCTCTTACCAGTCAAAATCCCAAAAGCCTTCTGACCTTTCTTCCTCACAACCTGTTCTGGTGAAGAATATGATGTTGACATTTATGCTGTAATGTGGTAGTAAATTGCCATGATTACTCTTTCAGGGATATTGACGTTTTAAGCCACACTGTCAAATATAATCTGTTTTGCTTTGAAGGGCTAGGGAAAATTGTGTTTAGAGGAAGGGTCATGATTAACTTGTGTGATAGAGCGTGGGGTGATGGCAGGTAGGTAAAGGAGGTTCAGGCTTAAATCTGGAAGACAGTAGAGGATTCCTTAGCAGCAGCCTTGAAACCGCATCATGAAAAGTTCTATGATAATAAGGATAATAGATATTTCTGGGACGTAAATTGGGGGGGGTTATAAATTCAATTTGATGGGATTTAAAAGTAGGACCACTGTCATAAGAGTGGAGCCCTCATGAAAGAAAGTGGAGATAGAAAGACCTGGAAGGGTCTGGAGCTCCACAAGGAGAACAACAGAACCAAAATATCTGGGCCTAAGAGTCTTCTGAGACTGATACTCCAACTAAGGACCATTCATGGAGATAACCTAGACTACCAACACAGATATAGCCCATGGCAGCTCAGTCTCCAAATGGGCTCCCTAGTAAGGAGAACAGGGGCTCTCTCTGACATGAATTCAGTGGCTAGCTCTTTGATCACCTCCCCCTGATGGGGGAGCAGCCTTACCAGCCCACAGAGTGAGAGACCAGAGAATTTTGGGTATTGGTTTAAAGTTTAAAGCACAAGCCTGGGTGAAGGCCAGCCAGGTGTAGACACCTCCAGACACCTGGGGAAAGGAACTAACTTTACCGCATTATTTTCCTGCCAACTAGAGATACAGTTGCTAGGAAACCAGCCCAGATGGCCAGGCCAGAACTGCTTATGGTCTTGGTGCCTAAAGTAAACCAATCATTTCAAAAGTCAGTTCCCTTACCCAATACCCAATCATATAATACCAAAGCATGTAACTCCCTGCTTGTGTTTTTTCTCTTTAAAAACCTTGTTCCCCTAGACCGTGGGGCTTCATTCCTTTCCTGCTTCCACAGGAAGTTTTTGAGGCCTGTGGCTCAAGCACATATACAATAAACCCTCATGTATTTGCAGCAAATACATGAGCAAAGCAATTCAATTGCAGCAAAGTCAATTCTTGGTGGTCTTTGTGGGTCTCATGAACTGGGCATAACAAGAGGAAGACTATGAAAGACAGTCCTGATGAGACCTGATAGGCTAGGGTCAAATGGAAGGGGAGGAGGACCTCCCCTATCAGTGGGCTGGGGAAGGGGCATGGGGGAGTTGAGGGAGAGAAGAAGGGCAGGATTTGGAAGGGATGAGGGTAGAGCTAAGATACAAAGTGAATAAATTTTAGAAGTTATATTAAAAAATGCCTGCTTAAAAAAAAAAAGAACCTAAGGTGTGGGGGGGGGAATGGAGACCTCATGAATAGGATTAACTCCCTTAAGAAAGACACTCAGAAAACAACCCTGCCACTTCTACCAGAAGAGGACATGGGGGAATGACATCATCTGTATAGCTGGAAATGAACTGTTACCAGATGGGGACTCTTACAGTACCTTGATCAATGGCCTTCTGTTCTTTATAGGCAATGAACTCTAGTATTCTGTCATAGCAGTACAAGCAGACTAGGCCATCCCTGTTTCCTGTGTGCTTACTGTGGAACAATGGTCTAACAGGTTTTCCTGCTGACACTCATTTAAACCACCACAACAGGGCATTGTGATAGATAACACCACCATTCCTCTTATATGAATGAGGAAACTAGGCATAAAGAAAATTTAAAGCGCCCCAAGCCCAGTAGCAAATGATGTGGAAGGAGGCAAGTGAAAGCTCACTGTGGAAGAGAGCCTCGGGTCTCAGCCACTCTGTCTCACTGCCTCTACCTCTCCCACACAGTCAAAAGAGTCCCTCCCCTCCCCCAGGAAGACTGAGCCTTATAATTCATTCCCAGTGTCATTGGGGCAAGTCAAACATCACTGTGGTTGTGATCTCTCTCTTTACAGAGTGATATGATTAGTCTAAAGGGTCAAAGCCCAGTCCTGTGGCCCAGATATAAAATTTAAAAATGAGCAGATGTGCTGGTTGATTTTATGTCCTTGACACAGGCTAGAGCACTGGTTCTCAACTCTCCTCATGCTGTGACCCTTTAGTAAAATTCTTCATGTTGTGCTGACCCCCAAACATAAAATTACTTTGGTTGTTACTTCATAACTGTAGTTTTACTACTGTTACAAATCATCATGTAAATATTTTTGGAAATAAGAGGTTGGTTCTTAAGTTGAGAACCACTGAGTTATTTGAGAGGTGAGAACCCCAGTTGAGAAAAACTTATCTAGGCAAGCCTGTAGAGTACCTCCTTAATTAGTTATTGATTGGGAAGGACCCAGCCCATTGTGCATGGAGCCATCCCTGGGCTGGTGATCCCAGGTTCCATAAAAAAAAAAAAAAAAATTTGACTGAGCAAGTCATGATGAGCAAGCCAGTAAACAGCGCTCCTCCACGGCCTCTGCATCAGCTCCTGCCCCAAGGTTCCTGCTCTGCCTGAGTTCCTGTCCTGACTTCCTCCAATAATGGACAGTTGCATGTACCTGTAAGCCAAGTAAATTATTTCTTTCCAACTTGCTCTTGGTGTTTCATCACAGCAATAGTCACCCCAATTAGGACAATAGATTTCATATTCTTTTAACATCCTCATGAAGAAAACCAGCAAATCCAGGTGGTGGGGGTGCAAACATTTAATCCCAGCGCTCTGGAGGCAGAGAAGGGGATCTCTTAAGTTTGAGACTAGCATGGTCTACAGAGCTAGTTGTAGGGCAGCCAGGACTACACAGAGAAATCTTGTCTCAAAACAAAAGAAAGAGAAAGAGTAGAGGGAGAGAGGGAGGAAAAAAGAGAGGGAGAGAGGGAAATAAAAGGAAAAGACAGAGGAGGGGAGGGGAAGAGAGGGGAGAGAAGAGGGAGAGGAAATCCAGCAACAAAAACTTTCTCTGAAGGGACCCAGCTGTCCTACTCAAGAGTTCTCACCTGGCTCAGCTCTATTCCCTGACTGGTGAATCAGTCTGGGTAAGACAGAAGAAAGTAAGCATCACACAAAGGTACAACTGGCTTCTCTTGTCAAATTCCAGTGTTGGCTCAAAGCAGTTAAGTGGGGGGCGGGGTCAGGAAGAAGCATGCTGGTAGCTCTCCTAAAGGACTGGCTCTCATCTTGCTCCAAGTTTCAAGTCGGTTCTCCAGCAGTGGTCCCCCATTCCTTTCACATGTCATAGCATTTAGCCAAGAACTAAGCTCATAAGTACTCCTTGATTGATTGACCAAGAAAGGCACAGCACTGTGTGCCCTAAGTTCTTGTTTATCAAATTAATCTCTGTTGGAACAAAGATACAGTTTGAGATTTGCTCATGAAAAAAAAAAAAAGACATCTTCATCATCTAATGAGTCAGGGATTTAGTAGACTGTTTCTACATGCTGTGAGCTGACATCGTGGATAGATCTAACGGCACACACCCATCTTTCTTATTTGCTACTCAAATTGTCAAGGGGCTAATAAGAAATAAGACTGTCTGACCCCACTCTAGACCTCTGAAATAGAATCTACATTTCGACAAGACTCTCAGATGATTTGTCATCTTGCGAACTTTTGAAAGGCAAGGCCCTGCTACATCGCAGAATAGTGGGTAACCCTCACTTGATGTATAAGGCTTTCCAAAGGATTTCTCCCATAAGGGCTTGGGACATAGCACAGTGGGAAAGCACTTACCCAGCATGCACAAAGCCCTGGATTTGATCCCCAGTACAGAAAAAGGAATTAAAAGAATTTCTTGCTTAAATCTTGAAGCTTGCTTTACGCTTCTGGGATCAATTTGAGCCTATACCTTGCACACAAATATACACATGAGTGTACACACGGACACACACATCCACATGCATACACACACATGTACATGCACATGAACACTCAAAAGTTTATGCTCTTCAGTCTTCTATAAGATGAAAAACAGATATTCTTTACACTGGAAGAAAAGGGGGGAGTAGGAAGTGAAGAAAGACAACTACGACCTATTGTGATGGTCCAACAACGTGTAAGAGAATGATTAAAGAAACCCTTTTCTTTACATGGGCTTCTGGCCAAAACAGAACAGTGACATAGACCTCTTCTGTTTTCAATTTGGGACAAAAGATTTTTCAAGAGTGACAATCAACCCCCCCATAATACTTGTTCATGTAATTAAACACTGTAGGTACAGTTGGCATCAGAAATGGCTGTACCCAGAGGCTGAATTATGCCCTCAGAGGTGTAACTGTCTCTATTCCTTGTATATTCCCTGTATATCCTGCTCTGGCGTTATTCTTAGACAAGTGCTCTTAATGAGTTTATTACTGTGACTGCAGGCTGGCAACCACCTATCAGAATGAACAGAAGAAAGTCTTCTTTCCAGTCACCCCTAAAATCTCCTCCCATTAGCCTGCCTCATATTATTTGCCAGCTCTGATGCCATACCTCTGGCCAGCTAACCTGCATAGGATTCCCACTCTGGCTTATCCTTATAGTAGTACAACTTTGCTCAACTTGTGGGAGTCTGCAGCTAGTAAGCAATGCCATTGCACAACAGGAAAGCAGGGGCCCTCCCAAGTTAAAGCCATAATAATCACCATCAATTTAGTTGCATATTTCTGAAGAAATCCACTTCCTTACTCAGTACAGGGGCTTTTTTCCTAAGAAATCTTATTTTCTGAAGAAGTCTAACAAACAACTTGATGACTACCTCAATCTACTTGACATGAAGCCCAGTGTGAGACCAGGCCAGGTGAGGTACTCTAGATTTCACATGAATTTTAGATAGCAAGTTTTAAAATCAAGAAAGAGTTAAACATCATTTTTCTATGGTTTATATAGTCATTTTGGATTCAGACTGGGGTCTACATTTGTTGTGTAGAGTAATTCCTTAGGTGCATACCGCGGCATGGGCCTGCCATGGTACCCCTTGTCACATTTATATTTCATAACACTCCATAAAAGATGATTTCTTAAAAAAAAATTTTCTTTCCACGTTAGGCTTTCAATTCCCATCTACATTTCCGCATGTTGTCTTTATTTGTTCAGGTAGGCACTAGAAACCACACCTGCTTGGTACCGTTCCTGTATGGCTCTCAGGATGGACAAACAGTTCTCTAAAGGTCCCCCTCAACTACATGGAACGAGGCCTTGGAGGAAGACGAACAAGAAAACAGTAGGCATCTGGTCAGCTAGACTTGTGGAAGGGTGAGCATGGTTCATGGCGGCATCAATTAATTCAGAACACACCTGATAGACAGGTATCCAGGGGAGGCCTAGCCGCAGTTCTGTCATCAAGCCGAAGAGCGCGAAGAGAGCGGACTCCAAGCCTGGGTCTCCCCACACAAAGAATGCCCGGTAGGCTTCCACCAGCCGTGCTAACAGTTCACATGAATCTCAACTTCCCCCCACTGCGGCAGTCAGAAATAGATGCCAATGGGCAGTATTGCATATGAATTCTACCAGATTTATTCCTGGGCAACTGATGGAGTCTCAACTAAGATTTTTTTCAGGGACATACTGACAAAAGTTTACTTGCAAACTCCACAAAAATACTTTGAAAATTAGAGTTAACCCACAACCCAGCTAACTTGCTACGGATCAGTGCCTACCTATCAGAGAGGACGCAGCGGGCAAGGACAGGAGGAGGCTGAGTGGGGGAACTGCTCTCCCAATTAGCGTCATCTATCATGTGCATCCTAACGACCTTTCTCATCCCAAGTTCCCGCCTTTTTGCTTCCCATAAAGTGTTTATCCTTGCTGAAGGATTAGGCTTACCTCCCTTCTTAATGGAAGGGAGGAAAACAAAGGAGAAACACTAAATGAATAACAATGATGACCTTCAAACTGCTGAGCTTAGAGGTCCTGTCTGCCTGAGCTTTTAGAAATCTCTCAACAACTGATTAAAGGATTAACTATCCAATTTGTTCAAAAGAACACAAGATTCATATACTTATAAGGTCTGGCAAGACATATGCCTGAATTAGCATAACAATAACCTACACCAGAGGAATCAAACAGAAAAGTATTTCACTTTCATAGCTCAAATTTTAAAACTAACTATAAAGTTGAAAATCAGATCTACCTTGCCACTCGCTCTAACAACAACAAGAATATACGTTGATGTGATCCCTGCTTCTCTAGCAATCAGGTCTAATTAAGAATGAAAATCATACATCCACAGAAATGCAGTTTAACAACTGGCTTATCTACACATTCTATTAATGTGTATTTTAATACTAATTAATAATTAATCTTGAAAGGGCTCCCTATGATTGTGACTAGCATGCAAAGGAGGTGAATTCCCAGTTGCAACAGAACCCACAGGCTGCACCACCCTGTACTCTAGAGATCAGACTGCCTGGGTGTCATCATGAGCAGTGAGCTCACCCCGGGGGAGGCAGGTGCCTAACAAACAACATAATCCCAAGCTTTTGTTGTTTAATCTGGCCCCAGCTCCATTGTGCAGAACTGTTTACTCAAAAAGACTAGAATCACATTTCACTTGTCAGTACAAGTGAAACACCCATTTGGGGAAGAGGATCAGATGGCAGGGCTCAGGGATGGGGACTGGATGGCTGACTACCAGGGAAGTGTTCCCCAGCATGTCAATGCAAGCAGATGTGCCCCTGGGAACTGGCAGTGGACCCCAGGCTAATCTGTTTGTTGATATGTAACAGTCCTCACAGGGAGATCAAAGGGCGGGAAGAGAATCCACAACTACCAAGACTTTGGATCTAACACCAAATTTTACCTTGTGAGAACTGACCTCTGTCCTCAGCAAGATTTAGCTAAGGAAGAAAGAAAGAAGGTATATGGTACAGGGTTTCCTCACCTTCTTCTGCCTTTCAGAGTACTGTTGGGCGCCCTCACTCCTTCAGAAAGCAAGTTTACATTCTCTACTATGATCTTCCAAAACGCTGCCCTTGCAGGGAGTCCACTTGTTCTCTCTAAATGTGCCCTCATGGCTCTGAAATGCAGGCTTTCTTATCCTAAAGCTTCTCTCAAGTAAAAGAAAAAAAAAATGCTCCAGAAATTTCTACATACAAGAGCCTAAGCAATTCCCTTGAGTGGTAACTCATTCCTCCTCAGCTGAGTTGGGTTATTCTGTGGGGGTCTTAGTGTTTTCATGTTTCTCATATGGGTGGAGTACACAACCTCCACACCCCATCAAGGCAGGGCCCATCTCTTTCCTGTGATCTCAGCCTACAGCACCAAGCCCTGCTTCTGTTTACATCAAGATTAAACCTATAAATGACTGGCTTGTGCGCAGTGGGTAGATCAAGGACAGACAGAAAGGAGCTAATCCAATTAGCACCAACTAATAGCAATCCACATGTAAGTAGTGAGCACAAATGACTTGGGTTTTGTTGACCGTCCTGGTTCAGTTCTGGTGAAACTACGTAGGTCACACTGATATAACACAACATTTCTTTTATTTATACTCATTTGCCTCTTTGTCTTCTTTCTGACTATTAAAACATAGACCAATAGTCACTGGCACATGCTGGTGATGTTGTAGGGAAAGAGGAACTCTCATTTACTGTTGGTGGGAATGTAAATCAGCTGTAGGCACTCTTGAAGTCAGTATGGAAAATACTCAGAAAACTAAAAATGAATCTACTGTATTGCCCAGGTATACCGCTACTGACCCAGAGAACTTGCCATCCTACTCCATGAATAAATAATCAGTGATGTTCATTGCTATCCTATTCACAATCACCAGGAAATGGAAAACAATCTAAATGTCCTTCAGCAGATGAATGGGTAATGAAAATGTGACTCAGTGGAATACTATTCAGCTATAAAGAAAAATGAAATCATGAAATTTTTAGATAAGTGGATTGAACTAAAAACTATTATATTGAGTTGTTTTTTTTTTAAAGTAGCTCAGATTTAAAAGACAAACACTAAATATTCTCACTCATCTATGGTTCATAGCTCCAGATTTTTGATGTAAATATACAATGTAGAGTAACCACAGAAACCAGGGAAGTATAAAGGGGTCATAGGCTTATAGGGTAGTGTCTGAGAAGGGGCTAAGAGGACATATGGTACAGAAAAAGGGAAACAGAAAATGAGGGGGGCTCTAACTAGGGTGAGGACTGAGGTTAATACAGAAAGAAACAAAAGGACAAATAGTACTGAAGTTGTTTGATAAACCATATTATATTACATTTATCTAAAAGTATACATAATGAATATAAGCATACACCACACACATATATATTTACAGACAGACACACACTATATCTATGTAAGTGTGTGTGTGTGTGTGTGTGTGTGTGTGTGTGTGTGTGTGTGTGTGAAAGTTAGGCCACTTGGGCTTACTGTGTGCCTCATAAGAACCATAGACTAACAGAAACCCCAATACCAGGCATAAGAAACCTCCTTTCAAATGGTTGGTCAGGGTAGCCCAAGTGACTCCCAAAACAGTATCTACTATTGCTGTTGCCCTTAGCTACTTCTCAGAGGATGAAGGTAAGAGCCCCTATTGCTGAAGACACCCCACACTTAGGAAATGGCACAGGAAATAACTATTCAAGGTGCCAGGGGTTGGAGCAATTAAACAGTCCTACCCAACTGCAATACCATATGAACCATATCAATGATCAACATGGCAAGATACCCATAAAGGTGCATTAAGTGGTACTCGCCTGTTGGTGGTAAGCAGCAGCAGTCTGATTGGACTTTAGGTACACTGAACAGGAACCAAATCACGCCCGGTGCTGAAAACTCTAGGCAGCTGCCCAGGGCTAGTATAATCATGTATCTTAGAAGAGAATCTACTACCACCACTTTACTAGGGCAGCATAATTCTTAACTACATTCCAAATCTCATCCTTATATCCAGAGATAAGTATAGCTACCACCCCATATTGAGGAAGCTTCTCTTTACTGCAAATGGAGAATGTCACAGAAAGGCACAAATGGATACAATACAGAGATCAATGGATCGTGAGGAGAAGCCTAGCCCCAGTGGATACCTAAACATCACAGTTCCTGACCATATGCTTCAGAAAACATTGCAAAAGAGCATAGAAATATTCTAAGAGACAGAACAAAAATACTAAGGTTGTTTGATAAATCATATTATTTTATATTTACCTAAAATTATACATAATGCATATAAGCATATACCACACACACATATATATTTATAGACACACACTCTATCTACATAGATATAAGTCTGTTAGTCTGCTTCATAAGCAAGCCTGGAACAATGGCTATATCCACAGACATACTAACTCTACAGAGGAGGAACCTCACAGAGTCCTAACCCTACACAGAGAACCAGGCAACTAACAGCTACAGAGAGGTGGAGCTAGCCTCTCCCAGGGACGAGCCCCTTAATCGATAATCCAAAACAAAATGATGATTCCAAAATCATATACTCCCAAACAACCAGAACGACTCAGAAAGCTGTATTTATATAGTTATATAACAATAATAACCAAATAAAAAAGGCTATCAGTTTGAGAGGAGGGAGTATATGGAAGTACTCAGAGGGAGGGAACTTTGGAAGGCTTGAAGGAAGAAAATTGAAATAGAGAAATGATAATGTATTTTTAATTAAATATACATTGTAGTGTGTATTTTATATATGTATAATATATAATTAATCAAACCTCTTTTATTATATACTATATTTTAATTAAATATATGTATATATATATATATATATATAGTAAAAAATTAGAAATTTAAAGTCATCCTTACTACTTAGAGTTCAGGCCAACCTGAGCTGCATGAGGCCCTATCTCAATTAGAGAGAGAAAGAGAGACTTGAAGTTAAGTCCTGTTTGGTTTTACCCTGCTATGTCCTCTATCAACCTCTGTATAGGAATTCCTCTGGCACAAATAGAGAGTTTGGCAACGTTCAATTGGTAAAAATAAAAAACATATCATTGTGACGGAGCAAAGAAATCCCATTTAAGTCCTATCGTTCTTTTTCACGGTCACATAAGGCCAGTCAGTGGGAGCATTATTCTGAGATTAGTGAGGGATGAGCTCACAGCCTTGATTGTTCTATATGCCTGACCTGATGACTCCTTTGTCACAAGAGGAAAAAACATGAAAGTATGTGCATCTTTGGAATGAATCCCTGGCACCCTAGCAAAATCAACCCAAACCCTATAGAAATTTGCTGCTATCAGGGTGAGCCAGAGCCAGCTGACAGGGCAAATATCATGACGTTAGGAGCTTCTCTGAACAGGGAAATTAGAGCAAGGTCACTGGAGTGGGAGTTGTAGGGAGGCAATGACAGGAAGGACAGCTCAGACAGGCTTTGCCAGGCCAGCATCTCTCCTTCCCGCAGACGGCAGAGTACCACTGTGGCTTTGCAATGTAAGAATAGCCCAAAATGAACATTTTTTGTGATGATCAAAGTGATTTCCCAGCAGGACTGCTTTGAAAAGCATCACATAAGTGTGAAATCCATGCTCAACCCCACCTCCTCCCCATGCTCCCCAGTCTCTCTGTAATGAGCAGGTGATTTACCCAGCAACATCAGACTCAAGAATTAACTTTCAGCAAGTACTTGAGGTGTGTGTGTGTGTGTGTGTGTGTGTATGTGTGTTTGTGTGTGTGTATGTGTGTGCTTTCACTTGCTGCTGACACAAATGGATTTAGACTGGCTTTTATCAGGCAGTAGGGCCGGAGTTTCAAGGCAACACATTCTCATGACTTAGAATATGAAATCCTTTTCTGCTCACTTTCCACTAAAGGAAAGAAAGAGATTAATTGGCATGAAGCAATTTCCAAGGTCAACTAGGTGACTCTGCACTGATGATGGCAAACCATATTCCTAGCGTCATAGATTTTTAAAGCAAGACAGGGCCATAGGGGGCCAGCTCTCCAAATTCTACATTTTCCAGATGAGTTACCAGAATCAGAAAGAATCAGCATTATTCACAAGCTGACTTGATGTTATTAGCAAAGCCAGAAGTAAAAAAAAAAAAAAGTCGCAGCCTCGACATGGGCCTGTTACCTAAGAAGCCCCTTCGACTATCTAGGGAAAGCTCAATGTCTGTTCATTTGAAGACTACAGGTAAGCTAAAGACTATCTCAGTCTTACAAAAACCCTACCAACAGGGATATTCCCAGTTGGACTACCAATCAGACTGTTTCTATCAAGAAAGTGTAAGTATGTTTCTGCCAAAAACATGGGCAGATTCATTATTATCCTAAACACCGAGATAAGAGAACCCACCTAGGGACCCATCCCTCCCCCTAAAGAACCCTCCAACTTTTGGAAAGCCATCTTAGTTACACCCTCTGGGTGTTCCGGAATAAAAAAAAAGCTACTTGAAGAATGCAAATGCTGATGTAAGCACTGAAAGCAATCTTTTTAAAAATAAATAAATAACCAAACACTGGTCAGTTCAAATAAAGCATATCTTCAAAATCATCTGGCCACTGTGGTCTTGTATACTGCATTTTAAAAATAACTTTTCCAACATTTAAGCCACCTATTATAAGATAATAACAGCAGTATTCAAGTAAGGATAGAACTTGGAAGAGCCATGGCGTTAAGGTACTCAGGCTCTTCTGCTTGCTGAACACACAACTTCAGTTTGCTGGCTTGTGAACCCCTGCCTCCCACACCCATTTCCTAACCCTGAAAGCAGAACAGCTGCCACATTTCAGAGATTTAAGAACCAAATGAGATAATCTAGAAATGTAATACAGTATTTAGTACCTAGAAAATATTTTTCACTACTGGGTGGTATTACTGTTATTGCTTTGGTAGCTTCCAAATAAAATAAAATAAAAGTAACACATATGCATATGTGGTACCTACCATATTCCTGAACTAAGTATGTATACAAATTATTTAATGGAAAATGATTACACCTATATGCTAGAATCAGTCACAGATTATTCTTCACTATAAAATTGTGCTCCCTGACTTTTTCTCAAATCTTCCAATGAGTAACATATACATTTGACTATTACAAAATGTCCATTTGGTCCATACAGCCCTCAAAATCATGATATCACACCTATAATTTCAATTATTCAGTATACTGAAGAGAAGGGATCACTGAAGCCAACCTGGACAAATACTGAGACCATATCTCAACAAGTAAAAGCAAAAATGAAGCTAAGTTAAACCTAAAAACATATTCTTACCATCCTGGACTGTGGAATAAGATGTCAAGGGGAGGGCTGGGAGAGAGCGTGACTGCAGAAGTTCACCATAACTTCCAGATGATAACCCACCACCATCTCTGTCAGTCATGGTTCTCTAGAATCACTGGTTCTCTGACATTACACACCCAAACTAGATATCTAGATTTCACACTGCCTAACTGGAGTTAGCATCAGACCCTACAAGTTAAGAAGACCCAGAGGTATAAAGATTGTCTTTCTCACAGATGCCAATCACAAGCTCTTACCCAACTATACTTCTATAAGTTGGGGGTTCAAATAACCCACCCCCAAGTTGATAAATTTGCTAGAAAAACTCATCAAAAAAAACTGTTTGTAATAGCCTGCAATGCTTTGCTACTCATGGAACCTCAGTTGCTAACAACTCCAAAAGAGTTAAGCCATTCCCAGCATTGTATGTTTTATTTGCTACCCCATGATGCCTAGCTAGTAGTGTCATTATTGCCCCATGATACAGTAAACCCATTTAATCTCTTTATATATATGTACATGTAAATATATAGATTTATATAACATATATATATAGAGAGAGAGAGTCTACAGGAGTAAGTTTTCATATCATTTTAATGCAGTTAGTGCTAGTTATTCCTCTCCATATTCCCTTATCTACCCTACATATTCATTTCGCTTCTCATGAAAACTATCCTATGCCATTATTCTCTTTCAACCCTTCATAGAACTGTGTTCTATACTTCGTCCCTTGAAATTCAACCCCTTAATAATTTTCTGACATCTGTGGTATTCCAACCAGAAGACAGATATCTAAAACTTCAAAGCAAGACATCATAGACTTGAATCACAGAATGTGGAGGAATGAAGTCAGTACTTACCTAAAAGTATCATTCCTATTGGATAGCTTTTGTTGTGTTGCAAGGTGCTACCACACAACTGGAGAGGAGAGGGTATCACGAATCCTAACCTTCTGTGAACCCTATGAGCAACACTATGTCCTGGCAAGGCATGAGTATTGGTGCAGTAGTCACACAAATGTTACCGGAGTAACCAATCACTTTTTGGTTGAATTTAAGGTTTACTCTCCAAGTTGCAACTCCTATATGGCACCGTTATCATAGCTAAGAACGTATGGCTAGACGGGTCATAAACCCTAGGGTAGAATTGACTACTACTACTCTGTAAAATGGACATAGTATTAAACTGACTACTTATGATTTATCCTTATATTCATAAATTAGTGCATTGATCAACCCTCATCAGAGAGAGAGGCTTATGTTTACAATCCAGGGTGATTAACATGGAGAACCACAACTGATCAAGATGTAGTGATAACAAAATGTTTAGCCCTAAATGAACATCTCTATCATACCCCCCTTTTCTAAGACTTAGTAATCATGGCAGAATGTGAAGAGGAAAGAGTGTAAGAACTATAAGCATGGATGACTAAAATGAAACAAGTGTTTTGGAGATACAGCATGGAAGTTGTACATATAAACTCATGATAGTTGTATAACATTACAGGACCTGCTCAGCTTATGCCAGATCAAATTTCAGCATGGAGAGGCAAGATGGACATACAATCTCACTGATTGGTAAAGAGCTTTTGGCTGCTGATAGATTCTGGGAAAGTCAGTTTTCTTTAAAGGTACCTCCCTTGGTGTTTAACTATCCTTCCATGAAGGCCACACATCCAAGGCCACACATCCACAGCCTATATTTCATGTTTAAAACACACACACACACACAAGATGGGTGAATAGGGAAGGGGGGTGGATCTGGAAGAAATAAGGGTGGGAGTGGATATGATCAAAGTGCATTGTGTGGAATTCTCAAAGATATAAAAAAAAACTGCTACAAAAAATAAAACTTAGAAATGGCTGAATGAAAGATTTCTAGCCAAAAGCACAAGTGCTGGAGCACAGTCTGGAACTACTATGCCATCTATAGCATCCTCCTAGCATCTGAACACACAAACTCAAAGTTAGATGGTGACTAAATTCACCGTCAGGCATTGCTACAATGTGGCTATTTGTTCCTCAGAATTCATTTTCTGGAAATTCAATCCCCCAAATCATGTGTTAATGGCATTTGAAGGTGGGGTCTTTTGAAGTGATTAGGTCATAAATCACCTAAGGAACAGATTGAGCTATCCATGGATTAATGGATTAATAGATTAATGGAGTAATGGGCTAATGAGTTATTGAGGGAGTAGCTTTGTTGCAAAAGTGAGCTCTCTCTGGCACACTTGCTCCGTCATATCATCCCACCAAGTATTGCTCTGCATCTCTGGATTACTTCCAAATCCCCACCAGCCAGAAACCCTTGACTGGTGTAAGGCCCTTGACTTTGGCCTTTCTAACCTCCAGAATTTTGAGAAATACATTTCCTTTCTTTATAAACTAACAAGTTCTCTGCTATCCTGTCATAGCAACAGGAAAAAACAAAGCAAAACTAAGACAAGCACCAGTGAAGGGATCCAAGCAGATTTCTCAGTGTGTGTCCACAGGATATTAGTTCCTGAAAATCAGATTCTTGTGGACTTGAAAAATACAACATGCTGTCATGGCTTCATAGGTAGCTGCACTGACACTATTAAAAGGCTACAAGTACACAAATTCAAGTAACACTGCTGACTCAAATGCTCCCAGACTCCACAATAGAATCCATACTCCTGCACTGTCACTCTTAAGAGAAAACTAGTTTAAAAACTGGTTTTTAAAGTTATGTGTTACTCCTCCAGTAACACATACCTTTTCTTAAAGGTATTTATTGCACTGTTGAACATGAGACAGCCATCTGTTGGTCTTTCTGGACAAGAATGTTAGAGATGGAGGATCCAAGATGGTACATGGTGTTTGAACAACAGGACTGCAGAGATTGCAGAATGACCAACAGGTCGGGCAGTGGACCCCAAAATGCTAGTGTCTGTGTTTTCCAGGTGAGAGGAGAGCCCACAGAAAGGGAAACAAATGGGTCTAACCTTAGCTCACCCAGCTAATCCCAAGAAAAATTCTCAGGGGATCTTCCAGAATGAAACTGGCTAGACTTCTGGACCTGCAGGTTCTCCAAGATGGCTGTGCCTAGTGTCTAGGCAGCTGACTCTAGGACTATCCCTGGCAAGAGAAGAGCCCCTGCACTCCTGAGGAGCCCAGTTACTCTACAGGATCATACATCTGAGGAGAGCCACAGGCCATTCCTTGAGAACCATCAGCCAGCCCAAGACCATACCTACTAATCAATCCAAGGAAGGCTCCTGCAGAAATAACCAGCTTCTTACCTAGGGCTCTTCCTGCACTACCTCCTCCCTTGAGAACTCCAGCAGGCACCAGGAACTACCAGCCAATGTCAGAGACAACCAAATGGCTAAAGGCCAATGTAAAATATACAATCAACAAAAGCCAGAGCAATATGGGATCTCTAGAGTCCAGCTATCCCATAGCAAGCAGCCCTGGATATTCTAAACACAACTGAAACACCAGAAAATGATCTGAAATCTATTCTAATTAAGATAGATGATAACAGAGGAAATGAATAAAATCCAAGAAATTAGGAAGATACAGTCAAACAGATTGAGTCCTTTAGAGAGGCCTTTAGAGAGGAAATGAATAAGTCACTCAAAGAAATATAGGAAAATACAAACAAATAACTGAAGGAAATCAATAAAGTGGTTCAAGATCTGCAGATGAAAATAGAAACAATAAAGCACTAATGGAGAAATCCTGGAGATGGAGAACTTAGAAGAGAAAAAGGAACTACAGAGGTAAGCATCACCAACAGAATACAAGAGATGGAGAAAAGATTCTCAGGTGTAGAAGACAGAATGGAAGAAATCAATGCATCTGTCAAAGAAATTATTAAATATAAAAAATTCCTAACAGATAATCATCCAAGAACTCAAGGACACCATGAAAAGACAAAACCTAAGAATAATAGGAATAGACGAAAGAGAAGATTCCCAGTTCTAAGGCCCAGAAAATATTATAAACCAAATCATAGAAGAAAAATTTCCCAATCTAAAGAAAGAGATGTGCTTACCTATCAGCAGGTCTCCTGCACAGGAGGCAGCCATGGTGCCCATCTGGAATGGCATGATTCTGAAGCTCCACTTCCACAAGGATTGGTAGGAGCAAATGGAAACTTTGACCAGCCAGCATGCAAGATCTGCAGATGCAAGACCCAGTATTGACCATATAGTAGGTCATAAAGCAAGCCTCAACAGATACAAGAAGATTGAAATAATACCTTGTATCCTATCAGGCCACCACGGACTAAAGCTGGACCTCAACAACAGAAATAACAAAAAGCCTACACATGCATGGTGACTGAACAACTCTTTACTCAATGACAACTGGGTCAGGGAAGAAATTAAGGACTTCCTAAAATGCAATGAAAATGAAGGCACAACATATCCAAACTTATGGGACACAATGAAAGCAGTGCTAAGAGGAAAGTTCATGGCACTAAGTGCCTTCAAAACGAGATTGGAGACATCTTATACAAGGAAATTAACAGCACACCTGAAAGCCCTAGGAGGAGGAAAAGACACACCTAAGAGGAGTAGAAGGCTGGAAATAATCAAACTCAGGGCTGAAATCAATAAATAAGCAAAGAGAACAATTCAAAGAATCAAGGAAACTAAGTTCACAGAGGAAGAGGATGCAGGCAGTCCTGATCAGACCTGATAGGCTGGAGTCAGTTGGTAGAGGAGGAGGGCTCCCCCTTTCTGAGGACTAGGGGAGAGGGGTGGGACTCGGAAGAGACAAAGGAGGGATCTATGATCTGATTGGGATGCGAAGCAAATAAACTTTTTAAAATAAATTTAAATTAGATAAAAAATAACTCAGAAAAAGGAAGCTTCCCCAAACAGCCCATTTGAGCACAAGTCTCACCAGGACTGAGCTCATTCTCATCCACTGAGGCCAGGCAAGACAGCTCCGTCAGGAGGAAGTGATCAAAAAGCAGGCAACAGAGTCTATGCCATAGGGAAAAAGGGTTAAGGGGAAGAGGGTGGGAGGAAGGGACTGGGAGGAAAGGAGAAAAAGGGCTACAATCGGGATGGAAAGTGAATATATAAATTAAAAACAAATTAAAAATAAACTCACAAAAAAAGAATGTTAGCGATGGAGCGGCCATTAGAATATAATACAGAAACTATAACAGGGGAATGCATCCTCATGCATATTACACCAGGATTACGTCATTTTTTCTAAGCACATGGTAGGCTTGCACTTATCTGCCCTTTTAATGGCAAGCTTCATCACATGAGTTCTTTTAGCCAATGACGCAGGAGTATGTCATGTGACTCGTTTTAAAAGCTAGCACAGAAGACTACACTACCTTTTCCCATTGGTAAGGTGGATGTACAAGCATACTGTGATGTCACTTTTATCTCATGAGTTTCTCGCCATGTATGCTATGATAAACAGACACAGTTTATGATCCACGACAGACATTTTGACAAAAAGCACATGAATCCGTATGGCCATGAGTCGGTGAGATTTGGGTGTTGCTCCTTACCTCCACTGAACCTGGTCTACTACATACTTTAAGTTCTCCCATTTTCACCAGGTTCTCAGTGCCTATCTATCTTTAGTTTCAGTGTCAGCCAGAAATACCACCATGATCCATGGGCCGAGTTCATCCTCAAACTCTCCTCTCTTCAAAAATGTGGGTGGTAGAAATACTCAACCCTCAGCAACTCCTCTGTCTCCGCTCTGCAATTCTCCCACTGTGTGGGGAGAAGAAGGCTCAACAGTTAGAAAGATTCATGCCTAATTTTATTGAAAAGGGAACTGGGTGCATTCCCTTTGTAGATAGTGTGACTGAATAATTCATTGAGAGCTTCATTATCTATAATAGTGATAACATACACTTTCAAACAAAGTATTGCACATATCCAATATCCTTGATACATTTCCAGGCAAATATGTGCACATATGTAATCAGCTGTGGTAATCAACCACACATCAACAAAGCATCGGAGGGTTTCAGGGGTGTAAAGATGCCGTTACAGTGAACAATCATTTGGCAGTGTGGCTTATTTTAATAGACACGTCGCTTTAAAATAAGTTTCCACCATCTGCCGCAGCCTCTAATTACAAATGCAACAAGAACATAATTCACAATTGCATCATTAAAAAGTAAGACATAAGGGATTTAATGCATGCCTATGTCCTTTTTTAATGCAACAGACGTCTGTTCATCTTGTGTTTGAGGCTCAAATTGGCGGTAAAACTTTCTTTCCCTCCATGCTGAAATTTCCCAGAGAGGAAAGTGCTACAGAAGTCAACAGGAAATCCATAGGAGGCAGCAGAGCTGTCATGCATATTCATGGGATATAATCCTACCTATATTACATTTACTTGTCAACGCTGTTTTTCATATGCAAAAAAGCCTTAAACAATGTATACATAAAGATTGTTTTTTAAATCTGTGTTTATGAATGCAGACAAGACAATGTTATCAGAGCAATATAAACAGCTTAAAAAAAACAGCTTAGAGTCTCATCTTCAGGATGGTAAGCTACCCTTTCTATGACCCACTTTCCAAAATTCCTTTGATAATTCAGGTCTCTGTGAAAGCAGTAATTAGTGCAAGAATGCATAGTGCTAAAGTATCTTGTTTAAGGTCATTTTCAATTTTTTTTATTCCAAATGAAATATTAATTCCAAGGCAAAAAAAAGTGCAATAAACTACCAGTTTAAAAATTTGGATTTTCAAGATAATTTGTCTGAAATAAAGACATCCTGTACCACATAAGTAAGAGTTATCATTAGAGCCTTGCAATCTGAATATTAAAGGAAAAATATAATCTACCTCAAGTTTGGCTTCAAAAATAGAAGTGATAGTAAACACACATGATTGCTAAAGACTTAAAAATGAGCGCTTAAATTCATTACCCAACTCTACAGAAAATTTAATAGAACCATGAAAAATTAAAAAAAAAAAAAAACAGAACAAAAAAGACCCGAGTGTATTTGCATGAACATGTATGTGTCCAGACAGCCTCCCTTAGAATCTACTGAGCCTGGTTCTAGGACCAACCTCTGAGAGTCAAATCTCTTCCATACATCATAATAGTATTTGCATCCAACAAGCCCTTCTTCCTATGATCCTCAAATCATCTGAGGGTTACTTAAAATATATGCTGTAGCATAAGTGTTAGGTAAATAGTTTCCCAGCATGTTGGCGACAGAATATGACAACAACAGCAACAAAATCTGCACACATTCCACACAGACAATTTTGTTTTTAACACTTCTGATTTGAGCTTGTTTGACTCCTCAGATAGGGAATACTGGAGCTAAATATACTCATATGGCCCCTTTAGTAGTCCCTAGAATAAGCTTAAACAAATAGCAATAGTACTTTGTCCTAGCCCTAATTGGTTTTCCTTGTCTAACATCATCATCTTACAATATTTAAATGAAATTCATAAGTGTTTTCAAGGCTAAGCAGAGAGAGAGATATTCATTGCCTTCCTGGTGTGAGATCATACATGCGTAAAGCTTCATGCTTTCCCCCCGGGGACTTTGTTTCATGTTACATAGACGGGTGGCATATATTTCATGCTCTTATTCTGTAATTGAAATATAAAACCAATATTCTTACCATAAACTTTGATTAACAAAAACTACTATACCATCCATCTGCACTTAACATTACCCCAAGAGATGGCCAACGGTAGCTTAGAGTTCCTAATACTCACAACTGAAAAATCCATTAACCTCCCGTAACCATGAGTGGGTTGTTCTACGTTCTCAGAACTTAGCATAGTTTACACTCACTGAGCTGCTAAGTCTCCTAGCATTTCCCAGGATTTCAGAGAAGGTGATGGCTTAGAAATAACCTAAAATTCTCTTCTAGGCTCTTTTTCATTCAGTGTTATTCTTGCTAGACACTCTTTCTTTTTTCCCTCCTGTGCCTCTTCTTCAGACTTACTACTTCTTATCTGATACCTTCACGCCGTAGGGCAGAGAAGGCAGAACTGCGATCCCAGTCATCAGGGACTGTGTGTCCTTGCGGATGCTCACCCTCACGCTTCCATGCCAGCTAACTTTGTTTTATCCTAGAGTCATTTCTTCTCCTCTAAAATGCTCCTGGGGATTTCCCTCTCCACAAAGCCTCCCAATCCACCTTTCTTGGAACAACCCAAATAATCCCCCCCTCTCTAGTGTGTCTGTGCCTGTCTGTCTGTCTGTCTGTCTCTCTCTAGTGTGTCTGTGTCTGTCTCTCTCTCTCTGTCTCTGTCTCTCTCTGTGTGTGTTTATGTATGAGAGAGAGACCCTCTGCATCAGCCTGTATATTTTTCTCTCATAAAACTAATACATTTTTGTTATCTTAGAGTCTCATTCCTATTTCTTTGTGCTTTACATTCTTTCCCCTTAAGTAAAAACTTTCATTACTCCGAAATTAAATCAACTTTTATCAACAGTGACCAGAGCGACCACTTTATTCAAAGTATTCCATACACAAAAACATAGTTACTAGAAAACATAACTCCTGTAGGTTCCAAACTGAAATCTCAGGCACACAACAATTCATTGGGCATTTATATACAGACACAAGTTTTAATACTGAAATGAAAAGACCTTGACAAGACCTCATTGTTCTATTTTCTAAATAGCCAGACTTTATTCTACAACAAGAATTCAAAAAAAAGAGACACAGATAAAAACACATCCTCTAGAAGCTACTAAAATGTTCCCCCAATACTCCATCCTCAAACCTCAATTCATAGTAATGCCATGTAGGACTTCACAGCCTCCTGTGGACAGGAAGTTCTTACTAAGCTCAGACCTTTCCTTTTATTATGGAAAAAGGACAGCCCTTGACTCTTCCTTTTCTGTACCTTGAGAAACTTATCCAACATTTCCTACTCTTGATTAAATGATGGAAACTCTTTTATCTTGTCGTTATTTTCATTTCATTGACATCATTTCCTCAGCATCCATACTTTTCCTCAGAAATTTTATAAAAATATTTTTAAATTAAGTTTTTTCAGCCATATCAGATTTGAAGTTATAGCTTCCACCACTTTGAGTTTCATTTATTTTCACAATGTCCACATTTTTCTCACATCAAATTTTACACGTCTGAATTTTGTCAAGAAGATTTAATTTTGCCATCAATTTTATAGCCAATAACACATCCCACCGTGAGTCGTTTTAGTCACTGTCAGTTTTATTTTGTTGCTATCAGTTCTACCAGTAATGACCATTATGATTTGATAAAAAAAAAAAAAAAAAGGTAGCTTGTGTTCATTTCCTAGCTAAACCATCAGAAAATTGTCAGCAGTTTTTGTGAGGCAGATATAAAGGCAAAATAAGCAGACTATAAGGGGGGTGACAAGAGAAAAGACCACAAAAGATGTTGAAGTAACCACACCAACCACAAAATGAGGCTATAACAGCTTTGTAGTATTGACAGTTCTGCTGGCAAAAAACATGGTGTGGTCAAAAAGTTCTCCAGCCAGAATGGCAGAATCCATACCCAGCATATATGGGAAGTGGGGTTTGAAAAATCATATCCTCCAAGTGTCTTGAACACCGCTATATGGAAAGAGAAGTTTTGATAAAGTACAGTGGCACATGCCCTTAACCCTAATATTGCGGAAGCAGACAGATCTCTGTGAATTTGAGGCCAGCCTAGTCTACATAACTAGACAGTAAGCCCCTGTCTCAAAAGGAAGGAAGGAAGGAAGGAAGGAAGGAAGGAAGGAAGGAAGGAAGGAAGGAAGGAAGGAAGGAGGGAGGGAGGGAGAGAGGAAGGGAGGGAGGGAGGAAGGGAGGAAGGGGGTGTGGTCCAACCGGGTTTTGTCATCCATCACTCACTAAACTGAGATGGTCAGAAGGTGCTGTGCTAAGTGCTGGAAATGCAGGAGTTAAGAAGGTCACCTCGGCCTCTGACTTTTTATTGGCAAATTAGACCAAACAATGTAACAGACAAATACATAAACATACATATATTGTAAACAAGTTTTGAAGGGATAAATGAGGTGGAGCCACAGACGCAATGGAAGGGACAGCTTCTGGGGCAGCAGGATGAGAGCTGGACCCTGAAGGGTAAGACATTCCAAGCTAGGAAGTGACAGGTGAGCAGAGAGGAAGAGCCCTTGCATTTCAACAACAAGTGAGAAAGTGAAATATTTCCAAATAACTTATTTACCTCCTATGAGGGTAAATTCCTAAACAAACATTATGTTCACTTTCATGAAATTCTAAATCTTCTTGTTAAGGAAAAATAAAGAACCTAAATAAGAAACATTGATTCCACTTTGTGCTCTACCAAATTGGTTTTCTGATCACCATAGGTACCCAAACTCCCACCACTGTGAGCACACAAGTCATTTTTCATATTAACAAATCTAAGATTACATATTTGAATCTGCTTGAGGGATAATTGAAGGTCTGCTCTTGCTTGAAGTTCCTGAAACATAATTTTCCCCCTTGGTTTAACTCAGTATGTGAAACCCTGAGGAATATTTCAGCAACAAAGACTTTTCCCCCCCATCAAACACAGGAAGAAAACTAACTTCATTTCCTCTTGTTCCTTCCTGCCACAAATCTACCCTCATATCAGAAGATAAACTGACCCCCAAACACAGGTGTAATTCAATATTCTATTTCAAATGCCATCAGATTTGAAACTCAAGTAATTAACAGCTCACTAGGGACTCTATTGAAGTAAAACCAACTTTGATCCTATTCCCAAATCCCTGGCAAAATGGATGGGCAGCTCACCTCCTCTGCTTTCCGATTAATTGAAATGAATAACTATATCAGAAGAATGCAGTGTGCAGGAGGGCAGGTAACAAGGGGGGAGGAGGTGTTTTCCAGCTTGATTATTAAAGGAGCTAATTTGAGAGTGTGATGCATATGGACATGAACAATGACTCTTTGTTCTGAATTAAGCCAGCATCATGGCTCTCTGGCATCCTGGAAGAAGAGGTATATGAGACGTGAGACATGTTTGCTTTCAGGTGCAAACCTCTGGTTGTTTTATTGTACCCCAGAGAAAGGCCATATTTCACTCCCCCATTTTAATATAGAAGAAATGGTTTTTCCTGTCCAGTGAGTGACTATACACAGATCACCACGTGTATATAACAAAATATTTTCAGAAACTTGTATTTTTTTTTCAAGTGCTCTGATTATCCATTAAGCATACTAGGCATGGGTCCTGAACTCTTATTCTTTCTTTGTAGATACTGAGTGGATTAGGCTGACCAGTGATGTCCATGTATTTCCTGCAAATAGATAAGCTGGGAGCCATGGCTAGTCAGTTTGTATGTGTAATACAGTAAGGTCAATCATTTGACCAGCTCCTACTTTTTGCTGGCACTATATTCTTGACCCTAAGTTCTTTTATTCCTGGCTTTGCTTTTCAGTACCACTTCAAGGTACCTCCTAGCTATGACATCAGGGCAGCAGTCATCTGCCTCAACTTCACCACTTCCTGCTCTATGACCTTGGGCAAGTCATGGTATCTTCTCTGAGCTTCCTTTTAATTCTTCTCAAAAATGAAAGTGGGAACAGAAACAAAATCTACCCAGAAGAGCCACAGTGAGGGCCACCTAAAATCTAAAATTGTGTAAGGTGTTTTTAAACAAAGTTCTCTCATTAGGTGACAGACATTTACTACTGACTTTTTTTTAAATTCACTACTTACAGATTGCCTAGTGTGGGCCAGATCATCTACAGAGAATCTTTCTGATCCCTGCAGAGCTGAGACGAAAGGCATTGACCCCATCTTCCAGAAAGGTAAAGGATGTCTACAAAAGAGAAATATTTTGCCTAAGGGTTAGCTAGAATAAAGATTCCATCCAGCACAACAAAGAATCCACAGCACTTTTGCTGACACAGAATTTGCTTCGAAATATCCACTCGCTTCTGAATTTTTTTTGACAGTTCCTAGAAATAAGCTGCAGATGGTGTGTGTGTGTGTGTGTGTGTGTGTGTGTGTGTGTCACGGTGTGTGTATAAAAAAAAATAAATGAACCTCTATAATAAATGCAATAGGATCCCAACATACCTAAGTAAAGTAAAATTTATACACAAGGTATAAAAAAATTACTGAGTCAACTGGTATCTTTCTGTACTCCCTAGAGCCCAATTAAGGAAAAATTACCATGTGCTAAGGTGAAGAAGGTGAACTGGCCAGGTTGTAAATTCCCGTAAGTTATCAAAGGCACAGTGACTTCTGGCTAAGGTATGTCTTCTATTCTGCTGGGATAGCCATTGTTTTCCGATTGGCCTTTGTCCTTTGGGGGGCCCATGTAAGGGAACTACTGAATGTGTGATGGTTTATGCCCACTTGTTTTCACAGCTGCTGAGGATTTAAATAACTCGCTATACACTCTCCTTCAGAGTTCTCAATGTCTATGTAAGCTTACAGCAAGGAAGAAAATAGAAGGTCAAAACAAATCATGTTATGCCGGGAACTTCATGTGTAATTGTGTGAATTCTTGAGCTCCAATATTAGTAAACACAGGCTGTCATGGAGTAATAAATGCCAAAGCTTCAATAGAGAGGTCCGCCAAAGGTGTATTGCCTGTTTTATACAGTTTGGAACAATGCTCCAAGCCATTCTAACTTACTCTATGGGTCTGTCATTTCAATGTGGTACCTCCCCCGAAGTTATCAAAGTAGATAAGAAAAAGCCAGAGTATCACACATGACCTTTAAACTGCATCAGCCTATAAGCGTCATGAGCTTCTATTGGTCCTTTCGTTACCTGCATGGTCCTGCCTCCTGTGGTGGACAGGTAGGGCCCATGTTTTATCCAGTAAGGAGACAAGAGCCTGTGAGAGCAATCTCTCTTCCGACCAGCTCTTCATTCCCTCTGAAAGGTACTTTTCCAGGATAAATTAGAGTCAGTGTCTGCCAAGGAAGGGCCCCTCTGATACAGTGGAGACAGGCATGTACAAAGTTTACCATAAAACATAGTGATTTGTTCCCTAATCCAGCAGTAAATATGAAGCATTGGAAGCACAGAGAAAGCAGCAATTAATTACAATGCCGTGAATGAAAAGATTTCCCAGAACAAGTAGCATTTGAGTGGCAATTACAGTAATTTTTATATGTCATTCAACCAAAATACATTAGGACAATATCTAAAAAAAATAAAAGCATTGAGAGCATGAGGGGGTTGCATCTCTCTTTCAAAAAGGCCTCTAGAGAAGACAGAAGTGAGCAGGCACTGGAAGAAAATCCGGAAACTGCCTCCTATGTACCATCTCGCCCTCACAGAACATCTCATAATACATAGGCACGCCTGTGGTTTTTGGTTTAATGTATGAAATAACCTGTTCCTCTTTAATTAAATCTACAAGTAAAGCTAATCATGAGTCACATTTTGCTGTGATTGCTCAACACAAGAAGGTGTGCCTTCTTGAGGGTCCGTGATTCCTAAGTTGATGCAAAGTACCGATTTAGAAATTAGGTGTAGCCCCAAGACCATCATTGCCCTGACTTCAGAAAGAATAAGCTGTGTGCAAGAAGAGTCACTTCTCTGGACCTCACTCAATAAATAACACAGTATTATTATTTGATGTATAAGTAATTCTACACATATATTATAATACTACTATACCATCTTCAGATGGTGTAATAGATTTGTCTGCAGTGAGCTCCTTGCATTGAAAATGTGTATAATAAACGAAGCAAAGCCTATCCACAGTAGAGGTGGATGCTGGCGATGACTTCTGTGCGTCCTTCTCCCTGTTAGATAGGTTGAAAACCGAACGCTCTGTCTTCAGAGGCTCCTGCAGAGTGGGTACAGCTCGAAGCATAGCTGCATCCCCTCAGAGTTCAAATTCAAGAGTGGGGTGGTGACCGCTTCTCTTGCCACTTTACTCCTGGCAACAGGGTTCAGGAAACATGGGACTTTTCTACAGCCAGATTCCAAGTCCATCTGCCACCTCCCTGGGCAGCACAGGGCCATGGCAGTGATGGTAGCTTCCTGAACCACGCGTTGGCTGGATGTTAACTTCAAGGGTAGTGACTCCCCAAGAATTCCTTGATTCCCTAAGAATCAAGCCTGGTAGTTTCTGTTCAAGGGACTTTTATAAAGCACTATATTCCTTCTATAAAATACCCCTTTGTTGAAAATATGTGGCCTCTGTTTAATCCGTCAATTAAACCATCTTCAGCCCTCCTGGCTCTTCTTGACCTCAAACTCCACAGTCTATGGAGAACAATCAACTTGAAAAGGAAGGAGCTCTTGGAACGTGTCTGGGTCACCCCTGGAGCCAACTTCATGAAAAGGAATGAGAATGTTCCACCTGGTTATCAAGAAGTGAGGCAACACAACCCCAAGGCAGAATTTTGAGCAAAGTGCCATCAGGAGTAAAGAAAAAGAACACCTGTGGGCAGGCTGAAAGCAAATAAGGCACTATGTTCTACCCTGCCCTCCAGGCTCTTCGCCTATTGTGGTTAGTCCCTATGATTGCTAGGATGTTCCTTTCTCATGCTCTGGACCTTCAGCTATATATAAAGTCATACAGACAAAAAGGGAACCCCAAAAGAAATGTAAGGATTTGTTTTGGAGGGCATGTAAGAGAAGGGTAAGAGCGCTAGTGCCTGAGTGATGTGCTGTCGCATCCCTTAGAACGAGTGAATCTGGGGAGCAAGCAACACAAACTCAAAGTCTACAGCTAGCACCATGCGGAATAATGATAAAAATCCATTCTAAGGTCAGAGCTATCATTACTCTAGCTCTGTGGTCCAGACAAGCAAAACTAATGATTTTTGGCAGCCAGATAGAATTTCATAGATCAAGACCAAGGTAGAAATGACTATGTCTTCCATAGTACCTATCAAGAGAGAGGAAGGAATAAAAATGCAATATACAAGAGTCTTCAAGAAACTAAGTCCCCCTTTCATCAGTGACACTGAGGGACCTTCAGAAATGTCCAAAAGTGTCGGGACTCTGGCCTCAGTATGAAATCTTCCAAGGAAATCTTATGATGGTGTCCATAAAATATCTTCACCATCTGATTTCTTAGGACAGGCTGAACGTGATTGGTGGATTCTGCTGTTTCTCAACCAAATATAAACGTGTCATATGTTTGTTTAGTCAGCTACTGTGTGCCTCCTTGAACCACTCATAAGCTTTGTCATTAGAGATGTGCCTCAGGGGACTCCATAGAGGAAGAAATGTCAAAGAGGAGCTGGGTTTCCATAGAGTCTACCTTTCAGCCTGAATCACAGTCTGGATAACATGGGTTCTCAATAGTTACTGTCAATGCTCTGGTCCAGGCTTCATTTCTAACCCTGAATTAAGCTTTCTTCCATCTGCTTAAGGACTCCCTCCAGAGACCTGGTTGTACAACTTTTAGGAACTCCCATCTTAGGTGGGCAGAAAGCACCATCTAGCTCCCTCACTGCTTGCGACATTCTTTAGTCGCTGGAAAGAACCTCAAACCCAGATTTTTATTTTATCTGTCTATAATCTATCTATCTATCTATCTATCTGTCTATCTATCTATCTATCTATCTGTCTATCTATCTATCTATCTATCTACCTATCTATCTATCTTCTATCTATCTATCATCTATCTATCATTATCTATCATCTATCTGATTTATTTGGGGTTTTATTGAAACAAGATTTCATATAGCCTAGGCTGGCCTTCAACTGGTAAGATAGCCAAGATTGTCTTTTAATTCCTGATCCTCCTATTTCTACTTCCCAAATTATGGTATTAACCACATCTGCCTACAACCAGCTTTTAGCTGGACCTTCATTGCTGAGGATCACATAGAATTTGGCTCAACTCACTTCCTCTAATCCCTTAGAAACCTGTTTTGTTTTTTTTTTATAGTGTATCCTCCAAGGGAATATGCTGAGCAGTTAGTTCATAAGGGCCAACTCATTTGTCTCCCATCCTAGACTGTAGGATAGCTCAGAGGTTGGTACAGGGAATTAAGCTGCAGAGTGCAGAGTCACACACTCCAGCACAGCACTGTGGAACAGCCCAACTGGGCCCTGTGGGGAACGCTTACCTGAGTCAAAGACCAGGGCGGCCTTGGCTGGGGAAAGCAGGTAGAAGCAGCATGCCTTTCTGAGCCATTTAAAACACCTTGAGTATATACCTCTTCCTTGGTCTCCTTTACCCCGTAATGGATATGTTAGGAAACTGATGCAACCTTCATGTTCTGTGTCTAGTGTTCTATATAAGGTAAGATATCCATGACCAAAACTGCTTCATCTCTAGACTTCTGGCTTCTTACCTGTTCTTTTATTTCTTGTACATAGAAAATGTTGTAGGGGACCCCTCAAAGATGGATGTGACTCACCAGGTCCTTCCGGACAGAGAAGCCATGACTCTCCATCAGATTGGAGGTTAACCCTGAAAAGGCATAGTGTGAGAACATAGGACAGACAGATCTTAAAGGAAATGGAAATATTTTTGCCTGCAAGGAAGCAAGGAAGCATGCAAAAACCATTTAGACATTAATTCACAACCAAACCCAACCACTAAACAGCAGAATTCATAATTAACCTTGGGCTGAAAAATAAGTTCCCCCCCCCCTGCACTTTGTCTTGGTGGGACTATCCTCCCCAGTTAGGATCTCTCCTATACCTCCTTCCTGGCATGCTTTCACTTCCCTTCCTTCATTCTCCTTCCACTGTCATTCTCTCTCAGTTACCTCCTTTCCCTTCTCTTCTCTCCCCTAAGGAGCTGCTAAGGCTGTGTGTTAAGCCAGTGTAGCATTAATGAGGATTAGATACTTAGAAAACAAAATAATTTGCAAAAGAATAATTTGCTATCCATGGGATTCGCTTGTTTATTCCTTCTTAACCAGACTCAGCTAGAGGATTATGCATTGGTTTCACTATTTCTCTTTCTTACAGAGGTGCTTAAGGAAGTCCTGTGCTCTGCTACTCATTTAGTTATTCGCTGTTGCCCATCCTGCTATTTATCTATTCTTTTCTACCAAATACTTCTATGATTTTTCTGTAATTGGCTTGTTAAGACATTCTTTCCATGTAATAAGAGTCCAGGCTGTCCCGGCTAGCTAGATGCATCCTTTGCATATGCAAATAAACTAGGAACGTCTTTCTGAAGTGAATTCAGATTTCTCTTTATAACCTGCCTTCAGGGCTTATCTGGGAGGCAAACTGTGTAAGAAAGATGCTATTTTTGCTTTCAGAACTCTTTCAGTTTTTAATTAGCTGTTCTGGTACCACTTTACACAACTATCCATGAAAAAAGTCCAAGAATCCTTGTGGGTCACCATGGGTATTTCATCACATGCCCATATCATCCAAGCAGTAGGACTAGCAGTTCCTACGTCTCTTATAAAGTTTTGAATCTAAACTTTTTCTCAGTCTCACTGTCTCAGTGTGGCTAGAGATGGCTAATTCTGCATAGCTGAGAAACCAGTGTAATTAACCTCTTGGCCAAGGGGAGTGACGGTCTTCATGGTGCAGGCAATGTCAACCCACAGAGTATGCAAATTCTGAAATGATTCCTAATGGCCCCAAGTAATACCAAAGAAGCCACAATGATATGGCAGTTTGTGTGTGGGGGGTGTGTGTGTATGTGTGTGAGTGTTTGTGTGTGTGTGTGTTAGGTATTAGGGCCTACCTACCTCAAAGAGGTAATACCTGATAGCGACCATAGAAAGCACCAGGCAGTTGCAATGACCAACAGAACAATTTCTGTGCCCACACAATTTCTTGAAACCATACAACCTCAACCAACAATTTTGAATGAGTCACACTGGTAGGTGCTTATTAACAATTTTTATGGAGAATAACAATTACCTTCTCTGCTTACAATTATTCACACTGAATGCACAGGCTGGCTCAGCCACAGATGTTATGCGTCCCAAAAGTATAGACATAAATGTTTCATTTTTTTAAAAATACAAAAATTATGAACAATTACGAACAGCATCTTCTATCTCCTCCAACTGCTGGTTCCTAAATTCTTTTTGAAAACAAGGGGCAGAGATCGCAAATCATCTTCCACCAGGCAGAGTTGATTTCCCTCTCAGGTTACACGCTCAGAGGGTACTATTTCCCAAGCGTGGCATTTTAACAGTCAGGCCTTGTATTTGAGCCCATCCTTTTCATCTACAGAGTATTTTCATATTTATCATCTCATCTAATATTGTGATTCACACAGCATTCCCATGCCCTTCATTTTATAAACTTTGTCCCGAGGGTTGGAAAACATTATCACGTTTGGAGCCCAAGTTCTCTGAGGAGCAAAGCTGAACCTTCCAGCCCAGGCTCTCCAACTTTGAAGGCTAGTTCTTAGTCAACT
This sequence comes from Meriones unguiculatus, assembly GCF_030254825.1. Classification (NCBI taxonomy): domain Eukaryota; kingdom Metazoa; phylum Chordata; class Mammalia; order Rodentia; family Muridae; genus Meriones; species Meriones unguiculatus. The sequence goes on along the minus strand of NC_083362.1, from coordinate 62,807,050 downwards.
CAACCATCTTCAGCCCCTGTAAATGTTATCATGAAACTGTACGGGTGATAACCTACAGACTGCAGGCCTCGAGTCACCTCAAAAGCCTTTCCCCTCTACATTGCTTCTTGGTAGCTATCGAAAATTGCTACATGCCCCCCAAAGGGGCGAACACATTACCAGACAGAAATTTAAGCCATCTGAAGGATGTTGGTAGAGGTAACAGCACAAAAAGAAGCCACCCTCTCCTTGACGCTTAGTCCCCCCAGCTGTAACTCACATTTTCAAGGCCATATTGCCAAGTTAATGGCACAGGTTCAATGAAGAGGGAAAGAGGAAGAACGGGGCATGAAGACTTACCTGGGAAGGAGGAAGTGATGGCATCACAGAGGAAGAGAAGGGGGTGCGGCGGGAATAAATAACTTTAAGGATATTTGAAAAAGCCATAGGAAATCATATTATTTTATGTTATCTTGCAACTAGACACAACTGTACACACATACACACGCACACATGCATGCATGCACATGCATTCATGATCAATAGTATGTGTGTGTGAACATGTACAATTATGTGGTATATGTGTGCACACATGTGTTATGTGTGTATGTGTTGTGTGTTATATGTCTGTGTATAACTATATAACAAAATCCCCAATGTCAGGCATGTGTAAGTTCTTTTAACATTGATCAGGGGCATCCAAAGACACCCCTAAACATATAGGCTATTGCCATGGTTTTTGGTTGTTTACCGGGAATTGAATGTAAGACCATACCACTCAAAACACCATATACTTTAAACAGAACTCTGGGAGAAATGGAGCTGAAACTGCCCTGGAAGTCTTCTCCCTGAGAACTAGCTCTCATAGTATCAGACGGTTCCATATAATGAGGAAAAATATCAATTCTCCTACATAACTATAATGCCTACAGACCACCACAGTGACCACAACCGCAAGATATTCTGAAAGATACAATGGCGGCATTCAAATCCTGAGGGTAATCAACAATTGCCTAATTGGATTCGAGTCCTACTTAGTAGGAGAGAATTCATGTCTGACACAGTAAACCTAGCCTACCACCTGGCCAGTAAGGTCACGACCCTGGAGAAGAACCAACCACGGTCACTCTCTTGAACCAGTAGAGCTGCATTCTAAATACACATCCTTCTATGGACAGATAAGTGTAGCTCACAATTCCCATCAAAACACTTATTTTTGTAGCAGACAAAAACCAGTTGTGGGAAGCCACAACAAGTCAAAGTGCAGAGAACAACTGGGCCATTGGGTGCCCAACACCAATTAATACATCAACAATGCAACCTTTATATCAAAGGCTTGAGAAATAATGCCTAAGAGGGCATGGGAGAATCGGAAGAGCCAGGAAACACGGGCATCTGCTGCAAGATAGACAGAGAGGAGCTGCAGCCATGAAATGTCAACAGTATGGGTGCTTAAACAAGACATGAAAAATTGCGACATCCATTAACGCCACAATGTGGATGCAAAAGATCTCACAAGACCTTATGCTGGATGAAGACCTGCAGACAATGAGTGTTAAGAATGTGAGAGTCTCTCCAGCATTAACCCTGGTAGGTGATCTCAACCCCAATTTCAATCCTAAATCCATATGAAAAACACTAAATGAGCTCAGCAGGCAGTGTTTAATATATATAATTTACATACGTATATATTATGTATATGTGTATATAGAACAACAATAATTAACAAATGAAAGGCCATGAATTTGAGGAGTACAGGGACATAGGAAGAATTGGAGTCATGAGAGGTAGGGAGATAGGATGTGAACACAGTACTCACATGTGGAATTCTCAAAAAAATATATTTAAAAACATTTACAAGCTAGTGCCACACCTTAAGCCTTCTTCAAAGAAGAATAATCTTCCCAAAACACAGTCTTAAGTCCGTAGAAGTCAGGGAACAAAGGAGAGGATCAAAGATTCTGTCACCTAATCATCAAATGATCATGGCTGAGTATTCCTCTGTGTTCCTACAGAGTTAGGGGAGACGGACTGCTGTTTGTCCTCGGCCCAGTCACCAAGATGAAAGGTAGCAGTCAGCATGGCTTAGTAAGAGATGCCATTCGTGCATATATATCTAAGAAGATGGGATACAAAGGGGAGGAAAAAGAAAGATGTGAACAAGAAATGAAAGAAACAACTGTTAAAAGCTGCCTGGGAAAGAAAAAAGGGACTGCGGGAAAGAAAACTTGTATCTTAATACCCTGGAGAACATTGTGGTGTTAGTTAAGATGAAAAGTGGCTCTGGTACCTCCTCTCCCTCTCCTTCAGGCAGCTTAAACTCCACAGCTGTTCTGTCTTTTCAGAAGCCCCGAATCTCTCAAGAAGCTGAGGGTTTGTGGTGTTCCATAGTCATACAAGGCAGCGCTTGATGCTTAGTATTGTGTGTGTTTATTAGGCCAAGCCTGGTCTAGTTATAAAGGATGGAAAATCTGCTCAAAGTTAGCAGTCACATACTAGACGCCAGCAATAGGGTATCCTCGAGAGGAGCTGACTCCAGTTGCAAAGGAATCCAGGTCTTTTTTTTTTTTAATTGATAGAATTGACATTCAAATATTTTATTTAATTTGTTATTATTATTTTATTTTTACAATTTTTTTATATCCCAATTGTAGCCTCCTCCCTCAACTCCTCCTGCTCCCTCCTTCTCTCTTCCCTCCATCCCCTAGTCCACTGAAAAGGGGAGTTCTCCTCCTCTGCCACCTGTCCTAGACCCCCTGCTCAGATGTAGCCAACAGGCAGCTCAGTCTCCATGTGAGTTCCTGAATAAAGGAAGCAGGGGCTGCCTCTGTCATGAACTCAGTTGCATGCTTTTTGATCACTTCCCCCTGGCAATGTGGGCTTGCCAGGCCACAGAGGAAGAGGATCCAGGCAGTCCTGATGAGACATGGAGTCTAGGTACTTGGATAGTCTGTTCAGGTTTCTCTCATTTCTCTACATACAGCCTGCTGCTTCCCTCTGTGGCCTTTAGGCAGCATGGACTCCATGAGAGAAGTGGGCTAGAGGGTCCTAAGAAAAGCACAGTTAACAGGAGCTTCACAGGAGAGCAACAGAACCAAGAAATCTGGGCCCAGGGATCTTTTCTGAGACTGATACTCCAACCAAGGACCATGCTTGGAGATAACCTAGAACCCCTGCACAGATGTAGCCCATGGCAACTCATTCTCCAAGTGGGTTCCCTAGTGAGGTGAACAGGGGCATCTTTGACATGAATTCAGTGGCTGGATCTTTGATCACCTCCCCCTGACGGGGGAGCAGCCTTACCAGGCCACAGAGGAAGATAATGCAGCCAGTCCCTGATGAGACCTGGTATGCTAGTGTCAGATGGAAGGGGAGGAGGACCTCCCCTACCAATGGACTTGGGGAGGGGCATGGGAGGAGATGAGGGAGGGAGGATGGAATGGGAAGGGATAAGGGAGGGGGCTATAGCTGGGATACAAAGTGAATAAACTGCAATCAATAAAAAATAAATAAATTTTTTCTTTTTAAAAAAATTTTTAAAAAGAAAAGCACAGTTAAACAGTGCAGGCTTGGAACATCCCAGCCACCCAAAGGAAAGAGGAATGTTTAAAAATGATATGAGAAAATTTTCATTCACCAGGCTTGAGATTCCCAACCATCCATTGGTCAATTGTGACCAAAGAGATCCAATAAATGGTACCTTAGTCATGTGACCACCTGTATACACTGTGTTTTCTATAGCTGTCTAGACCACAGGTCTACTAAAACAGTGGGAGGCATGCATCTTTCTGATCCCCTCTTCTATTACAAGAGAGAGCAATGATACTGGAATAAGGCTTGGATAGAGGAATTATCCAAAACCAAGTGTCCTCTTCAAGGCTCAGTGAAAACTTAGGTGATCCTGGTTGCCCAGTTCATACTCACCTCTAGAAAATGAAGGACTAGAAAACAAATGTATGTGGCGTAAGCACAGCATGCTAATCCATATTTTGTCCTATTGCTCATCAAAGAAAATTCAAGACGTTACCAAATTAAGCTTCTACTAAAACGTGAGTTGTCAAATTTCCATAAGTCTTTGCAAATCAAATTCCATCTCACACTATAAGTCTACATAAATATCTCTTGTGGAAGCAAGAGAAAAGCTGCCCTCTGAGGCAGCTGTTAGGATGCAGTTTTTTGTTCGGGAAATTAATGTGATGGGCTGGTGGTGGTGGGATCAAAGGCCTGCTCTTTAACACTTGGGAGGCAGGGGCAGGAGGATCTCTGATTTGGAGGCCAGCCTGATCTACAAAGTGAGTTCCAGGACAGCCAGGGCTACAGAGAGAAAGAAACCCCATCTCAAAATAAAACAAATAAAAATAGACATAAAAATTTTTTTTAAAAAAATGAGGTGATGTTATGCTGCTATTCCCCCATATATTACAATCAGACAAAGCAAAGCTGGGGACAGAAAGAAAGGGAGAGCAGCTTCTTTTTAAACCCACAGCCTTTAAAAGTTGCTCTTTACAACAATCTTTAAAGTAATAAATTTGTTGAAACTATAATGGAGTTAAGAAGAGTTAAAGTGAGGTCTGAAGCTGCACCAGGAAAGAAATAGAAGGCCACACAGCTGCAGCATTCTTGTTCTCCAGGGAACTAAGAGTTCCAGCCCCATGTCTCTGGCCTAGCCCCAGGCTTCACCTCCTGCCTTTATTAGAAGCTATGCTTTCTCTGACCCAAGCTGTTTGTGCCACAAAAGTAAAATGGAGCATTAAAGGCTGTTATTCAGATCCTAGCGGTAGAACACACACCACACAGAAAGGAAAACCTAGGAAATGTTCAATTCACTTGAATTAATTGAGATAAGCATTTATTTTGTGTTTAAATTGACCCTGTAATTAGTTCTACTCTCATCCTCCTGAGGTATGTGGAGACAGAACCTCCAGGGCTAGTCCACTTAAAGCAAGAAAGAACTCAGATGCCCCATATCATTCACCCATGTAGGACATACAATTGATTTCTCGTGCAGAGACCAGCCATATGGATTGATTTAGCAGAGTTTTGCCAGCTGCAGAGAGACAGCGCCTGAGTCATCCTGTATAAATTACTTAACTCTCTATCACAAAGAGGAAAAAAAAATGTTTCCTTGCACAGCCGTAGCAATTAATGTTCAACATGTTTATGGAGTTTAATAACATGCGGCCTAGCACCACCTCTGTGTGCAACATCATTATACAGAGAGAGAAAGACCTATGTGGTGTCCTCTAGTGTACAAGATGTGGGTAACTGATTCATTAATAACAGAGCCTGGCCTTATTACAGAAACAGATTAGACGTCTTGGAATATATGGCCAAATAGACAGGACTTCCTTCTCCTCAGCTACATGTCATAATTGATCGTGGTTACCTCTCAGCAACACCAAAAAACCAGCTTTCAGTCAACAGCCTCCCCTTTCCTTGAGTACCCACACTCATTAGGGCATCTGTTCTCAACCTTCTTATTCCTATGACCCTTGAACACATTTCATGTTCTGGTGAACCCTAACCATAAAATTATTTCATTGCTATTTCATAGCTGTAATTTTGCTACTGTTACAAATTGTAATGTAAGTATCTGATATGCAGAATATCTGATATGGGACCCCTGTGAAAGGGTCATTCAACCACCACAGGGGTTGTAACCCACAGGTTGAGAACTGCTGCATTAGTGGCTGACCAGAGGTTGGCCAAGCTCTGTGGAATAGAAGGAGATTGGATAGGCTCTTCATGGGAAGGTTTGGCCCCCGGGATCACTCACTTCATCTATTCCACGTTTCATTCCAGAGTTGTGCAGAAAGGAGCTCAGTGAGTGAGTGAGCCAACAGGTACTTAGTTAGAGCTTTCTCTGTGTCAGGTGCTATTGTGGGCACTGGGAGAGAGCAGACGATAAGAGAGAATAGCAACAGATGTGTGACGAGACCAGGAAAGCCTCTTAAGTGCTGATAAGTGGCATGCAGAAGGCAAATTGAGTGCTCTTAAATCTACGTATTTTTACATGCCAAATATAGATGTTAACAATAGGAGGAAATCTGCTCAACTCAACACCCACATGATTAAATAATCACCAGTGTAGGCAAGACCTGTAACTTCATTGTCATCACTGTTGAAGATAGAATCTCACCATGTTGCTCAGGACAGCCTCAAATTTGTGATCCTCCTTCCTCTGCCTCCTAAAGAAGGGAGGCAGAGGAAGGAAATAATCGCTGAAATAAGACTGATGTGTCACCCAACCTGACTCCCCAACTTGAAAATACACATGCAGATTCTGAGTGGAGATGGTTATTATTCACAACTGAATCACTTTAAAAAGGTAACTCTTTAAGATAATTATTGTGTCACTTGTGAAGCTCAGACTAATATAAAAAGGGCACCTTTGCTTGGTGCTGGAAAAAAAACAACATGAACTTTGTTTATGTGTATTCTCCATGTTTACAAACATGTAGGAATATTCTAGATGTGTAAAAAAAAACCAAGTACAGTTTAAATTAAACAATGCTGGCACACTTGAGAATCACAGAAGTAGCACAATGCCCGTACATAGATTAAACTCTTCAAGGATTATGATAGCTGCTTACTATTTTGTTCTTGTGACATCCTTATTCTTGTAGTGTGCCACAGGTAATCATGTCTATTGAAAGACATTTAAAGTTATACTTAAGGCACTCTTCAAATAACTTCATTCCATGAAAGAATCCTTTAAGCTAAAATACCTAAATGCTTAAAATGAAAGTCTTTTTCACCTGACGGGTCCGGATCCTTCCTCCAACTGCATTCAGCAGTTGTAGACTTTACCATTACCCACTTTCACACAATGGATCTTCCAACAACGCCCTTCTGCACTCAGCCCCTCCAAGCCACTAAGGTGGCATAGTTATCTTCATTATGAAAGCTTGGGTGATGTATCTGCAGTGACTCTCTTTCTATACTCCCATAATGCCACTCTGGCCGTTGTGAGTCCTTCTAGGATAAAGAATGAGACGATGTGCACATTCACTGGCACTGGACACACTGTGACACCCATGAGGATATGATTTACAGGACACCATCATCTGCTCTGCTTGCCGTAGTCCAGAAAACTGTCATGAGCAACTGCATTCATGGAAGCCCTCAGCAGGAAGATGGATAAAGGGTAGGCTGCCAGGCTGGAAACCATGGCATTTTTATCCCTGTTTTTCTGCTTCAGGCATCATCTTTAGCAAAAGAAGTTCTAGCCATCTGCACTTTGACCTTGCTTGGGTCCAGCTTCTCTCCAGATGCCCCTTGCATCCAGAGTAAATTCTGGTTGAAGGAATAAGTGACTACATGTAGAACACCAGGCAGTTTCCTTTCTCATCTCTCCTTTGTATTCACAATGGCCTGACCACGCTAAGAACACTTTCATCACAGGGAAGTCGATGTCCATAAGCTACATCATTTGGTTAACTTCGAGCTAGGTGTAGCCTTTGGAAGTCCCCCTGCAGGAAGATGAATGAAGGGTAGAGACCCACGGGAAGGCATGACATTTCTTCTTTTTCTGCCTTAGGCATCATCTTTGACAGCATCTTTGCATTTTGACCCTGCTTGGGTCCAATGTTTTTCTGGATGCCTCAGCAATATGACTTTGATGAATTCACCACCTTTCTGGGGTTCTGAAAACCAATGTCCTACTCTTCCTGTTCACAGGTCCTTATGTCGTCCCTGTTCCCAGGTTCCTTTGTTGTCCCGTGTTTGGGTTTTCTGCTCTCCAGCACACCTTTGCAATAAAGTCACACCATCAAATCTTATGTTTTCGTTAACTGAGTAACTTCTGTTTTTTTGTTGTTTGTTTTTCAAAAAGCCACTATGCATGAAGCACCCTATTCTGCACTTCGGAGACAGATACATCAAGGCATCCTATCCACTTTCAAATAGCTGACTCTAGTGAACAGATCACTTAAAGATGGGCAGCAAGAGCATGACAAAGATGAGGCCAGGGAGCTATGTGCTACAGTGCCCAGTCCTTTATCTGGACCTGAAAGTCAAGGAAGGTTTCCTGAAGGAGACAGCAATGGGGCTGAATGAACCTGCTAATGGGATGCTGGAAGAGCCTTCAGATGGTGGGGACAGCATGGCTGACTGCATGAAGCATCAGCGTGGACACCTGGTATTCTGAGGTTGATGGCAAGGTGGAAATTGATGGGGCAAGAAGTAGGGAATCAAGGCACCATCTCAGGGACAGGATGGCAAAGCTGGTCAGGAACATAATCCAGTAAGGGTTAAGCCTCTTCAATGTGCAATTAGGAGTAATTAATGGTTTTTAAATTGGTGGAATAACATGGCCACATTCTCAATTTGTCATGTACATAGATCTCTTGAGCCAGACCATAGTAAATGGCAACTCTACAAGACACAGGAGAGGAGAGAGGGACAAAAAAAAAAATTACTTGGAACAGGTTGTACTAATAGCTCACAATCCAGTCTACCAGCACTGGGCTCTTGGTGCCCAGCCACCCACTCTCCTGGCAGAAAGGGAAGTGTGAGATGTTGAGTGGTACACCATAACCATTCTACATGTTTATGGGCGCCTTCAGCATGTACCAAGCGAGCCTCATTAAAACCCAATAAATGGACATGGTATTCCCATGTTTTCAGAATACAAACTGAGTTTCAGAAGCTATTAGAATATGTCCAAGGTCATATATAAAGACTTGAGCCCGTTCAGCCTTCTCACTGCTAAACTGAAAGGGAATGTCTGCCCTTCTTATTAACAGGATAAATTAAAGTCCTCGAAAATTAAATACTTAGTAGCAAAAAAAAAAAAAAAAAAGAAAAGTCTCATACATACAGTAGGCTATTTTAGAGTTTATGTTTGTTCTATGCATGCTTGATTATAGGTCAATTCATAAGTTTTTGTTTGGTTGATGTTTTACTTCCCTTAAGATAGATTCCAGTTCCTTAAAGACGGGACAAATAATCACAGGTAATTGATTCAACTTCCCAGGATTAAATCTGTGAAAACCACAGGTTGCCAAGAAAAGACTATCAATGAGTGTGTTAATTATATGTGTGTCCTTGACATGCCCCTCAGTGCAGGGGAACAAGGAGAGAGGATAGTGTCCCAAGCAACGTCATCGGGCCAGAAGAAGAATATGCAGGAAGTCAGGCCAGCAAGATGGCTCAGCAGGTAAAAGCACTTGCCATGCAAGCCTGAAAGCCTAAGTTTGATCTCCAAAGCCCAGGGTGGAAGGAAAGCACTCACTTGCAAAAGCTGTCTTCTGACCTCCCACATACACCATGGCATCTCATGTAAACATCGCACACTGTTACAAAAAATAATGACTTTAAAAAAGATATTCCAGAAGTCTAAAAAATTACAGAATGTTTTCAATCTGATGTCCTTACGATTCCAAGTAAAGTGCCTCTCAACTCATCAGAATTGGTCAAGTTGAGGAAACTGCCCCTTCAAACTCCATCAAGGAGGGTGATGAACCAATTCCTCACTATCATTCTTCAGAAGACAAGCCATTAGCCTTCCCAGCTTTCCAGACTAGTCTTGACTCTTGCAGTACCGCCCCATCTTCCAAGAAAATAACAATGCATGGTGAAGCTACAACCTTGTTCTCAATAGAAGTTGAAAGGACTGGGAGGAGACAGAAAATCCCATTGTGTTACAGCTGCAATCCCTCTTGAAAACCTTCCCCCCTGCCAACTGCCTCCTCCTGTTTCCTAAGAAAGCTACCCTCAAGCCACAAGCAAAGACCTTGTTATACTCAGCATCTCCCAGGTGAGAGCAAGAGACTAACAGGCTTATTTACCTGCTACCAACTGCTCTTAGTAAGAGTGATTCATTTAGGCAGCCATGATTCTACCCACATTTGAGGATGGTTCTTTTACTTTTATGGGTATGCATTCAGAGCTTACATCTTGGTTATAAATCAATCAACTTAACTATCACTGCAGAGGAAGTAGATACTGAGGTGGTTTCAGAATGATATCACATGCCTCTGGACCATACATATCATGGCATAATAAGATTCCAATCAACTATAAGTACAACAATTTTTCTTATTGTTTTTATGTTCTGCCTCCCTCCATCCCCCTCAGTGCTGGGATTAAAAACATGCACCATTATGCTCAACATAATCTTTTCTATCTCGTTTACTACCGTCTTTCTAAGACCCTGGTATATTTCCTGAATGTAACTAGAATTTAATAAATGATAGTAGTTAATATTTATTGAACACGTAGAATACCATGACTTATAAGCTCAGTTCATTCTCAGAGCAACCCTATGTTATCATACTCATTATGAAAAACAGAATCTAGGTTTAGTCCCAGCTCTGCCAGTACTGCTGCTTTCTTCCAATAAATACTAATAACTAATTATTAATAAATACTAATGATGTATGGTAATCTATGGTTTTTATAGAAATTGCCCTATAATACATAAAACACAAAGAATTTGGGATCTGAACTCAGCCTGGCCCAAAAGTTGGTACTCTCTTGCCTGGGCAGCACAGTAGAGCTGACTGGTGGTGAGGCGTGGGTGAGCTGGTCCAAGGGCATGAGCATGTGAATGAAAATGAGATGCCCTTATCAATACCTCACCACATTCGACAAGAAGAAGAGCTGGCACCAGGTCATAACAACAGCAGGAAAGCTGGCCTTGCCCCTTGCCCACTACAGAGAGCAACTCAACTGGGCAGCACAGTAGAGCTCATTCTGGTGGCATGAGAGAGTCTTCCATCTCTCCTGCACCCACGCCAAGATCCAGGTCTTTGAGTTTTCCACCCCAACATCTACCTCATCTATGAATGGCTAGAACACCCTGACCTGCAGATCCAGGACTATAGGCTTTCCATGACACAGGGCAAAAGCACAATGTCCCAGAGAAGTCCCAATGAGGATCCAGTATTGATAGTGTAGGAGAAACCAGAGACCTAGAACCAGACCAATGACTCATTGCAATAAACACAAGTAACTGTGTGTGGGGAAAAAAAGGGTATAACGTGGGACACATTGTTATGCCCAGTTCATGAACCCCAAAAGACCAGGAATAGACTCTGCTGTAAATACATGAGGGTTTTTTTTAATTGTGTATGTGTTTGAACACAGGACTCAAACTTCCTGTGGAAACAGGAGAGGAATGCGGCCCCTCAGTCTAGGGGAGCAAAGTTTTTATATGGCAAAACTGCAAGCAGGGACTTACATGCTTTGGTGTTACATGATTGGGTAAGGGAAATTGACTTTTGAAATGATTGGTCCACTTCAGGCGGCATGACCACAAAAAGTTCTGGCTTGATCATATGGGCTGGTTTCCTAGCAACTGTATAATTAACGGGCGAGGAAAGAATTCATTAAGCTGGTTTCTTTACCCAGGTGGCTGGGGCTTTAAACTTTTTGGTCTTTCATCATGTGACACACTACAGCTTTCAGGACAAGGTGGTGTTGGGTTTTTTTTTGTTTTTTTTTTTTTTAATGTTTTGTCTTATTTCTTTTTGTATTTTTGTTTTTCATTTTCTTTTGGGAAGGTTGTAAGGGCAGAGGGTGGATACAGAGAGATAGGGAGATAAATGGGATTGGGGTTCGTGATGTGTAATTCACAAAGAATCAAGAGAAAGTTTTTTTTTTTCTTTTAAGTTGGTACTTATCTGCATTGGGCTATCTACTGTCTTTAGTTAAGTGCATGCTAAGTCTTGTCTGGTGGGAAGGTTCTACTTGTCTTCCTGACTTCTGGTGCTACCTTATGTTGAATTTGAAAAGGTTAAAGGCACAGATTCAGTACTGCATTCTGTCCAGGTACCAGCCTATCTTCAAAGGAATTTTGCTCTCTTGCTTTCCAGGTAGCTTTCACCACGGGAGTAAAAAGCTTTCAGTTGACCAGGCAGCTTTACCATTTCTTGTCTGAACCTGAAGTTCTGCCTCCAGCTCCCCTGGCTATGCGCAGTGCCTATACATTTTCTGAAATAAAACATTTTCTATACATTGTTACCTTCCTCAAAGCCAGAATTGTCTTTGAAGGTAGGCATACATTTCAGAAGTTCAAGAAGGATTCTGATGGAAAAGAAATCTCTTTGGATATGAAAGTTCCTTCTCTTCAAATATGTGTTCTCATCAGGTAAACCAGGGTGGGGAAAACTAAGTGTTCTCAGCTTGAGCTGAATTTTATACTGTGGGTTTCCTAGATTGGAAACACCATGGTCTTTAGATGCGTGAATGTGTCTTGCAATGGTTACCCAGGTGATTTTTAGCCTCTCCAGAACATTCACCTTCTGATCCAGATTTAAAAGAGATCATATTGCTAAAAGGCTGCTTTAAACTTGAAAGCACACACTCAACGCTCAGAGGAAATGCTTATGAGGAAGAAAGATGGGTTTTGACCTATATAGGATCATGTGGGATTAAAGTAGTTACTATCCTTCAAGAGCCCTTAAAATAGAAAACGTTTCTAGAATTGAAGAGAAAATTCAGAGACACCGTGCTTTCTTAATCCCGGACAGTTCCCTTTGTTTTCTGGCAAAGTCACATTATAGCAAGGGTCCTGCTTATAATTTTAGTTTGATCCCACATTTTCTCATAAGTTCTTCATGAGAAAATCAGCCAGGTAGAGCCCAAAAAACCCATATAGAAGCTTCTAGAGATGACCTTCTTATAGAATGGTGGTAGATCCATAAACCTGGAAAGACCATGCAAGAAACAGACCAGTTCAGCCTCTAAGGTCTTCTGCTTCCCGTGTCTACATCCTCCCTCCCTCCCTCCTTCCTGTCTCTCTCTCTCTCTCTCTCTCTCTCTCTCTCTCTCTCTCTCTCTCTCTCACTCTAAGACCAGAATCCATCCATTTATCGTTTTTCTATAACTTCCTCAAATCCAAAAGACTCTAAGGGAGTCTGCCTATCCATGGAATCACATACTAGGTACTGTTCTTTCACTGATTACAAGCAGTATAAAGTTCTTGAGGGACATCCCAGTAATAGCTTGTGTCACCAGTTTCTTTTCATTGTCCAATGACATCCTGCTGTCTGGGTGTGCCACATTCTGCTCAACTGATCTCAAGATGATGGACATTGGGGCTGTTTCCCATTTATGACTAGTATGAATAACATTGCCATGAACATCGGAACATGAATTTCTCTGTAGAAATATTTTTACTTCTCTTGGGCAGGTGAGGCCTTTGAAGGAATTGCTAGGTCACATACCAATGATGTGTTTAACATTTTGAGGCATTGTCACATGGTCTTGCCAAAGTGGCTAGACCATTTTATATTCTTGTTTCCACACGTATGTATTGTGGTTCCAGTCTCTCCACATCCTTTCTGACACTTGCTAATGTCTATCATTTTCATGTAGCTGTGCTATAGACATGAAGTGTCAATTGTGATTTCTGACATGTATTTTCTTAATGCTAATGATGCAGGACATCTATTCATCTGTTTGTTGGTCATTTTTATATCTTCCTGGCAGAAATATCTGTTCATTTTTTTTTCTCTTTTTATCTGGGTTGTTAGTCTTTTTAAATGCTGAGTTGGAAGAAGCATTTCTCCATTCCAAATGCTCATCTTTTAGCAGACTCATGGTTTGCAAATGTCTCCCACTGTACAATTGCCAGTTCATATTCTTAAGGGCATCATTAGCAAATAAATGTTGTTGTTTTATATTTATTTACTCGTTTTGTGTATATGGAATGGTGCATGCATATCACAGCAAGCAAATGGAGGAAAACTTGCAAAAGTTAGTTCCCTTCTTCTTCTATGTAAGCTCTAGGGATCAAACTTGGGCCATTAACTTTGGCAGCAAGCACCTTTACCTGCTGAGTCATATTATCAGCCATAACATAAAATTTTTAATTTTAATAAAGTCTAACTTTAGTAAAGGAACAATTGTTATTCCTTGTACTTTTAGTGTCATGTTTAAGAAACTGTCTCCTAATGGACACTATGAATATATTCTTATAATTTTTTTTCTGAAAACTTTATTGTTTTTAGCTAGCTCTTCCATGGGGTGATCAATTTTGAGTTTGGTACAATTTCATTCCTTGCAGATGGGTACCCAGTTATACCAGCACCATTTGTTGAAATGATTCCTCTTGCTTCTTTTCCTCTTCAGTAGTTTGGACACCTTTGTGGTAATTCAGTAATGACAAATGTAGAGACTAACCCACTACCCAAACTCTATCCAAAAATTCCTCTAGCTCTCCTTATCCCAATGCCAGATTGCCTTGGGGGCTGTAGCTTTGTAGTGATTTTGAAGTGAGTCTTCCAACTTTGTTCTACTCTGGATATGTAATATTATATGGGAATTAACAAACAGAAACAGAGAGCAAGGAACATACATCACTACATCTTTCATAATTCCATTTCCACGTAGAATTTTGAAAAGGGGCTGCATTAAAAAACAAAACAAAAACAAAAACAAAAAGCAAAAAACTTCTTCCAAATCTGCTTTCTGTTCCACAAAACTGTAACCCCACTGCTTCCAGTATCTGTATCTGTATCTTCCAGTATCTGTATTTTCCAGAACTGTATCTGTTCCTCTAGTCACACTGAGAAGAATCCACTCTTCCACCCACGGACCCTCTACTTCTGCTTTCCATATATTTGACTAATCTCACCGGTTTCTCATTGCTAACATTGTTTGGGGCTCTTCAGTCACCTTCTTCCTCCCAGCCGCTACAGGATGGGGTGTCAGTTTAACCAGATCTCAGCTTCAGGGTAGGCCTCCTACTTGTGTTATGATAACCACCCCTACAGGAGTCTCACAGAGCCCACGAACACCTTCTCAGAGTAATGTTTTTAACAAACTAAAACGAAATGCCCAAAATTACAAAGAAAATCCATCCTAGAATGCAATTATCAAATTGCTGAGGAAACATTTTCAATTATACAAAGTGAATAAACTGTAATAAATAATACATTTAAAAAATTTGAGCTTCTTCACTACTGTGTTTGTAAATTCTAGCTGCTGCCCCCATAACTAACATGATCTCAATGCAACAAGGAGTAGAAAAGACATTTTAAGGCATCTACAAACACCGTGACGGAATATGAAGCTTCCTGAGAATTTTCTACTGCTGACATCACAGTATTGTCATTACTGCTGCAGTGTGTTACCTGCAGGCATAATTGAATAAAATCTCTATCTCTAGATTAGCGATGAGAGAACATCAAGGGGCTTGGGGTTTTATGACTTTGTTTTCCATTTTTGTTTCACCATCAACTTAAAAAACAAAACCAAAAACAAAACATTGAATCCTGTCCTGGATTAAAGCTACAGTAGGTCAGCTGAAAAATCTTCCCTTCTAGTAACCCTTCTAAATAGTTTGACTTCGCAGTCAAATGGCAGAACCGGTGGATATGGAGAACAGCTGATCACACACACGCATGTGCACACACTCGCGTAACACTGCCTTGTATGCAAATACTCCAAAATATTCAAATTGTAAAAATCAAAATTATTTTTAAAGTAAAATGATGAGAATTTACTTTAAATTCTTTCTAGTCCCTCCCATATTTAATATGGAACATGGATCAAATATTTTGGCTATGAAATGGGAGTTCTTAAAGTAAGAATTTCTTAAGCTCGTGGAATGTTTTAAAACCTTAGAAGCAGGGGACAAATAAAATGACTGAGCAAAGGTACAGAATAATGGCCGGCAACTGACACCAGCCCCTGTTCTACCTGTGAAAAAGTAGTGTGCCTGCTCCTGAAAAAGAGTGCACTTTTTACTCAGCACTAGCTCAGTCTCAGGTCCTGAGCAGAGGGTTCTAGCACGGCCAGACTGTCACTGGCAAATGTAGAACAGAAGATTCTTTTGCAAAAATTTCAATTTCCAAGTGTTGACAACTGAACTCAATAAATTTAGCAGTCCTCAGGCCACAAAAGTAGCAAAACTGGGCTACTCTGGGTTTTGGAAACGATGGTACAGAGAAAGAATTCACACTCAGGACTGAAAATGTAAAGAACTTACCTTGGGGTATATGAGGACATGCAAGTTCTTCAACAGGCAAGCATACTATAAATGACTTAAACCTTTATTTATAGTTCCAGGATTGGGTTCCCGGTGAATATTATAAAATCATTTGAAGAATAATTAGTTTGATAATGAGTCTGCAGGTGAGAAGCATCTGTTTTGCCCCTGGGCTCAGGGTCACTGTCTTTGCCACGTGAAGAGTCAGCAATAATTAGAAGAACCCACAGTGCCAAACTAAATTAAAATCTTTCAAACCGTTATTCACTGTATGATATAATTCTGTTTCGTGTTCCCAGGATGAGGAAACTCAAATTAAGTCTCTATTCATTACAAAAATAGGCTAACTAATTTAAGGCTATGAGCTATCTGTTTGTCGATGGTATTGAATGGTTTCTATCTGCTGTTAGCAGATCATTCTGCATTAAAATAAATGGTCGTTGATTATGTGCCAATGGTTTATTTAACAGCACTCAATTCTAGTGAGCTCTGAAAATGTAATGGGTCTCAGTGGACCCTCTTGCCTGCTATTTTTCTGGAAATAAAATATTGATGTAATTGGATTTCCCACCCACATTGATCCATGAATGTACAGATGGGATCAGTTTAAGGAAAAATGTTGAGAACTGAAGCAATGGTGATAATCATTGAATAAAGATACCCATTCCAGGCACCTGGGTTTGTTCAGTTAAGCTACCCTGAGATCCATGGAAACCTCAGAATGGGGTTTCTGAAGTTCTTAGATTGTTGTGTCCAGACAGAGGCTAAGAGGAAAAGAAAATTTACAAGTGGACATTGAAAAACACCTTTCCAAATCCTTTGTGGACCACAGCCTTATGGAATCAAACCAGACAGGTTACTTCTGTCAACTCAATGAGGGGAAAATAATTTCACAAAGCTTGTTTCTCAACGTCATTTAAGAGAAAAAAAAAAACAAAACAGCTTATTCATTGCACCCTGCACTTTTCAAGCTAGCATTTCACTGTTCTCTGGGTATACCTTTGATCACACCCTGCGAGCAGGTCATCTCAGTGATGCAATGGTGTCAGCAAGACCACAGAGTTGAGCTCTTAATAGGATGGGCTTACTTTGTTGCAAGCTCTTTGGTCTTTCTCTTCATTTTTTCCCTGTTCTCTTTGGTCACCGCCTTCTGCGCTAATCCTGTTAGTAGACTGATCTTGCCTGCGTTTTAAATGCCTCCTCTGTTCCTATCCAACTTAAGCAACCAAATGGTCTCTTTCATCGGCATTCAAAAGGCAACATTAGCAACAGTCATAAAGAGAACTCAAATCCCTACTTATTTTTCTTCCCCATCATTTCTAAAACAAGATAGACAAGTCCTGGGGATATTCAAGTTCTCAGCCTCTGAATAATAACATATTTTTGTTTCTCTTAAACCTAGACCACACCCTTACAAGAAGGAGATAACCCTAAGGTTATCTCGGGGCCTGCTCTGTTTCTACTCCTAAAGAAAACAAAACAAATGCCTCCTTTCCTTCAATCCTCTTATATGAACACACATTCTGGGTTGAGTTGTATTCCTAAATGATACTACTAGTGTCTTGTAAATTATATTATATTGGATTGTGACATACCTGTAGTATCAGTACTTGAGAGATAGAGGCAGGAAGATTAGGATTCAGTGCCAGCCTTGCTGGAGCTGATTTTGAAGCCAGCTTGAGCTACATGAGAATGAAACAAAGAAAAAGGAAAGACAGACTGACAAACTGAAAGAAAGAAAGAAAGAAAGAAAGAAAGAGAGAGAAAGAGAGAGAAAGAAAGAAGAGAAGGGAGGGAAGAAAGAAGGAGGGAAGCAGGAGGAGAGAGAGGGAGGGATAGAGCAGAGAAGGATGAAGGAGAGAGAAGTGCAAAGGTATTTTAAGTATACAGAGATCCTATAGTTTAAAGAACTCAGTTATGAATATTTTTATAAAGTAAATAATGACTTTTTCTGTGAGTTTTTCTTTAAGTCAATACACTGAAAATAAATACTTTCATCTCTCCCCAACAGATAAAATGCAATCAACAAAGAAAGAGTCGTAGCCGAAAGAACCTAAGTTTTCATTCTGATTTTTCTTGGACATGAGATGTCCCACTCTAATTCTTAGAATGTCTGATTTAATTACTCAAACACTGAACCAAAGAGATGATCATGTCCCTACCTTCATGGGTTTTTGTGCACTCTGTTAGTGTCTTAATGCTATAGATTATAGTTAACATCCATAACAATTATGTTCATGGTGTGAAAGAAAAAAAAGAGTAGTTAAGTGTGATCATCAAAATAGCCACAAAGAGTTTAAAAATGCTACCCAGTCCTTCAAACACCAATGTGAATATCATTCTAGGTTTAGTCAGCGTGGTCAGAGTCACTCTCCTGGCCCCAACATGGCTCTAAATTTTCTTATCAAATACGAGCCAACAAAGGATTCTCTCTGAAAGTACACTGAGAACTTGAGCACCCACATAAGCAAGCCTCTGCCATATTATTAAGGTAGTGTGTGAAGAAGTCCGGATATATCTTGGGGCAAATTAAGGAAAGTTTAGCTTCATGTTCTTACCATTTTAGTAGTTCAATTTTTTTTTTTTTGCCTCTAGAGAATCATATGTATGTTTTCTATAATAAAGCAGTAACTAGTAAATATTTTAGATTTTTATTTTTCCCTCTTGATCTGCGCAATGTGGTGGGCATATAGGCAGCCAAATGGTTGCCAGGTAGATGGGGGAGTTTATACAGATTAAAACACCAAGAATCTAGTATTGGTATTAACAGGCAAGCCAAATTTATTCCTCCAATTGTGTGACTGGAAAGAAAAATGTACCAACACCTTGTAAAAGTCTGAATTGAGGCTGTGTTAGGGCATCTTTTGAATCCACTTAATGGGAGAAGAATGGCTAGTTAAAGAGATCTAAAATTAGTTTCTTAAACCAGGCCTCTCAACAATGTGGTAAAAGCAGGCATGCAGGCAAACCCCACCTTGGTGGCTAAGCCACTCTTCTGAAACCTTACATAACCGGCTAAGGCTTATTGGAACTATCCCTTTTCTCTTTAATCCACGATCAAAAGGAGGACTGGGCTTAAGTTTCCAAGCCTGAAAAATGCAAAGGATGAGTTACGGGCTGTAATCTGAAACTAAGTAGTAGGTAAAAGTGCATGATCTGGCAGAAAATAGCTTCTAACAGATACAAAGAACTTAGAAAAAGAATTCTAGAAGGACCTTCAAATAAGCCAACAATGGTCTGGTTTACATTAGTATCTTGCATTTGTACATCCTTCGTCCATCCAAGAGGCCGTAATCATTCTGAACTCATGGGCAAAAGTCAAATTGAGGGCTTGTACCACTCTGATTTCATTCAAAGTCAAAATAAAGAACTAGCTATTGGGACAGACCCCTCCCTGAAGGCAGCATTCATGGCACAGCATCCACAACCCATTATTTTCATAGCATCCCTAATTCGTCTCTCCAATATGACAGTCTTGGCACTCACAAATCACTTTATGGGATTGTGTATAAGATATCTCCACAGGCATTATAAAACCAACATCGGCCACCCTTCACAGAGGACTAATTTCTGAGTCACAGGGCTTACAGTAAGTAGTGAAACTCAGCCTAGGATCCTTCTAGAAAGAAATGACAAATACTAGTTTGACCTCACAGCTTATTAAGTCTCTTACATTATGAGATTCTACTACTTCCTTGTAGAACCTCACAATGTGTCCCCGATAATACCCAGCACTACCTGGATCAAATAGAATGCATTAAATTAATACTACCTGAATGTCTCCGAGTATCCTGAAAGCTCTCACACACCCATTCCCTTTGTTTGGGGATGACTCAGAGCCCAAGTCTGCCAAGCCTCAACCCTTCTGCATGGACAGTTCTAGTCAGTGACTGAACTAGCAGCCTCTCCACCCAAGACCAAAGCAGCAGACTCCATAGTTAGAGGACGTGTGTCTATAGTACTTTGGCTCACCCAATCCCGCCCCTTGACCTCTCCTAGCTCCCTTTTGGGTCCTCCCTGTAGGCATTTCCTCCTACTTCTGACTGACATTATATACAATCTCTTCCATTCAGCTTTAGTGTTAGACATAATGATGCTGTCTGTTCATCTGCTAATTTTGTGCCTGAACATCACAGACATAGACACACAGACACACACAGACACACACACACCCTGAAATGAAAACAAACAAACAAGGCAGTAGTAGCTCACAGCTCCGTATCTCTTTTAGAGTCCCCTTCCTCTTACCACCTCTAATTCTCCTAGCAACTCTACTGGATATGAATTTGCACCAGTCTCATTTTGCAGATTGGAAAATGGAGATTCAAGACTGGATTCAGGGTCCAGTCAAGGTCATGTAAGTTAATAAAGCACTGGAGAATGTTATAAACCAATTCTAAGTCGAAAGCTCTCTTCATACTGAGATTCCAAAAACATTTACCATCCACTGAAAGCTAAAGAACTCCTTCTAGTACAAGGTCCCATTAGGGTGGTATTTTCAGAGTATATTTGAATAAGATTGGAATAGCTTATTGTAGTACTTAATAATTAATTGCTTTAGGTATATGAAGAATGACTTTTTTCTTAATGAAAAATTTTCAGGATGATATTATAATGTTAATATTCTCAGAGAGTACTCGGGGGTGACATGGGCCTCAATGGTAATAGGAGAAACTATATTCATAGTTTTTACAGATAATTCTTGAAAGCCAAAGTGTTTAAAATAACCTTCATTGAGGCAAATTTTATTATATGAAAAGTGGTTGCTGGCAGTATCTAAGAACTTAATAAATCTCTCCAGAAAAATACTGGTTTAAACGGGCCTTTCAAAAGGCATTCAAAAATACTGTTTTCTTGTATTTGTATAAGAAATAAAGGGGGGCTGGAGAAATGGCTCAGCCGTTAGGCTAGGCTCACAACCATAAATATAAGAGTTCGGTTCCCAGCACCCATGGCTGTCTCTCCAGCCACCGTGGACTTGGAAAGGGGCAGGGAGGAGATTAGGAGGGAATAAGGGAGTGGGATACAGTTGGGATACAGAGTTAATAAAATGTAACTAATAATAAAAAAAAATTAATTTAAAAAAAAGAAATAAAGGAGCACTGGGGAAGTGGGGTCTAGCTGTGAGAAGCCAGAGACCAAGGGTGATCCTTTGGCACTGTTTGGTAAGCCCTATTGTTTCACCTTGTTCCCATTTAACCTGAGAAGCTGTGGCTGGCACTCGTGGCTTCACAGCTAGAGAGGCTTGCTAAGAAACCCAAGAATGTGGTTTTCACCAGGCCATGTTCAGCAGGACTCACATCATAGAAACAACCTGGGAAAGAAAGGAAGATGGCCGCTAGGAATGTGCTTTGCTAAGGTTCCCTGCTTTTTTTCTTACCTTCAGCTGTGTCAGCCACAGCAAAGCACGTAAAATATACACAGCACTATTTCCTGCTTTCACTATTTTCAGCGCACACTTCAGTAGCCTCCACTGCTGTCCTGTAATCATTCACCATTCCTCCTCACGGTGTTCTCATCTTCCCAGGTGAAGCTCTGTCACCATCCAGCATTTAACAGCCCAAACCTCCTCCCTTGGCCCTGATAATCATAATTTTAGATTCTGTCTGTATGAATGTGATTATTTTGATGCCTCATATAAGTGAAATAATGTGGTGTTTGGCCTTTCCTCATTCTACATTTTTTCTGGAACGTTAGCCCATATTCTTTTTACTTCCTTCAGGGGACATAGATTCTCTACTGTGGTGAACCACAGCCCTGTTGCTGTGAAAGGGATTTTTTTTTCAACACTGAGCTTATGTACTTCATAGTAACAGTGCTAATGAGTCAATAACATGTTATCAAATTATCAAGAGTATATCATTTGGTCTTTCCATAATTTAAAAATAAAAATAAAAAAGCCTGGGAACATTAACAACCACCACTGTCAAGGACAGAGAGGGAGAGTTGCCACAAACCATGCTAGAAAATTGCTTATAGTTTATAGATAGATAGATAGATAGATAGATAGATAGATAGATAGATAGTAGATACAGATATATAATATAATATATATATATATGGATACGATATGCCTATAACATAGGTATGGAAAGGAAAGGAAACTCCTTAGAAATGGAGTGAAGGAAAGGGTTGGGAGGACAGCTAAGGGTTACCTTGCCACTCTTCAGCATATCTGGGCAAACCACCCCAGGAGAAGCAAATGGTGGCACCCGGCAGTGCACAATACCAGCCTAAAGATCTTTAGAGAGCTGACATGTGGCCACTTCCCTGAGTCAGCACACAGCCCTCTCTGACTGTTATCAGTATGGCTACCACAAGAGCCTGTGGGAAGAGTCTAGATGCCAGATGCCAACTAAGATATGGTCCTTATTCCAGAATCCTCCCAGGACATCTGAATCAGAACATTGGCAGTATCACAGAGTTCAGCCTAGGTGCATGCATGCAGGTGTCTGCCTGCTTGCCTGACTGCCCGCTTGTCTGCCTTTGTGTATGTGTGTTTGCATGTGTAAGTGTTCATATGCACCTGTGCATGTGTGAGAGAAGGGAGAGATGAACTCACATTTAAAGAAAACTGCTGTATTTGAATGCTTTGCTACCAACCCCACCTTGAACTACCTGACACCCCATCAGATTCCAACATATACCCATCTTCCTGGTGTAGACGCTCAAGGATGGAAGTCCGTGAATCACATTGGTACCATGATGTACAGTGCCTGTGTTACTTTCTAAGAATTCCTATATATATTTTTTTTACCTCAAACATTGACCCCTCTGCCCCTGCTTTAGCATATGGGTAACATAAGTGAGAGAGGGGAGAACTCAGAGACAAAACTGGGGGGTAAAAATCACTGATTTGCAACATTGGCCAACACACCATGCTGGACCTGCTCCTACTGTGGGGATAGAAATGTTTTGCTCACCCAAGATTGGCAGCGCATGGACCAAGGAGAACTTAGCCAATCCTCAGTTAGAGGGATTCCCTCTCTCTAGCCCTCTCTCTAAACTTGTTACTATCTATGAAATTAGCTCTGCTGGGGTTATGAACCTGTCTCAATACAAAACCGCCAACGAGAATTATTTTGATGTCCCAAGGTGGCCATAGAATTCACCAGAAACTTTTCAGATTAAGATGACGGAACTATACTGCCTGGCAGTTCTGGAGTCTGAATGTACAAAGGAAGGCATCAGTGGCCACACTCCTTAGGAGGCTCCTGGAACAGTCTTCTCTGCTTCTTCCTGTCCTCTTAAAGAATCTCCTGCTTTTCTGCACTCTTTGGCTGGCAGCTGCATTGTTCTAACCATTGCTTCCACCATCTCCAGGTCCCACCTCTAACTTAAGGTACTTTCTTCTTGTACATATACCAGTCAGATGGGATTCTTGACCTGATGTGTAAATTTTAACTTGATTATGTCACGAAGATTCTTTTTTCCAAATATGGTCATGTTCACAGGTACCAATCTTAGGACTTTAACACATCTCTTTGAGGGGCATGAGTCAGCCATTAACAAAAGTTGAAATTCAAACTCTTGCCTCTTCTGGCTCCCAGCCTCCTTGGCTGGATTCTGGCTTACTGATTTAGATGCCTTTGCCAAGACTCTAATTCAGGTACTCAGTAATTTGCTTATTTTTGTTATTCTTGTGAGATGAATCATACCTCTACATACTGACCCTAAGCTGTGGACCTTCTTGATCCTTTAGTGTTGCTCTGACTAATGAGAAGCTGAGGCTGAGACTTGCAGTTTCAGAAAATAACTTGGACCAGGTCCTCATCCCTAAGGCCCTCTTCTGCCATGCTATTGCCTCTGGTCCCACCATCTGGACCAACATTCCTAGAGCCTTTCTTAGACCTCTGTTTATTGATCCAAAATTGACCTCTATCACCTGCTAGGCATTCTGCAGTCCAACGACAGCACCCATTTTCCAAAAACAAACTGTTCTCATTTGTTTTCATTTTTATGCAATTCACAATGAGGGTGCTGTTTGTGATATTGAAGAGATAATTTATAGACCATTTAACCTCATGTCGCTGGCATACAGCTTTAAATACTTACTTGAATATACCATGTGTGTTTTTTTGCTTCTGGGTTACCTCACTCAGGATGATCTTTTCTAGTTTACCTGTAAATTTCATAGTGGATATAAGCAATATAATATAAGATAAATACTGAAATCTATAGTCTTAAAGAAGCTAAACAACAAGGAGGACCCTAGGGAGAATGCTTAAATTTCATTCAGAATGGCAAACAGGATAGACATAGGAAATGGTGGAAGAGAAGAAACAGGATGGAAGCCTACTATAGAGGCTTCTCTGAAAGGATTCACACAAAAGGGGATGGAAGCAGATGCTGAGATTCACAGCCAAACTTTGGGCAGAATGTGGGTAATCTTATGGAAGAAGGGGGAAACAGAAATACCTGGAGGGGACAGGAGCTCCACAAGGAGACAAGCAGAGCAAAAAATAATCTGGGCTCCTAGGCTCCTGCAGAGACTGATGAATCAACCAAAGACCATTCATGGAGGGGACCTAGACCCCCTGCTCAGATGTAGCCCATAGGTAGCTCAGTCTCCATGTGGGTTTTCTAGTAAGGGGAGAAGGGGCTCTCTCTGACATGGACTCTGACATGGACATCACCTCCCCCTAGTGAGGTGGCCTTACTAGGCCACAGAGAAAAAGGATCCAGACATTCCTAGTGAAACCTGATAGGCTGGGGTCAGATAGAAGGGGAGGAGGTTTTTCCCTATCAGTGGTCTAGGAAAAGGACATGGCAGGGAAGAGGAAGAAAGGGTGGGACCAGTAGGAGATAAGGAAGGGGGCTACAGGCAGGATACAAAGTGAATAAATTGTAAATAATGATAATGATGAAAAAATGTAAATCAATAAAATAGAAAGAAGAAAAAATTAACTTGAAGCATCACCATTAATAAGATAATGTGTGCTATCGGATGGAACAACTATAAAGAATTAATTTCTTCAAAAACCAAGTAAACTGACTGACCAACCCTGTAAATGGAAAGCTGCAGCATTCTCTTTTTTCAGTTTTGTATCATAAATCTTTGCCACAAATATTCAATGGAGATCTTTGCTTTTCACTTTTACTTAAATTAATCATCTTTACCTTCCATTTATGTGTTTCCACAGGCCTCATTTGAACTCAGATCCACACAGTAACATACCCAAAACCCCTCCAGTATCACACCCCCCTCTTTCTAAACGATGGTGCTTGGTCAGCTTATGTAGACTTTGAGGTCTCTCGGGTCTATAAACAGTTGGGTATTTTTTTTTAAGGAGCCGCAATTTCCATTCCTTCAGCACAGAGAGATGGCCAGTGGTGGAATTAAACAGGCCAAAGTTGCCAATATCCTTGTCATCTTTTAGCTGCAAAATATCCCGCAGCTCACAATTTACAAAAAGATTAACAGCCTGGCTGTGCTTACAGTCTACAGACATAAACTTAATAACCTTATTAGAACCTTCCAACTGGACACATTCGTGAGCCCAGAGAAGAAAGCTAACCATTTTCCCACTACCAGTCATTCTGGCTATTGATATGCATGTGTGCATCTCTCTCATCTGCCTTGTGGTCCTCCCTTGTGCAATTCTAAAATGAATCATCCTCATTAAATGGAAAGTAAAACTGACCAGCACATGCTTGTTGCCATCCAAACTCAGCCAAGTCTCCAGCCACTATTTCTGCTCCTGGGGCCACCAGAGACCAAATGGACTATTTCCATCCCCTGCCAGGAATACACGCCAGTATTTACTAGTACTTATGCAAAATAATTTTCCAGAATCATTTTTCAAAAGCTGAATGCTCAGTTGACTTATAAAGCCTAAAATGGATTAATAGGAAAGAGATAGACAGTCCCAGATGCACAAGTTATCAATTTTATGCACAGGATGAGTAAGCCTTACATATTTCAGCTAAGCTGGAATTACAATAACCCTGTTTCTCTCAGGAGAAATGGTGGCTGCTATAAAAATGAAGATGTGCTTTGTTTTACTCGCAAAACAGGAAGTCGTCTTGGCTGGATTAAAGTGATTGGCAGGATTGCTTAGAGACACTGCCTTATCGGATTTGTTACCAGTGCTAAACCATGTCTACACCACCACAGTGGCCAAGCGATGAGAGAAGATGTGTGTGCTCATTTGTTCACTTATTTTCCTTATTCAGATGACATCCACTGAGGATTTAACATCAGTAAGACATCAAATTAGACATTTGGACACAACAATACGGGCAGAGAGTCCCTTCTTACACAAACTCGGGATCTAGTCCTCTTACTGTCCTAAATGTATGACCTTTGTGCTTTCTGCCTATACGCAACATAAACTTTATCTACCTCACAAATAATGGAAATGGTTTTTAAAATGAGGAGCAGCTGGGAAGGCAAGGAGCAAAGGGACAGAAGCCAGATCCCCTGTATGCTTTGAAGTAGTAGGAGAAATATAGATAGCTGCCAGGTATCTGCTCAGGAAATCAGTGTTCCTTAGCCCCTTTCTGTCCATGGAATACCATCTAGCATTCTATTTAATTTATTTTGTACCACTGCCTAAGGATGGGCACCTTGCCTAAAAGTCTCACCAAGATTGGCTAAAAAGGAACAATTTCTTAAAGTGGGAGGGACCTGGAAAAGCACTCTTTCCATACTCCAAAGCGTATTTTCCCCATGGTAAAGTCACTTGATCTTTCACTCACAGCTAATTTCACTCTGGGATTTGAGAGAGAGAAGTAGATAGCTCAGAAAAAAAATCACCACTTATTTATTCTTATCTCAAGACTCACTTAGCACTTGCTCCAGACTCCAATAACTGGATTCTGCAATGTTACCTAGGACCCAAGTCCTAGGAACCATGTATTCATCACCTTGGTACCTCAAGAGCCCAGAAATGGACCTGCTACAGAAAAAGTAAAAAAAACTGCCAGTGTTGATACATGCTGCATGCCCCATGTGAGGTCTTGACTTCTTTCTCTGTATTTCCCTGATCATCTACCTGTGTACTCTAGTCTCGGCCAAACTTGAGCCCTGTCTTCTACTTCCAGGCTTGATATCCCTCCTTGCTTCTGGAAGCTATCATTCTGCTTTTGAATCTAAGCTTTGCAATTGGATGGCTAAGGAGCAACACTCCTGACTCAGAAAAGGCTATGTGATCTTGGGGGAACCACACCTTGATTAACTTTAACACTAATCTATAAAATGGGGTCAATAATATATCATAATTAATTATATTAAATACCATATCACTTATTAGGGGGTAGAGGTTAAATGAGATTATTTTACAAGCATTTAGCATAGCTTCTGCAGGCACTAAAATGCTTCCTGACAAGCATTATTCCTTTCTTATGTTTTAGAATTCCACTACTTGCCCAATTCCCGCTACATAGCTGGCTGAATGTCAAGCCCCAGCTTCCATCAACCACAAAGTCTTGTCTGTTCCTTTGCTTTAATTCTCTCTTTCCCACATCTTAGACTGGCCCTAGCAAACCCAGATCCAGACTCCTTATCTCTGCTGGGGCCATATTTTTAGCACTGCATCCCACCTCAGTCCCTTCAAACCAAGTATCCACGGCTACAATTCAGCCAAGTCAAGTTTCTACTTCCTTAGGCTTCTCCTCCCTGTAGCCTGATAGCCATAGCAGGAGGCTTGGCTCTGCTGACTTACTCCTGCCTATTAGGACTATTAAGGAAACAGCCATGTCTGCTCCTAGAAAGCCAAGTCTCCCGTGGCCATTCAGAACTTCCCCGAGTTCTAATTACATTGTGATTGTTTTTCTATAATTATTTGGCTGACTCTACCTAAATCCCAGAAATGTTTTCTTCCTTCCTCAGCAAATAGTGTTTCTAAATATATTGATCACCTTCCATGTGCCAGGCTCTGAAGCAAGCCCTAGATGCAACAAGGTACATAGGGCATGATTCGGCACCCTACCAAAGACAGTGAGAAGACCAAATGCTCGCGTACACTGATGCCATGGCTAGCTATCACCTTCCACATTAACTGGTGAGTAGCGATACCAGAAGCAGTCTAAACAAACACAGGAATGAACAAAAACGTAGATAATGAAGACACAGCTTAGACCGGGTTCTAGAATTCTGTCTGTTGTATGTGCGGAGAAATACACCAGACATAATTTAGAGCTCAGCTTTTCAAATCCAGTGTATAAATCAGGCACTAAAGCCTTAACCCAAACTCAGCAGTCAGCTCTGCACCAGGCTGATGATGAGCAGATCCAATCACTCCCCTGTGACTGGCAGCCTTTCTTTATCGTTGGAGCTGTAGTCTCATGGTGGACTCATACAGAAGCAAGCACTTTAAGGAAGCTCGCTCTTGTTTCTGAATAATGCCCCTTTGTATGCATACTTACCACTTTATTTGCCTGTATTCCCAAGAAGCACATTCTAGTTTATGGTTTATGAATGACATTGCTATGAGCATGCTCACACGTGCTTCTGGTCAAATCATAGGCACTGTTTTCTACAGAGTCTATACCTGTAAGTGGAATCATAGGGGCATAATATGTGGATATGCCCTACTTCAATAAATACTTATGAACAGTTCTCTTCCTCTGTGTGTATTTTTAAGAAGGTGTTTCTGCTGTACTAGAGAAATGACAGCTCTGCAGGGACGCCCGACCCTGTGGTACCTAAGACATTGACTGTACAGTGCTTGGAGCTCAGCCCCTTCCTTGTGTTTGCTCTTTGCACTCAAGAGACTGTTTTTTATTACCTGCTGGGCAGATGTATCGTTAATCAAGAATTTATGCATCTCCCAAAAGCCTGATGGGGATTCCTCAGGGCAAAGAGTATGGTTTCTTACATGTATACACACAGTTTTAGGAGCCTCCTGATGGCAAGTGAATGAGGACACAGCCAGAAAGGCAATCAGGAGGGTGGAGTGAGGTCAGAAAACCAGATGGAGAATCCAAAGGCAGGCCTCCAAGGGCAGCCTGGGAAGACATGAGCAGGAAGTGAAAGAGTGTTTCCGGTCCTAATCAGTGGCTGTGAGCCACTCAGGCATTCCCAGCATTTGGGGCTAACCACTGCTCGTGCCCTAGAGCAGTGAAGATGATTGGCAGGGGTGCATGGCACCCTCTTCATCTGATATTGCATCTGTTTGGATTGCATGGACTTCAGCTTCAAGAACAGGCTTCGAGAATGAAGAAGAAAAAAAAAATCTGAAGCTTGTCAAGGGAAGAGACAATCTGTCCAAGTCACCTGACCTCAGGGATGCCGAAATTATTCAGAAGTTCTTCCTTGAAGAAATACAGCGTGGTGAAGAGTTGTTGGTACAAGGGGACCCTAAGGAGGGTGAAGACCACCCGACCAACGCCGTTGCGGAATGTGGACAGCCTCAGCAGCTGCTTCTGGTGTTACAGCACAGCGTCCCAGCACCCCAGTTCCACAGGCTGCTAACCAAGCCACCAACCATCAGAGAACTGCAAGTGCTTAAAGTTTGAGGGAGATGTGGAATAGTAAAATCTCAGTGAAAATTATAGTTTAAATTCTTACCTTGGCAGCTGGAGTATTTCTGGGGTTAATAAGGGTAGACGTGATTGTTATGGACTGTCTGGCAGTAAAGTTTACCAAAACCAGTACTTACTTGGACTAGATCTACAATCTGTTTGTTTGTTTGTTTGTTTGATCTTCCTCCCAGTGAAATTTGCACTTTAATAGAAGTTTTTGTTTTGTAAATACACCAGAATTTACACCAGAATTTGCAATAAGAGAAATAAAAAACAAGGAGTGAGCTGTTGGGAAAGAATCACAGCAGCTGGTGAGAAGGAAGCTGGGGTGAATCCACAAGAGCTGACCTCCACAGCCACCTTGTCTCTGATTTATACTGTGTTGGTGAGGAAGAAACAGCCAGTGTGGAGAGGGGAAAGGGTGGTGTCATTCCTCTTTCCTGGATTACTACCTTGCCAAGGTGACTGTTTAAAACACCAGACCCTGTGGCTAAACCGCCAAAACCCTTCTTCATGCTGCCAGAACTTTGAAATAGCCATGTCTCCTGGTATACTTCATCAGGAGGCAACACACAGACATGTCAGATAAGCTTCTTACACACATTAATGCAGACGCCACTTCTGAGGCTTATTAGAAGCCTATCATGCAAAACAGAAAAAGGAACGAAAACCAATGTGTACTTAAATGTGAAGGATAATGTCTAATATTTGACAGTATAGAAAAGTAACTATGATTGACAACAGTTCGTTGCATACTTCAAAATAACTAGTGGTGAAGATTTGGTTGTTTAAAAATGAAACCTTATGGCTAAACCCCAATATCACTACATAGTATCATAAACATCGATTGAGTGTCATACACTCTACCCACATGTGTCAGTGTTAAAAAGAAAAATATGTTAATCTGCCCACTGTAGGCATATCTATGATCAGTTTTTCTTTAAACAAGGAAGAGCTTAAATGTCCAACAACAGCCGATAAGTTGGATGACTCTCATAAAAATCATTACAATTTGTAAAAATTAAATTTCTGTGCAAATGCATTTAAATTCAAATAGCAAAGTACAAAATTTGTAAAGACACTAAAATGACAATGAAATAAGTGGATACAAGGTGACAGACAAAGGAAGTTTGGGGAAATAAGGATAATAGCTGGCATTCATGCCCAGGGCATGCTAGTACAGCTCTGAATGTTTCATATAAATTAGCAATCCTCACAGGAGCCTTCTGAGGTAAGTGGTATTAATTCTGTGAAAGAGGAAACTGAGCCACAAAGGGCCAAAGTGTCAAAAAGCTGAAGTGTTCCAGGAATAGCTCAAGTGTTTTCATCTCCAACTCCTGAAAAATCAAAGCATTGTCATAAAAATACAAGCTATATTTAGGAATGAGAGTTTTAACCCTACCCTATTCCAATGTTCTTCCATCTTTACTCAACTACAAGCATAATAAAGTGAGTCCTCTAAGTTTTGTAAGTTAACAAGTCTCTAGTGGAGAGAAAATAAATAAATATGATTTTTTTTTCAAGGTGGGCAATCTGTAGGAAACTTTTAGGGCCTACAATTAAGTAGCATCAATAAATTATCAATAAACGACAAAGTTGCCATTAAAAAAAAAAGATAACACATGGTTTGTGTCAGTAAGCTTCCTGTTACTGTGACAAATACCTGAAATACATCACCTTATAGAGAAAAATGGTTTATTTGAGCTTACAGTTTTATAGGTTTCCAACCCTGATTGATCAGCTCTGTTGATGTAGCCCTGAGACAGCACAGTACAGTCTGTTGGGAGTACACGAGAGACTCTGCTCTCCTCAGAGCAGAGAAATGAAATGAAAAAAGAACAACATTCACAGTCCCCTACAGGCTGGCTTCCAGTGACTTCATACCTCCTTCTAGGCCTTAGCTTCCAAAACCTCCTACCTCCAATAGCGCTAAACAAGCCTCTGACACAAGAGACTTGGAGGAACTTTCCAAATCCAAACCGCAGCATGGTCATTGACTTATGGTCATTAAAAACCAGGATAATAAACATTGAGGATGTGGGGCTCCATGATGGTGTGAAGGAACCGGAATAACTTGAGCAGCCGAAGAAGAAGCTCAGTGGGTAGTACAGGACTCTTGCGATGCAAGGAGATGGGAACTCCGATCTTCAGCATATCAGCCCACCTCATCACGTGGGAAATGAGGACAGGGACCCCAGAACAAGCCAGTTAGCTGGACTAGGCAAAAATCGAGAGTTACAGGTTCCTCAATAGACCCTGCCTCAATAAATACGGGGGAGAGCAATGGAGAGAGATACCTGCTGTCAACCTCTGACCTCCACATACATGTGCACACTGTCCCTCATGCATACAGACACTTTATCCATAGACTTGTCCAGCCCTGGAATCCAGACACATAAGCCAGTGGTTCTCAGCCTTCATAATGCTGCAACCCTTTAATACAGTTCCTCACGTTTTGGTGACCCCCCCAACCATAAAAGTATTTCACTGTTACTTCATAACTATAATTTTTCTACTGTAATGAATGATAATGTAAGTATGTGATATGAAAGATATATAATATGGGACTCCCAAAAGGATGGTGACCCACAAGTTGAGAACCCTGATCACAAGCTTTAATGAGCATCAAACTCATTATGTGTGTGTGTGCAACAAATATACATATAAATATGTAAAGATGCATACATATCTACATTCATGCATATAAATGTTATTACAGCGATTGTACACATGCATGTGGATGCTATAGCTGCCAGATTTATCAAAAGCATAAAGCACCCCTCCACAGATTGTCTGGACCACTGAACACTAAGAACATCCATCCCCAGGTAATAATGTGAGATCACTGGGAAACTCATCATCCACCTGTATCGTTTTCACTTTAGAACAGAACAACTTCTGCAATATGGTGTGGAAGCCAGAATGGCAGGAAGCTTAGCTGATGACCAAGTCTAAGGAGGGAAGGTTCCCTTGTCCCTGATTCAACCTGCTTCTCTTCTAATACAGATCTACATATTTCTGGACACCTATTCATGGCCAACTCATATAATATCTGGAACAGTGTAGGACTTCACCATTAAATAAACTACTGTCAGGTGACAAGAAGAAAAAAAAAAGCCATGATCTTGTCTACCAGGAATTCATGGGCATCAAGAAATGATGACTAAGCATGGGTAGTGACACATGTCTGTCTTCCTGGCACTCCATTAGCGGAGAGGAGAAGATTATGAGTTCAGTTAGAGATTAGTCGAAACCTGGTAGGTAGAGAAAGCCTGTATCCCTTACCCAAATAAAATCGAATAAACTAGAAACAGAGCTGTAACTCAGTGGAAGAGAACATTTATGTAGCACTGACACAGTCTTAAGCTCAGTTCATAGCACTGGAAAGAAGAGAACAAGCAGGAGAAAGAAAGGAAGAAAGAAAGGAAGGAAGGAAGGGAGGGAGGGAGGGAGGGAGGGAGGGAAAGAAAGAAAGAAAGAAAGAAAGAAAGAAAGAAAGAAAGAAAGAAAGGGAGAGAGAGAAAGAAAGAAAGAAAGAAAGAAAGAAAAAAGGAAGAAAGAGAGAAAGAAAGAAAAAAGAAAGAAACAAAGAAAGAAAGAAGGAAGGAGGAAAGAAAGAAAGAACAAAAGAAGGAAGAAAGAAAAGGGAGAAAATAAAGAAAAGATGGAAGAAAGGGAGGGAAGAAGAGAGGGAGGAAAGATGAGAAGAAAAGAATGAAACAAAAGGCAGAAAATAAAAAAATTAAGAAAGAGGAAGAAAAGAAAAAAAGGAAAGGGGAGGGAAACAGAAGAGAACAAAAGAGAAGGAAAGGGAAAGGAGAAATTATGACTAAAGTTAACTCAGTCTACCTAATGACACTGTATACACTGTACCAATGAACCGACGTTTGTTATACTAAGGGTCTAGAAGAAGGAAGGGTTAGTGGAAAAACAAGGCAGGATGAGGCTTGGAAAGGCTTTGACTGCAGGTTCTAACCCTATACTGATTTGAACAAGTTTCTGGGTACTTGGTGAGTCTCCTGCCATCTCCGAAACTCTCAGCATTAGAGGACAGAGCACAGAGATCACCTAGAATCCTGGAATGTTAAGTACTGGAAGAGACTGTCTACCAAAATCTTCAGTTTGGCAAAAGACAACTGAGATCGTGGACATAAAGTATTTCTTCCAGCAAAATGCTCTACTCATGAGAGAGCCCTGTCTACCAACACTTTCTTGGAGACTCAGAGGACACCTACTGCATCTCAGTGATGGGAGCAGAAAGACTTGTGTATGTGAGGAGCAAGCTGTAGAATCACACACGGATGTGGAATCCATGCCACAAATGCACTACTAGGGGAGAGAAGAAACGTGCTTGACTTCCTTACCTGGGTAGACAAAGCCCCGGGGCAGGCAGCGTGTATAAAATGCTACAGGCAGGCTGGAATATATAAATCAAAACAACTGGGCATAATAACTCAACTATCAACTGCTAGCCCAACAGAAAGACATTTCCTTGGGAGGAAAGGGCAACAGAAAGAAATCTTTGTTATGCACGGTGCTCAACCCTATTGAAAACGTCAAAATAATCTCATTAAAGTGTAACTTGCTCAAGACAGACACAAAGAGTCCATGCAGCCTTGAAAAAAATCTGTTAAGGAATTTCACTTAATCCTCTCTTCTAGCTGACTTTTTTTTTCTTTCAAATTTGCCTGTAAACTAATACTTACATCATTTTATTTAGGGCAAGGGCCTGTGCCTGCAAACAGTTATTAAAATAAATGTTCTTTCCATGACCCAAAAGGACCATTTGGTATTAAATCAAACTTTTCCAGTTTATCTGGTGACAGCCCTTTCACAAAACCTCAAGAGGTGACCTGTCGCCTCATTCTTTAATAAGCAATAGTTTTCTTTTTTGACTCAGAGGTGATAAACAAGGTCACTTTGAACACGAAAGAAGAATTTACATAAACCAACAGCATTCAGAATATGCAATTAAAAAAACGAATAGTTAATGAGCCTGCAAAATCATATGCACCCCTTTCTAGAGTAAATCTTACTGGATGATGACTGATGGAGTTTTCTACGCTTGAATCTCTTTTTTAATTGAGTAAATAAGCTAAGGTAAGAATTAAAGCATAAATTACAGCATGAGTATGCACACAGTCTGTAGGGGAGTCGGGGGTGGAGACGATCCAGGAAAACAAAGGGAAGATTTATTTGGCTGGATTTTAAAGTGTCGGTGTCTCCTTTGCATTTAATGTTGTGTATATGTGTATACACAAGCACACAAAACAAACTAACATTGACCTTGTGGGTCACTTCTCTTTGGCCTGGATCCCTGCACTCTATATTTCCATTCCTATCACTCCAACCAAGAAGAAAAACAGCATACTAAAGTTAATGAACTCCCGTACGCTAGTGTGGTAGGTTGCATTGTTGGCTCCAATTCTTCACCCGTCTTTGCACTCCACTGACATTCAGCTGTGGTACTCACTTTGGCCTGTGGAGGAAGGAGGTATGACAGTATGCCATTTCCAAGTCTGGGCTTTTAGATCTCTTAGTTCCCAGCTGTTCTCTTTGCGACCTTCGTGGAAAGGCTTTGCCCATGCGAACCAGTTAGAAAGTGAATAAGATGAGAGACACAGAAAGAAGAAGACACCTGGCCAGTCCATCTTAGAGTGACCAGGTCAACAAAGCCCCTTAGCCATAGTAGCTAAGCAGAGCTGCTCCACTGCAGCCCACAGGCTTCTGAGCTACAATAATAATATTAAAAACAACCACGCTGCTGTTAATTTGATGGCCAATGCAATGAACTTTAGAATTAGATTGAGGTGTGTGTGAGAGAAACACACACACACACACACACACACAGACAGAGAGAGAGAGAGACAGAGAGAGAGAGAGAACATTTTCAGACCTGCCCTGCCTGTGGGTGACATCATTTGTGAACTGAGGACCTCTAGGGAACGAAGGGAAGGGGAATTAGTGGTTTGAATGAGAATGCTCCGCATAGGTTCAGACAGGTGAACAGTTGGTACACAGGCAGTGGTGCTACTGGGGAAAGTTTATGAGGAGGTGTGACCTTGCCGAAGGAAGCACTTCAGTGAGGTGGACTTTGGGTGCATCTAGTTTCACCTCACACCCAGTTCACGCTTGTGGCTAAAGATAGGCACTATCAGCTTCCTGGTCCCACAGCCATGCCTTATCCTTGCTGGCATGACTCTCAGCCATTATGAACTCTTCTCCCACTGGAACTGTAAGCCCCAATGAACTTTTTTTTTCTATGAGTTGCTTCTGGTTATGTGGTTTTATCACAGCAACATAAAGGTAACTAACACAGGGTGTAACAGAAGAAAAAGATCTAAGAATTTGCACATTTCCCTTTCCCTGTTTCCTTGTCTACCATGATGTGAACTGCTCTGCTCAGCCACACTTGCTCGCCCTGATTACTGACACCTTGGAAACCAGGAGCAAAAACCCTCTCAGGCTGTTCCTGTTACAAATGCTGATCCCAGTGGTGGAAAACTAATCAATGTAATGGGGTATTATATAATCTAAGACAATAATAATTAGGTACCAATTACATGATGACTTTTGGATTGGGCCCCTGTTTTAGGAAGGCTTACTACCCAGAAATAGTTGACAGCTGTACTATATGTGCTCAGAAACTTATCAAATAAGATCTCACCCTAAATGATGAAGGAGACACTTCCCTGTCCATGGTATAATTTTTTTCTGATTGTACGCTACAACAAACACTAGCTGCATCTTCCAACTTAAGGCACAATGAAGGTTAAATGCCCACTAGAAAACTCACACAGCTCAACAGAAAGGGTCATGTTCTGACACAGAGTGGGAAGGAGGAAGGAAGGGAAATAAGAATGGATAGAAATAAAAGAAAAGGAAAGAGAAAGGGAGAGAGGGAGGGAACAAAAGTCTCTTCTGTAGGGATTATTATATTGCTGTGTTAGTTACTTTTCTTACTGTGAAAAAAATGCCTGGACAAAATCAATATGAAGAAGGAAGAGTTTTATAGGAGTCAGCCTACCAAGGATGAGGAAGGCAGGAAAGCAGGTGAGGTGGGAGGCATCTTGCTATTATGCAAGTGAGGTTGAACAGCAAAGGTTAGTAATAACTACCGCCTTACCCTCCACTTAAGGTCAAACAGGAAGGCTATTGGTTGGTTCCATGCTGGTATGAAAAAAATCACATGTCTTCTAAGCCTCTTTCTCAGCTGGGTATTTATCTAACCAGAGAGAACTCAAACAAGGAGGGCTGAGGTGCTCCATCTGAAAAACTCCATCGCAGAAAGAAACACGGCCAAATGTGCCCTTATCAATCAGAAACTGGCACCAATGTATCAAAGCGGAAACAGAGAGGCACAATATTGGAGGTGGAGGTGACAGCGGACACCTAGCAAACTATGAAACATGTGCATTCAGACACACACAGAGTTCATTTCCTAAGCCTGGTGAGCAGTTTCTACCTGACCATCACTGGTGTTGTGAGAAGAGTTCATGTGTCTTCCTTGGCTCTCAGATCCTTTTGGTCCTCTTCCTTCCATGCAAAGGGGAGCCACTGATATCTCCCCAGCCTGGAACTGACTTTTTTTTTTTCTCAAATGATGGAAAAACTATACCTTAAGCCAGGCACTCATCCACATGCAAACAGAGCCAGGGAATCAGATCTATTTTATGTCACCATCTTTCTCCATACGCCCACTAATCATCCTCTGTGCAACAATTCATCAACTCTAAGACCCTAATTACAGCCGGGACTCTAAGACTCCCAGACAGAAGAACATAAGTCACAATTCTAAAAGGTCTTCACAATCTGGACTTATTACTATTTCATCTGTCAGAGCTGAAATGAGAGGCAGTGTGTGGCAAAACGACACCCCAGGTGTCCCCCTGTGACTGGTGGAGGGAGGTCACCTCATTTACCTGACAATGTCATGGTGTCCTTTTAGTTAAGTAACACTTTTTTCATAAGGTAAATCCTCTTATAGTCTTAGAGCAAATAGCCTATCAGTCCCTTGCAACTTAATGAGAGTGTAATCTTGTCCAACAGAAAAAGGTTGATGGTCAAAGAATGGCTATGTGCTTGGCTTGTGAATAAAGGACTACTTGGAACACTATAAAACCTGGATAGAGGGAATTCTTACATACGGATTCGCTTCTAGAAAGGTCTATGTGTTCCTGTACACTGAAGAGTGCATGAGATAGAACCAGGAAGGAAAGAAATAGCCAAGTCTGGGAACTAAACATGAATGGAGAGTTCCAAGAAGAAATCCAACCACAGTGCATTCATTGGTTTTAGAACTCGGGTCTTTATTCAAGTGACTGGTACTAGGAATGGACTCAGGCATCCAGCCATCTGGGTGGGGCTAAGAGCACCTAGAGTCCTACACTAGCCACAAGCTGCTGCCTCCATACAACCTACTCTTATCATTTGAATATTGTCAATTTCTATGTGGGCCAAGATGTAAAAATAGTCTTGCTGTAGTTCAAGTGACAGTAAAAGGACAAGAAGTCTGGAACTATAGAGATGGCTCAGTTACTAAAGTACCTGCTTCCCAAGCATGAGGACATGAGCTCAGCACACACGTAAAAGATGGGAACTCTGGCACAGATCTGCAAACTTGGCACTGGTAGGCACAAACAGGGAAAACCCTAGAGTTCACTGGCCAGCCAACATAGTCTTTGGTACATTAGAAGACCTTGTCTCAAAAATAAGGTAGAAAGTGATTGAGCAATACACTAGACACCAACATTTGTCCTCTACACACACACACACACACACACACACACACATATACACACACACGAACAAAAACATAGCTGATCTGATCCCCATCACCACGGAAGAATGTCCACAGGATACCACTTTCAACCTTTCCTGCAGCCAGAAATCTGGTCTAGTTTCCTGAACCAACATCTATATTCTCATCCTCTCACTTATGAAATCTATACATGTTGGCCTTTCAAGTCCCTTCTGGTTCCAGATCTCCTGCTGCCTCCTGACCTCCACCTTTACATTCTGGCAAGCTAGACCACTCCTGTCCATGGTTTCACCCTCAGACCCAGCTTCCTTGTCAGGGTGGTCCTCTTAGGCAAGCAAGGTTCTTCTCAAGTTGCTGTATCAGTGTGCTAGCTCACTAATTCCTGCAGCAAGAATTTGGAATCAGGCTGATGGGTTTAAATTCCAGCATCATGACTTCCTGCCTGTATGACCTTAGATAAGTTACTTTACCTCCACTTGAGGAAATGAAATTAATAATTGCGTGGGCATTTCAAGGTTTTAAGAGTTGGCTGAGCCTGGGGCTGGAGTGATAGCTCAGTGATTATGAGCCCTTGCTGCTTTTACTGAGGTTCTCCACATCCAGGACAGGACACTTACAACCACCTGTAACTTTAACTGCATCTGTAGGAGATCTGATGCTCTCTCTTCTGGCCTCCAAGGGCACATGGGCACATATCCCCAGACAGATGTGCACGCATGCACATAATTAAAAATAAAGATTTTCAATACAGTTATAAAGAATTGACTCAGTAATTTTCAAAACACAGTGCCTGGAATAAAAGCTACAACAAACTACAATCAGCAAAGCAGTAATTATAGTTTCTTTTTCTTTTTCTTTTTCTTTATTGTGTTTGTGTTGTTTGTTACTTCTTAACACATTTTCACCATATAGTCCAAATGTACTAGGACAGATTGTGTAGCTCACATAGGCCATAAAGTTCTTGATGCCAAAAAAAAAAAAAGATTTTTATGACATTCTTGCATGGGACAGTCAATGCTAGGCACAGCACTTAGCCTAGCAAATATTCATACAGCCTAGGTACAAAATACTGGTTTGGTTAATTAATGGACATGAGTACTATGTTTTGTTTTGAGTCCCATCAGATTTTCCCTTGTGATTATTTTCAGAATGAAAAAACTCTTCAGCTTAACCTGTGGTTGAATGAGGCCTAATGCGAATGTGTTCACAAGAGAAATCTTACCACTTGGAGAAGTTACATGAATACCTTTCTCAAAACTTCTTCCTCCCAGCTCCCCAAGCTAAGTGCCTCTTAAGGAATTACATTT
Source organism: Meriones unguiculatus (assembly GCF_030254825.1). Classification (NCBI taxonomy): domain Eukaryota; kingdom Metazoa; phylum Chordata; class Mammalia; order Rodentia; family Muridae; genus Meriones; species Meriones unguiculatus. The sequence continues at coordinate 62,767,596 of NC_083362.1, read as the reverse complement.
CAGGGAGCCGGCTATCATGACCAACAAGAAAGGGAAAAGCCAAAGCTTTATTTATCCATTGGATTTCCAGATGTTGAGCGCGTCTCAGTTTTGCCCGAATGGTATTGACAATTTATGGTTGTCTTTGGAAAATCATTTGATAATGATCCAACTATCTAGAACCTCTTTATTTTATGCCCGTTAAAAGAAAAGAAAGTTATTACCCAGGAAAATTTCCAGACTGCCATAAAAGAAAACCGATTGCTGCCAAGAACCACCTGCCATAAAATCTCTCCTAACAGCTTCTTACCTTTATGTATCTGTACAGCAGCCTTTTCAAAAATGAGGAGAGACCATCAATCATTTCTTTTTAAAGGTAATTGCATATGTTTAGTGCAGAAATTAAATATTATAAGATAGGAAATAAGGTGTGCGGCATTCTAAAATTAAGTGTGTGCATCTCCCAGAAAGAAGCATCACTGTGGAACCAGTGATGTCACTATCATTCTGTGGGGCCTTTAGTGAATCCCTTTTTGGCCATCTTGCCCCTTATCTACCACATCTACTAAAATAGAATGGCTAGTGGAAGTTTCACCGCCTTAAAGGGTTCTTCATAAGCAGAAATGAGATAAAAGATGTGTGAGCTCTTTGAAAAAAAAAAAAAAACTAAATGTAGGTCTCTGAGATACTCGCTTGGTGGGTAAAGGCAATTGATGACCCGAGTTGGAACCTCAGAACCCATATTGTGAAAGGGGAGAATTAGCTCCAAGATGTCCCCTGACCTACATACCTGTGCCACGGGGCATACAAGCACACACACACACACACCCCTAAAACAAATAAATAAAGATGTAATAGAAAAGTTAAATGTGGCGTGAAGCCAGGTGTGATGGTACACGTCTATAATCCCAGCATGTGGCAGACAGAGGAAGCTGGAAAGTTTGAGGTAATCACGGTGAATTTAGGCCAGCCTGGGCTATAAAGTAAGGCTCTGTCTTGAATAAACAATCAAGTGAAAGACAAATAAATGTGGCATGAAACTAAAATGTATAACCTTTTAAAAAGGGGAAAAAGCTTACACGGACAGTTCCATGTCTGCACAGCATTCAAAGCTATTGTAATGAAAAAGTAAGTGAGTCAGGGTTCCGCCTCTAGGTCAGCGGTTGCTGAGTTGGACTGAGTATCTGAATCCCCAAATACCTACTTGATAAAAGCTCATGCTACCGTAAGCTTACCAAGTCAGAATCTCCATAGACCTATTGAGCAGTGTGTGATGGACCTGGGAATCTATTTCACCAAAGCTCCCAGAAAATTTTGAATAATGGAGGGATCAGGGAAATCCTGGGCCAGATGGCTTTGAAGGTCCTCTGCCACAAGAGAAAAAGGGGAAAAAGGGAAGTCTGTGTTGGAATGTGCTAGGATGCATCGGGAAGCTTTGGTTGGGCATGTTAATTAGGTGAGCCAAAGAGGGCTTTTGATTTCCGGACATCGGTGCTTTGATAGCTGGACCTTGGTGGTCAGCCTCAGGAGGAGGGAGTGGCCTAATAAGTGAACTTGCTAGCTTGCGGGCTAGCTTTAGAGATGTACTCCATGGCTTAAAAGGGAGAGGGAAGGAGAAAAGGCAAGACCTGCCTGACCTGTGTTTGCCAGACCTGAGCCTGCAAGAGCCCTTCAAGTATGCCTTCCTTCTCCCCCTCATTTTCTGCTTCTTTTTTTTTTTTCTTTTAACATTAATCTATTATGTATTTGTCACATGCCAGGCCCTGTGCTAAACTAAGATTACATGCTGGGATAGTAACACTTGCAGTCTGGCAGGACAGACACCAGTGATTACAGCTTCCCTGTCCTTGAAATGATGCTATGAATCTAGAAGGGTGCTCAGCTGCGGAGCCCCTAACAGGGACATTTGAGGAGACCCTGAGCAGAGAGACAAAGATAAGCAGGGACCAGGGAGCAGAGTGAGTTAGCTGGCAAAATAATTTAGACAGAGAAAAGACTCTACCAAGGCCCACAGCGGCATCCCAGAGAATGAGGAAAGAGCTGGCGATATAAAGTATCACCAAAGAAGCGAATCAATGCCTTGTGAGTGGTCCATTCAATACCTCAGACTTTATCACCTAAGCAAGAGGAAAGCATTAAAGGGTGGAATGCAGTGAAGAGAAAGCAGCTGACAAGAGCCATCGGCTTGTGGACAGGAACAAATGTGGAAACAGGGTCATTGGTTAGCCATATAACATGGCTGGGGCCACAGCTGTGAAGACTGGTGGTGCAGCTGCCTTGGTGGCCAACTTTAACAAGAATGAATTAGCACTTTTACTGGGGGAGGGAAGGGACAAAATAATCACAATATATTTTGTTTGGTAGGAGGACAGAGTACTAGTTTGGAAAAGCAAAGATGACCATACAATATGAGGTTTGATAAGGCAAAGCCTGACCACAGAATCCTGACCCAGAGATGTTGGCCACTGTTTTGATGGGGAACACAGACTGGCTCAGTGGCAGAGCGAAGGGTAGAAAAGCCCAGTCCCTGTTGCATAGTATCAACACAGGCAAAAAACTAGGACAGCAAAATCAAACCAGCTGAGGCCAGCTCCAGAATGAGGCTGAAACCGTGCCCTGGAATGCTCTTGGGAACTGAACTTTTGTTGTTTAGAAGTGTGAGCCTAACCCTTTAACGACCGAGCTGTCTCTCCAACTCTGCAACGCGCTTAGAAAGAAAGGAAGTATTCCTAGTTGTTCCTGTTTCTCTCAGCTGGTCTGGACCTGATAGAAGGTCATGCTCCTACAGTGTTCTGTAAAGACTAACATGCTGAGAAGACAGCCAATGGCATTGTCTCAGAACATGAGAATGGCAGGTCCTCCCTACACCCCCCCCCACAAAGTCGAAGGGTAGCGCATCTAGGAAAAAAGGCAAGTCGTGCTTCCTCCCCACCTACCCAGGCGGGCCTCTCACACCTACTTTCCCAGATGTGTTCCTGGGGCTGATAGAACACAGCTGGATGCACAATGCCCATACCGCCACCCCATGCAAGCCTTGGGCCTCTCAGACAGGTTCACAAATGGAGGCAAGGGCTTCTCATGGTGTATATTACACTCACCCTCAGCCAAAAAGATGGGCCAAAGGAGTTAGAGAGCCCGTGTGACATCTGAAGCGGCCTGCCTCCTACGGACTGATAGTGTGGCTTCTATGAGATTAATTGTATTTTTCCTGGAACAAAGCTGGAAATCACTCAAAAGGCAATAAATGCTGAAATATGTCTATGCTCTGCCAAGATTTCAGACAAAAGCCAATAATGCAATTTTTACCTTATGTACTTGAATGGATTCTAACTCCCTGCCCCACCCCACCCCCAAAATAACCCAGATCTTTTCAAAGGACTAAAGCAATCAGAGAGCTCAAAAGACATGTTCATTTAAATTTTTAAAAAAATTAAGTTGGGTCCGTCAAAGCGTTTGTTGGCATCTGTCACCCAAGAGATTCCATAATCTACATCTCCTTGATTAAATTTCATGAAACGATCATGTTTGAAGGTATGTGGACAACACAGAGCCTCTGAAGGTTGCCTCTTGTCAGTGGAGAGGCCAATAATGCAAGGACTGCAATAACAGAGGACCTGTTGGCTACAGCTACCTCTGGGTTTTCCAGACATTTCAGAGGTTGACCTGAAATCTCATCCTGGCATGAAATAAAAGCTCTTGGGGGTTCCCTCAAGCCAAGTAGCTACCTATAATAACCTGTGCCCTATAATAAACTGTGCCCTATATGTGTACAGAAATGTATAGGTTACAAAGAACGTGCATGCAGCATCCTCCTTATCCTCCCAACAAAACTGCTAGTTGGGTATTACCACTAACGCCACCATAAACATGAGGAGGCTAAGGGCTCCCCACATATTTCAATAGGACTTACCAAAATTCACCGGGAGAGGAATAAACACACGGCTGTATTTACAAGTGTGCATGATGAGGATCTGAGCAGAAACTCAGAAAACGTAGAATAGAATAATTTTAAGATAAGAGATCATACTGGTAGGGGAAGGGGAAATGGCGGTGGTGGGGGCAGCAAGGGGATGGTGGTGCTGTGGGGGTGAGGGGTGGGTGACAGGGGTTGCAGGGAGAGGGTGGTGTTGTGATGGTTGGGGTAGTGATGTTGGTGGTGATGACGGTAGTGGTGGTGGTGGGTTTAGTTCTAAGAATTTAAAATAGGACCCTGGGAATGCTGGATGAGCAATCTTATAAAGCAAATCTTAAGATGCTGCCTAAGATGGTATTTCCAAACAGTGAGAGACAGATTTAGAAAGGACACAAAGGATACATTGGGACTCTGGAATTAACAATGTTACTGTTGCTGGTTTAGGTCTAAGAGGATGCCAGAACATGCGGGGAGTACAAAACCCAAGAAAGGAGCTCTTCAGTTCTCTGACCTTCATTCAAGGCAGGCAGTGACCTGGAGAAACAGGTGCCTGTTACCTGGTTCCTTGCTTTAGCCAGTTTTCTGTTATTATAGCAAATGCCTGAGAAAACCAATTTGTAAAGCTAAACGGTTGGTTTTGTCGTGGTTTTGGAAGTGTGGTCCATTCGTTGGCTGTTGCTTTGTGCCTGTGGACACGCAGCACCTCATAGAGGAAGCTCACAGCTGACCTCAGCATGGCCTGAGAGCAGAAGAGACCAGGATCCTTCAGTCCCCTTTGACATGTTCCCGATGATCTTGAGACTTAGACCACGGCCCTCTTCTGAAAGATTCCATTATCTTCCAACAGAGGAGTCTTGAAGAATAAGCTTTAACACGTATACTTTTGGGGGACAGTAAAACAAACTGCCTCAAATAGTACGGGGATAAATGGCAACTGAGGTAAACCACACACTTGAACATAGGAGAAAGTATGTTGACTTGAAAGTAGGAGAAAGGAGAAAGAGCTTGAGATGAAAATGGCACGCAAACTCATTCAACCCAGAAGTCTTAAATTTCTAGGCCATTTCCCTGATGTGCATTCAGCAACACTGACCTAGAGAAACAGACTCAGGTTGACCCTCAGACACCTGAAGAATTCTACTCCAACAGACATTTTTCCAAGCTCTTGACATTCCAGGACCAGAAAAGAATACTCCTAGCATTCCAATCACAAACTCAGCAGTCCGAGTTCACTGATCTCAATGCTACACAGACAAAGCTTGTGGGTTTTTTGGGAGGAGAGGTATTTTGTTTTGTTGAGACAGGGTCTTATGTAGCCCAGGCTTGCCTCAAACTTTATATGTAGCTCAGCATCACTTCAAACTTCAGATTCATTTGCCTTGATTTCTCAAATGCTAAGATTATTTCCGGGCTCCACCACATCCAGTTTTATGAGGTGCTAGGGATTAAGGCCAGGGATTCATATGTTCTAAGCAAGCATTCTATCAAAAGGTACCTAAGGGCTTAATAAGCACTGACTACATGCAAGCTCTGACACTTTTATACTCATTTCACCCTTACAACCATTTTGGGTAAGTCTATTACTATCTTTGTTTTACACAGGAAAACATCAAATCCCAGGGAACTTAAGTAGCTTGCCCAAGACCAAACAGCTAAACAAATATCAGACTGGGATATGGATGAAGATTTGTCTCTTGCAGCTTATTAATAAGACAGAGATAAGCTGTGTTTATTTGAGAAATCCACAGATCAGTAAATCATCAGCACTTATTTGTACTTAATGATGATGTCTCCCATTGAGCTTTTATGTTGCTCAAAATCCCGTAGCAGAGGCATCTTTTACTATGCTGATACCCTCCCCGTGTGATTTGGGTACCAGTCTTCTAGTGATGGAATGAACATTCTGATCATATGCCCAAGAAAAGGGCATGGAAAATGATGAGTATTCAGTTTCTGCTTAATAGTGGAAGGTGACTTTTCCTGACCTCTCCACAGCCCATGTCTAGGTAGCAGGGGTGGAGGTTCCTAGAATGGTCCATGGATGGATTTAAATCAAATCCTTTCTTTTATTCAGCACAATAGAGAATAGAATCCAATTCAGTTGCCTCCAGTTGCCATAGACATGTTAGCAGGAAGTGAAATGAAAACCTCACAAAGAGCTTTAGTCTCTAAAGTCAGTTCCTCTCTGCCTTTTAGGAACACATAGCTAACTAGCTGATATTGTTTCTGCCCCTATTGAATCTATATTCTATAGAATGTAGTGTTGTGGTTTTGAATAACCCACACAGGCTCATGGGTTAAAGGCTTGGTCCCCAGCTTGTGGCATTACTTTGGAAGGTGTGAGAACTTCAGGAATTGTGGCTACAAGGAGGAAGTTGCTCACTATGAGTGAGATGCTCTGTGAAGGACATCTTGTCTGTGCTCTGCCCCCTCTCCTGGCCACCATAAAGTATCACCACATGCTCCCAACACCTGATCTTTCTGCCTCTCCTCAGTCCCACAGCAATGAATCCATAGGCTGGAACAAGCCGTTCCTTCTTCAAAGTCATTTATATCTGATATTCTGTGGCAACAATGAAAAAAAGAATTAAAATAAAAAATGACTGCTGTAGGAAGCAAGGCACTTCAAAGTGGATGTCATTGAGGCTTCCTGTGGTCACTGCTTCCAGTCTGATTCCGCTGCCAGAGTTTCCATTTCTCCTTGCAAGGGCTACTGTACATTAAGAGTCCATTTCACAGTGGGGTGAAAGGATGAGATGTATCTTAATTTACCTGGGGTTCTGCCTATCTAGCTTATTTAGATTTTTCAGCCTGCTGAGAAGGAATTGCTCTTTCTTAATGATCAGTTCAAGACTTAACCTGTTGCCGACACCAGAATGAGATCTAGCCCTGGTTAAAATTCAGGGACAGCATTTAGTCAGGCAGCCTGGGGGTAGTGGATCCTCTCTAGTCCTCTGACATGACTTAATTTTCTGCCCAGCAAAGTCAAGAAAATAGGATTTGTAACTAGATTATGTCTGAACCTAGGAAATAGCACTCCTTGAATTCCAGCTCCCAGCCTTAATGCTTTTTGGCATGGGTGAGCTTCCATATTTCCAGCCTGACACCCAAGCTTTGCAGCTCCTACATTTTCCAGAGCTTACTGGTTCTCAGGCGCCTACCTTCCACAAATTATTAGAAATTAATTTGACTTGGTTCAGCATTATCTGACAATTGCACTGACCCCCCCATGAACCTTTCTAACTAATTTACATCCCCGCCATGAGGCTTAACGCCTATGATGCCCGCACACATTATTTTAAGCTCATGCCAATTATAATTTTTAATACAGTCTGAACATCATGCTGTTACTTAGCAACAAAGGTCACTTCAATAAATAATAATATCTTGTGAGTCTATTGATAGCCTCAATTCTTTATCGTGGGGATTGAGAGTGAGTAGGGAGACCTTTCCAAACTACTGCTAACATCTCAACTATTGACAAGTAAAGACTATCTTCAGTTACTCTAATGCCGGTGAATTCACTCCTCCAGCCTGTTCACCCTGCTTCTCTTCACTACAGCTGCTCTAGGGGTAAAAGAATGGGACTGCCTACATGTACCTCTTCCCGCTCTTCCTCTTCAGTGTCCATTATACTGGAGCAACAGCAGAAAATTTGGTTAATGTACAGATTCAAAGGGATCAAGAAATATCAAGCTTAAATTGGGAGGGATGCTTTACCTGACTTCTGAGTCAAGATTAGAACATCTTTCCAGGGATGTCCAGCTGCTTGATATCACATCCGGGAATTGCTGCACAATCAAATTTTAAAACAAAACAAAACCAAAAAACCAACAAAATAAACATACTGGGATAAAAATCCTATTCTTTAAGAAACTTTTGTGTTGGACAACATTCATAGCTGTCTTTGGCTACATGTGGCCCATAGCCCATGGGCTGGACATGTATCTGTCCCTTAAAAATTGACTTTAGCTGTAGGCAGGTTGCAGTGGGTCTCTCTTTAGTGGACAGCCGCATAAGTAATCAGGGCCTACGATTTCAACAGTATAGCTGGCCCCATCTCAAACCCCAAAGGCACAGTCCCTTAGAGTCTCTCAGCCTCCTACCCTCTCACTGCCATGTCTTCTCAGTGGGGGGCAAAACACCCTCTCTCCCCATGTAACAGGGAACTGCAAGTTACCTGAGGGCATTCAGTGCTATTCATGAACTGTGAAATTCAGTATAGATAAGGAAATTCCTGTTATGAGCCCTCTGAGAAAGACCAGGCATATCTTCACAAAGCTGGCAAGTCTTTAGCTGAGGGAACTTCCAGCGTTCTTTCAGGTCTGCTCCCAATGGCCAGGAGATTGCCCTGGAGCTCAGTCTCAGAAAGAATAACCAGCCCCAGCTTATTTCGTCTCCATCAAGACCTTCCATCATTACGCAGCCAAACAGAGGTTTCCTTCCTAAGATTTGACACATTTGAGGCTTTGTGAGGGGACTATTCAAAAGGGATGTGGTTCTCTCTCTCTCTCTCTCTCTCTCTCTCTCTCTCTCTCTCTGCTGTCTCTCTTTCTGTGTCTGTCTGTCTGTCTATCTGTCTCTGTCTCTCTCTTTCTCTACACACAAACACACACACACACACACAGTACATACTTTCTGTTCTATAGAAATCAAGCCCAATGTTATTCATTCAAATTAACTCATCAAGTACCAAATCCAACACTTTGTCATTTTCAATCTAATGACCTAGGCACCATTACTATTCCCATATGGTAAAGAGAAACTGAGGCACAGAAGCACTCTATATTATAGCATGCATCAGGGACACAGTGTATGAACAAAGATTCTCACTTCAAAACCCCATGTGTTTAGCTGAGTCTGCCTTCTAGTTGTCTTGGCTTTTAGAATATGAAACCATTCATACATCTATTCTATGGGCCGTAACGCAAAGTCTTAAAGCACCCTGAGTTACACAGAAATCTGCAAGATGAAGTTACAGATCTTGCCCTTCCACTCTGATTATCCAATGTATCCCAGCAAGTGAATCCTGGTAAATGTGTCGTTTCTTGACCAGTTTTCCTCTTAAAGATCAGTCTTAGCACCATAATTCACTGCACACTGTCCATCTGCAGTGTGCTAAGCCAGACATCAGAAAAAAGAAAAAAAAATGGACACATAGGATAGTGTGGTTAGGATCTGAACCTATGTTCTGTGGCCATGAGCACATTCATGCATTAAAAAACTAACTGAGCAGGATATTAGCACCACAGAACTCATCTCTCTTATAATTACTATTCCACTTCACTCCTATGGATTGAAGGAAAATGAAGCTATCAATTAAGCTGGTTTTCTTCCAGACCAGTGCTCCTCATAGCAAGATAGAAGGTCAATGATCTGTTGAGAAAGGACCCAAGTACTGTCATTTCACCAAACCCCTGCAGGGCCTTCTCAGATTCCCTCTTAGCACTGACTGATCAGCTCTATTTCACTGATAAGCCTAGTGGTCCATAGTCATTGAGGTCGGTCAGTCCTGGAGGTGCTGCTGTGCAGGGGGATGTTGTTCTATTGTTTCATCTTAATTAAAACTCATTTGCAGTTTTCTTCCTAAACCAGAGTAGCCCCGGGCCTTCAAAATGACAGCTGTTAGAAGCTGCCTCCCACCCTTAGGCTTCTGCCACACATCACTGGGAATCAGGGTAGAGATCACACCGGCCTTTGGTTCACCCTCAGTAGGAAATTGCTTCCTGCACTCATTCATGGGACAAAAGCCAGCCACACCATCAGGAACCATAAAGAGGCCAAAGGCAAGCAGCCATCCTCCCGGATATATAATCCTCTTCAGGGTCTTTGTGTCTCCATGCTAGTCTCTTTCTCTGACTGGTTATATTCCTACTTAACTTGATTTCTAAAATGTATACTTGATCCTGTACCTCAGCGGCTTTCATGTTTTCTTCATTTTTACCTTACCGTCAGCCGCTGGCATAGGAAAGGTATCTTAAAGCAGGTCTCCTGGTCCTCAGTTTGTCATGCACTTGTGTACCTGTTCATCCACCCAATATTTGTAAGAAGCTATTCGGTGTCAGAGTGGGCAAGACGCTAAAGATAGAAGTGACTAAGATACCTATGAATTTGAGGAAGTCAAATGTTGTAAAGGAGTCAGATATGTAAATCAGTCATTGCAGTGCATGCAGGGAGTTTCTTTAAAACTCCAAAATTACACAGAGGAAAGTAAGACAGATTTGGGCAGAATAGAGAGAGACATCTAGGCCTGGGGTACAGAGGGTTCCAGAAAGAAACGTCGGTATAATCAAATGCAAAAGAGTGTGGAAGATGGGTTCAGGTGACTGCAGCGAGTTCTTTACCCCCTGAATATTGGGTATGTACAGAGCACGACACATGAAGGGACGTGAAGGTAGACAGGCAATAGGGACCAGGGTTTAGAGGGCTTTTCATGAACCCCTGGTGACTTTATCTGGCGATATAAGTAGCTTACAAAATTTAAGCTGCCCAATACATTGAATGCCCATTATCCCAGCTCAGTAAAAGAGGTATTAAACTGAAGCACAAGAAACTCACCAGTGGTCCGTCATTTTGACACACAGATGGGGAAACGCCATGCCAAGCTAGTGCAATTCTTATCACCGTTTAATAGACAGGGGAATGACAGAACCTTCATGCTTACCAAGTGGCACATAGCTACTAGGTATGAGGTAGTTTCAAACCCAACTGCTTTCAGAAGAGGGGTTAAATTTTACATAAGGAACAAGAAGACCTCAAGGAATTGAGAGTGACCATGTTGGTTGCCTAGAGCAGAGCATCATGGGAGGAGGAAAGAGCAAGTACGAATTTCCCAATATGTCCTAGGAACCCAATAGAGTCAGCACAGCTAGAACAGAGAGAAGGGCTAAGAGAATAATGGGAAAAGAAAATTGAGCTGTGACATAAATTGAGATTAGGGCTAGCTTTATAGTCCAACAAGACCTGAGGATGAATACAGACGATTATCTTACTCCTCTGTAAGAACTAACTTGAAAATGATATAAAATGTAAACGTGAGAACTGAAACTATAAAAGTATAGAAGAAAACAAAGAAAACTTTATGTCATTGCTCACGACAATAATTTCTTAGATATGAACCGCAAAGTGCTGGCAAAAAAAAAAAGGAAAAAAGAAATAAATGGGGTGTTGCATCAAACTGAACATCCTCACAGCACAGACAACAGCAGACCAAGCGAACTAATAATCCATAGACTGGGAGGAAGGATTTGCAAATGATACACTGGATAAGGAACTGATGTATAAAATATAAACATATAAAATGTTAAGTGTACTGATATATAACATATACAATCATGCTAAAATAAGCACAGATTTTTTCATCATTGTTTTTTTCTGAATGGTTAAAGGGTTTGGACATTTCTCAAAAGAGAAAGTCAACTGACTGGCAGATACACTTAAAAACTTCTCGGCATACCTAAGTAGGAGAGAGACTGCACTGAGGAGTCACCTTACCTGGTAGATTTGCTAATACCGAAGAGGTGAAAGACAAAAAGTGATGCTGAAAACACGGAAAAGGGAAGCACTCTCTGCAGACTTGACGGTGGTGAAATTTGGAGCAACCATTTCAGAAAACAGTACGGAGGCTTCAGAAACGCTGCACGATCCCACTGGCCTGAGAAACGGAAATCAGTGCTTTCAGGGATGCTAGAAACAAAGACTGCTCTTGGTTCACTTCTGTAAGCTCCTGCATTAACAAGGCGAAGAGCTGTTCTACACCATCAACTATCCCAGGTCGATGCCGACACCAAAGCAAACAACCCCAGAGAATGTCGTGGGACTAACAGTGTCATCCCATTTCCAAAGCTTGTCTCTCCCTCCCGCTTCCATCTAGCTTTCTTTCCAGTCTGAAAACGGCATTCCTCGTGTCACTTTTGTGGGGTTGTTGTTGTTGTTCTTCTTCTTCTTCTTCTAAGAATTTCATAAAGTATGTTTTGTTTATATTTTTCCTTTTCCCCAACTCCTCCCCTCCCCCAACCCCACCTTGCTCCTTCCCTACCCACTCAACTTCATGTTCTTTCTTCTCTAAAAAAGAGGAGAAAGAAAGAAAGAAAGAAAGAAAGAAAGAAAGAAAGAAAGAAAGAAAGAAAGAAAGAAGGGAGGGAGGGAGGGAGGGAGGGAGGGAGGGAGGGAGGGAGGGAGGGAGGGAGGGAAGGAAGGGGAGGGAGAGAAGGAAGGGGAGGGAGGGAAGGAAGGGGAGGGAGGGAGGGGAGGGAAGAAGGAAGAAAGGGACCACAAACAACACACACAAACAAAACTTTCATGGAGTGTGTTGGCCTGCTACTCCTGATCATGTGATCTGCCTGGAGTTTGTTTGATACAACCAGTGTCACTCCACTGAAGTGAACGAATTTCCCTTTCTGGAAGTTACGATTTGCAAACAGGCTCACGGCTAAGTCTAGGATCCTATGTCTACTTCTCCACACGGGGGTTTTGTCTGGCTTGAGCTTGTGTAGGGGTGGTATGTGCTGCCACAGTCTCTGTGAGTTCCTACATGCATCAGTGTCTAAGAAACACTGTTCTCTTAGGGTCTTCCACCTGACTGTTACAATCCATCTTTCTGCTTCCTTTCTGCATAGCTCCTTGGGCCTTGGGGAGAGGGTATAATAAAGGCATTTATTCAGAGTTGAGCTCTCCAGAGTCCCTCATTCTCACACACTGTTCAGTTGCCAGTCTCCGGGAATTACCGTCACCTACAAGAAACAACTCCTCCGAGGAGGGCTGACCAATGTCCCATGTAAGAGTACAGCAATATCACATTGGCGATCGCGTTATTATGTTCCTTTAGCCAAATAATAGTGGTAGGTTTTCCCTTAGGACCCATGGCCTATCTAGTCACTTTGGTAATCCTGGCTTCACTAACCACACTCACATTCATTTCCCTTGTTGTAAAAGGAAATTTGACAATTCACTGAACACAAAGTCAAACATCTATATGTTTGATTGTGAACACACAGATACATGCTAATACAAGCATGAATGTGTTCCATATGTTTCCTGGAAGAATATGGCTCTACCAGAACAAGAGGGCATCCAGTATTAAGCACACACATGGATTTTCCTTAACCGTCTGCCAGTGGCTCTGATTTCTGAGAGAAATTAACATTTCAGTATATGTAAATAATCTTTGCCTCTGAAAGAAACAGAAGGGAAATTATTTTTTTCCCCTGCAACAGAATTTGTCTCCTTCTGGTTACAGTAAGTAAGTAAGCAACAGTCGTGGTCATGGGAAAATTCTCCTACAGCCTTGCAACAGTCACCTTGGCTCGACATTGGTTGCTATCTGGATCAGCTAACAACTGCACCCTGGTGACCTAAGTCTTCCTCTATGTAGGAGAATGAGCCAGCCTGCCTGGAAGAGGCCATATCGCTTTCACATTCCTTTTCAGTGATGCACGCGGAGCCCTGGAACGAAGCTGTTGCTACAGCAGGTGCCTCTTTCCTGTCAATCCCCAGAAATGACAGATCTGCTGAGATTTTATTTGATATTCTGGAGGCTTTCAGGCACCGCTATGTGATCATGTTGCCATTTACATGTGTTAACATGTGCAGTGTCAGATGTGAATACTTTTGAATCTGCTGCCACCTGACAACTCCCACTACGGTCTTCAGGAGAGTAGAACACCCTAGGGATTTGGCCTTACTGTCACTCTTTATCTAGGAAACTGGCTCCCAAGCAAAATCGAAACTGTTCCTCCTGAGAACCCATGGATACATAGACCACCCCCAGAAAAATAACTTCATAAGTAGCAGAGGTTTTTATTGTTGTTTTCCTGTGAAACTAATGACCACGTCTACGGTAGCCAGCTATTTGGGAAGAAGTCTTTGATGTGTGATCATGAGGCCAGTTAAGACTTCCAGAAGAACTGCAACAGCTGACTTCAGTGTCCTTGTGGAGTTCCCTAGGTGGCTCAGCCACAGCCCTAGGGCAGCTTAGGCAAGTGGGTAAAAGGGAGATCCTGACACCTGGCCCAGCGCACTCCAGTTTACTAAGTGCGTGATCAATGTGAGTCCTTGACACTCTGCCCTTCTGCACTCCCCTCATTTGGAAAAGAAGCCATCAGTCCAAACAACATTAGCAACACGTTCAAAGACAAAAAGAGCCTAAAAGAGACAAGCATCCAATTAGGGAATACCCTGAGGTTGGAATAAAGAATGAGAGAAGGCTATTCTATTTGGGCTGGCATAAAAAGATTCCTAAGGCACACTGATGACTAATAGACAGAGGGAGGGATCTGGGTGGGAGAAGGAGTGGAAAGGTAGGTACTGGGGGTGGGGATTAGGTGGGGGCAAAATGTCGAGGAGGAAGGGGAGAACTGGGAGAGTGAATAGAAATCATTGGAGGAGGCATTTCTGGGGCAGGGGAGGCTCCCAGGAGTCTATGTGAGTCCCTAGCTGAGACTCCTAGCATCAGGAAGTGGGGCTTTATGGAGTCACCATGTGGGAGTTCTGGTGGAGGGAGGGGGACACCAACTCATCCATAAAACCAAAATTTGTCTTGATTACAAGAAATGTAGGGATAAAGATGGTGCAAAGATTGAGGAAATGGCAAACCAGTGACTAGCCCAACTTTAGACCCACCTATGAGAGAAAGCCAACCCCTGTCACTATCGATACTCTGCTATACTTGCAGACAAGAGGCTAGCATAGCTGTCTTCTGGGAGTCTTCATCCAGCAGCAGATGGAAACAGATGCAGAGATCCACAGCCAAACAGCAGGCCAAGCTTTGGGACTTCTATGCAAGAGCAGGAGGAAGGATAGAGGGAGCAGGAGGGATCAAGGACACCACAAGAAGACCTACAGAGTAAACTAACCTGGGCCCATGGGGACTTGCAAAGACTGAACCACCAACCAAAGAGCATGCATGGGCTGGACCTAGACCCCTACACATATGTAGCAGATGGGTGCCCTAACAATGGGGTGACTCTGTTGCCTCTGCCTTTGGATCCCTTTCCCCCAGCTGGGCTGCTTTGTCAGGCCTCAGTAGGAGGCTATGGTTGGTCTTGCTGCAACTTGAGATGCCCTTGGGGGCCTCTCCTTCTCAGAGAAGGAGAGGGTAAAATGGCAGGAGGGGCATGAGGATGGGACTGGCAGAAGAGAAGGGAGGGGGCTGGGATCAGGCTGTAAAGTAATTAAATAAATAAAGTGGGGAAAGCAAATGGAAAAAATAATAATAATAAATGTCAGAAAGAAAGAAAAGAAAAGAAAGAAAGAAAGAAAGAAAGAAAGAGAAAGAGCAAGTCAGAGAGCCCAAACTGAAAAGCCAGTCCTATTCATTTTTTAGGACAGAACCATGTAGAAATGTAAACTGAGAACTGCCATATGTTCATGGGTAAACAGCTATACAGGCATGTGTGTAGCACACCTCTCCTCTCTTAGAATTGTTTGTGAAAATGCACTCACATATCCTACTGCTGCAGAATGAATTGTTCCTCCGTGACTGAGGTACACAGAGGCCAGAATCTTGTCTTTACCCGGTGTTCTTTATTTCCTATGATAAGGAAGCACTATACGTACGTCTTAGTTTGGGTTGCAATTGCTGTGATGAAACGCCACAGCCAAAGCAACCTGGGGAGGAAAGGGTTTATTTGGCTAACATGTCCATGTAACTGTTCATTGTCAAAGGAAGTCAGGACAGGAAGTCAAACAGGGCAGGAATCTGGAGGCAGGAGCTGGTGCAGAGGCCATGAAGGGGAGCTGCTTACTGGCTTGCTCCTCGTGACCTGCTCCGCCTGCTTTCTTTCAAAAGGCAGGACCACTGGCACAGGGGTGTCACCACCCACAGTGGCCTGTGCCCTTCCCCATCAGGGACTATTTTGAGAAATGCCCCACAGGCTTGTCTTGACAGTCCAGTCTTCGTGAAGACATTTCCTCAGTTGAGGCTCCCTCCTCTCTGATGACTCCAGCTTGTGCCAAGTTCACATGAAACTAACCAAAACAGTGTGTAACTAAACACAAACAAACAAACGAAAACCCTAACTTGATTGATTTACTTCTTTAAGACTCACGGGATGGAGAGAAAGCTCTGTGATTTACAGCATTTTCAAAGACTCAACAAGTGCTATAGTAGAATTAGTTAGATTCTCCATGATCCCTTTTTCCTGATATTTGTTCCTCCCATTCCCCTATTAACAAAATGTTAGAAGCTGAAAAAATTGCTTTTCTAGCCTCTCTTGTATCTCAAAAAAAAAAAAAAAAAAAAAAAGCTAATGAGACATGGGCTAGGAGGAAGTCATGGAAGTACCTTTTGTCTTTACCTTAAAAAGATAAGGTACCTGGAACCAGGGCAGCTAGCTTGCCAGTGTGAGGTATCAAGGCTAAGGGAACTGCAGGGGCCAGGCCACATGTTGTTCAGCTAATAAACAAATACCAGCAGCTGCCTGCCTCCAGAATTCTTAACATTATTAAGAAATATAAATCTTTGTTAGTTTAAGCTACTGTTGAGTATTTTGTTGCTAACAGCTATGTTCATTCCAAACTAACATAAATGCTTATTCTGTGCCAGGAAAAGTCAAGCTAGAAATGTTCATTTCACAAGAAAGAGGAAGAATTAGAAGCAGCATAAAATGACCAAGATTGTAAAAGAAGATGACGATATATATATATATACACATATATATATGAACAGAAACAAAATAAGAGTAAAATGATTTCTTCAGTCCCCGTCTCAAGAAGGAGAAGGAGGCATGTCGTCCAAGTCATAAACACAAGAGGGTTATTGAGCCAACTGAATAAGATATAATTTGTGGAAGCAGCTTATAGATAGGATAACTGTATACAAATCTGTAGGCTAACAAGGAGGTCATATGTGGTTAGGTTGAACCATATATGGAACGTAGCTAAAATTCCATACTCTGTCATACTACTGGACTAAAAAAAAAAATCTCGGTACCCCACATGCAAAAATATGGATCCCCAGAGAATTATGTCACTTCTCTGCACTTAATTTTCCTAATATGTAAAATTGGTATCACAGTAGTGATTATTTCCATGAGACTTTGGTAAGATTTAAATAAAAAGAAAAAAGCCAGAGGGCTTTAATATGGTGTACTAGAGGACTCTGTCATTGTTCTATCAGATGACTTGAATGGCCTCCAAAGGCACTTGTGTATCAGCATGGATGCTCACTGCCTCCTGATTACTCAGAGAAAGACTGCCAATAGTTCTGTCTGGCTTAAAAATCTTGAGGAACCACTGCTATTAAAGAAAGAGATAAGGTGTGAACCCAGGAAAAGCAAAAGAACAGACAAATGATAACAGCCCAGTGCAGTGCAGGAAGCATCCCCAGACATCAAGTGATTAATTGTCAAACAGACATGCAGGGAGGATTAGGAAGATCCAAAAGGCCAGAGAAACGTGAGAGGTGGAAATGATCCAAGAATGTTCAAGCAGAAAGGGGAAGCCACACTTCCCTTTACATGAACACAGCAGAGCCAAGAGACATCCCAGGAAGGGTGAATGGGGCATTTAATCCAAATCATAAAAACAAGAAGCCCTTAAGCCTATCTGGCATATCCTGGGAGGGGAGATCACAAGGAAGGACCAAAGCAAAGAGATTGTGAAATAGTGTGACAGTGTGCAGGAGGCATCCAGGCCCAGCAGACTGCTAGCATGGAGGGCTTGAGACAAATGCAGAAGTCCCAAGGAAAGGCTGGAGGAAGAAAGGGGTCAGGCAGATGGCAAGTGAGCTCGGTGATCAGGGCCATATGTCAACACAAATCAGCAAATGCCAGGCAGAACCCCACAGCTGAGCAAGTTAGCTCTGCCCAGCCAGTGGGGCCTGTGGTGGTGGCTTCTATGGGTGCTTATGGTGAAGACTTTATGCTAGGTTCTGCCAGTGTGAACAACAAAACTATTAAGCCAGTTAGAAATCAAGAAACCTACAAACAAGAGTTGGGGCCTTAGCTTGGTAGTAGAGCACTTGCCTAGCAGCCCCAAAGCCCTGGGTTAGTTACCCAGCTCCAATTTAGAGAGAGAGGGGTGAGAGAGAAATGTACCAAGTGCCGACAAATTCTCTTGGGATCATTGTCTTCTCCACTCATACAAGTGCACATGCTCAGGTCTTATAGGTTCTAAGGTCTATAAAGGGGGGAATAAAACCAGAGCCACTGACTTTACAGGGAGCGAAGGGGAAGGGTGATCTTAGGAGCCAGGTACACTGCCTCAGAAGACAGATGAGGGATGGCAGCCATGGGCTCCATAGAGGGAGAAACTGAGAAGGGGATCTGTCAGGAGATGGCTGGCGCATTTTGACCAAAGGACAGCTAGGCCTCAGCTGAGCCTAACTACTTCCATCTCTCGAATGCTGGGCAGCCTCGCCTGCACACACAGCTCTTCTGCACAGCAAGGTCAGATTCTGCTGGCAGCTCTTAAGGCCATACTCTGATATCTAAAGTGCAGACCTTAGTGATCACAGACAGGAAAAGTCGAGTGCTTCTCAGCTCAAAGTACAGGTTTTATTCAGGTGGCCCGGGCAAGGGGCTTGCACCAAGTGAGTGCATGGAAAAGGCTAGTTTAAGATGGTCTTTAATGATAAATGACCCTTTGGAGAACAGGAAAGAGTGCTAGAAAAGAACGACAGAGACCTGATCCTAATTACAGAATGGCTTTAGGCTTGTCCAAAGCAAAGTAGCCTAGGCTAAGGGAATCACCAGGCTTCCTAGCAGGGAATTTCAATGGCATTCCTTCAACCCTTCTTGGGCTTGCTCCATGCCAGCTGGCTGAGCATCTACTTCATGTGGTTCTTGCTTCCTGATTTCCACAGCACTTTCCATCACCAGCCTAGTAAGGATTGAAGAATGATTATGTGAGCACAATATGGGAAGAAATCGGTGTCAGCGGCATTTGTGAACTCTGTGTGTATATGCGTGTGGTGTAGGCATGCTACTTTGCAGGCATGTGCAGAGGTGTCCTCTCTGTCAGTCTCACAGCCTTAAGAAAAGTTTTCTCACTGAATCTGAACCTGATGGTTTGTTCCAGTAGGCTGGCTAGTCATGATTGCCAAGGACCCGCTTGTCTCCTCCTGCTCTACTTCCCCACCCCTGTGTTGTTGTTATGAGCACACATGTGTGGCCAACCTCAGCTTGTTATGTGGGTGCTGGGGGTCTGAACTGAAGCCCTCATGTTTGCACAGTAAATGTTCTTACTCGCTGACTATCTCCAATCCTATATTATTGTGTATTTGACAACAGCAGGAAGGTTGTAAAATCTTGACTTGGAGTAAATCAAGAAATCCTCAGAAGGAAGGACAAAGACCAAGAAAGAGCTGGAGATAGACCAAGAAGAGAAAATGGAAAAGACTAAAGGGGGACCCAGCAGGTGTACTTGGGCAGAAGAGACTCATGCTATTTGCCTCCTGGTTCTATAAGCTCTAAATGAACTTGTGTAGCTCAAGAAATCCTGGGTTTACATTTGAAAATGGTAGGTGGGGATGCGGGGTTCTCAGAAACAAAGGGCGCTGCTCTCCATTCACATTAAGGTAGAACATGTAAAAGCCTGCCTTCCTGAGTGTTGCCATGTGACCCAAGACAAGGCACACTGCTATTCCAGGCCTTAGTTTCTTTGTGTGGAAAGTGGGACCTAATTGTGGGCTTGGGTGTGGGGAAGGACTGTGAAGAAAGAAAATGCGCAAAGAGCAAAATTCCTTGGCATACACTACAAGCAAGTTAACTCTTGTTACGTTGTTTGTTAACAATTAATGGAAAGACAAACAACACGCTCAGATGAAAGCTGTAGCCCCGTGTGTCATACAGACACAGACATAGTCTGAGTTTTACCATAACCTTTCACCTAGAATATCAAAGTGCTTGTATGAATCAAGCCACAACACAAATATACAGCAAATTAATGCTTCATACAGCTCCAGCTGTACCCTGGATAGAAAGAGATCTTGTGTTCACTGAAAGCCACCCCCCACTGTCCCCGCCAAACACTCTCTATCAGCTATAATTATTCTACTGAAATGTCAGTATCTTTTCCCTCTATATCTGAGTAACAAGGTCTCCTATTAAAATGTTACTGTCATCTGGAAGGCAAAACCTATCAAGTTTTTATCAACTGTTAACACTTCAGATATCAGGAGTTTAACAGATTAGCTACTTAGTGATTTTGCAAGCAGAGCAGATAGCTGCACCTGAGCTCCTTGGGGAGGGGGTTGCAGAAGAGTCCTGCCTGTGGGGGGAAAAAGCCAGATGTCACTGAGTTGAGTCCCGAATACACAGGAATCCCCTCAGAAAGCCATAGTGGAGTTCCTGAGGGTCCCAGAGCTGTGCAGAGAGGAGTCTCAAAAAGTGAGGGAGACTGAGAAGGCACACAGCGGTTAGCTGGCCTGGCATGGGTTTGTGAAGGTTGTTGTAAGAAATAAGAAATAACTCTGGATTCTGAGGGTCAGCCAAGCCCAGAGCAAAGGATCTGTCCAAAACTGTGTCAGGCGGTTTGAGGATTCAAGGGTGCTTCTGTTTGAACCAAGACTCTGGCAGATGGTATAGAATGTCCGTAGCATGGATCCAAGGCACGCTCAGCTTCTAAAGGTGGACCTCCGAACATGCATGTCTTCAGCTAATTCTGAAACTCTGAAAGGGGTAGTTAATGGGAGAAAAGGGAGAAGAAGATTGTCATTGGGGTAATTTTGAGAAATCAGGTCTGTGGAGTCTGCCCAAACCTGTGGGAAGGAATTGAAAGTGGTCAACTTATATTACAAGTCTGGAGCTTGGTAACAGAAATGCTCATAAATTCTTGGTTCATCGCTCCATCTCTCAGTGCTGGACCCAGAGGCATACCACACACAGAGAGAGCAAAAGTGAGTGTAAGCATGGGATATTCAAAAATTTGTCTTCTTTAACCAAGAATGCCACTTTCTCTTCTCCCTGAGGCAAGTAAGTACTAAAGCGGTCCATGGGTGAGATCATGATCAATAGCAGAGGGCCAAATGGACTCTCAGATGAGGACTAGTATTTGGGATGAGGAGGTCATGATGATTTGAGCTGCTTGGCCAATGAGCTCCTGTGGAGACCCTGAATCTCTGTGGCTGTCCTTCAGTCTGGATGAGTTTCTGAGATGCAGCCACCAACAGCCAAACTATATATTAGGCTGAACACATACAAATGAGGTTTGTTGGAGCTTGTCAGGAGTGTTCCTTTCCTGAAGTTATCCTTGTATAAGGGGAAAACCAGGACCCTGCCAAAAAGTTACCCGTGGCTTATTCCCCCATCACAGTACTTAAATAAATCTGCCACAGGCTTCTCCTTCTCTAGCTTGTTGCAAAGCAAAGGGCGGTATTTCAAAGGACACATTTACCTCCTAGCAATGTCTGTCTCCCTTACCATCTCATAAAATCAGACTAGACCATGAAGCTGGTGAGACTGATGTCCCTCCGTCATGCATGGCTCGGGAGCTGCTCTACACTGCGAACAAGGAGCATTTAACTGAAAGTGAGACAGAGAGAGCTGAAATTTAACAATAGCAACAAAGAAAAGGGGAACAATGAAGCCTTTAATTGACATCGCAGAGGGGTAAATTTGAGGAAACATATGGAGTACAAGTAATGAACTGGACACAGCTTCAGGGGAAAATCTGGACCTTGGTTTCCAAGAAGCTCTTCTACTTAGCAACATCTGGATCACATCCATCTGTCATGGACTGTCCCTGGAAAATGTAACCAAACAAATCAACTATTCTGCTCCTCATTCTAAACACTTTCATTTTTACGGTGGATGGCAAATCTGTGACCATCGTTGCTAGAGCATTTATGATCTAAAAAAAAAAAAAATCAACAGGTAGACAGACTACAAGCAGCTAAGACAAACTCCAGAGCTTTCTATTTATATGCCACCTTTGGTCTCCCAGCCCTCACTCAGGCCTAAGAAATGCAGAATACAAGTTGGACCAACAAAAGCTGATGTCATCAGACTCCAGAGAGACACATTTCAAAAGAAACTAAAAAGTCATCCATGGGTTTCCTATTCCCTTTAACTTCTATGACAACTGGTGGCAAGGATCACTTTTCCATTCTCCAAACTCCATCCGTGGAAAAGAAAAGGTTGATGAGTGTGTTAATCATCCAAATAGACATTCAAAACTAGCATGCCTATGGGTGATGGCCCCTTTCCAACCAAAACAAGCATCTACTAAAAGTTCAAAACGAATTTGTTTTTCCTCCACTTTGTCGCAGAACCTTCATACTTAGCCTGGGATTCAGAAAATGAAGTTCACTGTTTCCCACCCTTAAAATTAAAATATTGGGGTAGATGACCTTTCAGCTGCCTTCCCTAGCCAAATTTTAAAAGCTTTGGATATATGCACCTAACCTTTATTTATATATACCCAAAGAGAATTACATATAAATATGTATGTGTACTTATATAATAGATATATAACAATATCTAAATGTAAAAATGTACTTTCATGCATATATGTGACCATGTATGCAAGTGCACACATACCTATGGAGAAGCATACGGACATGCCAGCATCATTCAAAGACACAAATATCTGTTCCCATGCATCTGACATGGATTTTGCCTCTCGGGCTTTACTCTCTGAGTTTAAAAAAGAAGTTAGGACTTGGAATCATGGGTGGAAAATGAGTTTTGACTTGCTTGCCAAATGATCCCTTGCCAGGATCATTATGTTGAAAACATTGGTGAGGCTGTGCCTGGGCTCAGCATAAAAGAGCACTTATATTTATAATGAGTATTTATATATAGGGAGCATTTATGATGAGTAATTAAAATAAGTCATAACATGAGACAGATCGTACATGATATTCGCGCTTTTCTCAATAAGTCTATTAAGGTCTAAATCCTACTCCATTTGTGGAAAGAGCTATTGCAGGGACAAAGAGGGATGCTAGGTTTGGGGTAGGGTATCCTTTGGGGTTTTACCACCCGAGACACAGACAAAAGATGGAATTTGTCTATGGTCAGAACTCAGACCTCAGCATCGTGAGTCCAGATCCATTAACTGCACACACCATCACCGCCCCCACAGAAAAGAAGCAATCTCCCATCTCTCCGTATTTCAAGCAGAATAAATTCAATTATGAAACCGGTTGCATGGATAAATGAAAAGGTAAGAAGCAAAACAGGTAGAGAACCCTAGGGGTGATGAGTAGCAGCAGGAAGCAACAACTGTCCCTCCCTGAAAGGGCACAGAAAGAGGATAATGAGTCACCATTTCAGAAGCTGCCTAGCAAGGGTTGACACTATTGACAGAGAAGCCATGAAGAGATAGAACCCTGGAAATGAAAGCCAGAAATGCCCTGATCCCGACTTAATTTTTAGTTTTTTGGAAGTGGTAGAAAGGAAGCCCCAGAAATATTCTCAATGACCAAATGCACTCAGATGGCGTTTGCAAAGGAAACCCAGGAAATCTAGCCACATAGCTGTAAGGAACAGCAGACAGAGGTGAAGTAATATATAAAGTATATGCACCTACGCTATCAGGCCATGAGTTTAAAATCAAATCAAACACTACATCTACAGCCTCTGGTAGACCTAATTTTTTTTCAACCATTATTCCTCTCTCTTAATGGAGAAGGCATCTGAGATTCTTGCCTCTAGATTCAGGGCCAAGGGGCACCAATTTTTGTAGAAAAGTCTTGATGGAAATTCTGAGCCAAAGTAAAGGCATCCTCCAGCCTTGATCCTTCCAACTCTCATATGAAGGCTTAAGATATATAGAGAAAAAAGAAACTGGTGGGGAGAATGGCCCAGGAATATTAGCTCTCCTCTGAGACCAATAAGTTAAATGAAAATGTCTTTAAAGTAGTAGATTGGAGATAATTCTGAAACATTGAGATCTTTGACTCAGTATTAGTCAATGATTTAATGACAATGATTTGCAATGCATGTCCCTGGCTATCTATATCCAAACTACTGTGAGACTTTGGTTAAAATTTTAAACTCACAAGAATTACCAAATCTAGACATTGAATTTGCATGCAGTATTTTGGATAGACATGCTATGAATAAGGTGCTTAGCATCAACTAGAAGCTCAGGGGGTAGCTACTGGCATTCCTTCTCCTAAATTAGGGATAGCCCTTAGTGATCCAAGTCATCTACACCCATCAAGTCATCCAGCATCCCTCAGCTGCTGTTTGATGGTCCATGTCCATTGTCCAGTCTACCCTTGGAAATCTGTTCCACTCCAGACTATGCGTTAACAATACCTTCCTTTATCTCCCTCCCCTGGAGAGAACCCTGTAGGTGATGGCTTGCCTCCCCTCATCACTAAAGCCCTCCCTCCCTCCTCTCTTCTGCCTCACACAGAGAGCCGCAGGAAAGCCCCCTCCTGAAATGAGGGTCTGAGCTGCCAGATTCTCTTGCCTTTCCTGTCCCTCTCAAGTGGCAGAGGAAGTGGCTTCAGTAGGCACAGCTGCCCCAGTTGTAGGTCGGGGAGGCTTGTCCATCACAGGTGGTGAGGGCCCTATTTCCCTTCAGGGGTGACTGAGGCTGAGGGGCCTGGAGAGTGGAGGGTTCCGGCTGTTTTATATCTGATCTTGCCAGGCAAATCTCCTCCTACCCCCGCCTTACCAGGGAACTTTCACTTCTGAGGCTTGCAGGTCCCCCCTTCTTCTGGGAAAGAGCTGGGGTGCGGCATTTTTATCTGTGTCTAGGATAACAGTGTTTCTTTTCTTTTAAACAATCAACAGAGGCCACCTTCCTGGGGATAGAGGATGAAAAGACGGTGAGATTACCTGCCAGGACCATTTAGGCTTTAATGATTTTCATGTGAATGTTTCTAGAATTGCCATACAGCAACCGAGTCATAGGATGCTGTTCTAATAAAATTAAAATTACTAAAATAAACTGCCAGGCATCTGGAAAGCATGGGAAAACACAGCCTACTATATAAACTGATATTGAACACCTACATGGGCCTGGAATTTCAACAAAGGCATTATGTCTTCTTTCTTTCTTTCTTTCTTTTTTACATTTTAATTTCCTTGTAGGTAGCTTTTAATCACTAGATAGCCAAATCACATTCAACACCAATTTTCTTTATGTTGTACAGTGGGTTATAGTTTCCTTATATCAAAGTCTCAAATTCACATTCATATATTATTGAGCAGAAGACAGAAAACAAGGGGGAAATCAAGTTGTTACAGGTATGCAAATAAAGCATGGACCTCCTCCTCCGGTTCTCCTCTGGCTACCATAGGATGTATCAGAAACAGACCTAACAAAGGACTAAAGCTCCAAATATGCACATTTTTGTGATTCTATGAGCATCAAGCTCTGTGAATAACAAAAAAAAAAAAAAATGACATTCAGTTTGATCATGAATATTGATAATATTATATTTATTTTAAATATAATGTATTCATCAGTACTCAACCCAAAGTAAAATTAAACTCATCAGGATCAGAATAACTGTTTGGTTTTGCAAAAGTCAAGGACCCTTGTTGGGTGGCTTAATGACTTCTTGTTTGTGTTCTGTTTGCATAAATTATCCATCAAGTGCAGCCATCACTCCGGATGCAGCCTGGTACTTGCGGAGGAATGAGAGCCACATCAGGATCCTCATTAAAGGGAGATGCGCTTGGAATGGAGTTCACTGCCTGCCTGGCAAGGACCTGCCATCTCCATCCTTCCCTTTGCACTGATTCCATTTGGAGTTGGAACTGGACTCAGGGACACAGACTTTTGAGAGGCAATGGATGCAATCAAACAATAGAGGCTGTAAGAATCAGCCACCGCTCTTGTAGCCAAGTGAATTAAAGGAAGGGGAAAACAGAGTTTAATGGGTTTTGAAGCAATCGGATGAGTCTGAGAATGCAAGTGCTAGGTAGCGCTCTTTCTGTTCATTTAGCTGTTTACAAACCACCACCCTCCAAATCCTTTTTTTTTTTTTTCAATATCTACACACATTCTTTCTACCTCATAGTGTTTCTCCCCAATAAACTAGGTATGGATCAGACCCAAGTCGTGCTGTGTGTAATACTAATTAAGTAAGACAGCAAAAATAATGGCCTCCCTGTTCCCCATAGCACGATCATTGTGTTCTAGTCCGGACACCTCCTGCAGCTATTGGAGTGTAATTGTGTTACTTAACTCAGGAAAACCTCTGAGAATGCTGTTGTCGAGAAAAAGATAATGTAAAATGAAGTCGTAGAGCATGAAAGAAGCTACATCATAGGAGGAGAGTAAGTTCCCAGCAGAGTGATAAGATGCTATGTCTGTGAGCAGTGCAGAGCTGAGCATATGTTGTGTTGGAATTTTTTAAAAAATGCAGGTGAATTTAAGGGAAGGTGGAAAACACACCACATCTTGCTGCAATCTTAAGCAAAATTGGCTGTGTACCTAGAGACAGTTTGGCTGGTTCACAGATCTTCAGTTCTGAAGGAAGAAATTGAAGAACATTATCAAATGATGATCGTCACTAGAAACTGGTCTTGGCTAAAGCTGCCCTCAAGGCTGATGCAACTATTACCAGAACCTTATGCTTGTCACAGATGTTATGTGCAAGACAGAGTATTCCTGCAAGATCCGCACAGCTGGGGCCCAGGGTCACACTGTAAATGGCTTAGCTGGCTCATGCTGGACTTCCCTAACCAGCTGAGATGCGATGTGCTTAGTCATAAAGGACATCCTCAGACCAAATCATACCTCACAACCCTACATTACAGATAGGTTCAAGTACATGAAGGGACACCATGCACACAGGTGACAGGAAACAGCAGCGTTCTATTTACACAAAGGACAGGGAAAAGAGGGAAGGGAGCTGAAATCAAAACAGGCAGGTATGGCAGGTATTAAGACAGAAATAAGAACAATGACTTTGTTAAACATGGGGAGGCATGATTAGAGACTGAGGCGAACAGACCTTCAGGCACTAGGTGTGAGTGTATGCTTCAGAGACCCCAAGTGGTAAAAATCAGCAATATCCTGTGGTTCAACCTAATTCTACTTCTGCCTCAAGTTAGAATCTTGAAAAGCACCTTATCCTACTTTCATTTCTGTTGCTATGAAAAAATAACAGGACCAAAAGCAACTGCAGAAGAAAAAAGGAGGTTTATTCTGCTCACAATTCCATGTTATAGTCCAGCATAGCAGGGAAGTCATGGTGAAGCAGCTGATGACATCATGATCACAGTTAAAGAGCAGAGAGAGAAAGAGAGAAATTGCCCATGCTACTTGCTTGTTTCAATTAGTTTTCTCCTATCCTATGTAGTACACACACACACACACACACACACACACACCTGCCTGCCAGCCCAGGGAATGCCGCCACCCACAATGGGTTGAGTTTCTCAACTATCAAGGCAATCCCCCATAGACATTTCCATAGGCCAACCTTACCTAAGCAATCCCTCATTCAGGCTCTCTTCACAGGTTGTGAAAGTTGACATTTAAAACTAATCAGAACATAAGCAGAGCATATCAGGCCATTAATAAATAATTGTAGCATGAAAGAGAAAATAAATTAATTTTTAAGTATTTGAAAGGAAAATATTTGGCTAGACCATCCTAGTTTTCTTGGCCCAGAGAGCAGTCTGGTATACATTTCTTTTTTTTTACAACTTGTTCAAGCAGGAGGTTACCTTCTAGGCCCTCTTTGAAGTTAGTTCTGTTCTCTGATGTCACAGACATTAGTCATTTAAAGGCATTGTTAGGAATCATCCTTGTTGCTCTTCTGGATCACCAGCAATAATGGCCAGTGTGTCCCAATTCCTTTTCTAAAGTTTTTGTATGATGATAGAAAAAAATAAATAGAAGAGAAGACAAATATTGTTTGCCTTGGAGCCTATTTTCTAGTTTATAAGTGTTCGAGAAAAACACGTCCATCTTCCCTGTAGACGCTTGCATTTGTTTTGTGCTTTCAGCTTCTACAGACCTATAGAACCCTGTCAGCAACACAACATACACCAACTCTATTCTTTCACATCTACAACCCTTGCCATGATCCTTAATTATTTCCCTTTATATTCTCACACTCCACAGTCAGTCTATCAGCAAATCTTGAAGCCTACGTTTCAAATCAGCCACTACCCACCGTGTCTCTTCTATGTACATACAGACACCACATCCAAGCTACCACTCTCTACCCTAATTACCGCTGACTGGTCTTCCTGGTTTTGCTTTGCTCCCTATACCTTATACTCCACGGAACACAAAATGACCATACTAAAACTTTCTGTTAACTCCCATTCATTCACTCAAAGGAAAAGCCAAAGTCCAGACAATAGTTCTGAAGACCTGCCCCGTGTCCTCCCACGACCCCAGCCCCCTTCCTGACTTCCTGCGGACCAACCACCTCAGCCTTCTCCAACTTTACACTTGAGTCTGACCTTCTTGGTAAGGTCAGAGGTCTTGTTGTCACCGTGCCAATAATGTCACCCACCCTGCGCCAGGCAAGTACTTGTTTCTCATTCCTCTGCTGTATTCTATTCCTTTTGCCTTGGCGTGATTTAGAAACGGCTCTTCTTGCAAATGCAAACTTTACTTAGGTACTCTTTTCTCAATAGCTAGAATGTGCAGAAATGACTGCTGTTCTATGGAGGGATGTGGCTTTCTCCTTGTTCCTGGAAGCCAGCATGTGAAGAGCAGCTGAGGCCTCCTGCAAGGCCCCCAGCTCCAGGAAGCCATGTTAGCACAGACCTAGTCAATGGTTTTACTCAATCTCCTGACAGAGTCTGAACCACATACACGCAGCTAAGCTACTTTCTGACTTATGGCCCCCAGAAGCTGTGAACAAATGTGTTACTATTATTTTAAGCCTTTCTGTTTGGAAGAGAGTTGTAAAACAGCAATAGATACCTAGCCTAGCCCCGCTGCCATCTGGACATATCCTAAATCCTACTTATCTATCCTGTCTCTATTGACTGTCTCCTCCAAGGACTGAATTCTGTGAGGACAAGGATGTTTATCTATTCTGCTCATTACTGTGCTCCTCCTCAACCCCAATGCAGTTAAAGAAATCAAGCTTCTGTTTTTAATAATGAATGAAGTGGGCATCTAAGACCAGCAAAAATGTACCATTCACACATACAAATATTCACACACACACATTTTGAAACGTAGCAAAAATACATGATGGGTTCAGGTTGTAGGCAGAGTGCTTGCCTTTGTCACATAGCCGTCACTTGCCTTTGGGGCAGCGGTACTAAAGGAGTGACTACAGGACTGACCCTATTTTCCTACTGAATGCTAAAGACGTGCTCTTATAGAAAAACAAATCAAATAGTCGATTTCTTACAAACGATTGGTTTTTCAGACAGTCAAATGACAAAACCGTTGGCAGTGCTTCCAACGTCATCCTGTTATCTTGGTTCAAGAAGTCTGGAAGGAGGCCTCAGCCTCTTTGGCTGTAAAAAGCCTCTAGACTGCTCTGCTGTAAAACCAAGACTGGGAGTGCCCTGGATGGATGGTAAATGCTACAGTTGGTAGATGGAGTCATTGTCTGGTTGTGCTGGAAGCAGGTTTTGGGAACTCAGCACCTCCAAAGTCCCCTTCTTTGTTGACTCCTCGTGTTTTAAGTTTTTGGGTACTGTGCAAAGCTTGATAGAGCTCGGGATCTGGGAAAGGAGATCAGACTCTTAAGCAAGGAGTCACTGAACCCACAAAGACAATAGTCATCCTCCAGCCTTAGCCCTACTCGTCCCACCATAAAGACACACAGGCTAAAGATAGATTTGGCATGCATCCTCAAAGAGACACAGACTGGATAGCAACTGATTCCAAGGGAAAACTGAGGCCAACTATGGAGAGTGTGCATAAGGGAAAGGTAAAGAATTCTAGAGGGAGCCTCAAGGAACACCAGAATCTAAGGACTTCCTCTGGAACAAGAGCCTGCCATGATATTTAAATGTAGGTTCTTTGGAAGGAAAGGGAAAGCCAGGCAGCAGTACAGCAGAAGGGCTGATAGAGCCTAGTGCTTGTAATGTGACCTGTTGCCTTACCTGCTCAGATCTATACAGTTAGCATTCTGCAAGGTAAGTTGTATCTAAACAAGGGAAACTTCTGCTCTACTAGATGATAGAATAAGTCATTCTGGAGTTTGGGAAATAATCTCAATTGTTTAAGGATGTCTGCTTCCTCCTCTCCTGACCAATACTGCAGAATAAATTCTCTTCAAAGTTAAGTTATTCTTTTTCAGCTTTAATAGTCAATGAAAAAATTGTATGTTTATGTGTGGGTGGGTGGGGCAGGAAGACCATTACAAGTACTGTTCTCTGGGGACTGGAAAGCCTTATGTACAAGAGAGGTTGAAACAGGCTTCATTGCTGAGAGAAGCAAAGGGCAGGCAGGCAGGCAGGCAGGCAGGCATATGTTAATTTTCAGAGTAGTAGCTGACAGTATTATTCTTCATTTGGAAAGTATTTCAATACCAATTGGATGAGTTAGAACAAATATCCTCAGGCATTCTTGCAATTCCAGGGAGCTGTCAGAGGTAGAGATTCTGCCCAGGAGTTCATTTGGGTTACAATGCCCTGGGCTCCTAGGCAGCTGACAACAGGGAGTACTGGCCCTCCCACTTGGTTGTTCACCACTCATCCCTGGCTCATGGAAGGTGTCTAAAGGCTGCAGACCCACCCCAACAGCACCACACAGTAGCTCTCCACCTTCGGGCGTGGCGTGGGCTGAGACATAATTGATGCTGCAAGCAGGTGGTGAGCTGACGGACGTGGGAAGTTGGAACTCCTTGTTCCCTCTGCCAATTAATTCCTAAGAAACATTCTAAAGAGAGATTTTCAGTCCTCTTTCTACTCCCTCTAGCTGGGAGGGGAGACTAGAGATTCAGAAAAATAAGGAGAAAATGAAGACAGAAACAGTTTTTCATTCCTGCCATGCTTGGGAGCAAGGTTTTTTCCAAGCTTGCTCGACACCCTTGCTGGGCCAAATTATGATTTGCTATGGAGATGGTCTGTGTATTGTACGTGCTTGGCAGCATTCTGATCTCTACCTATGAGATGCCAGTTAAACATCCTTCCAAGTTCCAACGATCGCTACCATTATATCCTGTTAAGAATCCCTACTGTGAAGTGGAATATGACGACACATACTTGTCATGATATTTAGAAGACCAAGGCAGGTGGACTAGGGGTTCAAAGCCAGGCTTGGCTACAAAGGGAGACCCTTTCTCAGAAGGATGAGAATCACTCTGCTTAGGAACATCCCCTTTTCCCCCACTCCAACCCCCCCCATACACAAAAGGCCCAGACAAACCAGACAGGCTGTAAGCAGTATTACCCACAGTCCACACTAACATTCCAGCCAGTGCTCTCTGTAAACTGATGCTGCTTATGTTATTTATGAAATGAAAATTAAATAATAAAAAGCAAAATCTCTGCTAGCAGCACCACCTTGTTCATTCTGAAATCCCACACACAGACAGTAAAACCTCTGCTCATGGTCAGGTAAGCCTCATGGTCAGCTTATCATATGAACCCCTGTGGTCCCCACTTCTGGGTGTCATCCCAGCCATTCTGCTTTGACCTTCCTCTTGTGGATCTCAAGGAGTAGCTTGTACATAGAAATAATTTCTTGAGATGGAGAAGAAAAGACGAGCTATCGGGATTCATGGTGACAGATTCCTCTGTCATTTACCAGTTACAGGACTGTTAACACATGCCTTGTGTCTTCCAAAGATAGCAGCTTTGCTTGCCTAAAGCCTCAGTGAAGGTCGGGTACAAGGACTCTGGTTTCTATGGCGCAGCAGACAACGGCTAGGATCCACATCCTCATTGTGCCTCGTGAGCGTCAGCACTATCAGCATTATCAGCGCACCGGGTGAGTGGTGCAAAAATGCTCCTGAGCTAAATTTGAGGAATTCTTTCCATTCAGTTCTCACTTGACTGAAAGTTGCCTTTGCCTGATGCGCAAACATGCAAAAGAACGCCAAGATTTTCTTCATGAAACATTGTCCAACAAACATCAACAAATAGCTAATGTAAACCACCTATAGATACTGAGGTCATGTCCATGAACAAAGCAGGCCAGGATGACTGCCTGTGAAGGGCTTACTTTATTCGGTGACTGAGGGGCAGGAATGTGTAAACAGTGAGCAAACAGGAAGACATGTTGAAGAAATAAATTACAGTGTTCTGGCAGCCAATAGATGCTGCGCGGGAAAAGCAAGCAAAGGTTACCCAGTCATGTATGTAAGGAGACAAGAGCAACTGTAGCTTGACACAGGCATCGTGCGTGAGAAGTAAGATTTAGACAGGGATGCTGAGAGGGTTGTCTCAGTCCCTGGGAAAGCACATTCCAGACATGGAACATCCAACAGAATGCTGTGATATTCAGACACCAAGAGACCATTGTGTTGACCGCAGCAGAGCGAGCTAGGAGAAGAATAGAAAATGGGGTCAGGTGTCTTACAGGGAAGTGCTGGGGTGGCTGGCAAGTGTGGAAGGCATTACTCTGTACTAGCTGGAGTACAACTCCCTGAGGATCCAAATCAGCTCTTGGATCCCTGTCATAAGAAGCCAGCAAGCCACCAGAGGGTGAGTGGTACCAGAGAAGAGGGGTCACTGGGCTCCAGGAAAACTTGACTGCATTTCAAGACAGTGGTCTTTGGAGGACTAGTCTATGGACAATGAAAGAGGCTGTGCTCTCTGCCCTGTTCTATCTAGAAATTACTCAGGCATCTCAGGTGCTCTCTGGGTAACTCCCCTCCCCAAATGGTGAAGTGCCCAGCACCTAGGATACTTGGTGTTCACTAAGCAAGACAGATCTTTACTCCCAATGGCTTCCTCTGTTCTCTGTATATCAGACTTCAGGTGTTCGGTTTAATTAAAACTAAAATCCAGAAGATCCTAACTCAATAGCAAGAGACCCAGTACCAATGGGAGCAAGGAAAGGGTTTTGGGCTGTGGCTTCCATACTGGATGCAGTTATCTCAACCTTGCCTCTTCCTTCCCCAGCTTTATGCAGAGATGTCAGTATGAGAACACACAGTTGGCTTTGTGCCCGAGGGAGAGGCAGGATAAAGCAGTGGGGGGTGTGCCTCCCCCTATAAAAATTAATGGAACAAAGCACCCCTGTGTGCTGCATGAGTTTTATCTCCCAGGGAGTTGACTTTCCATCGTTCTCTCACCAAGCCCTCCTTCTGGGCTCTCCTATCCCCTGGGTGTCTTTGGCATAGGTTAAAGAATCCTCATTAAGGCTTAGGGCCCACAGAATAAGCACATGTAAACACATGTATGTGTGTACAAATATATATACCTATGCACATTTCTGCTGTATTTTTTAAATAAAAGAGATGATTAGCAATACCGAGAGGATAATAATACATCATGGGGTTAGCAAACAGGAATTATATGGGAAGATATGAGAAAACCCACTAAGGGTTTATAAAAGTCAAGAGGCTCTGGTTTTCTTTTCAGTGTGTATGTGTGTGCCTGTGTGTATGTGTGTGTGTGTGTGTGTGTGTGTGTGTTGAAAAATTCATAGCTCTGTGCTTCTGTTCTGAGCATCACATTTCATATAAACTCCCACTCCATTCCTCAGAGGCAAGCCTCATGCTAGAGTATTCTATATGATCAACTTGGCTGTTCTGGGAATGGCATTTCCCAGCATTCTCTTCCCATTATAGCTCTGATTTAGAGGATGCCAAAAAGGACATGCATGAGATCTGTGTGAAGCAAAACGGAAGCCGCAGACAATATGGCCTAAAGGTTGTTATTGGTCTAAAGTGGCAGGAGATAGAGCAGAGGTCTCAGCTAGGTCTAGCATGTCATGATTCTCCTCTCACCTCCTGAACCTCCTGACCACTGGGTGACCCCAGATGCTTCCCTGTAAACACACAGAGATGGAAGCCACCAACAGGCAGCAACATGGAGCCTACCTAAGGCAAGTGATGTATGTACCAGAAAAGATATAATCCCATACCATCAGCAGATTTCAGATAGCAACAACATGGAAATAAAGAGCAGGGTGACGACCACAGACAAGACGGGTGAGGAGATAGATACTCATGCATGCAGGATCAGAGGGATTGGTGACAGGGACAAGACACCCAGCAGGAGATGCTGATGGGCCGTGGGAGAGGTCAACGCAGGCACACCCTGTTGAGGAGGAGGGTTAAAGAGTAGAGTGGTGGTATTTGTAACTGAGTGCCGTCCATGCTGGACCTCATGGAGGGCCCAAAGAAAATACCAAATGGATACGCAGGCATGCCAACCGGACCCTCGGCCCTACACCAAGAGATGCACAGCTCCAGCCACCTTCAGACTGTTGCTATCTGTTACCTGGAAATCTTGACAGTCATGTAAGTAGCACAGCATATGCCTTGGTCACGGAGCAGCATTGAACAGAATATTGTATAGATAGTAGGCACAACAATTATGAAGACTTTGTAACAATTTATTATGAGAAGTTATCATAAAAATATGTAGCTACCTGCAAGTACGAATATTCTCCTGTTGTTTGTGGGGCTTTGCTTTTTAAAATTCTCAAATTAGCAGAATCTTAAAAATGTAGGAGCTGGAAGACTATTTTTGCA
Source organism: Meriones unguiculatus (assembly GCF_030254825.1). Taxonomy (NCBI): domain Eukaryota; kingdom Metazoa; phylum Chordata; class Mammalia; order Rodentia; family Muridae; genus Meriones; species Meriones unguiculatus. The sequence continues at coordinate 62,733,217 of NC_083362.1, read as the reverse complement.
CTCTACTTTTAATATTTTCTATCCTCCAGTACACTATTTTAATTATCACATAGAATAGTTGAATTAGTTCCTTATTTGTTGCAAGTAAAGCAGCAAATTAAATGGGAAGGGATTCAATCTTGCTTGTGGTTTGGGAGATCACAGTTCAACACAGCAAGAAAAATACACAGCAAGAGCCACTGAAGGCTGTGGCAGAAGGAACAGTCACAGGACAGCTGGTTCCATCAGGTCCCCAGTCAGGAAGCAGAAAGCTGGACTGAAATGAGGCCAGCCTATAACCTTCAAAGCACAACCCTACAGCCTTACAACTGCCAGTGATGCCCCAAGTCCAAAGGTTTCAGAATCTCCACAAACAATGCCAACATCTAGGGACCAAGTGTTCAGATACATGAGCCTATGGGGGGCAAGGGGGACACGGCACAGTCGAACCAAAACTGAAGAGGGTAAGTGACCAGGGTTAGTCTAGGGCCACCAAATGTGTTTGTTCAGCGTGAATGTGAGCAGCAGCCCTTGCTGAGGAATCCAATAGGAGCACACATAACACATCTGTACAGCATGATAACCCCCATACAACACACACAACACAGTACACACAACACATCCACACAACACACTGTGTGCACAATGCATACAAGACCCTACACATGACATACATCCCACAGTTTCAGTGTTTCGTTTTGTTTTGTCATGTGCCTTCCACATAAGTATCCATTGAAGTATGAGTTTGCTCCTCGGAATTCCTGACGAACTAAGGGATCAGGGAACTCTTTCCTCTTTGCCTTCACGGAAAACTGAGGTGTGATCTCTTAGACACTCACGCCTTAAACCACGTGGGAGCCCTAAGCCAGGTCCCACTGCACTCCGTGATTTTCTTAGGAGGACGGTTGTACATGTGCCAACCCTCCGACACACGGTACAAAGCCCACGAACTACCTCCAGACAAGCCGCAACTTGTGCGAGAAAGCCCAGCCCTCACCCACCCACACAGGCCAACATCCCTTCTAGTTTCTCTTGTTCAGAGTGGCTCTGCCGCTTCCTCTGCTAGAAGGAAGTGTGCTCGCACATGTGAGGCTAACCCGTAATGGTCGTCTCTCATTTACGAGGCTGGTATTAGGCTTACCGGAGTCTCCCAGCATTGGATATTAGGCACGGTACATTGCACGTCTATAAATCAAATTAACATACACTGTCAGTGCCGGCTGAGCAGCTGTATTCTTTGTGTTAGATTTCATAGTTAAAATGAAACACTTTTCCATTACCAGACTGCAGCTCCGCCGGGCGACGGCAATGGTTACCTGCCAGAATTAAGTCTTGTAATGCCAGCCCTGTCTCGAGGTGGCACATGCAAACTGGATTTATAACGTGACTTAGGAGCTGCTAATTGCCACCAGAATAAAACACTAACGTTGATTCAAATCTTTGAACCAAATGTTTATGAAAACTGAGCATACACAGTTAAGCGTCTGCCTGGTTTCGCTGGTCTGAGAGAATCCTGCGGCGGTCAAGGTTAAAGTTCAGGTTGGTGATTAATTTCTGGGCTTGTAGTTAGAAATCCTCCATCCTCTTACACCAGTAAGCCATGGTGACCTGTGTTGAGTGTGAGCAATGTATGTTACAGACATTTTGCACACTATTTTGTTGTTGTTTTGATTGTAGTTGCTTTTTTCAAGCAGGCCAAAGAGATGGCTAAGTTGGTGAAGCGCTTGCCACGCAAGCATGAGGACCTGAGTTTGAATCCGAACATGGCAGCACCTATGTGTAATCCCAGCTTGTGGCTGGAGAATGGAGACAGGAGGATCTCTGGAACTCCTTGGCCAGCACCTCTAGCCAGATCAATGAGCTCCACTCTCAGTGAGTTACACTGTCTCAAAAACTAAGGGAGAGTGATCCTGTGGGTGTGGCTCAGCGGGAAAATGTGCTTGCCATGAATGCCTGGTTTGATCCCTGGAACCCAGGTAAAAGTGAGAAAAGAAAATCCACTTCCTAGGGATGCGCTGACTATGATATGCACATCTGCCCATGTGCAAATAAATGAACAAAAAAACCACAATTTAATTAAAAGCAAAGTGGAATATTAAGGAAAAAGAACGAATGCTCACTTCCAGCCATCATATACTCTTGCGCAAACATGTACATCTTTGCATATGGCAGAATATGTGCAATAAAACACATAAACATGCACAGGCCACACAATATTAAAATACATTAAAAGCCATAAAAGGTATTAGCCCTGTGACACATAGAGGGAAATTAAGAGTCGGGGAGGCAGCGGATTTAGAAGGCACTAATAAACACCTTAGTCAGAACTCAGACCAGGATGTAACCGAATCCAGGGCCTCTGTTCCTTTCTCTCCCGTGTGCCGCAGCTGGACGGTGTGAGCAGATTAGTGAGTGCTGGAAAGGGCAGAAACACTCAGCACCTTCTGTCTGTGATGGGTCAGCATTGGCAGCTCCCCGGACGTTACTTTTACATCCCAATTACTCTTAACACTCAACACCTTTCCGTAGGACCCAGATGTTCTGTTCCCTGTCACCTGTGGTGTGTTTGCTGCATGAAGCCCAAGGCAAGAAGAGACAAAGCTTCTGCCTGAATGGCAAGAAGGCCTCCTGCCTCTCACAGACAAGCGCTTACTTGTACATCCTCCTCAACTCCTGGCATTTCACCTTTAGGAAGTTCCTTGGCCCAAGGAATCAGCCTCCTGTCTACCCATACCTGTCTGAATCTGCTTTAATTTATGTCTCCCAACAAGGCCCTAACAGCTACAACCTCCTCACTCACAGCACCTTGAGTCTGTTTCCCACACATGTGGTGTTCTGTGCTTTTAGTCAGTGAAAGGCAGGGGAGGTAAGACAGGGTGATGAGACCCTTCTATGCTGAGTCTCGGGCCTCAGAATTGACGCTTGTGAGGGCAGTGCACACCGGGGTTTCTAGGGCTGAGTCCTGTAAACCCCTCTATGGATCAAGTGCTTGAAGCTATGGAAAATTTCCATGGGTTCAGAAAGCCCAAGACTAGATGGTTCTAGAAAAAGTCATCACCCAAATATTTAGTGGTCCACAAGGGACAGAAATTATGCACGTTGGACTCAATATGCTTTGTGCTGCCATGGAGTCATTTCGCCTCGGGCAGGAGGCAACAACTGCCTCGTTCCTTACAAAGCCCGAATAACAAGCCAAAGTTTACCCTGGAGAACCAATGACCTTACTGAGCTTACCTTCACAGCACCCATGGGTGAAGGGCTGAATATAGGAGCATGGGCAACCCCAAAAGCAGCAGCACTGGAAAGTCTTCACCCAGCAGGGATGAAGGCTTCCCTGTAGCTACACAGATAAAGTCGCTCTTCAATTAACCACCCTCAGGTACATGCAATTAGGACAGAATTGCCTAGTAAAGGCTGGCAAGAGCAGCAGGAATCTGAGGTATGGTCCAGTGACTCTCCCTAACTTCTCCTTCTATGTGGGAATATCAACAGTCATCAAACCCCAACAGTATGATCTCCTGAAGATAGGCACAGCTAATCTAAGGAAAATGGCAGCTTTTGTGCTCAGCGGTTCAGACCCTATAATCGTGCGTACTCTGTGTTGGAATGAGCACAGATTCTGAATGTTGACTCAAGAGCTCCACATCTTTAGGGAGCATGACTGAAAATTCCATTCTCAGTTTTATCCCAGTGAAAATACACAAGCTCTGGAAACAGAGCTGTCCAGGGCCTGCTGCTTCTTAACTGTGTGATTTGGGGCAGGCCACTTCAACCCAGCAGTGGCATTCAGAAGCTATAGGTAATGCTGAGTAGCAGCAAAAACCACAGACTCTGGAACCCAAGCGTATGATGTCTGTAAACAGCCAAGTTGTGCAACTTCACACATCAAGTGTCTTTTAAAAGCAGTGCTGGTGTTTCCTATCAAAGTGATGAAACGTTTGGGCACTAAATCGAGAAGATGCTTATATAGCTTGTCAGACCTGAGGTAACACTGAATCACTCCCTTTATAAATAACTAATTTCATACCACATCCATTTTATCTCCGTAAGAAGTGTTCAAGTAATACCCACATTTTAAGGTTATTGTGGTGACTTAAAGGTATTAGCTATAAAGTCCACAGGGCAATGCTCCACCCATAGAAAGGACTATGCAAATATTAGATGTTCGAATGGTTGACTCTGGCTCGCTGCTGGGAGACTTGCTTCCTCTCCATGTTGTCCTGAGTGAAGCATTCTACTCAATGTGATGGCTGGGTTCCAAGGAAGAAGGTCACAGGTGAAGTTTTCTCCCTGTGCCACCTTCGTGGTCTGCCTGAACTACCATGCAGAACACCTCTGCCACACAGGCAACCAGGAAATCTTGCCCAGGTTGAAGAAGCAGGAACATAGACTCTTCCCCTTCATGGATAGTAGCAAGAATTTAGAAGAGAAGCTGGGAGGGAACGCATACATTGTAGGGGTTGGTATGGACAGCTTGGTCAGGCATGAGGCATTCTGGGACCGTGGTTACTGAACCTTTAAGATAGGAATACTCATTCTTACATCTTCAGTTTGTTAAGAGGATTCATTTATCAACACCAAATAAAACCAATAAGGGCCAATAGTGTAGCTTAGTTGATAGAGCACTTGCCTATCAGACACAGAGCCCTAGGTTTAGATCCCCAGGGCTGTATAAATCAGGAAAGGTGGCACAGGGAGATCAGAGTTCAGGGGGGTCCTCAACTCTGTTGTGAATTTGAAGCCAGCCTGGGCTCCATGAAGTCTCCTCTCTCTCTTTGTCTCTCTGTCTCTCTCTCTCTGTCTTTCTCTCTATATATATAATATATATGTATGTGTGTATTTGTATATACATATATGTGTATGTATATGAGTATGTATTTGTATATATAAAGGATATACTGGCTACTGGGTATCGGTATTTAAATGTGCTTATCTTATATATGTATGTATATGTATTTTCATATATACATACGCAAGTATATTCAAATGTGATTATCATATATATATATATATACCACACATATGTGTATGCATGTTTATGATAAGCATATTTGAGTACCGATATCAAATAGCCAGTTTATTGTTTTGCCCATAGACGAGTCTAGTTGTGAAGCAGCAAACATAGAGAAGCTTCTTGGCTTAAGATGCTCTGAAAGGGTGAGACAGGCTGGAACAGCTTCAGACCTTGCCGAGGTGAGAGTACTTCTGCTTTTGCCCCATACCCTACAGACAGGATGCTGGTAAATTGGAACTCTGATTCTCTTGTGGTTTTTCAGCCTTTTTGTTGAAACATCACCTACTTAACTAGATTGCTTAACTAGATTGCTGCTTACCTTCTAATCCTTACAGCATATGGTGTCTCCCCAGTGGGCTTTCCAAAAACATCTCAGTCAGCAGTGAAAATTTAATGTCCAAGGAGGTCTTAGCATGCGGCTGTCTTGTTACAGAAGGTGGTTCCCTCTAGGCCAGGGCTGGGTGCTTTCAGGTGAAGCTTCTTAACTCCAGAGGCCCCGGCTCATGGGCAGCCTACATCTCACTTTAGTTCCCTAAATGAAGCAATTGAGTCACTGGCACCACTGTAATAACACATTCTGACAAAAACATGAAAGATAGCGTATCTGTGCCTTAACTCATGTGGGTATCAGAAAAGGGGAAGAAAGTAAATTCCTTTAAAATACAGACAGAATCTTTTATCAATGGGAAACTGTCATGTGGTCTTTTCTTATCTCTTTGTGCAGTGACAGTGGAATTTATCTTTCTTAGACTCAAGCCTCCAAATGAATATCACGCCTGTTGTGCCAAGGTGAGCAGTTTTTCATCTCTGGGCAAGCAGACATGTTTTACATAGATGTCATGGTGCACACATGCCATCTATCATCAATCCCCATGCCCTCCAAGGTGTCCCGAAGCCATCAGCATCTACCACTTCTCTTATAAACAGGAGAGTCCTATGCTGAAAACCGGCTCCACAGACTCCAAATAAGCAAAATCCTCAAAAAACCAGAGTACCTAAACTACAGTGTATTACATAAGCCTATAGTATATATAGTTTCCAAATGGCCAGAGCATCAATAATATACAACAGTAAGAGTGGACCTTAATATAAACTATGGACTTAGAATAATAGACCATGGCAGTAATAATGATAATAAGAGTTTATTGAGTGATACAAATATACTACTTGAATGGGGTGCTCATAGCTGGGAAGGCTTCCTTTGAGGGGTCAGGCATACATGGAAAATGTGTCTCATGTTCATTTTTGGTGTGAACCTAAAAACTTACCTAAAACATGAAGTCTAATAATGTAAAATGGTTTCAGGTGGGGGCTGAAGAGATCGCTGCATTAGTAAAACACTTCTCTTTCAAGCATGAGAACTTTGTGTGATCCCCAGAAGTAATATTAAAAAATAATAATTCCCAGGTTTGGTGGTACACAAAACAGGTTCTGAGCACAGAGGGCCTGTGGGTCACCATGGAGAGCTTAGCCTTTTTAATGAGTTCTAGGTCAGTGAGAGACCATATCTAACAAAATTATAATTAGAAAGATACCTACGGTTATCCTCTGGAGAGACGCGTGCGCATATGTGCGTGTACCCCACAGCCATGCCCTCAGGAGCTTCCACATGAATGCTTACACACAGAAGCACATACAGTGTTCTGTGATACAATTTCCACAATTTCTTGGCTATGTTCCTTCTGCTGTAGCTGCTACCCCAACAGCTAGGAGCTATCTTGGCTGGAAACCCATCTTCCATTGGAAGGAAAGTCTAGTTTGCAGTCAAAATTAGAAAGCAATGTGTCCTCCAGCAGAGAAGGCTGCCATTTGTACATCTCTGTGGGCCACCAGCAAAAGGCAGTTCCTTTCTTGATTGCATGTTAAAAGATTTTCTACTTTTCTGTCATCCTAGCTTCAGAATTTTCTTCTGGGGTTTCTGACTTGGTGATTAAAGAAGGTGTTCAGTACCAGAATGGTGATGATGGATGGATGGATATTAGATAGATAAATGATAGATAGATAGATAGATAGATACACAGATACATAGATAGATACATACATAGACTAGATAGATACATACATAGATACATACATAGACTAGATAGATGATAGATAAGTAGATAGATAGATAGATAAAGATTAGCATTTATTGAGTGTCTATTGTACTTCAAGGACCATTTTGAACATATTATGTGTCTTATTTAATCTTTATAATGTCACACAAAAGCATGCTTATGAAATTCCCTTTTGACATAAAAAGAAACTGAAGCACAGAGTGGCCTTAGAGACCACACAGCTGGAAACCAGCAGAACCAGGATGAAGAGCTGGTGACATGTTCCAGAACCTGCAGCCTCAGCCTCTAACTCTGCCTGCCCAAGACTACCAGAAGGTGGCACATATTTCTCTGACAATTTCCCAAACATCCCAGGAAAACTTCACTCCATTAGAAAGGGCTTCCACAGAGACTCCAGTGGGTCTCCTGTCTTTTGCTCAAGGTAGGAGGCATGACTGCTAATAAACCCAAAGATTAACACAACCCCAGGGATCCTAAACCAGAACTTAAAACATTTTACCCGGTGGGATTTGGGACTGACTAAAACCCACAAAAGGACTTACTGGGAAAACACTGAGAAACCTTTAGAAGTAAAGGAAGAAGAAACCACAGAACTCAAGAAGTGGAGCTGAAGTGCTCAGGGGACCCAGCGAAAGTTCTTGAAGATAGTCTTGGGTGGTCCGTCTAGAATGATGACTGGCTCTCAGTACAATCTGTCTTGCATGACTCAGAAATTGACACAGAGTCCTGGGGAAGGAAGTCTCTGTGGCTTCTTTTGGGATACACGCTAAATCTTAGGAGTTCTTCAGAGGTTGTTCAAAGGAACGCCAGAGCTAATTAAGACACAACATTAATCCCTAGAGGATCCAAGGCCAACGCTTGGAGAAAGACCACGGCTCACTTTACTACTTTGCAGTAAACAATGGACTAAAAGCTGATGCTGGGAGCGTCAAACTGTCATTGGAAGTTTGAAGGAGAAGCGTTACCTTCTACACCTCAGAACTCTGAGACACAGAAACGTTAAGCCACTCCCAGAAGAGTGATGGATCCACCAGGGTTCCCATCCCAGTTAAACCCCAGATATCCTGAGGTCTGGATACTGTGTTGCCGCTCCCGCTTTGTGCCCTGCAGAGTTTTACAGACCTTGGGTAATTCCAATCTCTTCCTGCTTTAGCATGTGGACTCTTTGTTTCTCTTACTCTCTCCACCCAACATATACAGACATGCCTGCAAAACCCACTCATCCACGAGCCCACCCACTGGCAGAGAAGGAGCTAAGCTCCATGGTGCAAGGACCCCCTCTGTAGGAAAAAGAAGGCTAAACAGTGGAATGTCTCCACGGGAGCTTTGTCTGGGGTGCCTGCCTAGCCTGCAGATCTGCTCTGTCTTATGCCAGGCTGAGAGTTTCTGCCTTTTCTGCACATGGCTTCTGCACAGTGCTCTCCCAGGACACACTTGGGACGGCTTCCCCCAGAGCTGGTTGGGGGGGGCTCGGGGAGAAGGGGCTTATTACATGCAGCAGGGTGAGCAGCTCAGGGAACACTTGAGTGGTTCTCAGTCAGGCATGAACCCAGTCTGCAGCTGAAGGTGGGGGGAGGGAGCAGCATTCTCTCCCTTGCACATCTGGGACAGCACCTGGATGCACCCGCCAAAACGCACAGCCAAAAGGAGAATCGGCACTGATTAGAACCCCATCAGGGTTAGCGAGGTAACATCCACTTATGCTAATGGGCATCAAGGGTTCATTCATCATCACCAGTGGAGCGGATTGGGCCGGGACAAGCTGAAGTCATAAAACACACTTCAAATCTCTGCCTCAAAATAGGCAAGGGAAGAGAATTTATTATTGTTGTTTCTCAGTCACAAAAGAAGGAGAAGAAGAGGGAGTAAAAGTGAAGGTCACTGCTCCCTTTCTAGCTAATGCCTTACCATTCACTTGCAGTCTGAGACAGTAGAACATACTATATGTTTTCTGTTGCTGCTTTCATTCTGCTCAAGATGAGAAGGGACATTCTGTTTAAGCGAAGTTATTCTGCCCTAGTGCTTCTTGCTTACAACTTAAGCATCATTGGAAACATGTGTCAGCAGAACTAACCCCTAAGAGGGATCTTAGGAAACGCAGTCATTCAAAATATAATAATCCCAAGGCTGGAGAGATGGCACGGAGGTTAAGAGCGCTTGCGGCTCCTGCAGAGGACCTTGGTTCCGTTCCCAGCACCCACATCAAGTGGCTCACAACCTCCTGTAAATTTGGTCAAGGGTTCCTATGTCCTCTTCTGGCCTTCCTGGACATCTATATTTGCATAGAGCACCTGCATATATTTAGTGACACATATGAACACAGAAAATAAAAATTAATTGAGTCTTTAAAAAATAATAATCTCAAGTACACATACACTTCGAAGCTTTTTAATATTTAAAAAACAAGATTTTTAAAATGTATTTCTCTTATTTTATGGGTATGAATGTTTTGCCTACATTCATATATGTGTACCATGTGAGTTTCTGGTGCTCAAGGAGGCCAGAAAGATCACCTGGAGCAAAACTAAGAGACAGTTGTGAGCCACCACGTGGGTGCTCAGAATCAAACATGGAAGCTCTGGAAAGGCAACCGATGCTCCTACCTAAGAAGCCACCTCTCCAGCCCCAATGTACAAGACTCTAATCTACATCTAACACAAGTATGCGGAAAGACACACGTTACATAATGTTTAGATACATCATATGTATATAAAGTTGTTGACCCTCAAACCATCTCAAGAAGTATCCGGGTAAGACAGATCTACAGTGTGAATGACTTGCTTACTCCAACACATAGAATTCAAGTTTTGTTTTATTGTGGGTTTTTCTTTTTTTCCTTCTGATTTTGAAACTAATACTCTCTGTTCCCCAGCGCTTACTTTCTTAGGAACTAGATCAAGAGAGATCCTGGGACCCCTCTAGAAGACTCGCAGGGATCTGAGGTGTATTGGTGTCCTGTGGTGTCACTGAGAAGTCTCTACGACATAGCTACAGTAAGCCAGCACGTAAACAAACCCCATATTGGAATAGATCCCTCGGGAACAGCAAGGTCAGGGTCAGTAGCTCCAGAAACACAACTAAATATCTAACCGAGAAAGCAAGTTTCCCTCTGGGAAGGCATTTGGTTTGAAGAGGGGTATGCGAGCAGGCAGAGATGGGAGCCCAGCCTTGTAAGGGGTCTGGCCTCAGGAATCTGCCTAAGTGGAGGGTCACAGGAGGAATGGGTGACACTCAGCCATACCTGGGACTTCTTGCCCCCCCCCATGGCACCATTGCTTCTAGGGAAGCCCCTTTCCTGCAGCTTGCTCAAAAATGGGTCCGAGTAGAAAGGCTGTCACTCCACAAAAAAGTCCACATCTTAAAGCCAATGATCACATTTACCCTCATAGAAGTCTTTCTTAAAAGACAAACAAACAAACCCCATCAGTTATGTTATAATAGTCGTGTGGTACCCCTAATACCTCCTACCCTGGTCAGTGTTTGATTATTGTGAAGAGACACAATGGCCACGGCGACTCTTATAAAGGAATGTCACTGGAGCTTGCTTAAAGTTTGTTTTTGAGACAGGGTTTCTCTGTGTAGCCTTGGCTGTCCTGGACTCACTTTTGTAGACCAGGCTGGCCTGGAACTCACAGAGATCTGCCTGCCTCTGCCTCCAGAGCATTGGGATTTAAAGGCCACTGACAATCATATTCAAACTGCCACACCTCTCAACGAGTCTTAGATCCATTTCCTCTAGCTTCCTGGGCCCCCAGTAGACCTTGGGCTGTGGAGTCAGTACTTACATGGAGGTCCTGCTTGGCTCAGTCACAACCCAGCTACCTTCTACCACTTGGGGAACCCTGGCAATGGAGCTACATGGAGATCTGTGAGGATCTGGAAGAAATTCTCAATTCTGTGTTCCTCTATTGCCTGGGCCCTAAACTGACCCACTGAATGTCCTCAAGGACCCTAAAGTCACAAGAAACACAGCTCTTTCTGCCCAAATTTCAGCCTGTGTAGAGAAGTAGCCCACGTTCTCGTGGCTCACAGGACCCCACTCTGTGAAAAGAGTCTTCCTTCTCTGTTAGCCAACCCTGGATTACCGTCTGTCCCTCCAAGTTCCCAGGCAGCCTTGGCTAGGCAAAGCTGGCCACTCTGCTCTGCCTTCTCTCTCTGAGGTCTGAGAACGGTCTCAGGGAGACCTGGGATGTCACTGGAGGGCATCTGAAGGATGTAGCCCTTTCAAGGCTTAACGAGTGAGATTCCAATGAAATGATAAAAGATGGGATGCGGTCAGGAATTTTGCTCAGTGGTAGAATGCTTGCCTAGCAAGTGCAAGGCCCTGGGTTTGAATTGCAGCTCTGGAAAAGAAAGAAGGAAGGAAGGAAGGAAAGAAGGAAAGAAAGAAAGAAAGAAAGAAAGAAAGAAAGAAAGAAAGAAAGAAAGAAAGAAAGAAAAGGAAAGAGAGAGAGAAAAGAAAGAGGAAGGAAGGAAGAAAAGAAAGAAGGATGGAAAGAAAGAAGGAAAGAGAAGAGAAAAGAAAAAGATAAAATATTGAAACCCAAGGTCCTCATTGTCCTGATCTGTTCACAGGAGATCAATTAAACACACACCTGGAAGCCTTGGGTAAGCAAACAGAACCAAGCCATCAGGAGAAAAAGAATCCACACAATTGGGAAATCCTTCTGTACATGGACCAAGCTAGGAATCTTCCTCCATATGTGTTGGATCTAAACACAAAGCAAACATTGACTCTAATACAATGTGTCCCTTGCTCCCTCGTGCTCCTCTGTTCTCCAGCTTTTGATAGCATCTTTGACTGGCACCATCAGAGTAGAGGGAATACGCTTTGGAATACGATACTATGGCAAACCACCCTTGGGATGGATGAAAAGTCAGCCACCAGAGTCCTCCAGCCATGGATCATATAGAGCCAAAAGGTCCCTGGGGAGATGTGAGATAAGACAGAATCCGGCAAGCTCACCACAGAACAGGTCGCCACTCCTGGGCCCAGTGTTTCAAAAACAGTCGGGCCCTTTTCCCTGGGCCCCAAACCCACATTCTTACAATTTAAAGCTCCCAGTGACTTTAATGCAAGTTCCATGCATGTGAGGCCTGCAAGTTAGGACCCTCTGGGAGTGTAAGGTGACAACATAATAGAGAAAAATCACTTTAGCAGGCAACAGTGACAGCTGGGCAGGCATTAGAAAAGAGGGAAACGGCCTCAGTTTAGACAAATTACTGAACTAAATGAGCACATGAAAAGCCCTTTTTACAGCTGCCACTGAGAAGCTCAGAAAATATAAAACATGTGAAAAAGTAAATAAAAGGAGTTTGAACCTTTTTTCCCATTAAAGGTGTGGTAAATGGTTAAAAGGCTCTAGAAGGATCCTTGGCATTCTGAGTCATGGACCCAAATGGAAAAATATGGCTCTTTGGGTTTTACATGTCAATTTTGATACAACCAATAAAACATAAACAATGAAAGCGCTCCAAAAAATCCTGGAAAATTCCAGAGCATGCATCAGAGGCTCTGTGATTATACACTGGTCCTCTCCTTTCTTTGACTTCTGACATCTCATTACCCTGCATTAGACTTTTACGGACTCATTTTCCAGCATATATAAAAACGACTTAATGCGTCCTCAAAGCCATCTAGATTTCCTAATTGATGAGGGCTATCAGCCACTTAAAAAATAAAACAGACATTTCCTTAATAAAAAACCTTGGGGGGGAGGGGAGAATGGAATAAATCCTGTGTTGGCAAAAAGAATATTAAATATAAGAGGAAGCATGATGATGGCGGGCGGGGCCCCCAAGCGGGTGTTAGGAGATTGGGTTTCTGGTATGGATTCTGCAGCTAATTTGCTATGTGATTTGGGACTCCGTTAAGCCTCACTGGGCCTGGTTTGCCAGATCTGGAAAAGGCCCTGTCAAAACCCACACCGCACAAACAGCCCGAGATTTCAAAAGCCGTCCAGGACAGGACCATTTCAGAGCATGCCCTCAGGACCTACACGTTTTCAGTTTCAGACACAAAAACCTCCTTTAGTTTTCTTTGGATTTGTTTGTTTGTTGTTTTACCTTGTTTTGTTTTGTCTTCTACAACCCATTACAGAATAGAGACAGACTCAGAAGGCCAAATAAAGTAGTGATATTTTCCCCTCTTCGTCAAAATCAGCTTTATATAGTAATTCTCAAGATCATCTCAGATGAAAGCTGAAGAGCTTGCAGAAAAGTCCCAAGTTTCTTTGGAGAAGATGTGGGGGAATTCTCTAGTTTGCTAGTGAGTCCTCAACCCACACATTTCCAGTTTTCCTATTCAGCATCTAAAACCTTGGTCAAAGCCAGGTGAAAACTGTTCACAGTAGCCTGCAGCCTCGTTAGGTGCACACGCATGAGAGAAAGGAAGAAACGGGTAAGGATTAACATAGTCACGTCACAACCAATCCATACAAGACATGCAGGAATGCAGAGTAGGAGTGTTTTCAAAGTTCTTGGAAGCAGCCTATTGCCTACTTTTGGAGGGAGGAAGAAGGAAGTAGAGCAAAGAAGATGGATCATATATAAATACTTTCAGATCACTGATGCTCTCTGTGCCCGGGACCTAGCCCAGGGATCTTCCAACTTTTACAGCATTGAAAGTATGTGAGAAGGTTACAAAAACAAAACTTCAAGGGGTTAGCAGGGGGGCTGAAGATGCTTGCCTCACAAGCCTGGTGGCCTGAGTTCAATTTCCAGAACCCATATCAGGATAGAACCAATACCACAAATTATGTTTTAACTTCCGTACTTATTTTATGTAGGCATACCCTACCCCACATACACAATAATATATATATATATATTTTAATTGCAGTCAAAGGCTCACCTTGAGAGGTTTCAGTTCAATTGTTCTGGGGTGTCACTTGAACACTGAATGCCAGGGTTCCTAAAAAAAATAATCTCCAGATGATTCAGCTGAGCAATCAACTTTGAGTCGCTGTTCTAGCCTTACAAACTTCAGACACCTCCAACTACCTCTCGTATCCACTTAGAACATGTTTTTTTTGACTCTTGCCCTAAGAGCTTCTGGGTCTGTGGTTCTATAGGATGAGCTCCCCCCATCCCCCCCCCCAACACAAGTGCATGCTCAGTCTGATCCCTAGTCACACTTACGCTTGGAATGATGGTCCCGGGCGCATACTTTAGAAGTGAATGTTCTAACCTGCCACTTTGGTTCAGTGATGACAGGTCCTCTCAGACAATCCATCTTCTCTGTGCTTGGCCTTTTTCCAATCCATTCCTCTGTGGCCACAGCAGGCCTGTTACCAGAACCCAGGACCCAAGTATCACTAGGGAGCAACAGAAAAATAACTGGCTTGTCTTCTATTAGCTGCTTTTTCTACTTTTACAGGAGCCAAAGGGAAAATCTTTACCCTTCTGAGAGTATCATGTTCCATGAACATTGTACACTAATGTTCAGTAAAATAGGATGGATAGAAACTTTGGTACCAGAAGCATGGCCTTGGGGCAGAGGCTAGAGAGGCCTTGGATAGTTGAAGGAATTGGATCTCTTCGATATAGAACTTTTAACCTGGAATATGGTAGCTCATGCTTGTAATCCCAACACTCAGGACACAGAGGTAGAAGGATTACCATAAAGTTCACACCATCCTGAGCTACATAGTAAGATCTAGGGCAGCCTGAGCTATAGAATGAAAAGAGAAAAGAGAAAGGAAGAAAAAAAAAAGATGAGGGGAAGGGAGTGAACAGAGGAGTAAGGAGAGGGAAGAGAAAATAGAAGAAATAAATGCTGAGAAAAGGAAAAAAGAGAAGGGGTAATTAGGACAATAAACTAAGTTCCAAATTATCTTTTTCTGCCACATGCCTTAATTATTAAGTACAAATTTGTAATAGTGTAATATGCCAGTTGAATAGTGAGAACAAACATCAAAAACAAAAATTAGCCTTGTAAATAGTACCATGAGGTACAACCCAAAGCTCATGGCCTCTCTACGGCCTCCCTATCTCTCACCCTCATCACTGAGTCTGGTGGTACATGTTGACATGGATGCTCTTCCATAGGGCTGGGGTGGGAGTGGTACCTCATCTTGGTTGACATGGATTACCCATGACCTAAAAGGCTCATTGTTTTTGATCAGGTTCTTTTGTCCACATCATGAACATATAATCATAAACACAAGCAAGACAATGACCTGGCACATACCTTCGGTTATGTTGTGTCTTTTGGCCTTCTACTTACAATAATGCTACTCTTAGAAAATGACAGATCTCTTAGTGTTTGTATTAATCTGGTTCCCCAACTCTCACAAGGAAGAATCTGGGATGCAAACTCAAAGGCTGGTGGGTTAATTTTGGAAGGTATCCCATGGAACAAGAGAAGGATTGAACAGTTAGCCTAGGAATGTCAATATAAGAGCATAACCTTGAACTGGCCACCTCCAAAGAAATTCAGCTCTCTTTGTGCAGGACACCTGATAAAACTGTCACAAAGGAGAAAAGAAGTACTCAGCCATGCTACTCCTGTCCCCTTCTTGGCAAAGATCTCCCATTGGACAATAATTCGTTTTAGTCCCAGGCAACACATGCTTGAGTGTCAAGGGGCTGTTTGAGGTGTCTCAGACCTCAGTGCCAGAGAAGGGGTGATACATGTTGTCACTGGGGAAGACCTTATCAGGACACATTGACACAAAACTGGTGCCAAGAAGGCACAAGAAGACCAAGAGAATGGTTTAGAATATAACAGTGTCTAATCCTGTCCTTCATAATTCAGTGGAAATGGTAAGCCTGTGTGATGCCTCTCATAGGCATGTTTGTTTGTTTGTTTGTTTGTTTGTTTGACATAGAAAAAATCAGGGACTAGGGAGATGGCTTCATCAGTGAAGTGCCTGCCACACAAACATGATGACCTGGGTTCAGATCCAGGAAATGTGTGCAAAAGGCTGGGTTTAACAGTGTGTCCCTGTGACCCCAACACTAGGAGACAAACTCCAGGTTCAGTGAGGGACTTGTCACAGAGAAATAAGATGGAGTGTGATTAAGGAAGACAACCACTATCAACTTCTGTCTCCTACAGATATGTATGCATACACACACACACACACACACACACACACACACACACACAATCAGTGATGGCACTCTATCCATCAGCAATTCAGTCTTGGATATATTTAATAACAGAGATAAAAAAAATTACTCCAAATCCTGGACATCAGGTTGCCCTATTTGGCCTCTGGGTATAGATTTCGTACAGATGTCACCAAGGCAAGGTGAAGCCCCAAGAAGCAATCAACTTCCATCATCTGCTTGTGAGTAGTTAAAAATGTCATTTTGTACCTAATTAGGCTGTTGGGCTCATGCTCAGAAGTTGAATTTGAATAGAAAAGCTCAGTTGATCATGACTTTGTTAGCATCAATAGAATGCTCAAATCTCCATTCTGCCTCAGGAGGAAGGGTCACCCATAGTGGATGGGAGGGTCCAGTTTCCTTCACTGCTGCACATCTTAGCTCAATCCTCCTTGCTCTAGATGATTTTTGAATCAGACTCACCACAGCAGAGCAGAACTCTGAGCAACTAGAAGACATGGCCACTAAGAAGATACCTCAAGGCATGCCAGACACTTCATAGAGCCTAAAAGGCAGGGCAAACTTTGCTGCTCACATCTTTCTGGCACCTGCTAACTTCATACCAGGTTATTCGAGGGCTATCCCTGTCATTCTCAAATCTCTTCTCCTGCCTCTGCTTTCCCCCACACCAACCCAGATACAACGTGCCAATTAGTGCTCCAAAGCACCTTTGGACTGTGTCAATCCCACATGGGTATCTTTAGGATTATGTCACTTCCAGGTTCAAATAACACTTGGCATTCTCTGTGGTACAGAGAGTAGTAAAAATGCTTTAGTCTGGCACTTGAGACTTCGGCTTGATTTTGCAGACTTATTTCCACTAATGCTCCCAACACAAATACTAGGACACAACCTGTAAAAACACACAAACACACACACTTAGAGATCTGCCCATCTGAAGTCTTAACATCCGTCAGGTGCACATGTGGATCCCCATGTCAGGAGGAAAGGTCATTCTCATTCCCAGTCCTGCTCCCTGCACCATCGTCATGAACACACTCATCTATGCAAACACAGGCTGCCCCTACCTTTACTGTGCATCTAGAAACACAAATGAGGAGGATGCAGTTTCTGAGGCTAAGAAGCTCAGCATCCAGCCAGAGAAGCACATAAACACATGTTCCCAGAAGACTGTGATAATATTACAGAAGAAACAAAGGACTTCCTGCCATGGGAAGAGCGATCAAGGGATCCAGAACACCTCCTGTAAATGCTGAAAAGGAAGAGGCAATTTCCACGCAGACAACGAAAGGAGGGAAGACTTCAGCGAAGTAGAAAGAACAAGGCGACAGGCAAAGATGCTTAGGATTTGAGAGGGAAGCCTTGTGTGCTTCAGACCCTTGGTTAAGACACTTGGTCTCATTCTGCAGGCTCCAAGGACCATTGCTGAGGGACAGGAGAGAGCTACAGTCAACCATAATAGCAAAGGGCAATCTCACATAGGTGCTCATACTACGGAGGGTACAGTGGGCATTAGGGTGACTTACTTAAGACAGAGGAGATCTCACAATGAACGAGAACAACTGCTGAGGGAGTAGAGCTGGGGAGAGAGATACTGTGAGTTTTGGCAGGGTACTATAGTACCGCGGGGCAGCTTGGGCAGCCTATCAGGTAAACTGTGACTTCGCAAGTGGTTTCTGTTTAAAGTTACAGATTTGAATCCATGGGAAAGTACGGTGTCTTCTAAACAACCCTCTCATAAATGAGCATCTAGGCACAGCCTGTCCCCAAGCAGAACACTGCTTACTTTTATCAGGTTACTGTCTCTGTGCCAACAAAATACAAACATATTCCACCCAAGGTACTCTTTGTTTGGGGAACCGTGATTAGCACGTCTTAATGTTGTGAAACTCAGCTGGATTTCTAATTTTGTTTTTTAGCAAATACCATCTGATTAATTTGTGCATTTCTGGTTTCCCTAGTAAGAGACTAAATAAAATAAAACCCTTCTGAATAGCCTTTGGCAGACTGAAAACCTGATCGGTGACCAGGAAAAGATGAGGTAAGTAAGGGGGAGGGGGCATGTTGGGAGCACAGAGAAGGGAGCCCAGTGTTCCCCTTCATGGCCATGAAGCTTATGGAAAAACGGGTAGGGGCATGGGAAATGGGTCATCCTGGCATGCAATGCAAAGGAGGAAAGCTTGGATTACAGGCTGCAGAGGGGTAAGGACAGAGCTGAGCAGTATGCCCCTGGCGCCCAGTGCTGTGCCTGGCACATCAAGATCATCAGTGTCTGTTGGGAGGGAAGGAAGAGGCATCATTGTTAGCAAGGGAGAGCACTTAAAGACTCAGTGGCTCTGTCTCATGGCTGATGGCCTCTGTCCATTCATACCCACACCTTTGGTCTGGGAAAAGAACACCAAGCAGAGAGACAACAAGGACTGAGGATACTTACCATCCATCAGAGTGGCCTCAGTGCCTCCTGCTGAAGGCACTCACCAGCTGCTCAGGTCATTCTTTTGCTTCTAAATGCACACATTTTTTTTTTAATTAATGCTGCACTTCTGTACCTTCTGCCTGGAACATCCTTCTTCCCTAGATGAAGCTCAAATGTGACCTGCTTCTAAGGACCTGGCCAAGCCAACCTCCAAATCTACAAGACCTCCAGAACCACCAGCTTCTAAACTTTTATTCTGCTTACGGCATTGATCATTCCCCCAAATTTTCTTGTTGACAATTGTATTGCTTAACAACAGGGGGCTGTCCTGAGAAATGTGCATATCCTTAGGCTATGTTACTGTTATGCAAACATTGTAGAGTACTTATAAAAGCCTAGACAGTGCAGGTCAACCACTCCATGTGGCCTCTTGATGACCATCAAGAGAAACTGTAAACACAAAATGGATGAGCTATTGCCAGGAAAAACACAACAGACTGCCTTACAGCAGACTTTTGTTATATAAGTACAAAGTGTCCGTGCTGTGACAATGATTGAAACTGTAGCACAGGAAAACATAAGCCAGTAACAGAACTGCTCATCACCAAGTGTTGTGTACTGTATGTAATTATATTGTTAGGCATTTCCATGAGTGGAAGAACAGCAGGTTTTCTCAGACCAGCATTACCACATGCACAAATAATAGGACGTGCTAGGGCATTCAATGGCCATAGCACTACTAGCCAGTGGGAACTTTTCAGCTCTTGTAGGCTACTGGTATATATGCAGTCCATTGGTTATTGACACAAACACTGTCATATGTCACATGATTATATGTTTACTCACTTACTGTCCATTTAGTTCTAGTAGAACATGGTTTCTTTGAGAGCAGAGATCCTGTTTTCAGAGCTCATCCCTTCCTCTAGTTAAGAACGGCTCCTATCACATAGTATGCCACCAACAAATATTTCTCTGAATGAATATCAAATGAGAGACATGAAGGCATGTAACATAAGGATTAAACTATAATTGCTTCTTGAATACAAAAACGCAAGTAACAGAATAAGATTTATAACAAAATTCCATTAAAGTAGATTAGAAATGTAGGCTGGCAAGGCATTAGAACATTTTTTTTCAAGGCATTAATGTTATTAGCTATGCAGAGAGTAGAAGGACTGAAGCTCTGGAACTAAAGAAGCCACACTTAGAAATAAGCCAGTGAACACTAAGCCACCATAGCCATGATCTAGCCTGAAGAGGAGAAATCAGAACTACTAAAGAACAGACCCACATTGAGTTATTAATTTACATATAGATTATACATATAAACTATGAGATCGAAAACTGCTTGGTAAACTTTTTATTCCCTAACACGGATTCATTCAGCTCATCTTCTGCTTTCTGTAACAAAGTTCCAAATACTACCACCACCACCACCCCACCCCACCCCACCCCCCATAGGGACTGAAAGGGGGGAGACACAAAGTGCTTGACCAAGTGGACACTGAGGCCAGGATTCTTCTACCCAGACCAAGCAAGCCAAGGAAACTGGACTCACTCCTTACGCAGCAGATAGCTTTGCAAGGGGACCCATGTCACCTACATGGATGACATGGGTCACCTACATCCAAGCTGTGCATGGATCACTCAATGTGCACTAGGAGCCTCCTTGGGACTGCATTTTCTCACTAATCAACTTGTTTGAGCCAGTTTGTTTCTACGGTTCTCATACTTGAAGACGCAGTTTAGAAGCAGGGACTGTAGGAATATACGGGCCTTCCGGAGACCCCTGTGATGGAGCAGAGTACAGCTGAAAATGAGACAAGCTGCACACGCAGACATGGCTTCCCACCCCTGTGGCTGGCTGCCCTCTCAGGTATGAATCCGCTTAGACTCAATGAACATTAGAGGGATATGACATTTTAACCATCTTGTAAATAAAAGTAAATAAACATCCTCACATTTGCATGCCCCAGGGGGGAATGTTGTATCTATAGTGAGGGTGTGGCAGTTCCAGGATTGGGATTGTTGTCTCCTGACCTCCCCCACCCCCTCCAGGATTCTCACTTGAGGATGGATGAAGTCTCTGTTTACCCATAGTGCCATGGCTGACCATATATAGAAGAGATGAGGCCATACTTGAACCAACTGGTAAAGACCACTCAACTTGGCATTGCTCGGGTACTGTTCAATTTAAATATATTGATCCTCTCCATCTGAAGTGAATCTGTTCCTTCATTTCCAACTACTTGCAAAAAAAAAAAAAAATGTAGAGCATTCAGTAAATTGATTAGTTCCGTATAGTGGTTTATATACAGTGGCTCTCAAAATATAATCTCTTGATTCTACCTTTTCAAAACTATTCAGCAACTGGTCAAGTTTCTTGGATTGTTGGTGGGTTTTTTTTTCCCCCAATTTTTTCATTATGGACAGTGTGATCAGAAATGCATGTTCCCGTAACCAGTGCCCTTTGCTCTCAACTATCCTTATTACTTCTCATGCAGAAAGGCAAGGGGGGGGGGTTAAAAGGAAACTTACTCCTCTTAAGATAACTTGTTGGTGACCCCTGGTAACTGACAGCCAAGCACAACTTCAAGGGGCTTGTGACTTGAAGCTAGAATTTCAGGCAAACATCTTCCTGAATTTCTAATGAAAAACGGATCTCCCAACCTCCCCACCCCTGCTTTTGAAGTGCTCTTTGGGAATTGTTTGAGTGTTCTTTGCAGTCTTTTATACCCAGCCTAAGGACTCTGACAAACTCTCTCTTTCCCTTCAAAGGCTTGTTAACTATGTGATGAATACACCTGTCACTTCCAATTCTAACCTTACTTTCTGTTGTGATGGCTGTAGACTCTGGTATCTATGGCAACTTTTCAGTGGCTCAACATCGATTAAAAGGTGATTGGCTTATCAGGCCTGCTCAGTTGATTGATGGAAATGATCAGTTGCTCAAAATAATCACGACAGAGACAGTCTCTTGATGAGCTGGCATTTGCCAGATTCAGAGACTTTAGATTTCATTACCTTCTTTATTATTTTTCATGGAAAAAAAAAAAAACAACAACCTAGAATTTGATTCCACTGAAGTAGTTACAAGTTCATTTAGACTACCTCCATGAAGGGGGTGTTGATTCAATTCCCTTCTCTTATTTAGAAGTTAAATAGCACATTCCTCCTAATCTAGAAAATCTACTCATCGATTTTCTAACATTCCAAGATCAGAGATTAAGCTATGTATATTTTTAAAAATCAAGTTCAGTGCTAAGAAACATTTTAGCAGTAGAGTATTTTCAAATTAACTGGAAAGCTTTCATTCTGATGATTTCCTCAAGAATATAAACCCAGAAACGGTAATATCCTAAAAGAAATTTTAATGACTTATTGAAGAGAATCTGTTAAATCAATGTCTTTGAACATGTAGTGATGGACAGCTGACACTACACAAGATCATTTTGGGTCATAAATGGATGTTTCTTTTTTTTTAAATTGCCAAGTGTTTATTTTGTGTGGTACTGCTGTTGTCAATCATTTTTGTATGTAAGTATGTATGGTTTCTGTATGTATGTATGTATGGTATATATATTATGTATGTATATGTGTGCATGCCTGTGTGTGTATATATGTTTGAGTGTGTGAGATAGGTGCACATGCCAGGCCTGGGACTGACATCAGTCTTCCTTGATTGTTTTCCACCTCATATGTTGAGTCAGGATCTCTTGTTGAACCCAGAGCTCACCAATTCAGCCGGCTGGTCCAGCTTGCATTGGTGATCCCTCATCCCCTCCTCCAGTCTGCTGAGTTTAGAGGCACTCTGCCACACCCATGTGGCTCTTCATGTGGTTCTGGGGATCCAAATTCAAGTCCTCCTGCTTGCACAGCAAGAGCCTTACCCTGAGTCATCTCTTCAGCTTCTAGTTTTCAAAAGGGTAGCAGGCAGAACATTTTGGCACAACCCCTATAAAGACAGATCGATCTCCGTGAATTTGGGACCAGTCAAGTTCTAGGGCTGAGTTCCAGGGCTACACAGTAAGAACTAGCTCAAAGGTGGGGAGAGGCACCCTAATGTGCCTTACCATGCATGGACTGAGCCCAGGACTTTGCATGTGGTGAGTATATGATTAGCAACTGAGCTATGAGCCGGTGTGGTGGTGCACACTTTTAATCCCAGCTTTAGGGAGGCAGAGGCAGGTGGATCTCTGTGAGCTTGAGGCCAGCCTGGCCTACCAAGAGAGTTCCAGATCAGCCAGGGCTGTTACACAGAGAAACCATCTCAAACAAACAAACAAACAAACAAACAAAACAAAACCAACCAAACAAAAAACAACTGAGCTACATTCCCTAGCACTTTAATTTATATATATGTATATATATAATATTAAAAAAGCATTTCCTGAGATTGCCATAATAAGATACCATATACGTTAGGAGCAGATGTATTCTAGTGTCATAGTTCTATACAGTTTGAAATCACAGTGTTTGTAGTGCAACAAAGCAATGTTGTGCCATGACCCCGGGGGAATGCTTCCTTAACTTACCCTCTTCCCTGGTGCCAGCCAGGTCTCCTAAGCCTGCAGCTGTACCATTCTAGTCAGTCCATGTCATCACATGGTAGTCTCCATGTGTCTGTGCTCATATGATCATCTTCTTATTAAAAACTCTAAGCTGGGTGAGTTTTAACTCTAAGGTGCCCGTAATCCCAGCATTCAGAGAGGCAGAGACAGGTGGATCGCTGTGAGCTCAAGGCCAGTCTGGTCTACAAAATGAGTCCAGGACATCCAAGGCTACACAGAGAAACCCTGTCTCAGAAAAAAAAATTGTAGACTTACTTAATTAGGGGTAGACCCTACTTCAATATGACCTCAGCTTAACTAACCACAAGGATCTCACTTCTTAATAAAGTGAAGTGGATTTTGAGAGGACACCATTGGTCCACAACAATTACCACATTAAGTCTCTGATTGCGCAGACAATATTCCTCCGGATGAGGTGAGAATAGTTCTGTTTTTCAACTGAAGCTGCTTTTAAAGCCCTACTAAGGACAGGATGTAAATGTGCCAACCTGTAGACATCATTCAGAGAAGGACTGACGCTGGAGGAGGGGTTATTATTAGAAAGCTGAGCATGTGACTCCCTTTACTGTGTCCTCACCCCTTCACAATGTGACTTAGCAATGGTTCCACAGAAAAGGTAGAGTCTAGTTTCTCACCCCCTCATTCTAGTTGACCTTGGGATTGCTTTGGCCAAATTAGCAACTCTGTGGTCAGCAGTCATTTCAAAAGTGCCTGCTCATTAGGGGCTGCCCTCTTGTTCAGACTGTCCTGCTGAGCGACTCGAGAGACCACATGATGCACACCAGGGGCCAACAGTAAGTGCTCAGCCCCCTAAGCTGACCCAGCTGCTGATTGCAGACACGTGACTTGTGCTCCAGACCGGGCCACTTGAACCCTGATGTCCAGGCCATGAGAGCCACTCAGTAAAGCCCAGCTCAAACTGCCAGTGTGTAGAAGCTTAAGATAAAACAGGAAACAAGTTTTAGTTCAATACATCTACGAGAAGGGGGTAATACTCTGGAGTTGAAGGAGAGAGGATTGTGAGCGCATCCTGGGTTACTTGTCAAGATTCTGTCTCAATGAATAAACGGCTATCTGAACTTTCTCTTCAGTTTCTGCTTTATGTTTATCATGGTTTAGCAAATACTTTTGTTTTTTGACAAAGCTGACCTGAGAATGTTGGTCTGAACAGCAAACACTGAACTCAATTGCAAGTACATTAGAGGCTCCAGACAGAAGTATCTAGCACAATTCCACCTTGAAGCCAACTAGCTTACCTCCTGTCCTCTCACTGGCCTATGAACTTGATCAAGAATAACCTCCACGGGCAAGAGAAAGGAAGCAGCAGGACCTCAGCCATGACCCTCACTTTCTGAAGAGTATATTTTGATGGGTTTCAGTTTTGGCAAAGTCAAGAACTAGATCTCTGGAAATAGTACTCCCACTTGGTGACCAAATCACTGGTCTTTGTGATCTTATGTGATCATTCTCCCAAGAACCCACTCTACCTAAACCTCCTTGTTGGAAATGCAGCTCTGGGGACTAGAGAGATGGCTCAGGAGTTAGCAGCCCTTGCTGCTCTTTCGCAAGAGTAGAATTCATGCCCTAGGACCCATAAGTGACTATAACTCAGGCTCCAGGGAATCACATACCCTCTTGCACACATGTACACACACACACATACACACATACACACACATATGCACGCACACACACATATACATATATATCTATAAAATGAAAAATAAAGTTTTTTTTAAAGACTCAGCTATAAAGCACATATAAAGAGGTCTAGGTTCTAAACTAAGATCCCTGGGGATTTTTCCTGCACAGGGATCCAACATCTCTTCTTTTCCCCACCTCTAGTGACTTTTTCATAGACAGCCATATTTCCAAAACATATAACTGATCATGTTAACCCTGACTTAAACGTGCCATTGTTTCTATTGCTTTTATTAACAGCAAGTTTCTTTTATCAAGCCAACGTTACTGTATTGGTCTATTTCGGTTACCATAACAAAACACCACAGGCTACGTAGCTTAAACTCCCTTTTTCAAAGTTCTGGAAGCTAGAAGTTCAAGATCACGGGTCTGGCTGAGCTGGTATCTGATGAGAGCTCTCTTTCTAGCTGACAGATGATCACTTTTTCACTGTATCCTTTCTTCTTTGCAAATGTACTGTCTCTTTTCTTAGAGGGACAATTATCGAGCCTTCACTTACAGAACGTCTATTCTTATAGGACCGTCCTAGTAAATTGGGACTCTTACCCTTAAGACCTCTTTGAGTCATACCTATCTCTGTAAAGGTCCTGTCTCTACATATAGCCACATTGGGAGTTCAAGATGTAAGTTTAGAGAGAAATGAGATATGGTATATGCACCAGCTTTGCTTTATCCTGTCCTCTGACCTCCTCTGTAGACAATTTGTGTGCCACTAACCAGCCAGTGACCTGCTTCCTCCCTCTCTCCCACCGTCCACTGTTGCTTGGACTTCATCACAGTCTCCTCCAAGTTGTGATTTTATTCTTGTTCAGGTGACACCCTCAAAGCTCTAAGACAGCAAGGAAGAATTTGCATCTGCTTTTGTTCATCAGTTTATCCATAACCTCAAGACTTAGCACGGTTTAGGCTCTGACCAGAGTTTGCAAAAATAGTGAAATTATAGTAATGAACTTGAGAGTGATTTGGAAACATGTAGGTCAAACATGACCAGGAGAGAGACCCAGGATTCCCACCTACTCATCCGCTCTTGATGTAAAGATCCTGTTGTGCATCAGATCCAGAGAACACAAGGATAAGTGACAGGCAAGTGTCACACCAATCCCTCTGCAGGCTGTGATCTTATGGAACCATGCTTCCTATGGCTCCTCTGTAGTCAGCCTTCAATCTGCTTCACCCTGGGTATAAACAACCACTGAGAATGTTTTTTTTTTTTTAAAGGCTGTGCAATACCTTAATGGCATGGTCGTTGACATTCATTACACATGTGTTAATTTGAAACCTCAGTGTTGGAAATAAAAATCATTCCACGTCATTAAAAGTTTAAAAGGCAATTACCATGCTTTCGAAGAGGTGTCCGGAATATGGTCCCAGGAAAATGTCTGTCAGTAAATTCTTTATGGTGTTACGGTAGCTCAAGAGAGCAAATACAGAACAGGTAAGAATTCTTAAAATATGAAAAGATACTTGCTAATTCTAAAAATCACTCTCCAGAACCAATGGGACTAATTAGCACATGAATCACATATTCTATCAAAATATGAACTTCATGTAAGATGAATCAAGGGGAAATAGATGTAAAGCACAAAACACACAAACGCATCCGCACGCACGCAGGCACATACACCAAAGTGCCTAAGATCTAACAAAATGTGTAAGACTGGCTCAGGGAAATGGTGGAGGAGGGTAGTACTAGCCCTAAAACTTGGTTTTTAAGTTCCTTAAAGTTTTGAAACTGCAGCAATTGTGTGATGTTTACCCGAGCGGGCTCCCTACTAGATGGTTTACAGATGACACTTCGTCCCCAGCCAAAGAACAAGAATATGAACTATCATCCTCATCCCACAGGAAGCAAAATTTCAAATCAAAAGTTTCCCAGTACACTCTCTAAGGCATTGAACCTGAGAGCCAAACTGCAGCCAGTCTGAACTGCCTGCCTGCTTGCTTTTCTTTATCCGAGGCTGCCTCCAAGCAGACAGGAATACGTACTGGCTGACTGACTCCCTTTGTAAGAAGTCTGGGATAAAAATAAGTAAATTAAATAAATTAAAGTAGGTTTGTGTCTCCATTTTTGACACTGGAAGTGTGATCCTAAATGCCTTGCAAAGCCCAGGGAGAGAAAGCACAGCTTCTCTACCCTTTCATCCATCTTCACAAAGCAATTTAGACAATTTCTGCTCTGGAAGAAGCAACTTTAGCTTAGGCAGACAGGGACACAAAAATGGAATTATTCAAGGATGGATTGTCTTCACTCAGAGGACCTAGGGACCAGCCTCACTCTGATGTGGCATCAGGAAGACGAGTGACAAAATGAGGTAGCACTACTGGGGGTCAGGTATTCTCCCAGTCTATTGCAGGATTTTCACTGGAGAAAGTTACTGCTTTTGGTTAATCTCCTTTCCCCAAAGACTCCTTCTTTAAAATGCACAGGACCCTGGTGAGATAACCAAGTCCTTAGCTCCTTTAGTGTATTTGAAAGCAGTTATTAGCCAATCACCTAACAGTCTTTAAAGGATGCAACCCAAAGCAAGCGGGTTTGGGGTGCAACTGGCTTTCTCTTCATTATGAAGTTGGCAGGAACCAACCCTGGCTCCAGTACAAGTAAGCTCTCCTCATGTCATTCTCAGCAAGAGCTGTTTTGACATCCCTAGCTGTAAAATGGGGATAAGGATAACATAATAACCTTGCAAAATTGCTTTGAGGTGAAATGACTCAAGCAAGCCCCAGATCCTGTTTTGCACACTAAAGAGAATGCCAGAAGCCACACCTGGTACGCAGGGATCCCTCAACATGTGGGAATTGCTGTGAACTCTCTGGATGTTAGTTATCAGATTTCTAAAGTAAAGGTAACAGTGCTTTAAACTGGAAACAGCTGGCTTCCCTTGGTTCACCCAGCAAGTATTTACTGAGTATCTGCCACCTGACAGGCAGCATGAAAAGGAGATTATAATATACTCATCTCCCACATTCACTGACCTCGAAGTGTAAGGGACAGGTAAGATTTATTGACAATTGTGGACCATTAAATAGCATCACCACATTTTGACCAGCATTGGTACAGTGCTTTCAAGGTAAGGGACCAGACCTAGCGGGGCCACGGGCAAGTCTTTCTAATAGAATGACATCCCAAGAAACTCAGCGATAAGAAGCTGGATAAATGGATAGCTAGGGAAAGAGTTCCTTAAGTGAGGGTCACGGTTGGTGAATCCCTGAAGTCTGAGAGGCTAAGTACATCTGGAACAATGTGAAAACCAGCTGAGAAGTCAGCAGCATAAAGGAGGGGACAAGGTCATGCTGAGGTGCAATCAGGACTTGGAGGTCATACTCAAGGTTCTGACTGTCATTCTCTAAGAAATAGGAATTACAGGCAATGTGAACCAATTTTATAACTCAAAGAGTGGTTAAAGTGAGAGAGTCAGGCTTAGGTCATCCAGGAAAAACAATGGAAATAGGTGGAGGTATGAATGAAAAGAAGACATAGCTGAAAATTGTTCTAGAAGTAGAGTCAGTAGGACAGAGGCCCTGGTGTCATGTATTAGCTGTGACAAAACCACCGTTCCAGATCACGGCCCATCATTCCAAAAAAGTCAAGGAAAGTAACAGAAGTAGCTCGACACATGCCAAAAGCAGGAAGAGAATGATTGTACGCTTGAGTACTTACGATCAGTCTCTTCTCTATACCACTATAGTCCAGGATCCCCTGGCCTAGGGGATGACACCAACCACAATGTGGAGGTGGGGTGTCTTTCTTCCTCAGTCAAGACAATCTCTCACTGATAGGCTCACAGCCCAACATAATCTGGATGGTGCTGCATTGAGATTCTCTAAGAGGGTGATTTTAAATGGTATCCATTTGATAATTAAGTCAAGCCATCACAACGGCACATAGAGAATGGCCTAGTTATATGTGTCCCCTTTCCTTCTCTGTGAGCGGCCCAGTCCTGAAGTATCTAGTGACCAAGGCGACCCTTGATCTCAGGGAAGGACTGTACTTTGATTCTGCTTCTCCAGACTTATGACAAATACTGTGTGTTTCCAGAAACAGTGGCTGGCCTTCCGCAGTGGAAGAAGGTAGCCTGAACAAACTGGGAGCTGCCAATTGGGGTCTGATTAATGCTTCCTTCAGTCTCTAGCTCTAATAACCTTTCTCTTTAGGCACTGTGAGCATGCAGCGCTCACTCCAGTGAGGAGAAGGCAACTGATTCAAGACACAACAAGCCACAAAGCAGCTAAGATCATTGTTCCTTCTAAAACCAAAAGTGTCTGCTGTACAAAAAGGCTACCAGAGCCAACTCACAAGGACACAGACAACCTTGGGCACACCCTGAGCACACAGCAGGAGGCCACGTGGCTTGTGGATACAGTAGAGGTGAGGCCGAATCTGCCTTCAGAACTGTCCAAACTTAATGGCCTATGTCCAGATCTTGCTATCATTTGGAGGGCACAAACACCTGTGGAACAATTTCCCTTCCCTTCCCTTCCCTTCCCTTCCCTTCCCTTCCCTTCCCTTCCCTTCCCTTCCCTTCCCTTCCCTTCCCTTCCCTTCCCTTCCCTTCCCTTCCCTTCCTTTCCCTTCCCTTCCTTTCCCTACCCTTCCCTTCCCTTCCCTTTCTTTCTTTCTTTTACTTCCTTCTCAGACTTTCCTCCTATGAGAGCAGATAGCTATAAACTATAAATTTTATGAAGCTCTTGTCAGAATAGCAGAAGTCCAGAAAACTAAACAAACCAAGTGCTGGGGTGGATGCTGGGGAAGTACATCATCCCTGTTCATTCAGGGATTGTGTAACTCGATGGTTTTCCTTTTGAAAAACAATTTGGCAGCAGCTATCAAAATGTTAAGAACATTTTGATGTTAGGCCTTTTGACTGAGCAGTTCCTCTCCCAGGAATTATAAGTTTACGGAGAACTTGTGTATTCATGCAGCTGGATGTTTTAAGGTTGTTTGTGCCTATTTACCATAGATAACAGCACAAAACTGGAGACGTGTCCTCTTGCTGGATAGGAATTTAAATAAATTGCATTATATCTATCTTATGGAATATGATGAAGCCAGTAAACACAGAATTAAGCCTAAATGATACGGGCTGCAAAGATGGCTCAGCAGACAGGAGTACTTCCTACAAAGACTCATGGGGATGTGGACTCCAATCCTCAACACCATAAAAAAACCAGATGTGGCCATGCTTATGCCTATAATTCCAGTGATTGAAAGGGTATATAAAGATGTGGGGAGGTAGGAGAAGCACTGGGGCCTTCTGGCTACCAGTTTTGCTACTGGTTGAGTGAGGCTTTGTCCCAAGGAAATACAGTAAATAAATATTGAAGTGGAAGGACACATATATACACACACCCACATATACACGTATACATACACACACACATACAAAACAAGCATATTTTTAAGTAAACTCAAATGACCTCTAGGGCATGTTACATGAAAAGAACAAACTGTAGAACAGTCAGACTCAAGTTCTCACTGATCTTTTTTCATTTAATAAGACTCATAGCATTACACAAATATAAAACAACAACAACAAGGAAACCATGAAATTTGCAAGAAAATGGATGGAACTAGAAAAGATCATCCTAAGTGAGAAACAGAAAGACATGCATGGTATACACTCACTTATAAGCAGATATTAGCCATATAGTATAGGCTTGCCATATTAAAATCTACAGACCTAAAGAAGCTAAACAGCAAGGAGGATCCTAGGTAGGATGCTTAAATCTCATTCATAATGGCAAACAGAATACCTGAAGCAGCAGAAGAGAGGGAACAAGATGGGAGCCTAGTATAGAGGGTCCTCTGAAAGGCTCCACCAACAGAGGATTGAAACAGATGCCAAGACTCACAGCCAAACTTTAGACAGAGCACAAGGAGTTTTATGGAAGGAGGGGATAGAAGAACCTGGAGGGGACAGGGGCTCCACAAGGATACCAACAAAGCTAAAAACCTAAGCACAGGGGTCATGCCAAGACTGATCTACCAACCAAAAACTATGCATGGAGAGGACTTAGACCCCCTGCTCAGATGTGGCTGATTGGCAGCTCAGTCTCCATGTGGGTCCCCAAGTAAGGGGGGCAGGTGCTGCCTCTATCATGAACTCAATTGCCTGCTCTTTGATTGCCCCTGGCAATGCAGCCTTGCCAAGCCACAGAGAAAGAGCATCAGGCAGTCCTGATGAGACTTGATAAGCTATGGGTAGATGGCAAAGGATGAAAACTTCCCCTTTCAATTGGACTAGGGGAAGGGGATATGGGTGAAGAAGGAGGGGTTAGGACTGGGAGGAACTGAGGGAGGGGCCTTCAATTGGGATATATAATGAATAATTTTGTAAAAAATTTTAAAAATAATAAAAAACGAAAAACAAAAAGCTAAAAAAAAACAAAAGAAGCTAGAAGGGTGTTCTACACTACTGACGGTTAGTGTGCTAAAGAGAGCAGCATAGATGTTAGGAGAGAAAGAATATTCTTTCATATACCTAGGTAAATACCTACATATGTCTAGGTATAGGCCTGAGGTACCCAGACTGGTCAAATTTATGGAGAAAGTCGTAGGTAGCAGCTACAAGGGGGAGATAACGGGAAGTTCATGATTAATGAATACAGAGTCTTTCTGTGGAATGCTGAAAAAAAAAGTTCTGAGAAATGGATGGTGGTAATGATTTTGGGCCTTTGTAAATGATATTTAATAACACTGCAATGTCCACTTAAAATGGTTGAAATAAGTTAATGTAAACATTCAAACATTGTGGAAGGAGAGACGGGTCAGCAGGTAAAAGCACTTGCTGTTCTTCTAGAGGACCTTAGTGGTCCCTGTACCCACACTGGTCAACTCACAACTGCCTATAACTCCAGCTCCAGGGGATCCAATATCCTCTTCTGGCCTCTGCAGGCCTCTGCACTTTCATGTGCACATACCCTAACACAGACACACATACATATGGATAATTAAAAAGAAAATAACTCTAGGAAAAAAAGCATTTATGTGTGATCTACTATGCAAAGATACATCTTCCTTTCCTTATGAGTAAAACCCTTAGGGGAATGCAGAAATTTGTGATAACTCATTATCACAAATTGCCAAGCTATTTTCCAAAGTGTCAGTGTCACTTTTATACCTAGCACATATGTAGAAGCATTACAATTGCTGTATTACATCATCACCAACCCTTGATTGTTGATCTTTCAAATGTGAATCACCCTATAATCCCAGAACAGTAATTCACTGTGGCTTTTTCTTATATTTTCTTGATGAATAATTATACTGAACATCTTTTCATGAGTTTACATACCACCTATACATCTTCAATAAAATCTCTATTTAAATGTTTTATATAAAGAACTTAGAGTAGCCAGTCATAGAAAATAATAAATGCCTGTAATCCTAGTACTGTAAGAGGAGAGACAGGGGAAAATGAATCTAGTAATGATTGTATAACAATATAAATAAACTCAAGGCTACAGAACAATACATTTGAAATAGCCAAGTGGCAAATTCTTTGTTGTATATATTTTACAACAATAGAAATTTGAAGTTAAAGAGAGGAAGGAACACTGGGGACAAAATGGTACCTCAGAGAAATCCAGGACAAGAAAATAAGGGAGGAGTTGGGGAAGTAGAGACCCAACCAAGAAGAAATATGTTTGAAAAGCTTATATGGAAACTTACTGCTTTGAAAGCCACTTTTTAAAATCTCATTCATTCATTCATTCATTCATTCACTTTGCAGCCCAATTTAGCCTCCTTCCTCCTCTCCTCCAGATCCCACCCTCACTATCTCTTCCCCCATTCCCCCACCCCTACTTCTCAGAAAAGGAGAGCCTACCCAAGCACATCAAGTCAAATCAGGACTGAGTATATCCTCTTCTCCTGTGGCCTGGGGAGGCAGCCCTGCCAGGGGGAAGTGATTGAAAAGCAGGCAACAGAGTCCATGTTGAAGACAGCCCACTCTCCTCTTACTAGGTAACCACATGGTAACTGAGTTGACCATCAGCTACGTCTGTGTAGGGGGCCTATGTCAAGTCCATGCCTGATCCTCTGTTGGTGCTTCAGCCTCTGCAAGCCCTCCTGGACCCTGGTTAGTTAGCTCTGTTGGTCTTCTTGTGGAGCTCCTATCCACTCGGGGTCCTTCTATCCTTCCCCGTCCTCTTCCATAAGACTCCCTGTGTTCCATCCAGCGTTTGGCTATAAATCTCAGCATCTGTTTCAATCCACTGCTGGGTGAAGCCTCTCAGAAGATAACTATTATAGGCTGTTGTCTGCAAAAATAGCAGAGTGTCGTCAATAGTGTCAGGGGTTGGGTCTCTCTCATGGGGTGGGTCTCAGGTTGGACCAGGTAAGCCAAGTTTTTAAAACACATAAAATACATTTGAAAAATTAAAGCAATAGAAAGATACGTAAAATGGTAAATTTGTATTAGGCATGTTTTTGCCAGAATAAGAAACAATTCCTTTGGGAGTGATGTCTATTGTCAGATGTGTGAGGACAATGAAGAACTCTTTTTCATTTTATTTTATTTTTTAACTAACAGCACTTAATTCTAGAGGGCCACCAAGGGATCAGCATATCCCTTACGCAAGACAGTTTGTACAGCTCAGACCACCCGTCCCAGCTCCCAGCCTCAGGACTCTTGAAAATGTTTCACTTTATTGACCCAATCTTCTTAAGCTGTCTATGTCAGGTGGTGTGAACTGAGAAGAGACTCATAATTGTTGTATATGAATGAGAAGGAGAGGACAGAAGAAAAAAAAAGAATCCACGATTTTGCCCAGTTCTTAAGTGTTCCTACTTAGAGCTAAACAGCATTTTTATAGCATGCAGCTCCATTGTCAAGTGGTGGCTGTTTTTCTAGGTCAGCTGGCTTCCTGGAGACAAACACCCTGAGGACACCCAGTCATCTCTGCAAATGAGACTAGAATTAAACTACCTGGTGCCCAGACACGTCACATTTGACATCTGCACACCATTACTCGAAGCTGCTACAAAGGCAGAGGGACAACAATGATTACATCCAGCTAGAGCACTTTGCAGACGAAACCAAATAAACACAAACAAGCCCCTGTCTTAGAGTGTTTCACTGCTCTTCTACAGGCATCTGTGGGAATAAAAAGAGAGGAGATGTTTATGCTGAGACAGGAAGTCCAGGTCAAGGGTGAAGAGAGGAAGGCTCCAGTTCTTATTGAGAACCAGGCATAGGAAAGCAAATGTTATTAGGAGAAAGTCCATCATTCTCCAGGTAACCAAATATTGTCAGCCGTTGATTTTTACAGGCTGGTGATTTATGGATGATGACAAAACAGAGGGGCCATTCCTTGAGCTAATGCCCATTTAGATGAGGGGATAAACTTTTGTGTTTACTCCCAGCGCTCCTAATATCTTAAATGAATACTCATAAGAGGTTTGTTTGTTTGTTGGAAATGAGGACACCATTTTCCACTGCATCTTGTGTTGTCTGAGTGAACTTGCCCTGGAAAACTGCAAGGCAGAAACATGTTCAGTTGCCAGGAAATTGTGAATTTCTAACTTAGCAAATGCAAGCCACCAAAGTACCACTTGGAAAGATTGTAGAACAAAGAAGCATGGAGAAAGATGCAAACAATAGCATCTGTTGAGAAAGGGGCACGGCCTGAACTTAACCTAAAAGCCTGGTACTGCCTTTCCAACCCTGAAGAGCGGAGGAAAAACTGCACTTTCCACTGAAAATATAACTTGACTTTCACTCCAGCAGACTGTGGCTTAAACAGAGTCCTCGGGGGTGAGGTGGGGACTTTGTGTGTTCTACTCTGTGGCTCCCTCCAAGAATGCTTTCCCTCTGGGGTCATGCCAGGGCCTTGGAGCTCATTTCCTCACTTTGCGGGGACCCTTACCCTTCATGAGCTGAGATAGCATCTCTCCCCTCGGAGTCGGTACCTTTATGTCAACTGCAGCAAACCAACACCACCGTCTCTTGTCTCTGATAATGTTGGAAAACAGTAGTCACTTTTCACTTAATCACGTAGTTACTTAGTTAGTTATTACCAGTTCTTCTCAAAGGAAAAAATCCTAGGGTCCTTGACTGAAGTGATATTTGTATGTGTTAGATTTCTGCCCCAATATCCTGGTCAACATTTTCATTCTTTCTAGCCAGAGAGTTTCTTTGAAGCAAAAAACTTGAAAAAGCAATGCCTCCTTCACTCCTCGCTGATACCTCTCTCAGCTATTAATGATCAACTACCCTGGGTTTGCAAGACAGCCAGCGCCTGCAGCACACTTTGAAGAGAAAGGTTAAAAAAGAGAGGGGAAAAGGGAAAAAGCAGCGGAGTGCAGCAGGGAGAGGCAAGGAGGGTGAAGAAAAGAAAGGCAGAAGGACAAGAAATAGCTTAGTCTCAGTCACAATTGTGCCTTAGTGTGATACAGTGTGGGAGCACCCCCCCACCCCTCCCACACACTCATGTGAATACATGTCCAAGCACACACAGACCCCGTGTACTTATTAAGCAGCCTAATAGCTCAGCATGCCACCTGATGTCTTCCCTCCAACTTCTCGCACAAATCCTTTGTTTTCTCCGTCTAACAACCGAATCACGTGCTCACCATCTTCTCTCTACATGGACGTAGAGACAATGTTTGGTTAAAGAGCTTCGTTCTTTTTTACAAGCAGCCCAATAAAGATAAGTGGAAATTTTTTTTCTTTTAAATCTCTGTGAACCAAAACCTCAGACTGCAAAGATTCCTCACATATGATTCTTTCTAACTATGACCAGGAGCCAGATGGAATAACCTAATAAAAGTTACAGCAAGGGGCAGGCACAGCTATAATGCATATGGTCAAGTGGTCTGTTCTGATATGGAAATTTCTTCTGTGGAATTCAATAGTTCTATAGGCATTTTCCAGGCTTTAATCTCCTCTGGCTGACTTTTCAACTGCAAGTCTCTCTCACAGCCCCAAATCTGTCCTTAGGACCTATTAAACCACTTATTTTTTTTCCAAGTCTTTCACCATAATGTTACTAAGAGAAAGCAATGTCAGCTTCTAGATGCTAATTTCAAATATAGCTTAATTGCTTATTTACTCCTGTATAGTATAATCTACATTGGAACTTTCTCTCGGTGTTAAGTCCTGCGCAGATGACAACATTGCAATAACTTTCACGCACAGCACTTAAGAGCACAATGCTTCCTTTTCAAGTAAGTGGTGATGAGAAGAATAAATGGAGGAGCCTTCAAAAGAATAGTCCGAGGAAGGGATACGAGGGGACAGGGACGTGGGTTATTTTGGCATCTCCTTTGTTAAGCAAAAACTATGCTACACATCACTTATCACAGCAGCTTTACAAACAGTGCCGCACACATAACCTTGAGTATCAGGAAATACTCCCCAGTGACAGGGAAATGGCCATTTGTCCCCATTTTAAAACAAGATAGTATTATTGATCAGAGAAGTCAAGGAATTTTTTCCTGTTGTTTCTAGGAGTTTAGGTCCATAAACCTTCCACCTCAGTGTCCCTACTTCATAGAAACTAGGAAATAGAAACTAGTGATGGAAAAAAAGATAGACAGTTTACAAAGGTGGGGAATCTAATCTTCTCCCATCCTGCCTGTAGCCATCTTTCAACCTCTTGAAAGCCATGAGAGGCTGGAAACTTGGGCAAAAGCTAGAACAAATGTAAATTAAGCTGTGAGACAAGTTGACTGAAAGGAAGGGAGCCTGGGCCCCGGGCTGCTGCCAGTATCTTAGGTCTCTATTACAGAAACAGCTTTGTATTCAAGTCTGGGCTGAGCAGAATCAAGTCTTAAAAAAAATTTCACTTTTGAAAAAGAAAAGAAACCAAAGTTTTGTGAGATGTAAGATCTCCACCTATTCCAGGCCTGGCAGAGTTCTTTGTCCCCAAATCTATTCCTTGGCTGGTTGGACATGGTAACTTTTATGTCTTTGAAGGTCAGATTCAACTGACACTGCCTTAAAAAAAAAAAAAAAAAAAAAGGTGGTAGCGTGATAGAAATGTAGAGACAAACTCAAACACCCTAGAAAAATAGACAGGCACAAGGGTTTCTCTTTAGGGTATTGTCTCTCCCACTGGGCTTTATACACCCAAACACATTGTGTACCTACATTAGAGTTCCCCTTTTCACCGTTTCGAAAAGCCGCCAGAAAGCCTGCCTTTTGCTAGTCTTTTGTAAAATGAGAACTCCTAAGCATTTCTTGAATTCACAATCTTGACATATCCACTCATTCAATCAGTATAATAACATTATGTTCAAGGCTAAGCTATTTCTTGTCACTCCACTCTTTTCTTCCATCTCTTCTTTCCCCTCTCCTGTCTGTCCCTTTCCTTCTGACTACCCATTTCCAAGGCTAGGGTATGTCCACCAAGGTCCGACAAAGTGTCTAATTGTGCCCTCCTCCCCTCGAATCAGCCCTCATACTGGGTAAGTGACATGCTAAGTCCTACCTCCAGAGGCAGCGTTCTCAGTGGAATTTAAGCATATAGAGACAAATCTGGTTAGTGATAATATCTGAATCTGAAACCAAAAACGTGCTTTTCGAGGTCTTAGGATCAGTAGAGTGTGATATGGTGAGTCCCGGAAATTCTTGATACCACCATCGGGGAAATAACATTCTGCATGAACAGCACGTTGGCGTCAGCAGAGTCAGCTTCTCATAGTACAGAGGGTGGGTGTCAAGAGACTTATCTTGAAATAACCCTGGGCAGAAGCAGTTGTGTGCTTAGAATGGTCTCTATCGTGGCGTTGGGGGTCCATTATCCACAAAGAACTCCCAGCCCTGGTTCTCCCAAAATGCTTTCAGAATTTCAGCATGAACCGGAAGGCTGATCACTCCCTTCTCAGGCCTCCATGCTCTTCTGTCTCTGACACTGTGAATTACAACTGAAGCCACTAAGGCAGGAGAACAGAGTGGACAGTGATGTCCGGAAGGATGATCCCAAGTCTAACAAAAATAGCATATGAAAAAGTAAGGAGGGAGTTAGAACCACCTCCCAACACCCCACCTTACCCCACCCCTAGGATGACTAAAACTGGCAGCCGCTGGTTCAGGTAAGTGGCCTGTGCCTTATTATAATACTAAAGCGCACACCCATGGAGGGCTAAGATGCTAATGAGATGTATGACACATGACATTGTAGGCAGAACTATATATGAGTGGGAGCATCCTACCAATGTGATGTAAAAGCCTGAATCCTGATTGGGTACCGTCTCTTCCTCGGCTCACTAGTGCATCTTTTCCTAATGAAATATCTCTGCTTTTACCGTGACCCTCTTTCTGCTTGACTCATTGTTAAGCAACCCAAGAACCCGGAGCCCCTTCTATGCGTACCCTCTGAACACCAGTGTCAACTGATGCCGTGAGGACAGGCCTGCAGGTACAAACCAGGCATGTCCTGGATTTTTCTGCTTCTGTCCAGATCCTTCAAAATAAAGTCACTGAAGCAAATAAAAATTTCCCCAGTACTCACAACCATGCTCCTGATCAATTCAGGGAACATACTGAGTTGCTTATTGAGAGCCTATAATTTTGTAAGTACTGCATGGCCAGGCCTGGCACACACTATAACTTGATGCCAATCACTTGGGGAACCCTGATTCTGTGCCAGGCACTATGCTAATCCCATTATTACCATTATCTTATTTATACCCCATTAACCCCAAGAGGCATACACTATGATTACTCCCACTGCAGGTGAGAGATGTGGATCCAAGGCTGATTTGGAAAGTTTTATGGTTAAACAGCTGTCAAGCCAGGAATTAACTCCTATCTGTTTGATGACTAAAGTCCCTCATTTTTCCCTGGGGTGTCATCATTAAATCAGACCAGCCAATGGGAATTTCTGTTCTGGGTACCAATCGGATACTGCTTTACCCAACTTGTTCCATATACCTTCTAAAACTGTACTTTTCTGAAACTTTCTCGGGTGTAATGGAAATGAAAACATTCACCCACTATTGGGAGAAATGGAGATAAAGTACAGAAGAAACACTTGTTCTTCTGATGTGGGTAGCAACAGGGAGGGAGCCGTGACTAGACTCTTCTTCCCCAATTTGGACGGAGTAAAACTTATCTGACTTATTCTGTTTTCCAGACCCTTCTAGCTTTTTCGTCCAACTTCATTGGCGTGTGGGAGTGTGATTTCACATGGAGGGTGAAGGTGCAGGTATATATTTGCATATGCATTTGGAGATTAAACTCAGAAATCTTGCTATGGTAATGACCAGCACTTTATTTCATGACAGGGTCTTTCACTGGCTTAGAATGCATTGAGTAAACTGACCTAGCAGGCCAAAGAACCTCAGGAAGGGCCTGATCTGTTTCTCAGAGCTGGGATTAACAAGCTTTTTATGTGGGTTTCATCTTGAGATGTATCTGCAGAGCAAATGTCTCTCCTCTTGCTTACAAAGAAGGAGCTCTAACTACTGAGCTACCTTTTCAGCCCTCAGCTACTTCTTGATCCACCACTTTCTACTACTGTTTGCATTCCGTTATGCCCTTTGTCCTTGCTAACTGCAGTAACGGTTTAATAGGGGACACCAAACTATACCAGGAGGAAGAAAAATGGAGTCCATAAAGCCAAGGTGCCTTAGGATGAATCTCAACAAATTTCCAAAGCCTCTGCTCAGGAAACAACAAGGAAATGGCAAAGGATAGAAAGTCTGCTGGTGTAGAATCGGCTCTGGATTCCAAGCCTGGTAGTTACAGTTAGAATCTGAAATGTCCACCAAAAGGTTCAGGTTTTGACCCTCAGTTTCTGGCTCTTGAAGCTTTGAAGCCTTAAGCTTCTGTGATGAGGCTTGCAGAATTTGGTCAGTAGGGGTGAGATTTTGAAGGTTCTATCTGGCCCCCTGCGTCTCCCACTAACTCTTTGTCTTCTGTTCCACCATGATGGAGAACTCTTACCACATGCTTCAGCTGCTACAAACACCGCCACGCCTTCCAAAACCACAATGGACTGAAAGCTCTGAAAGGCTGTGCCAAGATAAACCTTCCCTCCTTGGAGCTTTTTCTCTTGGGTAGTTTGTCACATGGTAATGATAAAACCAACTAACACATCCACTGACTGGGTAGGTCCCTGCCAACCTCTCTTCCTTTGACAATAAGATGAAACAGGACCAACCTTCAAACTCCTCCTCAGTTTTGATCCCTAGGAATTTATTAGCTAAAACATGACCTGGAATATTCCTATTCAATAATGCTTTGTATTCTATATTGTTGTGTCATCTATCACATCTCATTCTCCGATGACACAGAGGCCCAAACATCACTAATCATACTCCCTCATGAGAAGGACTGATCTGATTGCTTATCTAATTTGAACCCGGTAACAGCAGGCATTTAGAGCTCCCAAAGGAGGTATCCTTCTCTTGATGTCCCACTTGGAGTATGGTGAATTCCATCACAGCACAACTTCTGCTCTAAGCAGGCAGGAACACACCTAAAGACAACCGTACATTCTCATATGAGAAAGGTTTCCAAGCAACAAGAGTGAATAATCTTTTCCAACAGAGTGGAAAATCCAGTTGTGCTAGAGGAGGGCTTGGGCTTGACAGGATCCCCACACTCGTGTTATTTTTTTGGTCAGACTTCTAAAGGCAAAGAGACGCATAAAGACAAATCAGAATAAAGTTTCAGGCTGGACGCATGTTCCCTTCTCTTTCAGTCCATTTTGGAGGTGGGAGCAACTTTGTTCCCCAGGACAATCTTCTCACCTTTTAAGTGTCTCACCAGCCCTGGGGCAAAGTTACCTCGTGGTTAACAAAGAAGCATTGTAATCAAGGGCATCCAGCAGAAGGCTCTTCATGGCTGCCTGCTTGGGAAAGAAAGCTTTCCTTTCCCTAACTAGTCATTAAAGTACTTATGTTTAAAGCCAGGATATTTCAATGACATCAGCACATGGACCAACCCTAAGCCTTTGTGAAAACTTAAATTACCACTTAAAAATGTTCTGTTAGCTTTCGATTTCCTTGCATTTTTCATGTTTAAAAAAAAAATACTGTTACATTCTCTTGGAGTGGCTGTCTTTATTCAGTTAAACCAAGAAAGCTTTTTTTTTCCTTCTTCATCTTCTAAAAGAAAAAAAAAAACAAAAAAAAAATGAAGGAACTTAGGAACAATGATATTCTTTGAACTCAGTTGAAGGTAGCTATTTAGAATTTGCTAAATTGGATGGACTCGACATTTCACTTCTATTGGGCACACTTGTCTGATAAGTCTTTGATGCATATCTCTATTGGTTTGTGGTAAGGGAAAAAATTAAAGGCAGGTGGGGAAAGCAAGCCAGGAGCCTATGAGGCAAATCTAGAGCATGTTAGAACATTGTTATTATTGGCTGGGGCCAGAGCTCCCAATCATCAGAGGTTAGGTTTGTTTGGTAACACAGGGATGGGGCCTCTGAGTGGATTCCTGTTGGGATACAGTGAGCTGAAAGAAAGGCTTGGAGTCCCAGAGAGCAGAGAAAGTCTACTCTGGCACCCCGAGGGCTAAGCATTACCAGGAGGAGGGGGTGACTCTGTTTTAGAAGCTGGTGACCGACCAACCGCAGGCTTGTTTGTGCATTTTCACAACTGGGACCCTCAAGCAGACATCATCAGCCTCGGCGTTTAGTAACTGTCCTACTGTTTGGAAGATACTGTTTGAGGAGTGCTAAGACTGCAGATGGTTTTTAAAAACCCGATAAAAATCAGAGTTTTTAATTTTAAGATTTTTTTTATTTTTATTTTTTTTAAATAGGTGTCTATGTGTGCGAGGCGGGAGGCAGGGTCTGTGCATATATGATTGGGCACGCCCACAGCAGTACATAAGAGGGTGTCAGATTCCTAGAGAAAGAGTGACAGGAGGTTATAAGCCATTCCGTACCGGTGCTAAAAACTGAACTCGGGTCCTCTGTAAGAGCAGCGTACACACACAGAGGCACAGACACACACACACACACACACACACACACACACACACACACGCACGCACTGAGCCATCTCTCCAGCTCCAGGCACTTTATTTTTAAAAAGACAATTATTTGCTGTGCACGTATATGTGTTCCCTTCCCTCCTCCACCTTTTCTAGGAGCAGGAAGTTCAAGGGGGAAAGAAAGAGCAGGTAAAGAGACATATAGGCGAGGTTAGGCTGCAGTGGTCTCTCTCCTCTGGCATGAAGCCAAGAGGTCTCAGCTGCTAGCCCGGCTGCCTCGGATTTGCTTCCTCTGTGGAGGGAAACCTCGCTTACGTTATTCTTTAAGTTTAATCCGTATTTCCTGGTCAACAGGTTACCACTGAAACAAAACATTGTTAAGAATTGAAAAAGACTCGATTCAGGCCCGGAGGCTCAGACACGGCCCTCGGGAGGAAGGCCCATCACCTCTGTGAAAGCCAGCGTTCAGAGCCAGGCAGGCAGGAGAAAGGAAGGTTTGTTTCATACACCTCGCGCCTGCATTATTTGTGCACAAACTTTAGTAGGTGTCTGAAAAATAAATAAATAAACCATTGGAACCCTAGGCAAAGCTGGACGTATGCTTTTTAGCCTTCTAAAAGCAATGGCCCCTGTGTGCAGACCGTTCCCATGTAACCATTTCCATGAGGCAATGCCCCACACCTCAGAACCCTGGGGGCCACCCAGGAGAAGGGGCAACGGGAACTACCTGGGATGGAACTGCCAATGGATGGAATGTTTGACAATGTGGTCCGTGACATTACCAGGAGCCCAGAAACTCGATGATGAGTTACCACTGAGGCTTCTCGGTAAGGATCACTCTTTTTTCTCACTGAGACTCTGAGGTTGGAACCCACAGGGCACAGCACTGCCACTACCGCACAGGGAACCAGGGAATCACGGGGGTTGTCATGGGATAACTTTTCTCCCTACGTTTAAAATTAAAAAGTTCTCCTTAGCAGCTTCACTGGTTTACATTCACACAAACAGTGCACAGGACTCCAACACCTGGATGTCATCACGAACACTTGCTCTTTTCCTTCTTCGAGCTCAGGCGTGAATGAATCTCCTTTCCTTTGTCTCAACAGCTACCACACCAGTGAGAGCTCATTTTCATTCAAGGCTTAACACAGCCCAGAGATTTTTATGTGAAACAACAGTGGTAACCTGTTGTGCCCGCTGCCATTTTAAGGGTGAGGAAGTTGACCCTGGAGGTTAGCAACCTTTTCAATTGCACAAAGTGGGCAAAACCTAGATCCTAAAGCAGATTTGTGTTTTAAGCTACTCCAACCTGTGCGGGTAGATGACTAAGGGTGATGCAAGTCATTGGTAACACTGGGACTGCCTGGAGTATTTATTCTTGGAAGCCCGAGTGACAACTGGGAGGCATGAATGGGGAGAAGATCTGTGCCAGGTTGCTAATGTTGGCCCTGGCGAAGCCCGTATCACCCATCTTCCCTTTAGTGCAGGAATTCTAGATGGATCAATCCTCAGGCCAGCCTGGTCGGCGTGCTTAAATTCATGTTCTTGTTTACCACCTGTATGCCAATTGTGCTTCAGAAGTTGGGAGGCCCAAGGTTCTGCATTTTTCCCAGGCTCCCCAGGAGCTTCTTATTGCGTATTTCTGAAAATCACGAACTGGAGAGGCTCAAAACTGCTCTCCAAAGTCTGAGAACCAAAATCCAGCTCTCCAGCAGCCAGGCACAAGCCAGCCATGGTAGCAGGGGCTATTGCCCAGCTCTTGTTGAAGAGGAGGTCAGACAGAATCCAGCAGAGCCTGAGGGCTTGCTGGCGAATTGGTCTGGCCAAAATAATGAGCTCTAGGTTCTGTAAGAGAGCCTGCCTTAAAATATATAAGGTGGGTACCAAGAGAGAAAGACATCCTACACTGACTCTGCCCCACAAATGCGCAAGCACATGCAGGCACACTCTGTGTGTGTGT
Organism: Meriones unguiculatus; assembly: GCF_030254825.1. Taxonomy (NCBI): domain Eukaryota; kingdom Metazoa; phylum Chordata; class Mammalia; order Rodentia; family Muridae; genus Meriones; species Meriones unguiculatus. Next base: position 62,689,549 of record NC_083362.1, on the reverse strand, counting down.
TTGTGTGTGTGTGTGCCCACACACGTACATGGGGCCATTTTCCAGTGTTAGTCCTCTGACACATACAGTAGTGATGAATGCACCCTAAGCAGGACTCATATTTCTTCTATAACAAAACACCTTTTAAGAAGAAAATAAGAAAAAAAAGAAAGAAAGAAAGAAAGAAAGAAAGAAAGAAAGAAAGAAAGAAGGGAAGAAAGAAAGAAAAGAAACACTCCTTCTCCAAAAAATAAATAAATAAATCGAAAGGGGGTGGGTAACTCGATTAACTGCTAAGGTTTGTTTGTTTTGGCTTTAGTGAGTTTTGGATTGGTTTGGTTTGGTTTTTGGTTTGGGAGCGTTTTTTTTTTTTGGGGGGGGAGGCACATGTTATTTGTTTCTTTGTTTTGTTTCCCCTTGAAAGGTTTTAATGATTTAGCCTGCAAAGCCCACATTCCTTACAGTGTTCTTAGCCTACACTTTTTTTTTTTTTTTGGTGGGGGCTGGGGGAGGGGGAGTTCTGTGGCTGGTAATCACATGGTAATGATGCCAGGGCTTTTTACAGGGAGCTGCCTGTAAGTTCTCACAACCAAAGGAGTATAGGGTGGTGGCATGATTGGAGCTGTATAAGATATGGTCAAGCTCCTGAGAACGGGCTGTGTTTTTGAGGTGCTGTTAGGAACAAACATAAAATCTAGGCCTGGATTATCAGGTGAAGACTACAATGGCTATCTAGGAGAGATGTGAGGGCCCTATAGCAGTGAGAACCTGGAGCAGGGCTTCTAAATCCTGCACCAGATTTTGGGAAGGATCATCTAGTGTTTCCTGAAGGTCATTTATTTATACACCTCTTCAAAATGTAATATCCTTTCTGCCTCCCTTTCCCATCTGTGCTATTATTAACATCTCTCTTTAAATAAGCTCTTAGTTTTAGTCAATATTGAAGAAGCAAGCTCTGAGTCAGTGTTGTGAATAGAAGAGCAACACCACTTGCTGGAAATAAAAAGGTCTCAATTCTCTCATATTAGCCTCCTAAAAATTAGGAACCAGACAGACTTAATTATCAGGGTACCCTGTGGCTAAATTTTAGTAACAGAATCAAGAACCCATCTGGGGCTCTAACCAGAGCTTCCGTCCTCTTTGTCAAAAGGTATTTTAATTAGCAAGTATTGGAGGACTTTTGGAGCTATCTACTGATCAACAGAGATGGACCCAGAATTACCTGAAGATAACAGGTACTTGAAAGAGGATGTCATTTAAAAAAATAATCTAATGTCCACCCCACTTGTACCTCTTTGGTCCCACCAGTAGGGCCCACTCTTCAGTTAATGACGCCTCTACAGGTGAAGGCTACCTCACGCTCTCCTGTCACCTCAGGCTGTTGTGACCTCTCCCTATTGACCTCCTGAGTCTGTAGTGAGCATAGATGCAAGGTCACACAGAGGAAGTGCCCATGATCACCCCTTCTGAGCTGACAGCAAGCTTCGTTTCCTCAATAGTGGGTCTCACGCTTCCAAACAGGGACATGCACCCAAGGGACATGCCTCAAATGAGTTCTCTGCTCAAAAACTTCTCTCCTGCTGCTTATAAAACAAAGCATGAATCCCTGTAGTGCAACACGGGAGACTCACCGCCATCTGATCTCAGGGCGCTTTCCACAGACGTGAAACCTTGACACTTACAGTTAGAGCCGTGACTGTTTCAATCCTCTGAGCCTCGAAAGCCAGTATTTTAGAACCTCATCAACTAGCAGCGGCACACTCTCCAGAGACAGGCAGTTTTCTGCCCGGATGACCTGGGAAGCATCAGGAACTCCAAGAGGCTGAGCGGGCACCTAATACCCACACGCGTTAGTTACTTTCTCATCCCTGTGACCAAAACATATACCGGAAAGAGCTTAAGGGAGCAAAGCTTTGTTTGCCTTCCCAGGCTCAGGAAGTTGCAGTCCAGCATGGTCAAAAGGCACTGTGGAGTCTCACATGCTTTGTGAGAGAGGCTGTGCACATACATGAGGGCAAACTAGGGGATATAAAAAGGACAGCCATAAAAAGGGGCTCTAAAACCTCCTCCCCCAGTAGCCTTCTACTCCAGCCAGGCTCTGATTCCCAAAGGCATCCATGATTATCAGAATTGTGCCACAAGTTTGGGATAAACATTGGGGGGGGGGGTATTTCAGATTTGAACCAAAAACCTATGAAGCTGAATCTCTGGGAAGAAACTGATGAATCACTAGTTTGAAAAATTCTCCCAAATGATTTCAAAGGGCTACCAAGAGGCCAGGATGCCTAGGCCTCACCCAGATATGCCCAAGTTCTTGACACAACAACATAAAATTGTTGTCTCCAAAGTCCATGCCTGAGAACTGCACAAGAAGCTACACACACACACACACACACACACACACACACACAATCTTATAATGTTTTAAGTATGCTTATGGTTTTTGTGTTGGTCTGCCATGTGCACAGCTGTCCTGGGACCATGGTTTGAACGGCCTGAATCATGGGATGCCTGTAATACATGACCTGCAAGAGTCAGGCTAAGGGCTCTGTATTTTAAACACTTGGAGACATGTAATAGAAAAACAGTTTTGGCACCCAGGTCCTGCCTCTATTACATATAGATGAGGACACAGAAGCCCCAAGTGGCTGAGTCACCCCACCAATTTCCAGAGCTTAGCAGTAGCCAAATTAAAAGAAAGATCCTTTTGTTCAAATTCTCTGTCCCATACTCCAGGATGGTACCTGTCCAGCCCTCCCACCTTTAATCACTACAAATTTTGGATACACTTTCTGTCTAGCATGCATTTTATCAATGGCCCATATACCTCTAAATGCCCTGATGCCTACAAGCTTTTACCACTTGGTGTCACTCACTGGTCCTGCCTGAAATAACAATAGCAAATCTTCCAGCTTAACTGAGCTCTTGACACTTGACTTTAACGTTGGCCTCACTTCCTGTGCAAGCTTATTTAACCACACTCCACCTCAGCCTTCTCTTGACCCCTGTGTGCTAGCAGGTTAGCACCGAGTTACTCTTTAACAGCACAGGGTAGACTCTCCCAGAGGGCAGAGAGCATGGCTTAGGCTCTTAGGCCCGTCTAGTGTACTTAGACTAAGCACACACCAAATGTTCTCCCACGCAGACGGAAAGCCTCAAGGCATATTCAAGTGCGCCTCCTTCAAAATCACCTCTTGGGCCTCTATCAAAAATGTGTTGAAAAGGGGGCGGGGAGGGGAGAGAAAGAATTACTCTCTATGCTTCCCTTTTCCGATTCCATTTTGAAAGAATGGCCTTGAGGTTTATGTCACTTGCAATCAAGTGGCAACAAACTTGATGCCCAGAATACCTAACTTTTCAAGAGATCAGTGTGACATATGCACAGATATTCTATGTGTCTCCTTCTGTGTGCTGCCTTTCTGTAAATGTCAATGGCTTTTCAGAATAATAGACAACCTGGGTGATTGCCACACCTGCACGTGTCCTGCTAGCAGCCACTTTTAGCTAGAAATAAGCAGAAAAATCCCCCTAATGCCTCAGGGAATAAAGCAGCACACACGCGCGCACGCACGCGCGCGAGCGCGCGCACACACACACACACACACACACACACACACACACACACAGCGGCTCCTTTATTAGCTCTGCAGCGCTTAGCTCTATTGGCGTCTCCAAGCTGGTAAGTGGCTGTGCTTCTGAACCTGAGGTTCGGGTTTAAGATTTCTCATTAGGAAGACTCTCCGCTTTCTAATGGGTTTTATTAGAGCTTTCCCAAACTGTATAAATAGTGTGCACATGTGTGTGAGTGTGTGTGTGTGAGTGTGTGTGTGTGTGTGTGTGTGTGCAGCCAATGTATAAACTATCCTATAAGAAATTAACACAGAGGTTTCCGTGCTGTTAGAAATGCCCAGCAGTACAGCCACTTTGGAACACAGAAGTGCTACAGGATCCAGTGAGTCCACTCTTGTATATATAGCTGAGAGAAATGAAAGCATATGCCCACACAAAAATATCTACATAAATATTCATAAAAACCTTATTCGTCATAGATTTTTAAAGAGTGGTAGCAACACACATATCCGGCAGATGAATGAATAAATAAAATGTGATTCCATTCATAAAAATGGAATCTCTAGCCATGAATAGGTACACATGCTACGACACACATGAACCCTGAAAACATGTTAACTGAAAGAGGCTACTCCCAGTAGACTCCATATGTTATAATTCCATTCCCATGAAACAGCAAATCACCACAGGCAGAAAGCAGATTCACAATTTTTTAGGCCGGAGGACAAGTTGGGGGAACAGGGGCTACAAGACTTCTTTGGGACAGGTGGAAATGGTCTCCAACCCACTTGATGGTTTCATGGCTGAATAGACTAAAGACCATTGAACCACTTTAAATGAGTGAATTTTGAGGTGTTTAAGTTACATCTCAATAAAACTGCTATCAAAAAAGACCTTCTTAAAAAATTATAAGATCCACAACCACAACCCTTCACCCTCCTTTCTTCTCTTTAGCAGTGCCAGAGGCAGCAGGTCCTCCAGACCCCAGCTTCCTCATCAGTAAAAGACACTCAATTCTGTTGAAGAAACAAAATAACAGTAACTACACGGGGAAGGGGGCTCAAATAACAAGAGGGCTCTGGAGATGAGATGGCCCAGTGAGTAAAATGCTTGTTCTGCATGATGATTAGCTAAAAAAATAAAATAAAAAATAAAATAAAATAAAAACTTGATACAATCTAAAATGAGCTGAGAAGAAAGGCTTGGTGAAGGACTGACTGCCTAGATCAGCTTGGCATGTTAGCATGTCTGTGGGGGATTGCACTGATTATGTTACTTGAGGTAGGAAGAACCCGACCATTGATGGCGGCATCATTCCCTATCAAGGAATGGAGAAAGTGGGCTCAACACAAGCTGCGCATGCGTTTACCTTCTCTGCTCTTGGCTGTGGATGTGATGCGACGAGCTGTTTCAAGTTTCTGCCGCCTTGACTTCCCTGCTCTGGTGGACTAGAACCTGGAATTGAGAACTGAAATAAACCGTGTCTTCTGTAAGTTGCTTTTCATCCTTGTATTTTGTCACAGAAACTGAAATGAAACTAGGACGTCCATGCAAGCATGAAGACCTGGGTCTGAGTGGCCAGAACCCATATAAAAGACAACATGGTAGCATCTATTTATGATCTCAGTGCTCCTTTGTTGAGAAAGTGACAGAGACAGGAGATGAGTGACAGAGACAGGAGAAGCCCCAGAAGCTTAAGGGGGAGCTATGCGTGTATGCCATGGCAAACAACAAAAGGGAGACCTCCTGACTCAAAGAAAGGAGAAGGCAAGAACTAACACCCAAGGGTGACCTTTGACCTCCACCTATATTTGGTGGCTAGGGTACACATTCATGCGCATGAACGGTATACACGCCACACATATACACTTTTTATGAATGTGTACACATCACGTACACACGTCATATATACATACCATACACATATAACATATATCATGCACATGTCATACATGCATGAATCAAATACACAAACACATTCATAATAATACACACACACAAAATAAGAAGTACACATACAAGAAAGTATTTAAAGGAGAAAATAAGTGATGTCTCAATGCTTTCTTCTACGCTTCCGCCTGACCCCATTCCTTGCCTGTATTCCCATCCCCATTGTGAAAAGGGACTTCACAGATCTCCCTCCCCCTGCCTGCATAATTTCCACTCTGTAAACTGTCATTAAAGCTGCCACAGTAATGTCTCAGAACTTCTGGAGACTTGGAAGAGCTAAGAAAAGCACAGCGTGCTTAATTAGAGCAATGGATGGAAGGCAAATGGAAGGATTCTTACCTGCCAGGCACACCTCCCACATCTTCACGGGCTGAGAAAAATTCCATTCTGAGGGGCACTGGAGCTATTGCTATCTGGAGCAGCCAGCCAGTGAGGAATTATGCTCCAGGTTTCACACAGCCAGCCTTCATTACTGTTGAAAAATATCACCTCATAATTCAACCCAGCTCAAGCCTTGCCTCCTCTCTGACTTGTTGGCCATCCCAGTCCTCAGCAATTACTCCCACTGCCGAATCCCTCTAGGATGGATGTGATAACATATGAAATCACCCAGGACTGAGGCCAGGATATTAGCAACTACTCAAAACCTATCTATCTCCCAGCCATCCAGCAACACTTGTTATTGGCTTAGGACCTTCGGTTCCCAGCAAACTCAGCCTGCTTTGTTATCTTTTACAAATCTATTTCTCCAAGCCATCTGAAAGCCTAAAGAGAACAAGATCTCTTGGTACCCCTTCCCTCTTCCCAGCATAATGAGTTCCACTGTAGTAAGGTTCCCAACCAACATTTGTTTACGGTGATAGTACCCAAGTCCCCCAACCCTGACCTAAAGAATAGCTCTGACTGTGTAATGGGGTACAGCAAATAGTCTGTGATTTAAAGGCTTGCTTGGCTACTGAGACTTCCAGTCAAGCTTTCTCAGGAGATGGGAGAGTTGATTTTTCAGAAGAAGACTGTGCTTAATTAACAATCAAATGCACTCTAGCAGAAGTTTCCAGCCTGTTGCTCTGACCCTCCTCCAGTCTCTATCCAGTTGTCATTATGAACACAGGGCTGGTTCTCCAGGGAACCGGGGTGAAAAGCGTTACAGTGTGTTGAAACAAATGAGTATGAAGACATGAACTTGCAAGCTAAACTACCCCAGCCTCCTTCTTGTTAGGCATGTTACAGAATAACTCTGGGCCTCAGTTTGTTTATGTGGCCTTTGTGGGATAATATAACCCGCATATACTCACATTGTAAAAGGCACAGTGCTCAATAAATGGCAATTAAAATCACAGTGTTTTCTTCGGGAACTTCTGGGACAGCAGATCTCAATCTGTGGGTCATGACCCCTTCAGCAAACCTCCACATCCAAAAATGTGATTACATTATGATTCACAACAGTAGCAAAATTGTAGTTATGAAGTAACAATAAAAATAATTTTATGGTTGGGGGTCAGCCCAACATGAGGAACTGTATTAAAGGGTCACAGCATTAGGAAGGTTGAGAAGCACTGTTCTAGGGGATCCTAAGTCCTAAGGCTCTCTGCTCTGTCTGTTAAAAAACAAAAAATCTGTCTCCAATCAAAGACATAGATAAGTATGGTTCTCACTCCCTCATCCATAAAGTTTCTTATTGCAGAGACAGGGGCTTCTACAGAGTTCCACATCTGCTCAAAATACAGGCAACCAGTACCTTCCTTAACTACACAATGAGAATAATTCCTACCATCAAATGTCTTATTTTGTTTTCTGGAGCATCTGACAAAGTTACATCTTTGAGGATCCATGAGACTCGGGTCTCATCAGTAAAATGGGCACGAATACAATACTGTATAACTTCTAAGCCACAATCATAGAAAACTCCCACACTCACTTTTCCCCATGCTCTCTTCACCCCTCTGTCTGGGTGTTGGGAGGTGTATGTTCTAGAAGGCGGAGTTTCCATCTCTCTGAGTCCTTGAGCATCTGGATGAACTGGTGATCCAACTCCAACTCCAACTCGTTCACCCATTCCCATCATTGATACGATAGTGCAAGAGCCAAACCGAACTGTCTGTATTGGAAAAAGTAATCTGTGTGTCAAGTCACCAAAATACAGGTGTTCGTTATTCCAACTTTTTGTTAATCCTAATACTTATCCATATAGATTTCTGCAAATGATTAAACAAAGTAATTATACATTAAACTTTGGAATCATAACAGCTCAATAATGTTAACTCCTTTCCTCTCAGGGGCCTGCTACCCACCTGAAAAAGAAAATATTTTCCCTTTGAACGAAAAGTTCCCTAATCATACTTAAACAACAGGTTGGTACCAGCCCCTGGAAGCTTATTACCAAGCCCCATTTTTGAGAGCTTTCCGGTCTGTGTGTGATCGGGCATATAATGTTTGGCTCGCTTGACGGAACACCTGTGATCCCCCACAGGCGGCCTTCACGATGACTGTTGCCATTCCCTCGTTGAAAGGGGGGTGGTCAGCAGACCTTCACCTGAGATTCCGGCTAGGCCTTTTCTTCTGCCCTCCAGATGTATGTGGCCGTCTGAACCGCTAAAGCATATAGGAGGTGAGAAGTTGACTGTTCTAGGGACCCCAGCAGTATAAATATTAGGCTTATCACCTGTGCTAGAGTGGGGCTTTTCAGGAATGAAGCTGCCTAAGTCAGACTCTTGCAAGTAAGCCCAGGGAATGCATTGGTTCCCTAACCAAGATCTGGGTGGAATATTTCTTTGGTCTGACGGTTCCTATCTGTAGCGAAAAGGCATTTCTGTGTGCCTCCAAAGAAAAGTCATGTGATAGCTTGAACTACAACTGGAAGCTAAGGAAGCTGAAGCTCTGAGAATAAAGACATTTCCCTTCCCTTGGTAGATGGAAGGCCCTTTCGTATTTCCTGGAACTGGCTAAACGTACCTCTCACTCAGCCTACACACTATGATCATATGTAAGGCATCTTGCTTTCATTCTTATTGTGGCCAATTTGAGACTATTTCTAAGTATCTTTCACAGTGAAATATTTTTTTTCATAATCTGCAAAAATTTCCATAGGGGTCCCAACCCAACTTTTTATGGACAGAAATTTAAAACTATCATTTCTGCCTCAGCAACACTTTGACAATGTCTCAGTATAGATCTTCTAAACATCCACATGGCCACAGAGGAGGAGGGAGTGGGGGAGAGCACAGTGAGATGGCCAAGATGGGATGGGATGGAAGGACGGAAGTAGCAGGGGCAGAAAAACAGAAACTCCAGAATAGCAGCAGGAATGGATAGAGGCTGCCTTTACAGGGCAGGAAACTGTGGCCCGTTACCAAGAGTCAAGAGAGAAATTGGAAGAGATGATGACATTAGTCATTGCTATTCCATGGGAAAATGACTTCAGATTCAGTGTTTATGTTTACGAGAGGCAGGGCTAGAACTAAGAATTCATTGGATGAATCTTTCTCCAGTCCTTGCTCTAGGAACACATGGGCTGTTGCAGCCTGTGAACATAATGGTCAGAGAAGTGAAAACGCCCAGCCACCAGGAACCCTAACAATCAGCAGTCACCTGTCACCCCTCACTGACATTCTCAGGGCCCAGTATTTGCTGAGTGGATTGGGGAAGGTTCTGGAGAAGGGTGTTCGTTTCGAATCTCCACCTAGGGATTCTGTGGGCTCCTGGAGTTACTAGTGCACCCTTTCCAAATTCTCCAGGGATGTCTTAACAACCCTTAACAATTCCCCAACAGACAACAGACGTGCTCATTAATCGGACTGCTCAAAGTAAGAACCCCTTTCTTGGGGAATGCCAGGGAACAAACCTGAGGATCAAGACAGAGCCCCGAATTTAACCCAGATGCCTTACCCACCAGGTCACACATCTCCATTCTGGTCCCAGAGTCTGCCTGAGCAAATGCTCGCTTCGTACAACCATGCGTGGGATCCCACCCCGTGCCTAATGCTTCACTTTGGGAAAGAGGCGGAGTCATAAAATCTGCATGAGCAGGGGAAAAATATTTCCAGCAAAAGTGTCTATTAAATTAATATAACACCCTCCCGAGAGTACGGGAGCAACTCAATATTGAGCTGAGGAAGTGACAAGAAGGAATCTCACTGATGACGCAGTCAGCCCCTGGGACTCTTTCTGGTTCTTGTTCTGCTACTCCTCAGCCTTCCTGCTGGACTTTTCTTTTAGACATTGTAACTCTGCACACATGTGCAAATACCCACAGAGTGTGTGTGTGCAGGAACTATGGTTTCAAAGCTCTAGGATACTCAGGTGTGCTATTTTGCTAGAAGGTATAGACCACAAGTTACTGACAGTGTTTTGATCTCCAGGTTGAATGCACACTGAGGGAATGGTATATATTTTTTCAGGTGTTTGTGTCTGATCAGAAACACTGACACTGTACAAAAATCATTGTAGTGAAGATCATTTTTGTGACAGATCACAAAGGTCTGGGAGGCTGAGAAAAACAACTTTAATTTGGAAAACTCACACTGTCTAGACCTCTTTGACGACTCACAAAGCTTCGAGTCATTCCATTCAGGTTTCCAGTACTGAAATTCTAGGTGGGTATTTCTTCCCGGGACTGAAAATATACATGTAATTAATGAAATTTAGTTCTTTGCTCTTCTTTTCCCTCAAAAAAATAAAATAAAATAAATTACCTGACCTTCAAAACATGTCTGTGTCTAACTTTGTTAAGGGCTTGCCTTTGTGTTTTCTTTTGGTAATAACCGATGGTTTAGTCCAAGCTGTCACTCAAAGTCCCTGGGTTAAAAGGTCTCTATGTATTTATCTTGGTGCTCATATTAACCAGTTAAATGGTTGGAAAGCAGTCAAAGATGGGGAGAAACAGATATGTGAGAAGTCAGACATTTGGCACTTGAGAAATGACAGAAGTGCTTTGGCAGAGTTTATTACCCACTAATTATTGAATAAGCCTAAGAAGTTGTATATTTTCCCAACCCTGGCAATAAGAAGTCACTGAAAGCCACACACAGCATTTACAAATCGTAGACAGAAATTGCTCTGCAGACCTATCACAAACAGAGGCTGCTAGGTTCTTTTAGATTTTTTTTTTAACTGCTGACGTCGTCTAGAGACCAGAAAGTGAAACAATCAGCCCTCCCCAACCCATGAACACACACACACACACAAACACACATACACACATACGGAAACTAGCCTCACGATGCTAAGCCACTGTGATATAAGGAAGGAGCTTTCTTCACTCCTGACTCTTCACCTCTAAAATTCACCAGCTGCCCTCCCAGCATGGGTCACCTTCCCAACTTCCTCACATCTGTCAGTAACTCTGCCAGTCTCTGAAGCAAGGAATCAGTCATCATTGGCTACTCTCTGGCCTTCAACCCCCAGTCTCTGCAATCTGTGACCAAGCCCTGTCATCTCCACTCACAGCCTCTCAGTTCACCTTCTCTTCCACACAGGAGGGGCATGTTTAGCATAAACAAGCAAAAAAAAAAAAAAAGGTCCATTGTTCAGCAGAAGCTCCCTAATCCAAGCTTCCAACACAATCCTACCCTGCCTGCTCTAAGGAGGCAAGCCATGGCGACCAGGATGCATCCTGAAGGTGCACAGGAGGAAGCAGCTTTACACCTCAAAACTTGACTTCAGACTTCAAACCGCCAGCCCCATGAGAGGATAACTTCTTGGTGTTCAGGCCTCCTAGTTCATTACAGAAGCCCCAGGAAATAATATGAGGGCAAAGAGAATTATCCAGACAATTAGCAGCCAGTCTAAAATAGGCTGCCCTTCGGCTGTAAGCTTGCAAACCTAAACCAACTTCCTGCTTACCCTGGTTGTCTTCTTTACACCGGATATACACAAGCCATGCAACAGCCTCTCGCTGTTTGCTGTAATGATGGTCATTATGGTCACGGTTTTAACCACTGTCTGTAAGATGCCAAGCTCTCCTTGCATCAGTTAGCCCAGGCTATTCCTGCCATTATCAACTATACTCTTTGAAGATGTTAGGTTGTAAGAAAGAGTAACCTAGAAATAAATGTATTTCTTCCCCTTGGTATTTCAGAGTTCTTCCCACTGGAAGCATCGAATTCTACTTTTCTATGCATTTGTTTCTCATGCCATGACAACAGGGGACCCAGTCAATTCTCTTGTTCCCTGTGGAAGGTCCTGTTCTTATCCTCCCTCAACACTAAGAATGCACTCAGGATTCTCCCCAGAGAATAACTTGGTCATAGAACCACATGCCACTTGGCAGTCTTGGCTTATTTGGTTTGGCTTGATTTGAATTGGCCCCCAAGCCACAACTGTCCCACCTCATCCTCTCAGTGTTGAGACTTTTTTCTTTTTTTTAAAGATGAGGTGTCATTGTTAGGGTTTTGATGGTGGAAGAGTACTTTGGTGGATCAAATGGGGCCAAGGAATACCGCAGATCACATCACAGAACAGATCATACAAGAGATTTGCTGGTGGGGAGGGGAGGAAGCAAAAGCCTACCTCATAGTAGGAACAAGAGAGAGAGAAAAAAAACAAACAAGCAGAGATATAGACACAGAGACAAAGAGAGTGAGAGAGTAGGCCATGACGGCAGGGACCTTTTAAAGGCTACATATTTGGCAGCTCGTGATGATGAGGCCCCTGGAGCTGAGTCCCTGAAGGCACACAGTGGTGGACCTGGTTCTGAAAAGTGGGTGGATCCTAACAGTTATATAAGCCCGGGTGTTCCTCAAATTCACTATGTAGTCAAGGATAACCTTGAATGTCTGATCCTCCTTTTTCTACCTCCAAAGCATTAGGATCACAAACAAGTATCACTATGCCCAATTTCTGCAGTGCAAGGGGTTGAATACAGAGCCTTGTGTCTGTGAGGCAAACACTGTACCAACCGAACTACACAGGGGCCTTGGAGTCTTCATTCTTAATTCAGCACCACTAGTCACTTTCTTTTCCTAGACTCCCTTCCCAGAAACTACCGATGGACACAACTGAGAAAGCATCCACCCCATCCTTGCATGCTCCCTGGCCATTTCTGTAAATAGCACTGTTCTGACAGGAAATGACAAACAGATGCCCCTTGACCCTCAGTGACCCCAAAGCGACTGATCATAAGGTCAGCACGTGGCCTGTTCATTTGGGAACAGCCAAAGCCCAGGCTTCTTAATTTAGAGTGTCATATGTCACAGCTGTGATAGATTAGGGACATCCTTTCAAATGAAGGCTTTCGGCTATAGCCGGGGCACGCCTGGAGACACACACACGGGAGGGAAAATGCAAACTTATTAAGAGAGTTGGGTAAGAAACAAGGTGTCCTTTATGATTAAATGACAGTAGGAGGTTGAAGCACCACTAAGCATCCTACCACTCACAGGACAGTCCCCCTCAGTAAAGAATAGTCCAGACACAAAGGGGAAACCCTCCATGAAGGTAAGTGTCAAGCCAATTTAGGAAAAAGAATTCGCTGCTAGAAGACAGACAAGTCATAGGAAGAACATTCTGAGTAATTCCAGCAGTTAACAGCATTTCAACCCAAAGCAAATTCATTGGAGGCAGAATTCCATTTCCTCAAAGGAGAATAATCAGGAGGGACAGTGCATTCACTATCTCTTCTCACTCTGTTGGCTTCCAAACTTGGAGTGTTCGCTCAGCCCTCTGAGCTTCCAATTGCATTGTCCCCGAGGCTACAGATTTTTTTTTCTTTTAGAAGCTACTAAATCTTTTCTTCAAATGAAAGTGTGATTGTGTGAAACCTAACAATAACAAAAACTTTGCAGAGCTGTTTCATGTGCAGACAGAATAGCGGCAGGGCTGGAGAGATCGCTCAGCTGACGAGTCAGGGCCTTGCCACACAAGCTTGAAGACCCGAGTTACCCATGAAAAAAAGTCAGGCATGGTGGTGTGCACCCATGATCCCAGAACTGGGGAGTTGGAGACAGGCAGATCCCTGGGGCTCACTAGCCAGCTAGTGTAGTCAAATCAGCAAGCCCCAGGCTCCAGTGAGATATATGCAAGTTGGACGCAAGTTTGACCTCTGAGCTACACACACACACACACAAATTGAATTAAAAGGAGTAACCTTTTTCAATCAGCATGGGCTGATTACTTCATGGGTTAGAGACACCCTTAACTATCACCACCGCTCCCTACCATACCATGCCCTTAGGACTCTCCAGCATTACCAGGAAACTCCCACTTAGATACCGAGTGAGGAGAGCAGCAGAACTGTGATCAGAGGCCTTGCATGGTGCTGCACCTTAAGTCAAGACAGCCCAAGTCTGACCCTTTGACTCCAATACCTCTCCTTTTAGAAATGTGTTCCCCATGTCAATTTATTTACCAGGTTCTGGGGAATAATAGCATTAACTGTCATTCCTTGATGACTTCTGTTCTAACTAATGGGAAAATTACTGATGTGAACAACATGTAAGTATAAATTATAAACAGAGAAGTAACCACAAGGCAGGTAGATTTTTCTTTAATCTTTCATTTCAGCATGCCTTAGGCACTCTTCTGCCCTCCTGACACCCACCTTCAGTGTGCTGAAAATAATGCATGCTTATAAAGCAAAAATTAGAAACTTTGATTCTAATTTGCTACTTGGAGCCTAGAAAATTTGATGGCTTCAGGCCAAGATTGCATTCTACGCTCCTAATTGTACACGATGCTCATCTTTCTTGCAAATAGTCAGAAGTTACGCTAGCCAAAACCATGTACATAATATTGCAAAAAGCATTTGGATTAAAATTCCAAAGCATCAATAAAGGAATTTGTGTCTTCCTGCATTAGGGCCTGCTATAACCAAATGCCTCACACGGGTAAACAATTGGAATGTGTTGCTGAAGGCCCCAGGGAAGGGAAGTTCAAGATGAAGGCAGTGACAGATGTGGTATCTGACAGGAACTCGTTCCTCATAGTGTGTGTGTGTGTGTGTGTGTGTGTGTGTGTGTGTGTGTGTGTGAGCATGGGTGCACACTCGGTGCCCGAGCGTTTGTATAGTGGTGCACATGTCTATGGTATGCATATAGAAGGCAGAAGACAGCGTGGAGTGTCATTCTTCAGGCACCATACACCTTTTACTTGAGATGGGGTCTTTCACTGGCCTTGATACTCATCAAGCAGGCTAGATTGGCAGGCCTGCAAGACCCAGGAATTTTCCGATATAGGCCGACCCAACACTGGGATTACAAGTACATGCCACCAACGTTTCGTTTTGGGTTGTTTGTTTGTTGGGGTGTCTTTGTTTGTTTGTTTGTTTGTTTGTTTGTTTTTTCATGGATTCTGGGGACTCAACTTAGGTCCCTTGCACTTGTAACACAAACAATTTACTAACTGACTTATCTCCCCAGCCCCACACTTGGCAACTCTTTGCTGGGTCCTCACTTGCCAAGAGCTCCCTCAGGCTCTTCTAAAAAGGCCATTAATCCTGCTGGGGAGACCATGGCCCTCATGACCCAATCACTTTCTAGAGGCCCTACCTGGTTCTATTACACTGGAGAATAGATTTCAACATATGAATCTGGGGATAAATATCCAAGTTCAACGAATGAATCTTGGGCATAAGTACCCGCATAAATACCCAAGCCATAGAAAATGCATAAAGGAAAACATCCCCTAATACTGGGCACCATTGTCCTAGAAAGTTATTTTCAAAGCTACTTTCCATTTGGAACAAAAGGCTCTGTCCTGCCTGAGGTAGCCTCTTTCTGAGATGCCTCACAGCAATCCATACTTCTGGGTGATCACATCCTTATAACTTTCGAGACACACTGTACCAGACCTTGATCTATGTAACTAATAGACATGCTAACAAATGACACATTTCCCCATGAGAAAGCCCTCAAGGCAGCAAGGGACCAAGGGATGTTTGCAGTCAACATCCAGGAACCTCAGAAAAACTCAGGCTACTACCAACCGTGTGATAAACTTGAAAAGAATCATTCCTCGACCAAGTTTTGCTCATTAGACACACTCAACAAAACCCTGGAGGCCAGCTCAGCCCTGCTGGATCTTGAACAGGCATCTGACCATCTTCAGAGTACACTTTCTGCATCTGTGCATGTGGGCCACAGTCTCTTTCAATTCATGGTGATTCTGCCATGAAGAAAGAAAAAAAAAAGAGAGAAAGAGAAAGAAAAGGATAACAAACCCTGAAGGGGACAGGCTTGGAGAATTCTTGTTTAAGGTACACATAGCTAATACCTTAGGGATAAAATTTTTATAAGTGTCTGGTTCATAAGGAGTCAAGGAGGTCAGTGAGGAGGTCAGAGAGTTTAGAGCACTGATTGTTCTTCCAGAGGACCTGGGTTCAATTCCCAGCACCCACATGGCAGCTCAGAACAATCTGTAACTCCTCTTCCACCAGGATGGGAAAAAAACACCCATACAAATAAAATAATAACTTAAAAAAAAATTAAAGGAACCTTATAGGCATAAGGTTATTGTGTGATTCAAATGCTAATTTCTGAACTCCCCTCCCCCATATCTGGTTGCAATACTTGTTCTAAGGATCTCCTATCTCAGTGTTGTACAAACATTGCCCCACAACTGTCCCCTGACATGCCAATAAAGCAGCTTACAGCCAATTGCTGAGCAAGGGAGAGAAGAGGGCTAGACTTCCTGCCAGCCAGAGGATGAGGAGTTAGGGGAGGAAGTAACAGGATTTAGCCAAGGCAGAGATGTCCAGGAAGTGTCAGAGAAAGAGCTCAGCAAAGAAAGCTACAAAGTGCAAGTATCTCTGGGATGCATGCTGGGAGGAAGCCAAATTAGTTTAGAGGGTTAAGAATAAAATTAATACTGCTCAAGATTGTGCTGTGACACTTGTTAAACTGACACAATGGAGTTTCAATTATTTGTGTGATAGCCGGGTTAAGAAAGCAGCTAGGTTAAGAGAGAAAATGAGAAACAAGCACAGCGTTATAAAAATAACATTATCAGAACCTATTATTACCCACTTTAAGCATGTATCATATCATACGTTTAATGGATATTAACGGTGTGCCCACCCGGGACAAGGTGTAAGGCTGAGGTGTAATAAAGAGACACACCCCGGGACAAGACAAAGTCTCTGTCCTTGCTGCACTCTGACCCAAAATCAAACACACAATCCTGACTCCATCTTTGGAGTGGACGGCTTTAGCTGGGATAGAGAGCAACCAGGGGGAAAGGCTGATGAAGAACCTCAGAAATGTTCCTAAACCATCTTGCTCTCCAATAATCCTCCTTATGAGCCAAAGACACATAAAAATTCCATCCCTAAGATTTCAGCTATGTGTACCTTAAGCAAGGATTCTCCAAGCCTGTCCCCTTCAGGTGCCTTTGTCTATTTTTTTTTTTTATGGCAGACTTACCATGAAATGAAAGAGACTGTAGTTCACACATGTACAGATGCAGAATGTGAACTCTGAAGATGGAAAGAAGCCTGCCCAACCCCTCAAAGCTGGCCGCAGCAAGAGCCAGCTGAAGCTCATGCCGCCCGGGTTCTGGTCCGGTGCTTTCCCTACTACATCTCACTAATGCCATCAGCCTTGGTCTGCTATGCTTCAGCAGCCTGTGAGAACAGCATGGGGGAGAAATCTCAGAGCACGGCAGAGATTTTAGCTTCGCTCACGCAGAGATGGCTTCATTCAGCAGCCATCCAAGGTCCCTGCTAAGGCTGCTTTCCTTGACTCAATTAGGGAGAACACTGGGGGGAAGATCAGGCCGAGAAATCCTCTGGGCTCTCATCTGTTAATTGAAGCCACTGTCAGATTTTCCACACCATGACAAATGATCAAAGATTCTCTCTCTCTCTCTCTCTCTCTCTCTCTCTCTCTCTCTCTCTCTCTCTCAATATCAGGGCAACATTAGGCTAAGTTACAAGTCAAATATAATACCATCTATTTCAAAATGGAAATAAAACAGTCAAATAGGACCTAAACATTTAGATATGTTCAGAGTTTGAAGCCAAGGAGCATCCATTTCTCAAGGTAGAAGAGAAATCTCATTTGGGACTATTGTGTGGGATCCTATGAGCTGGGTGTTGGCCCAGACCCTCCCTGCCATGTCTCAGTCCCCTACTGTGTAAATGACATGCAAGGTCCTTGGGTCCTTTGAGCCCTGGATGCTTCAGTGGCTGGCAAATTATCAGCCTGTATCTATATTGACATTCGTGTTCTTGACTTAATGGTTAATTTACTTAATGAGAAGCTTCTGTCCTCCTTAAAGAGAATGGAATGTCAAATGCACTGGACTGGGTGTTATAATAGATGAGAGGACAGGGAAGGTTTCCTCGTTCCCAGACCCAACTGTGTGCATTTCACTCATTTCCTAAGTGCTTGGGTTTGGTTCCTTATGATTGGGATACGGTTTAAGTGTGTCCAGCAAAGATTCACATACTGGTGTGTGGTGATGCAAAGGGGTAGTCGAGCTTTTGAGAGCAGAGGACAGCAGAAGGTAGTGAGGATATTAGGGCCACCATCCTCACATGGGGTTGATGTTCTCTCAAGAGTCTTGCTAGTTCCTGTGAGAGTGAACTATGGTAAATTAAAAAAAAAAAAAAAAACCAAACAGTAATCCTGGCACCTGCATTCTCCCATTTCTTGACTCCCATGCAGTCCATTCCTCTTGTACTTGTTCTGTCTTGATGTCATCTGCTATGCTATGATGTAACTAGACACCAGAATCAAGTAAATGTTAGTGCCATGTTCTTGGGCCTGTAGACTTGTGAGAAAGCTATGCCTCTTTTCTTTATTCATTGTCTCGTAGTGAGTATTGTGTTATAGCAAACAACAATAGAGGTGGATTGGTGCATTTTCTATTCTGTGAGTGCCTGGTCCCAGAGTAGGGCAAGAGTGACCAGCTGAAATGAATACCCTACCCCCAAATCTACACCACACCAATCCAACAAACAAATACCATAAACAAGTCATAATAAGCTAAGATCTTGCAGCTCCTGAAGTTGAATGAAGATATTAAGAACCAAAATAAGCACCAATTAATGAATTTCCTGGCTATTCATAGGCATTATTTCCCAACAACGGAAGAAAATTTAAGTTGAATTGAGCTGGGATTCCAGAATGACTGGCGTGTTTCCTGTCACAGGCACCCAACCCCACACTAAGACCACCAGTGGATGGAGAAAGAGCTGAAAGCAGAAATTCTGGAGCCTAGCCATTGGGTGTGGATCCTGGCTAGTCTCTCACTAGCATGGCCGTGGGAACAGTTGTCAGTCTTTCCTGTTCACCACTTTTCTCATTCTCAGAATGAAGATAGAAATGGTATTTCCTAGTATTGCTGTGAGGCCTAAACAAACTGACTCATTGAAAAGATGTAGGGAGATTTGTCCTACCCAGAGGCTACACGGACACTGAAAAAATGGTCCTGCTATAAGCAGATTTTCTATTTCCAGAAAGTTTCCCATTTTGGGATCAGAGCCACAATGGAACTGAATCTTTCCCCCCCTTTCTTTTTACATTAAAGAGAAACTCTAATAAAGGCTAGAGGTGTTTAACAAAGCACAGTAAGTCATATCATTAAAATAAAAGAAAAATGGGAGTATCAATATTTTATTCTTTAATTACATGTATTTATGTGTATATGGAAGGGGCATGAATGCCAGCATAAATGTGTGGAGGTTAGAGGACCATGTAGTCCTAGGAATTGAACTCAAGGAGCCAGGCTTGGCATCAGACACGTTTATCTACTGAGCCATCTCACAAACCCTCAGTATCTCCCATCCCTCTTTAATCTACTTTCACACCTATAAACATGTGTTTATGGATAAGACTGTGAACCCCATGGAGGTGTAAACCCAGCTTTTCTTAATATCTGTGATGCCACACACCTGGAATAATATCACAGAGCAAGTGAATACCCAATAAATAGTACATTAAAAATAACTCAGTCTATTTGGAGGTCCTCACTCTACCTTTTGTTTTGGATTCTGGAGATCAAACCGAGGGCCTACACATGCTAGACAAGAGCTCTTCCACTGAGCTACCCATATTTTCTCAAAATTATAAGTGAAGCATAAGGTTGAGATCTGTATAAATATGCATATGATTTTATAAACACAGAGAGAAGAAAGGACCACAAGGGCAGCTGTGAACAAACTGAATAAGACTCCGGGTCCTATTCCACTTGTAGTAAGAAGCAACTTTCCAGGGATACAGATGCTCCAGGGCAGGGCAAAGAGCTAATTTCCACCATGCTTTCAGAGTTCAAAACTCCAGATTCTGCACTCCTCACTTAGGTATTGCTGTTTCTAGTCCAAAAGTCACCAGTAAGTCTAAATAAAATTCACCACAGAGCAAATACCCCCGAGTCCCATTTATGCTGGTCTAGGCACAGAAAGAGGTCAAATAGCATAACCACTTCATGTTTTTCTTCCCACTCAGAGCCAAGACAGTCTCTGCTGATTCACATTATCCTAGGCAAACTGCAAAGTTCCTTCAGGCCACAGAGGAGGACATTGCAGCCAGTCCTGAAGAGACCTGATAAGCTAAGGTCAGATGGAACGAGAGGAGGACCTCCCCCTATCAGTGGACTTAGAGAGAGGCAGGGAGGAGATGAGGGAGAAAGGGTGGAATTGGGAGGGAATGAGAGAGGGAGCTACAGCCGGGATACAAAGTAAACAAACTGTAATTAATATAAAAGATAATAAATAAGTAAATAAGAATTTGAGAGAGAGAGAAAGAGAGAGAGAGAGAGAGAGAGAGAGAGAGAGAGAGAGATGACTATTCTTAGATACACAGCACACATTCACCAGAGCTCTGCCCTTGATTTCGGTCCATTGACAGCTTTTGAATGTCACTTTAGGTAGCCCAGATGTCCAACAGGAGGAGATCTGTGAAACTGGAATACGCAGGTTAGGGCCAGTAGTATTGCCTTCCAGAGCACAGGAAGGCAAATTTGGACAAGAATTGTATGTGACAAAATATCAAATGTGCTTTCACCAAAGATGAGTAGAAATGTTAATAGACCTGTACAGCAATTTAGAATTTTTTTCTCTCACACAAAGACTTTGGGAATAAGGAGGCATTTAACAAGCAGCTAAGGAGTTTAAAGTCAGGTTCTTTTAGCTAACCAGAAAGATTACCCACGATATGAGACTAGAAACACCTTGTTTGAAGGAAGCAATTAAGGAAAAAAATGGTAAGGGTAAGAGGGGTCCATAAGAAACAGAAAATATGGCTGGAGGTGTGACTCAGTGGCAGAGAGTTTGTCTAGCAGACTAGAGAGAGGCTCTGGGTTTGAGCCTCACTCAGACTAAAGGGATAGAAAGTAAAGGAAAGAGGGAGGGAGAGAGGGGGAGGGAAGGAAGTAGAAAATGAGGGAGGGAGGGAGGTCCCTATGTAAGGTCTACATTTTAGCTTCAATATGCTAAAGAATATTTGGAAGATCTCTACTTCTGTTTTCTGTGTATTTTCTTCAGTTTGCCTTGCATTCTTTTTAAGGGCACAGATCATCTTTTTGGTCAAAGTTTAGTTTCAGGGCCGATGCTAATGTCATCAGGGAAGCTTCTGGAAAATCTTCTCAGACCACAGCAGTGGTCTGAGCCACAAGTGAGCTACACCATTACAGTGTGAAATACCAAGCTCTTGCTCTGCTTTGGCAGATAGGTTCCCAGAGATGTGAGCAAATCCTTAAATAAAGATTTAAACAATTTCCTGGGTCTGGTCACAGCTGCTGTATGGAAGAGACCAGAGATCTCAGTGTCTCACACAAGATCAGATAGCTTTTTGTCCCTCATTTAAACAAAAATAGTACTAATATTTGCTAAAAATGAATTAACTGATGTTCCCTTTTCTAGGTGTGAGACCAGTTGAGTAACTGTTTTCAGAGAGGGTGTGGAGAAGAACTGGCTGAGTGAGGAAGCCAAGGGCTGCTATGGCTGGTTGGCAATTATCAGAGAACTGGGTCAGTTCTTTGGTCCAAGTTACACACCTGCTACCTACCACCCCACAAATCCTTATCCTACACTGAACTCAGGAACAGAAGGCTGGAGGGACAGTGCAGGGGGAAAACACGCGCCTTGCAAAGAATATGTGGTCCAGACATAATCCCAGCACATAGGAGACAGAATCACTAAAGCAAGCTGCTTGAAACTGCAAGGTACCAGTTCAGGGTGAGACCTTGCCTTAATATATAAGGTAGAGAACGAGGAGGAAGACACTGATGTCAACCTTGGGCACACACACACACACACACACATACACACACACACTCATGTGCACCTAAACACACACAGGTGCCCACATATGCAAACATGCATACAGATACATATATACCATGCACACATGCGTATGCAAATATATATTAATAAATTAAAATGAAAGCCAATTCTTTCCCCTTAAGGACTGAATTTAGAAGTCCTTGGTGTTGCTTCCTCTATTACTTCCTCCCCATTGCCCAAAGACAGTCTGGGAAATGTAGTCTTTGAACAGGTAACCATGGAACCAACTAAAAATTTTATTTATATGAACTTCTAGTCACAAAGATTAAAGGAAAGCTGGGGACCTCTGTGATATTTTGATTCTCTAATCTGTTCCTGTGGCTCATAAACAGGCATTGCTTTAAAGACGGAGTTAAAGGGGCAGAGAGAGGCACCAACAACAGGCCTAAGCCCATGGATCAAATAATTATACTGTATTACAGCTACTTCTGAGGTCGGTGATCAAACTGTGTTTGTGCAATCGGGTGTCCTTCATTTCAAGAAGCACATCCTGAAGAATTTACAGGGACAGAGCCATTGTGTCTGCAGAATTTTCTCAAGCACTCAAATGAAGGGAGAGAACAAACGTGGTAAAACATTCACATTTCGAGCCCCTAGATGAAAGGAATAGGAAAAGACTTTGTGCCGTTCTTGCGACTTAGCTGTAGCGCTGAAGTTCTGTCAAAATAAAGAGTTAAAAACAGTACTAGCTTAGTTCTGACTGGAATTAACTTATTAGATTTTTTTAAATGTGGTTCATTTGCAGTTTAGTTATTATATAATACCTTAGTTGAACTCAAAGTGCAGACAGTTTAGCAACTCTTGTTTCTATATTCAGTTTGAGGAGCCAGGGATTGGACTCAAGGCTTCAAGCATGCCCAGCAAACACTGTACTACTCGCTGAATGGTCCTCCTGGCCTATGTTTAATTTAAGCCCTTTGTCCCCTTAGCCCCACATATTGCAGTCATGAGAGTTAAAATAAGGATACTCTTTGCAACACTGGGTATGATGAGAAGCCAAGGACAGCCAGGTTTGGCTATAATCCCAGTACTCAGGAAGCAGAGGCAGAAACATCCCCAGCTGAAGACCGGCATGGATTACATAATGAGACACTGTCTCACTGAGACAAGAGGACTAGGCCACATGTAGATACAATTAGGCACACCACTCTCGGAGATGCTTCAAGAATTCCAGGACCAAGTACAGACTGTCCAGCTTCTCCACCCACCTGGAGAAGTCTTGCATTCTTCCTCCAGTTTGTTCAGACTTAACATCCCCGTGACACATTTTCTGAGTTTCTGTTCTGAGACTCTCAGGCCCTCTCAGTTCTTAAACCCAGTTCAGCACCAGAAATAGCTTTATTCTTGTCAAAGCAAAGTTTTCCTGGTGACCAGGAAACAACTACCGAGTGTCTATTTTTATGCACAAATGCTCTCTACAGAGGAAGAACACGGAAGCACTCTTTCCCATCTTGCCTATGCCCTTGATCTCATAACGGTCACAAGCAGACTAACTTGCAGACTCGTGCCTACCTCTGTGATGACATCGACCTTTAGCATGGGGTAGGCAATGTCATAAAAATAGACACACATCTAACACAGCCACTTTCCTGCTCAGATGTCTGCTCAGACAGGCATTTATAGCTCACCTGAAGAAGCACCTGGCTTCCCGCTAAGTTGGTTGCCACCATCTTACGATTTTCTCCCATGATGATGATAACACATCATCAGGCCTAGAAACCCTAAGCATCTGAGGAACCAAAGAACCAATGCTAGGCAGCAACATTTCATATTTATTTGGCATCTGCCTATACAGCAAGGTGATGAAACCCAAGTATTCTGGCTTGAGTCTAAACTCTGTCACTTGCTACAATGTGGCGTTGATACTTCCTTTCTTTTCTTCTTGCTTTAAGGCTGTGTGTGTGTGTGTGTGTGTGTGTGTGTGTGTGTGTGTGTGTTCTGGAATTATTTGTTAAAGGATTACAAATATGAAACAGTATTATTTGTAACATTTTTTTTTGTTCTAGTTTCATTTCTCTTCCTGTGATAAAGCATTCTAACAAAAGCAACTTAGGGGAAAAAAAAGATTTACTTCAGCTCAAAAAAGATTGACTTCAGTTCCAGTGCCTATTTAGAACCTATTATAGCAGGAAAGCCAAGGCAGCAGGAATTTAAAACAGCTATTTCATCATAACTACAGTCAAAAGCAGGGAGAAATGAGTATATGCATGCTTCCTAGTATTTAGCTTACTTTCTTTACTCGTATACAGTCTAGGGTCCAAGCCAAGGGAATGGTGCCACTCACAGTGGACTGGCTTTTCCCACATCAATTAATGTAACCAAGACAGTCCCCCACAGGTACACTCACAAGCCAAACTAATAAAAAAAAAAAAAACCCTTCACTAAGATTTTTTTTTCCCCAGTGACTATATCCAATTGGCAGTGATAACTATTGATTATACCACATGAGGACTCTTAGAATGTGAAGAACAGATCAAGAGTTTAACAAGAAGCTCCTGGTTGAATTTCTAGCTCCATATTAACTACACGTCTCCTCTGCAGCTTTGTCAAATAACTTCCCCTTCCCGGTCCCACTTCATCATCTGTGAAATGAAAGTGTTGAAGCGGATGAGCTCTTGGCCAACACACACATCAACAGACCAAGTCTAAGCCAAACACAGAGATGGAAACGAATCAAAGCAAAGTGTGTCTGCTTTTCTAAAAGACTACACTCTAAAATAATTTTTAAAATGCAAAAAAAAGACATGGTTTATTGATGATGACACTCTTTCCTAAAACTCTCACAGCCTGCTTTTCCATTAACAAGTGAGTTTCAGTGCATTGTTTTTAGAACAAGATTTTACACAAATCATTCATAGGTAAAGACTCTTAGTTGCAGAGTGACTAATGACTGAGGACTGCCTACATTCTTACATCTACACGTATCTGTGTGCAGACATAGTTGGACACACACACACACACTCCCCTCATTGATCCTCATAGGTATCAATGCTCATGAAGGTACGGTAAACAGACATGGGTGTGTTGATGTATACCAAGCACCACTTTCACAAACATTCATTTCCATTATCTTTAAAGCCTCTTTCCACAAAACTGAAACATTCAGAGGGGGAAATAAATTACTTAATAACAAGGGCTCTTCAGTGACCAGGAAGGCAGGACATCTGACCTGATGACAGCTCGTATTTTGTGGTGATGATTGCTAGTCCTTGACATCCAAATTGATTTCAAAGGTACAATACTTCACCCACTGGTATTTTTTTTAAAACGGAACATGACTTTCAAAATGACTGCCAGTTCTGCTTTGCTTAGAAGATATGCAAAACCTCGGCATAGTCCCTTTGCACTAAAACCTTTCTTATAGCCTTCTGCCATGGTATATGTCATCAGGAAGGCAGAAGCATGGGGACCACAAGTTCAAGGCCAGCCTAGGCTATAGAGTAAGATCCTGTCTCCAAAAACAGTATGTCTTATATGATATTTGTTATTTGAGATGAATAACTACTAAATATCACATCCATGAACCACCTTCCATAACTTCTGTATACCAGCCATTTGCTCACAATTCTGTTTAAATTTCTTTTTAATTAAGCTGTAGACATAAATTCAACCTTCAGCTTGTTATTTAAATAATAATTGTAACAATTAACCCATAAGTGTTTTATCACTAACAATTATTAAATAATAACTTGTATGCTCATTAACATAATAAGTCTCATTAATTGCATGCTGTCTCACAATGAGATTAACCTATGATCAGACAGAAAGCATAGGCTAAAGCTGAATCAAAAAACAGCTTTCAAGCCAGCTGGGAAATTTTTCAAAAAGTTAGGCTTTACAAGGCAGGAGTAGGACTTGGGGAAGTAAGGGAGACCCCATGTCAGATCACAGTGTCACAACATCAATTAAAGCCAGAAAGGTACAAAGAGCGCTGGTGCAACTTTGAAAAATAATATTATCAGGTATGGTGCTTTGAATGAAAACAAATGAGCCCCATAGGCTTATGTGAATGTTTTGTCCCCAGTTTAGAAACTGAGAAGAATTAGGAGATGTGACCTTGTTGAACGTATGTCGTTGGGGACAGGCTCTGAAGTTTCAAAAGCCCATGCATTCTCACTCTCTCTGTATCTGCCTGGGGATCATGTGTAAGCTCTCAGCTATGACTCCAGAGCCATGCCTGTCTCTCTACTGCTGTGATCCCTGGCATGATGGTCATGGACTCGCCCTTTGAAACTGTAAGCCCTAATTAAATGCTTTCTCTTCTAAGTTGTCTTGGTATCACAGCGATAGGAAAGTAACTGAGACATTAGGAAAATATTACCCAGCTAAAAATTTTTAGGAACGATCCATAGAGCCAAAGCTGTGATTTTGGTATGACAGAAGGTTCTCTATCAGCCACGTAGGTCCTGGAATCCATATATCATGTTAGTTTGCTGATAACTCCTGAGTTTTATAACTCAGCCCATTCAGTTGCTATAACAAGATGCTTTGGACTTGATAATTCAAAAGCAATAGAATTTTAAGAGCGGAGAGGGTAGCTTAATGGTAGAACATTTGCAAAAGTCCTGGCTTCAATCCCTGGAATCACTGAAAAATTAAACAACAGAATTTTATTGCTTATAGTTCTGGAGGTTGGAAAGTCCAAATTAAGGTCTTAAAAAATTCAGTATCTAGTGAAGATTTGCTCTCTACCTCCTGGGTATCACCTTCTTATTGTCTCCTCCTGTGGTAGAAACAGCACGAAGGCCCCTTTGTAAGGGCTCTAATTGTATTCCTACTATCTCACTGAGTATTAAATGTCACTATCAGGATCTGAGAGAGACTTTCTTCAGCCACAACATACTGATACTAAATGTTCTGAGGTTAAATTGTAACTGCTTATCTTCTGGTATATTTTTCTCATCACTGTTTTTCTGCCCACCATCGTGTGTGTGTGTGTGTGTGTGTGTGTGTGTCTTTGTGTGATGCACACATAAGTATATCCTGTCTTTTCTTTGGGCTTCTGATCTTCATTCTCTCGTGTCTCAGTAACACAGACTTTAATTAGTTCTTTTGTCCCTTTATCCTCTGATGATAGAATTAGATTGGCTAGTTGTACTACTCTGTCTCTTATTTCTACCTTAACTTTGATAGTTAATGTTTTGGCCTCTTAAGTAGGTAGCCACTGTGTTCTCTGAAGGTTGGACCGTTGATGGGTTCATGAATACTCCTCTGACCTCTTCTTCTATTTTCAAAAGAATGTAGTGTTTCTTCAAGACATCCTGAATAAGTCCCAAGCTTCTTGTGTGGTAGTTGATCCGAAGCCACCATGTATTTAGATGTTAATTGTTTGCCCCACCCCCACCCCGAGGTTCATACTGTTCTGCAAGCAAAGTCTGACCATATATCAAGTGATTTTGTGTAACCTTGCCTCCAAAATTATCCCAATTGGCTAAATAAAGTTGCCTACATTTAGGTTGGGCATGAGTGAGGCAGAAGGAGCTAAGGATTACAGGCTTTGGAGGCAAGAGGATCATGGAAGGAAGGAGAAGTGCAGAAGAGGAGAGAGAGAAAGAAGAGTCTCCATGAGTTAGGGTAAAGGAGTACCACATGACAGGGAGGGACTTGCTCTGAAGATTGGGGATGGAAAGAAGCAGCCCAGAGGAAAAGCATGAGCAAGTATTTATGGGAATGATGGATAGGGAAAAGGATGGATGGGGAAAAAGCAAAAGGCATGGGATGTGGGGCTGGGAGGTAACAAGGTAGCTTAGGGGTTTTATATCTGCCCATCCCCAGAGTTGAAGGCATATTAAAAATTTAACAAGTATCTGTGTCTTTTATTGATATCATAGTAGGTTAAATAATAACCATCATTATGTGGATTAATAGTAAATATTAACAACCTTCTTCTATAGCATCCCTGGTCTGCCTTTCAGGGCTCACTGCAGTTCATTTCAGACTATTTTATGGCCACTTATACTACCCATAGTGGTTTGAGTTGACATTATATTATTTAAATGGCTTCTAGAACTTTTTCTCATTCTTTTCCAACTGAGCTGATCATTTTGAATGGACTCTTCTTTCCTCCTTATACTTTAGGTGTATTCCTCTGTCCCTGTGAACTATGCTCTGTGTTCATAGTTCCTCCATCTACAGTTCTTATGATTCTGCTGCTGCCGTTCACTGGTGCTCCAGCTCTCAGTAGCCTTACTTCCTCAGAGGCCTTGTTATTTGTGGGCAAGTTTATCTCCATTAGAACACAGCAAGGAGTTATGTGACACCGGGATTTGGTGGTTTGTTCCTCCAGGAAAGGTAAGTGTTCTGTGCTTTTAGGTATCCAGGGACACTGGTGCCTTGAAATGACTTTAAACTTCATTCTTGTGATCTTCAGCCCTTCCACAGTATGTGTATCCTCGCCCTGGATCCTCAAAGGCCTGGCTAGCACTGTGAATTCTCAGAAGAGAACTTTTCCCTCATCTAAGCCAAAGCTGGGATAGCACATCCTTTTGCTCCATTTGAATGATTTTATTTCTTGGTCACGCTTTCAGTAGGCATGGTGTTCTACAGGCATCCTAAGGTTTAGTGGAGTCATTACAACCCAACTCTCTACTGGTCCTGCATTTTGTCTTTTGCTCCACTCCACCACCACCACCCCAGCCTCCACCCCCACCCCACACACCCACCAAGTATCACTAAGATCAGAAGATACATCCAGCTACTGCCTTTAGGTCCTTTTGTATTGTCTCAGCCCTCTGGGTTGTTTTCTGTTTTCACTGTGTTTGATGTCCCTGAGAAATACCTCTCCTTTCCCTTCAGTCTAGCCATCCATCGAGGAGATTTTTCTTTCTATTTTATGCAGCAGCTCTGGCTGCTTTGGCATGAGATTTCAAGATGGCAAATTCACAATAGTGCATAAAACAGAAGACCTGTATTGGACAGTGTGTTGCAGGCAGTCTCTTACCTTTGAGAGCCTTGCTATGATTATAGTCATTTTTTTTTACAGAGGTTAACAGCAAAGCATTTTGGGATTGAACTTATGTACACACTTGGCCCAAGGATGCAGATTCTTGCTGAAGTGCTCCAGAGCAGGAAGATCATATATTTTTTTAAACCTAAAATGTCAAAAAGTAAACATCTGGGTCTCCTTAGGCCATCTAGTCTCCATCGCAACAACTCTGACGTATACAATCCACTATCCAGCTTATATAAACACATGAGTATAATACAAGTGGGGATTTTACTCTTACTTGCTGGAATCTGAATTTTACACAATTTTCACATCATGAAATATTCTTCTTTTTTTTAAGGTTTTGAGATTTATTTTTATGTGTGGGGGTGTTCTGCCTGAATGGATGTCTGTGTCTATGAATTCTGAGTGTGCAGTGCCTGCAGAGGACAAAAGAGAACATTAGATCCCCCTGGAACTGGAGTTACAGACAGCTGTGAAGCACCATGTGGGTGCTGAGAATCAAGCCAGAGTCCTTTGCAAGAGCAGACACAGCTCTTAACCGCTGAGCCATCTCTCCACCCCTGAAATATTCTTTAAGAAAAAAAAATTCATGTTTTTTAATTAAGTGGAAGCTTTTTATTATTAGTTTTTTATTTATTTTTTAAATTACAATTTATTCATTTTGTATCCCAGCTGTAGCCCCCTCCCTTGTCCACTCCCAATTCCGCCCTCCCTCCCTCTTCTCCCATGCCCCTCCCCTGGTCCACTGATCATTAAGGTCCTTCTCTCCTTCTGTCCAACCCATTTTTTACTTCTTCCTCCTCCTCCTCCTCTTCCCCCTCCTCTTCCTTCTCCTTGTCTTTCCTCTTCTTTTGGAAAACACCATATTGCTGATGACACCAGTGCAGCAGGACGGCCTGAAGGACCCAGGGGCCCAGGATTAGGAGGTCCCATCGGCTTCCCTGGAGGATTCATCAGTGGTCTTAGGAGCTGCCATAGTGACTGAAGCTGTGGCCAAGGTCGAGGACGCTAGGTTCATGAAGGTAAAGCCAAAGATAAAAAGTGGATACCTATCACCAAGCTGGGCCACCTGGTTAAAGACATGAAGATCAAGTCCTCGGAGAACACCTACCTGCTCTCTGTGCCCATTAAGGAGTCTGAAATTATTGACTTTTTCCTGGGTATACCCTAAAAATCATGCCAGTGCAGAAGCAGACACTGGCTGGTCAGCGGACCAGGTTCAAGGCTTTTGTCGATATCGGGGACTACAATGGTCACATTGTTCTTGCTATTGAGTGCTCCAAGGAGGCAGGCACTGCCATCTGAGGGGCCATCATTTTGGCCAAGCTTTCCATCATCCCTGTGCAGAGACACTACTGGGGGAACAAGATTGGCAAGCCCCATACTGTTCGTGCAAGGTGACAGGCTGCTTTGTTTTGATGCATCTCACCCCTGCCCCCAGAGACACTGGCATCATCTCTGCTCCTGTGCCCAGGAAGCCACTGACGATGGCTGGTATTGATGACTGCTACATATCAGCCAAGGGCTGCGCTGCCAACCTGGGCAACTTTCCAAGGCCACCATTGACACCATTGATGTCATCTCCAAGACCTACAGCTACCTGACCCCCAACCTCTGGAAAGAGACTGTGTTCACTAAGTCTCCCCTTATCGGGAATTCACTGATCATCTTGTGAAAATCCACACCAGAGTCTCTATTCAGAGGATCCAGGCTCCAGCTTGTGACTAACACACACACACACACACACACACACACACACACACACACACACACACATACACACATACATATATATATGAAAAATTAATTTTTTCAACCATTAAATGTTAGAGGCTGTAGAGATGCTTCAGTGGATAAAGTGCCTGTTGTACAAGTGAGCTTGGGTCTCCTGCACGGGTGTGGAAAGCGGGATTTGGTGGAGCATGCAGACAGGAAGACTTCTGGAGCTCACCTATCAGCTCATCTTCCCTAACTGGTGAAAGTCAAGTTCAGTGAGGAACCTTTTCTTAAAAAGAGAGAAGAGAGCTTTGGAGTATAACCAATATTGACTTCTATCTTCCACGCATGCATGTAATATGTGTGTAGGTATAAACACACAGACACACACAGAGACACACACACACACACGCAACACATACACTCAAAGTGAAAATAAATGTAAAAGTCATTCTTGCCCCACGAGCTACTTAAAAACAGGCAGCAGCCTAGGCCTTGAGTGTATAGTTGGACTCTGCTCAAGACCATTAGCAATTAAAGGATGTCTATCAGAAGCATTTGTGGAACATCTTTAAAAAAGAAACAAAGAAAAATGCTCTCGCCCACATTAGACTTACCATTTGAAAAGTGCTACCAAAGGAACCCAAGGTTGTACTTAAAAAAGTAAGTTTACATTCCATAGGTGATTCTGATAAGCCTTCTTTATTGGTCTACTTTACATGGCAACAACAAAATACCAGAGGCTGGGTACTTTATAAAGAAAAAAGGTGTGTGCAGTTCACTGCGGAAGCTGATGAAAGTCCAAACAGCTCACTGCCAGCTCTGGTGCACATGCACTTGGACAAAACAGATGTCACTACAGCAGATGTCACCATGGCAGGAGAGCATGCCAGCAGGAGAGGTCACAGGGGAAGACAGGAAGTGAGAAACACAGCCTTGCAGAAATAATCAGGGTCCCCTGAGACTTACCTTAGTCCCTTCCATGATCTAATGAGCTCCCACTAGACCCCACCCATTAAAGGCCCCATCACCTCTGTACATTACTATATTGAAAGAACAGTACCTCTCAGCACATGACTCTTTAGGGGGAGACAATTAAGCAATGGATATATAAACCATGGTTTAGGATATCATAATTCATTTTTATAGATTTCACTTCTACTTGGTCTTCAGAGGAATCTCCAACCAACACAGTCAATTGTCCATCGTCACCTCATTTCTCTGACTCCAAACAAAGTCACTAATTCCCTAGCCAGAAACCTATCACAATGCAAAAATAAATACACGAATAAAAAGAATCGTAAGATACCTCAGGCCAGCAAAAACACACACACAAATACTAATGTTTGATGAAAAAGACATCACAAATCAAAAAGGAGAAGGAATTCATCAGAAAAAAAAATCGTTTGGGAATTCGGAAACAAAAACATTTTCTATCCCTATCTCACACCAGTCTTGGAAATAAATACCAGATGCGCTAAAGGGTAGAATGTGAGAGAATTAAGCCAGAGGAAGAAACTGAAAGTCAATTGAAGCAAATGTTTGTCAAATTCTCTGGAGTGAAAAGGAATTTCCGAGCTTAAAAGCTTAGAAAAAAGCCACAAAGTAAAGCTATGCCGACTTAACTGCATAAAAACTGTAAACCTGTAAATAATGAGACAAGGGAAGTGATGTAGTGAGGTGAACGGAGAATCACATTTGCATAGCGGAGGACACGGAACTGCTCAATGACACACAGGGAACAGAGAATCTAAGTAGTAATCAAAAACACAAAAACACCCCAAGTTAATCCACGAGAGCGTAGTTCATCTGCCCACTCAGGAATGAGTCTCATGTCTGACAAGGCCCCCGCCGAGTGGCAAGTACTGAAACACACATGTCCAGAATCCAAACATTAATGTTCGTAGTCTGGGTTGGCAGAAAAAAAAAAAAAAAAAAGAGTGAGATGGGAGTTCCAAATGGGCTCTCAGGCTGACTGTATGACATTTCCAAAGGACTGGATCTAAGGGCATGGAAGTTGCAGTGGTGTCAAAAGTCATCCGGAAAGTAGCGCGTGCGTGCACACACACACACAAACATACACACACACACTACATTAAGTAGAAAGGCGGGGAATAAAGGCTGTACAAATTCTTAGTCACAATTCCGTGAAACTCAATGACATGAAATTTTAATTAACCTCTTTGGAAGAGGAGAAGGTAAAGGGGAATACGCACAGCATTAGCAGGATTTGTGCTGACACGTAAGTTGGCTCTTTTCTAGGTTGGCTCTTTTGTTTCAGATTCTGCTTGGTTAGATTTATTATACGGCGGTGCTGGAGAGATGGGTCAGTGGTAAGAGCACTTCCTGTTCCTGCAGAGGGCCCAGGGTAGGTTCTCAGCACTCACACTGCAGTAACTATCTATTACTCCTGTTCCCAGAGATCCAGTGCCCTCCACAAATATGCACACGTATGTACATAGTCTCTCTTTTTCTCTCTTTCTCTCTCTCTCACACAAACACAAATAAAAACTGACTGAACGAATATGATTGCATTTTGCTTACTTTGTGTGTCTGTGCTTTTTTATTGTTATCATTTATTACAATTTATTCGATTTGTATCCCAGCTGTGGCCCCCTCCCTCATCTCCTCCCAATACCACCCTCCGACCCTCTTCTTCCCCTGGGTCCCTCCCCTAGTCCACCGATAGGAAGGTCCTCCTCCCCTTCTACTTGACCCTAGGCTATCTTGTCTCATCAGGACTGGTTGCATTGTCTTCCTCTGTGGCCTGGAAAGGCTGCCTCCCACCCCCGACCAGGGGGGACATGATCAGAGAGCAGGCCACTAAGTTCATGCCAGAGAAAGCCCCTGCTCTCCTTACTAGGGACCACACTTGGATACTGAATGTATGGGCTACATCTATGGGTCTTCTCCATGCATTGTCCTTGGTTGGGGTAGCATTCTCTTGAGGGCCCCCACAACTCAGTTATTTTGTTGTTGTTGGTTTTTTTTTTGTTTGTTTTTGTTTTTTTGGCTCTATTGGTCTCCTTTTTGAGCTCCTGTCCAATTTGAATGCGGGGCTGGCAAGATGGCTTAGCAGGTAAAGGGGCTTGCTGCCAACCTGAGTTAAATCCCCAAGACCCATATCATGAAAAGGAGAGAAGCAGCCAACTTCCACAAGTTATCCTCTGACCTCCACACATACAGCATGCAACCACATAATACATGCACACATGAACACTAAATAAATAAATAAAATGGCAAGAGAAAACTGGAGTGTGGCAAGGCAGCAGAAAGGAAATCGTAACATTTCCAAATCCATATTTTGAAAAAAAAAATTGATGTTGGACATCCTGATTAAAGTAAATCATGTGACAAAAACCCCAGAGCAGAGAGCTGAGAATTAGGGATTCCATCTGTCCCGCTTTCTCTTTGCATTTGTTATATTATTGAGACTATAAAGTAAATAGCTACTGCTATCACGGATAACTAAGTGAAGCCTAATTGTGTGGTTTTAGTCTCAATTAAAATAGCAAGGAACGTGAGAGGCTCTCCCAGATAAATAACACTCTAAGTGCACAGCCTTCGATTGGAAACTGTTGAATGTTGCCTTAGCTCTCTGGAAATCTCTGCACACAGATCTTAAGCATCTCAGACGCTTAAATATATCCTCTTTTGTCAAAGCCCCACGGAATCCCCGCGTCTGTTAAAGGACATTTGAATTTTGAGACTGTGCAATTCTTTAAATGACAACGGCGTGCAATTTGAGCTGCCGACCCAAATCTGCCACTAGCCCTTCGTCTTCTATCAAGTTCCTATGAATGAGCTCCAGTTCACAGGGCTTTCTCTGAAGAATTGGAAAAAGATTATAAAACATGAAGCGGACACCCATACCCCTTCCTCACCTGGCCAGTATTTACCAGAACATAAGAGAAACAGCTATCCCCACGTGAAAGGTTGCTCTGCTCACCAACTCAGCCGGACTGGCTGGTCAGGCCAGAGACTGTCCCCTCTACCTCCCTGGTACTGGGATTACAGATGTGTGCATCTGGCTTCTTACAGGGATCCAAACTCAGCTCCTTATGCCAACTCCCCTGCCCCCATAGGCAGTATTATGGTGGGATTCCACACTGTCTAGCTTTTGGCTTCCTTGGATGATGCCACACAGACCCTCCCGGTGCTGGCTCTTGGAGAGGGATGCATTTCTCCAGGTGGCTGAGATGAAAATGGCCTACAGACTGATAAACACCACGCTCCAAGTCTCACGTGGAGTCACAGTCAAGTCTTCCTGGAGACCGTGCTTTAGGGCTTTGCAAAGTAAAGGCCTGTCCATTACAGCTGGGCACTTAGGCCTTCAAAACGCTCATTTCTTCTTATGAGACAATAAAATACTTCGTGCAGTAACAGCAGGTGAGAGCGGAACATGTCTTAAATATCTGACCTGAAGTGCCAAAGATGCTTAATAATCTTTAAAGTTACCAACAATATTGTTTCCCCCCCCGTTACCAGGATGTTGTAAAATGTCCTAATTAGTCTTTATGTTAATGCCGACACCTCCACAGCACATAAAAAGCACTTTTAATTTTTAAAAGGACAGCTCTGGTTGGTTTGATTTTTATCTCTAATTGGCCTATAATGTCTATCCCTCTGGCACTCCAGACAGGCAAACATTAATTTAACAAGGAACTCGTACACCATGGGAGACCGGAGAATCAAGGGAGGAAAAGATGGCTCCTGTATTCTGGACATGTAATTGGCTCCATTTGCTTTTACCTCCCGTAAGGTGCTAAACAAGCTCGTCCGCTGCTCAAACAAGGAGACCTTTGGATGCAGCTGCCTCCTGGGGACCTCCTAAGGCCATTCAACCACGGCCCTGTTGTAGCATGACCAGGATTCATCAGACTCTCCAGACCCGCCTTAGTACATGCTCCAGGAGAAGCCTCACGGGAGACCCAGAATTTCTGGCAGTGTGGTATACATTACCAAAAAACTAGACCAGGAGAACCAGAGAGTGAAACCAAGGGATCTGTGGTCTTATATCAGTTGCACAGCCTTCCTAGGATCTCTTTCTCTACGGGGAAATGAGAAAGACTCTCTAATCTTGGATGCCCTTTCTAGATTTCACACACCAAGATTTATTAGTGGCACAACTCTGCCCCCAGCGTGGATGAGGAGTCCAGCCCCTGGCAACTGGTAATTCAGGGGGTAGGTTGAGTCACTAACATCCAACCTCATACTAAACAGGCTGTCACAGCCTAGCTTCCACTAAACTACCAAAGACATTTCCCAGCAGCATAGAGCCAAGAGGCCCAGTGAGGATGGCTACATATGTAGGTGTGTCTAGCCTCCACCTAAAGAAGTATGATTTGGCCCAATGACGCCAACTGCCCAAGTTCTGTGTGGGGTGGTACAACAGTGGATCCTCTCAGTCAAAGAAGCATCACATTTGCACAGGAAATACAAGCTGAAAATAAGCTCTGTGTCATTCCTCGGGGTACACATGAGGATACAGGAGGGTCTGTATGTTTTCAGAGCAATCCTTGAGGATTCCTGCTGCGGGGGGGGGAGCATGACAAGGTGGACGCTGCATACTGACCCCAGATGATTCCAGCTGTTGACTAATGATCCACTCCCACCCTTCCCCCTCTCAAGCCCCATTCTACTCAATGAGCTGTTGGCAAAGAAGGCTGGAGCTCAATGGAATAACACGGCTATTGAAAAGCTTTTTTCTTCCCAAACCGAGAAAACTATGACAATCTTTTATTTATATTTCCAGTGCTGAAGTTGGAGTACCAAGGGTAATGGTGTTGCCATCTCCCTGGACACCCTCTGCCATAACGGCGCCACTGCCAGGCATCACACACAGCTCATCAACAAGTCCAAAGGGGCAGGAGCCAAGCCATGGAAGTTGCTGTCTTGCACACACTGGCGACTCAAAACGAAGCAATGTTCCTAGAGCTTGATGTACTGTCATGGAGAGAATAGTTCTCTGGCTGGTTTCACTGAGAATCTGCTAAATCAATCATGCTGTTAAATGCATTAACACCACACACACATTCATATATATATATATATATATATATATATATACATATATATATATATATATATATACATATATATATATATATATATATTCCAGTATTCTGAGGTCTGAAATGAAACACAAATACAGTGAAGAAACTGTGAGCCAAATTTTCACTTAAGTCTCAACAAGGACTCCACTCAAGTTTCACCTGTTATGCACCATTGATAGCCCACCCCCCTCTTATTCTCTTAGCTGAAATTCTAATTAACTACAGGGCAAGAGGAAGACAGGAATATACATTAGAGCAGTGGTCAAGACTAAACATTTTCTTTGTACACCTTGAATGACACTCTAGCCTTCCTTTTCCTGATGAAAGTCGCTACCTTTTTTTTGTTGTTGTTCCTTTCTCAGACATATGGTAACCATCAATCTTAACTTCAGACTCAAATTCCTTTTGTTCTGTGCAGGGTCCGTTCTAATCACTGCTTAAAATGGAATGTATGATATGTTGACTTGAATTTCTGTCAGCCACCAAGCTTCAAGAGAAATTTTTCTTATATAGAAATGTTTGAATGGTAGAGTCATCGTCGTCTCTAATAAACAGAAGTAGATTTGTGAGCTATCTGTGGAGTTACATGGGAATCCTTAAATTACAGGAGGTCAATTTGCATAGCCATCTGTCACTTTTTCTAAGTTATCTCACAGTGAGCCTTCCAAGAGGGTGACACTATGAGCCGAGTGGACTGGGTTTTAGAGAATCACAGGTCGAGGCTCATGTCCCATCCTCACTATTTCCTGTCACGTCAGTTTGCTGGGCCTC
Organism: Meriones unguiculatus; assembly: GCF_030254825.1. NCBI lineage: Eukaryota > Metazoa > Chordata > Mammalia > Rodentia > Muridae > Meriones > Meriones unguiculatus. The sequence continues at coordinate 62,652,339 of NC_083362.1, read as the reverse complement.
CGTTTCTTTGCAGCAATCATAGGTCAATTGTAGAGCTTTATAAAGATTGAAAAGATGTAAACTGAAATACATAAGACAGAACTTCTTGCAAAATAAAAGGAAGCCAATGAGTGATGCTATTCTTATTGAAAGACAAAAAAAAAAAAGTAAAAATGTACAGAGCTGGGGAGGGAATGACATGGTTATGATATGGTTAAGATATGGTTATGACATGAAGGACCTCCTTCAGGAATTTCTCAATGATCTTTTGCTCACCTTCCTAGAGCCAAGGGCTATCTCTGAGATCATCCCAATAGAAATCTTACTGAGAAAGAGGCAACCAAACCAACCTACAAGTCCCTTTATTACCATGAAAAGACAAGGCGTGAAGATATGCAGCCTCCATTCTCAAGGCTGAGTAAAATGGCTACAGAGGGATTTTATTCTGCATGCGGCATGACTCCAGTGGCATCAGAAGCAGTAGCACCTTTGTCCTTTCAATCTTCTCTTTGGCCCTTTACTAAAATTTATCTATCAGTTCCACTCCCTTTTGATGGTACCATCATATGGCTAGTCCAAACTCAGCCATGGCTCCCAGACTGGTAGCCTGATTCTGATCCTCTCCATTATGCTCACTGCTATTAGCCTGTACCCTGTCAAGACACTTTATTTTGGTCAAAAGTTTGTTAGAAATGGACTCGGTGACTACCGTAGGGTTTCTGGTGCTCTAATAAAATACCATGACCAGTCATAACTGAGGAGGAAAGGGTTTATTTCATTTTACAGCTTGTACTCCACCAATCCAGAGAAGTTGAGGCAGGAACTGATGCAGAGGGCTTGGAGGAGTGCTGCTTAGCATCCAGGACCTTCCGCCCGCCCCCCCCCCCCGAGGTAGTACTTCCGCCCGCCCCCCCAGGTAGTACTTCCGCCCGCCCCCCCCCCGAGGTAGTACTTCCGCCCGCCCCCCCCAGGTAGTACTTCCGCCCGCCCCCCCCCCGAGGTAGTACTTCTGCAGTGAAGCTGGACTTTCCCACATCAATCATCAGTCAAGAAAATATCCCCAGACTTCATTATAGGGCTAATCCTACAAGTAGCATTTTCTCAATTGAGATTCTTTCTTCCCAACTGACCCTAGGCAGCACCGTGACTTAACAGCAAAGCACACAGAGCTGAAATCTGCACCGGGACTCTGTGGAAAGACTGCTAGCATTAATCTGCAGTTCCCTCTGCTGAATCCCAGTGTCAGGAGCAGACAAGTGAGATAACTCAGTGGGTAAAAGCACTTTGTGGATGAGCCTGATGAGCTGAGTTCGATCCCTAGAAACCACGTAAAAGTGGAAGGAGACAATCAATATGCAGAGTTGTCCTCTCGCCTCCACATACATGCTGTGCTACCCACAAAAATATCATACATATACATATTAATAATAATATATAAGAATGAATGTGTGTGTGTGTGTAACAAAAATAATTAAAGAAAAAGAGGTTCGAAACTTGAAATAAAGTGGGGGGGGGAGTCAGAGTTAGGAGAGGAGCAGTGGAGTCATGTAGCTGAAATGCTCATGTATGAAGTTCTCCAAAAATAAATTTTGAAAAAGAAGAAACACAGACAAAGAAGAACATAATAATATTATTTTCTTTAATCTAAGAATCACTTGAGATGATAGGGGCACAAAGGTTTTTGGGGAACTGAAGACTCTGACATCAAATTAGTGACTTTCTCTGTCAGCCGTAGCTGGATCTTACTGTCTCCACTCTGTTCCTGAGAAGTCTAATCTGCAGAACCTGGTGGCAGCAAGACAAGACCAGCTCACCAGCTCACCAGTTCTCAGGAAGACTGCTTTACAGACAGAAAGTCTGGAAAGTCATATGCAAGGCTGAGTGATCCTAGGGATTTCCAAGAACTTAAGGAGCATATGCTGGAGGGAGCAGAAGATGGTACTCCTTCATTGAGGACGGTTTGTCTGTCAATAACCAGACATCCTGGGGCAGTGTTCAAAAGAGAAGTAACCTTAGGAAATAGGAACGCACAGCACCCAGGCAGCTCAGACATTGCTCACCCCAATGAGAGCTAGGAATGCCTACAGCAACTGAGAAAGCCTGCAACATCACCATCTTGGAATGCCTGCTTCTCTTCCTATTTGCACAATTTCAATGACAGGATCAGGCAGATGGGAGGCTTCCCTCTGGGATACCAGTATGACTGAGACTCTTCCTCCAAATGGTTGAGGATCATAACATTATGGTGCCACCCAAACAGCAGTAACCAGCAAACTCACTGATTTTACTGGACAAGTGTTTACACAGAGCACATTTAAGCACAAGGAAAAAGAATAAATAATGCCTATCAACTGAAGCTTTTTTTTTCCAAGTTAGCTTCGTTCCTGAGATTTGCTTAGAATGCCTTCCAAATCGCACAATATCATAATTACTTTAGAGTCAAAGCCTCCTAGGGATTGCTCCGGATTTTTAAGCCAACTTAGAAACAAAATCCTACATCACTCTTCCCAACTGCCAGCTGGAATTGTTTCCATCTAGGAAATTATGATTTCCCTTTTTTATAGCTTAATTCTGAAATAACTTCTCACAGCTTTCTGTCATGCTCTCTCAGAGTACACCTTTCCTTTTTATAATTTAAGTAGAAAGGAAACAAGAAAATGGCGTCAGAGGTCTCTACTGACCTTCATGGGGATTCTTCCTTCTTCCTCCTTCTGAAGGAGGCCACCAGCATCTTAGGAAAGGAACGGAAAGACATTTCTTCTCTCATGTTGTATTTATCCTTCGTTTGACCTTGTTTATTTTAAATTTTCAGCCTTGGCTCTTATTTAAAAAGTTATATTAATACCTCTCTCAGTCATGAATAGACATCTTTGATGTTTTAGTGAAAGTCTGTTATGAAGGAGTTCAATCGTAGATACATTGGATTGTCTACCCAATTCATTTCTTCACTGGTTTTTCCATCCTATCTGATTCCAAATTTCTTCAGGTACTCACACCATGTTTTTTTAAGTTGCTTGAATGGTACAGAGAAAGGTAGCTCCAACCACAGCCCTGAAGGTCCGTCCTCTATACTGCAGACAAAGTAGTTCTTTGCCAAGTGTTCACCAGTGGATGCTCATATGAGTTGAACTCTAGCCAATGAAACGTGGAAGTAAATCCACCTGGAGATTCAAATAAAAGTTAGTTTTCTGAACATTCTTATTGTCCTAGGTTTCTAGCTTGACTATAAGGACGACCCTAGATAGCTAAGACTTTTAGCAACGGGGAATATGGAGCCTGAACTGGCCATGTCCTGTAACCAGGCAAGGCTTCGATGGAAGAATTGGGACACCAATCCAACCAAAAAGTCTTAGACCCACAATTTGTCTTGACTTCAAGAGATGCAGGCATAAAACATGGAGAAGAATTTGAAGGAAAATCCAACCAATGACTGGACCAGCTTGAGATCAACGTCAAGAGAGGGAGCCCATCCATGACACTATTAATAATATTCTGCTATTCTTACAGACAGGAGCATAGCACAAATGTCATCAGAGAGGCTTCACCCTGCAGCTATGGAAAACTGATGCACAGACCCCCAGCCAAACATTAAGTGAAGCTTGGGGAATCCTGTGGAAGAGGGAAAGGAAAGTCTGAAGGAGCCAGAGGGACCAAGGGGACTACAAGAAAACCTACAGAATCAACTAAGCTGGGCACATAGGGGCACACAGAGCCTGAACTGCCAACCAGAGAGCATGAATGGGAGAAACCTAGATTCTCTGCACAGATGTAACAGTTGCACAACTGGGTCTTGATGTAGGACTCCTAAAGTGGGAGTAGGAGCTGTCTCTGACTACATTGCCTGCCTTTGGATACCTTTCTCCTATCTGACTAGCCTCAGTAGAAGAAGATGCACCTAGTCTCTCTGTAACTTGATATCCCAAGGCTGGTTGATGTTATCCATGAGAGGCCTTCCCTTTTCTAAAGAGAAAGAGAGGAGGGTTAAATGGAGAGGAAGGGTGGGAAAGAGGAGAGACTGGGAAGAGAGGAGGGAGGAGAAGCTGCAATTGGATGTAAAGTGAATAAATAACTTAATAGTAATAGTAATTATAATAATTTGGTTTTCTCCATTCTAAGAAGGAGGTGTTGGGAGGGAGTGGGATGTCTTCTCCTTTGGGAGGACTTCTCTTTTCTGTCTTGATGTCTACAAGTACAACAGGCCTCTTAATCACAGCAAGGAGTGGGCTCTGGAATCAACATGAAGAAGAGGTCGTAGGTAGACTAGACTGCCTAGGCTGGTGATGAACTCATTTCAGAGCCTGTTTGACCTCTATGCTCTTAGGTGAAATCATTCATTTCTTTATGGTTCATCCACATTGAAAGGAGTCTGCTTCACTACCGAAGCCCAAACATTCTGCTCGATACCAGCTCCCTAAAGAAAATGGAAAAGTTTGCTGGAGGTTTTAGAACACGGACTTAACTTGAGTATATGAATATTTTCCTTATCCTAACTTGAATGTTTGCTGGGCCTGTACTATGATAAGACTATGTACAGGTGGACTGCTTTGTACTAGACTCTTATATTTGCAAGTCTACTAAATGTTGGGTAGTAGAGTGATTTGTAAAAATAGTCTATTCTAAATGTTGGGTTTTTTTTTAAAGCCAAGGTGACATTGTTTGAAATCCTAATGACTGAAACACTCTAAGAAATAAATCTAGAAGATAGAGTGATAACTTCGAAGAAATGCACACTGTAGCAGAAGCACTTCTTTAGGAGAACAAATGCTATTTTTGTTGGGAAATACTCAATGGAATAGAGATATTTGGTAACAGCCATGTGGCCTAAAGCTGTATACATTCCTTGTTCATGATTCAAATCCATTATACCCAGAACCTTTATTGTTAGGATATCTTAAAATCAGAACCAGGACCTGACTTTTACTATGACGTTGCTTGAATCGTCTTAAGATCTAGTCCCACTCCATGTATATTTCTACCAATAGTCATTAACATTTGTGCAGAATGTGTGACTTTCAAACCCCTTTTCACGTGAATTACTTTGCTTAATTCTCCCCATATCTCTAACAAAAGAAAAATCACCACTGTTACTTTATCAATGGATGGAAAGGGAAAGAAATACATTGACCAAAATGGTGCTAACAAATATAAAAGACTGAAACCAAGGCCTTCTGACTCTCAGTTCAAAGTTTCCCTCCACTCATACCCTCCCCTCCTCCCCATCCCCCTAGGCTGTAACAAATTTGAAGCGATGCTACCGATCAGGCAGCAATTGGTTTGAAATAAGAAATCTTTGTATTCAAATATAAACATGAATATTTGAAAATTGCTAATTTAGGCCAAATGTTGGGCTTAAGATGATTGCCAGCCTCTTTTGTGAGCACAAACTCCCTTAAACCATTTGTTCTCATGTAACATTTAGTTTAAGATGTAATACACAATACACATATAGTGTTTCCCATGTACAATGTTTTCCAGCTTCTAATTCACTTTAGGCCATCAAAAGGGAACATAAAATAACCCCAGAGCTCTAGACTTCTGCAATTACCTTGTGGAGAGGGAAAGGGAAGACTGGGAAGAGTTTTTACAACTGAGAAAATCCAGATTTCTTATTAGTCATGGTCTAAAAATGACAACCCCCTGCCATGCAGCAGGCCTCCCTCTGCCCGCCCTCACCCACAAACTGCAGCTGGCAAAGCCTGCTGCAGAACACATTTTTCTGCCTGGCAAGCCATCTACAGACCTGAGCAGGGAACCCATTTTTACACAAGCTGGACTGCTCCTCATGGCCTCAGGAGCAAAGTACCACCCAAGAGGGCAGGGATGAAGCACACGAAACTAGCCAGCTGCAGCTCAAGCCTCAAGCCATGGCACCGAGCCAGCCACGGGCCACCAAGAAGTGGCACCGACACCCTCGTCCTTCCGCACACATGAGCACCAAGAGCTCACGGGTGAGATTAATAAGTTTGCTTTGAACTATCCCACATTTACCACGCCCAGTAGCCTCTGTTTATCCAGGCTGACCACAGTCAGGAAATTCTGCTGAATGAGACAGCCAGGGTTCTCCAACTCCCAGAACTGGAAGAAAATGGATGAATGGCAGCTTATACTACAACAGGAAAGAAACATGCAGCTTTTAAAATGTCAGAAGCCCCACTCCCCCACCTCCCCACCCCCGCCTCAGGTGTATTTTTCCAATAATCATTCACCTAACTGAACATGATAAGGTGTAACTATTGTTAAAGATAAAAAGCTGAAGGTGATGCAGATTATCTTTGACAGAATGCTCCCTCTTCCTTTGGGTCCCTCTCCATCATTTCACTTTATTTCACTACCCTGTGTTATAAACTCCTTTCCTCGACAAGGCACAATTTAAATTCTCTTGGCACCCCCCCACACCTTTACCTCCCTGATTTCCCAAACCAAGGAGTTTCCCCCTAGGCATATAATAATGATTGCTCACAAATTTAAACCCCCAACAGAGGCCTGGGCTCCAGATGCAAATAGCTCAGAGCAACATGGTTACAACCTTTTTATACCCTTTTCCCAGGAGGACAGAGACATTCCGTCCAATCAAGGTTCTAGGCCTTGGCTTCATGTACAAGCACCAAAGAACTGGTTTGAGTTTATGTTTCCACTTCTGCAGTATCTTAAATCAGGATCCTTGAAAACAGATTCTGAAATGGAAAACTGCCAGTCGAAGGTTTGCTGGAGAGTACTGTCATACTATCAAGAAGAGACAGAGACTGGATTGGATGAAGGGAGCAACTACCTCACAGTGTAGCTAGAGTGGAGACTTCAGGAAGTTCTATAAGGGGCTCTGAAGTTGTAATCAGAGTTATTCCAAACAGACATAAAAATCTAGGCCTTTGTGTGTCTTTCTGCTTTCAGGATACCTCACTCAGGATGACCGTTTCTAGGTCCCACCATTTGCCTGAAAATTTCATTATTTCCTCATTTTTAATTGCTGTGTAGTATTCCATTGTGTAAAAGTACCACAATTTCTGTATCTATTCCTCAACTGAGGGATATCTAGGTTGTTTCCAGGTTCTGGCTATTATGAATAAAGCTGCTACAAACATGGTTGAACAAATGTCCTTGTTGTGTACTTGAGCATCTTTTGGATATATGCCTAGGAGTGGTATAGCTGGATCTTGAGGTAGCACTATTCCTAATTGAGAAAGCACCAGATTGATTTCCAAAGTGGTTGTACAAGTTTACATTCCCATCAGCAATGGAGGAGGGTTCCCCCTTTTCCACAACCTCTCCAGCATGTGTTGTCACTTGAGTTTTTGATCTTAGCCATTCTGATGAGTATAAGGTGAAATCTCAGGGTCGTTTTGATTTGCATCTCCCTGATGGCTAAAGACGTTGAGCATTTCTTTAAGTGTTTTTCTGCCATTCTACAGTCCTCTACAGAGAGTTTTCTGTTTAACTCAGTACCCCATTTTTAATTGGATTACTTTATTTGTTGCTTTTTAACTTCTTGAGTTCTTTATATATACTGGATATTAGCCCTCTGTCAGATGTAGGGTTGGTGAAGATCCTTTCCCAGTCTGTAGACTGTTGTTTTGTTTTGATGACCGTGTCTTTTGCTTTACAGAAGCTTTTCAGTTTCATGAGGTCCCATTTATTGATTGTTGATCTTAGAGCCTGTGCTGTTGGTGTTCTGTTCAGGAAGTTGTCTCCTGTGCCAATGAGTTCTAGGTTCTTCCCCACTTTTTCTTCTAACCGATTTAATGTATCTGGTTTTATGTTGAGGTCTTTGATCCACTTGGACTTTAGTTTTGTGCAGGGTGATAAATATAGATCTATTTTCAATTTTCTGCATATAGACATCCAGTTGGACCAGCGCCATTTGTTGAAGATGCTGTCTTTTTTCCATTGAATGGTTTTGGCTTCTTTATCAAAAATCAAGTTTCCATAGGTGTGTGGGTTTATTTATGGGTCTTCTATTCAGTTCCATTATACTCACTTATATAGACCTATAAGATAGGATAAATATACTGAAATCTATAGACCTAAAGAAGATAAACAAGAAAGAGGACCCAGGGTAAGATGATCAATCCTCACTTAGAAAGACAAATGGGATGGACATTGGATGTAGGAGCAAACAAGTAACAGGACAGGAGCCTACCACAGAGGGCCGCTGAAAGACTCTACCTAGAAGTGTATCAAAGCAGATATTAAGACTCATAACCAAACTTTCAGCAGAGTGCAGGGAATCATATGAAAGAAGGGCAAGTTAGTAAGACCTGGAGAGGACAGGAGCTCCACAAGGACCAAATATATCAGGGCACAGGGGTCTTTTATGAGACTGTTTCTCCAACCAAGTACCATGTATGGATATCACCTAGAACCCCTGCTCGGATATAGCCCATGGTAGCTCAGTATCCAAGTGGGTTCTCTAGTAAGGGGAACAGGGAGTATTTCTGACATGAACTCAATGGCTGGCTCTTTGACACCCCGCCCCACCCCCCTGAGGGAGGAGCAGCCTTGCTAGGCCACAGAAGAGGACATTGCAGCCAGTCCTGAAGAGACCTGATAAGCTAGGGTCAGATGGAAGGGGAGGAGGTCCTCCTCTATCAGTGGACTTAGAAAGGGGCAGGGAGGAGATGAGGGAGGGATGGTGGGATTGGGAGGGGTATGAGGGAGGGGGGCTACAGCTGGGATACAAAGTAAATAACCTGTGATTAATATAAATTTTGTTTTTATATAAAATAATAATTATTATTTTAAAAAAATCCAGGCCTTTAAATCTCCCCAGGAGTCAGTTATTGGCCATGGCTTGTCTTTTAGAATAAGGTGCATATACTGGGCACAGCCGCTCTCTGGTGCTAGAAGCAATCCATACTGGTCAGTGAACCAACAGCCACCACTGTTCTAGGAGCTAAGGATGCGGCATCACCTGTGGGGAGGAATCTGGAAAAAGAAAAACAGTATCTATTATATGCCTCGCCTTACCTACTTAGATATGTATTTCATTCAGAAAACTGCCCCATTAAAGGAATTGTTCCATGAGCGTAGTTGATTCTCTTTCTTCTGTTTCTACAACAAATTTACAGAATGGACTTGTAAAAGAAAATTCCTCATCCATCTAATTTCAGGATTGTAAGAGAAACCTATTCTCCGCTTTCGACACATTTATTTGAGATTCCCGTCAATGTCTTTGGGTCTGTCTGCATAGCTATTCTTCCAGCTTTAACTGCTCACTATGGTCACACCTGTCTTCTTAACTGAGCCACTTGGCTACTATCCTTTCAGCATCCTTGTCTATGAGATTTCCTATCTCCCATCCCTTTGGGCTTCTAGGAACCAATCTCTATTATGATCCATATCCACATTGCTGCCTCTCTGGCCTTCCTATAGAAGTCAGTCAAATGGAGAGACTACATACATTCTAACATGTTCCCCTCACTTCCGGATCTTTCGTTGCTTGCCTCTGCCATCTGTCAGATCATCACCTTCAGTTAACATATATAAACCTTCACTTTCTCCAAAGCTCCAAAGAGCAATTTAACCACATATTACTACCTCCTAAAATCATTGAGAGTATATCAAATTTCCTATCACTGAAGTTCATATTGGTAAACGCTCCCTTATCTATCTATCTCTTACATTCTCCCTAAGCGCCCCACAGATGTACACTGACTAAGTCCTATAGTCGCTGTGACATATGATTTCCTCCTCCCTTAACATAACTGATTCTTTCCAACCTGGTAATAACAGAACTCAATCCTAGTTATTGGTAGATTAAAAAAAGAAAGAAATGGAGGTATAGGCTTAAATTTTTCATCAAACCTGTTTTATTTAGGGTTCCTAAACACTTCTATCTCCCTTCCACCCACTGACCAGAGGTAGAGGAGAAAGGCACTAATTAGGTAAAGGGGGTTGTAGACGTTTTTTAGAAGTAGTTCCTTGTGATGAGTCCACTCTTTGTTGTCTGGATACTAGCAGTCCAGTCCAAATGCCAACACCAACCAGCAACAAGAATCAGCATGATTTAGAAGATTGGGACAAAAGCTGTAAGACTCAGTTAGATTGCCCTCAGAAGTTCTCTGGAACATTTCTCTCTGTGAAGTGAAGTATCGAAGCATGAAGATCAGAACAGCGATGTTGATCCAAAAAAGTGATGTCTCCCTGTCTGTGGGCTTCTGTGTATCTTTTCTCCGCAGAGTCCACCCACAGATGAACAAAGTCATGTCCCTTGCATAAGAGAGCTCACAGCAAACCATCACAGGCTCTCTCACAAGCCAGCCTCGAGCCAAACACCCCATGCTCCCTCACAAGACAGCTTCCAGCAAAACATCACATGACTCAACTGAATCTTCAAAGAAACCAGAAACTTAAACTTCATAGAGGTATATTGAGGCATTGTCAAATAACTGGTCTGCCCATGTGAGCTCTCTTTCTGCATGACCCTCAAGTGAGAGGAGCAGAACAATTCTTTCATAAACAGGAGATGAAGTTTCCTACAGCCCCAACAAGTCTTGGAAGAATTTTGAATTAAAAACCTTCACTGCATCTACCCAGATATCCTCATCACATATGCTAGAGTGCTTTCTTGCACGTTAGGCTCTTCATCTTGGCAGAGGAGCCCCTCCAGGCTCTGTAAGCAGTCTTCTCTGAGGTTCCACTTCCCAAACAGTAAGTTCCCCACTCCATGTGCTTGCCAGTTAGAGGAAATTAAAGCTGCTTTAAATACTGCTGGAGACCCCTCTGGCTTTCATGTCTTCCCTTGAAATGGGGCTTTACCACCCTGAGGTTTCAATACTCCCTCTTCAAGGAACTAATGGCCCTCAGTCACTCAACTCCACAGTTCTTCACTGTGTTCCTCACACTTACTCAGTAGCCAAAGATGCTATTATGGTCCCTATCCATTGTCTCTCATTCTGGTTAACCACTATGGAAGGTTTGACTGCTGCACTGCCAGAGACTACCCAATGGTGACGGATGCAGCCAGCCATCAGTGAGTGGTGACTCATATTCCACTTTACAGTCTTTTCCTGGGGCTATACTCTGTACTAACTAGATTAGATTGAATTGCCTACAGCTCCTAAAAGAGAATATCTTGATGAAGGTTTATGGAGTTGTGATTGTAGGAAAAAAAATCTTTAATAATTTAAAGAACAGTCAGGTATAGTGGCTCACATCTAAGCTCAGCATTTGGGAGGCAGGAGGATCGCTCTGAGTTCAAGGCCAGCCTGAGTTATATAACAAGTTCCAGACCAGTCTGGGATACAAGCAAGATTTTGTCCCCCAAACAAACAAACACACAACAACAACAACAAAGAATTTAGGATTAGACATAGCCAGTCTACAAAGAAGAAAAATGGTCTTTGGGAGTTAATACCCACAACTGAGTCAAGAACTCACATTTCTTTAGCTTCAAGTCAGCCAGATCTGGTTTGCTCTTATGAGAGGAGAAAGGAGTAAGAACTTGGGTGGTTCCCTTCTGCGGGGCGGAATTCTCAACAGTATGTTTATCTGCACAGTTGAACTGTTTTGGTGGGCCCCCAGCACTGAGGGGAGGCTATGAACCCATGCACAAAGACACTACATCTACTTCACAGCAGCAAACGTGTCTATGGCTTTTTTCAAAAAGTATCTCAAGTCTCCCCGTTTTCTTCAGTACCCCCCTCAGCCATACTGGCCCTGCGCCAGGTCTTGGAGCCACCTGTTGCAGACTTGAGCCTAATTCTCATCTTCTCTGAGTTACCATGTTGCCTTTCCTCATTGGTCAAGACTCAGAGCCCCTTTCTGACTGCCCTACATATGTTGGATTTGTCTCACACCTGCAGTTATCCTTACATTTCTACCTAACTCTCACTGTAATCTGTAAACCCTTTTCTTTGTTTACTTATATGCTGTCCATTTCTCCCTCTAGAATATAAGCTCCGTTGGTCCACAAACTACAATTGGCTATCCATTATGATATCCTCAGCTCCTGGATTGTAATGGATTGTAATTAGATAGGAGCACAATAAAATTTTGCTGAATGAATGAACCGAAGCAGAGAAATGACAAGATTGATAAAGACAAACGAGTCACAGATAATAAACAACAAGGTTATGTAAATCAATTGCTGGGTTTGCAAAAAAAATTCTTCTGAGAATAAGCCAGCCCATGTAAAGCAGACTGTCACTGTCAAGCACATGTTGATTCTAGAACTTCTGCCCTTCTGTTGTGTAGGCAAGAAACCCCAAAGACTCTAGACTAGGAATCGTCTGCTTTTGTCTATGCCGATGGCAGTCCAGAGCCAGAAAGACATGGTCCTAGCATTACTAGGATCATATCTGTCCGCACTGACTGGTGAGGTCTGTAAAAATCTAGAGTATGGTGGCACAAATCTGAACCAATTGCCAGTGTCCACTGCTGAAGCGATCATCTCTACCACCAGGTCACATTCCCACAGACTCAGATCCCAACCAGCAGATAGCATCAGAAGGCTTGATGGTCTTCATCAGCCACTGAGTAGCCATTTAGTCTCCTCGTAAGGCAACCTCTCCAAGTGTCAGTGTCCTTGCATGAAAGATGAGAGTTGACACAGATACAGTAAAAGGTATATTGAGCTTTGGTTGGGCATGAACTTGGCTCTATCACATTCCTCTGTGGTCCTCCACAGGAACATCATCATGCTGGGCTTCAACATACAATCTTTTGGCCAAGGTCGAGTTATAACGTCTCCCCAAATTCCACCCATTTAAAGGATCAACATTCTTTCTGTGTATGTTCCCAAACCTTCCTAAAAATGAAGTAGATGTTCATTCCAGCAACTTCTTCTTGAGAAGTTTCAGGTACAAAGACGAGGCGGCTTGAAAAGCGGATGACTAAGCATTGTTTAAAATATCTGCCAAAGCCAAGCGGCAGGGCATTGCCTGGAGTTATGGGCTTCATGTGCAGCATTAGAATTCTTAATGGACTTGGAAACTCATTTGGAGATTTCCTATTTATTAATATCTCCACAGATTCTATTTTCCACTCCAAATTCAATGAAATGCTATTTTTATCAGCATTTTATTACTCGTTCGATGGTATGGAGGCATCTTGTATAGCTACACCAGAGACACTTTGAAGTTACTTTAAAAATTACTATTTTTATTCTTTGGAGTTAATTGAGCCTGCCACTATATGTCTAATTTATGGAAATCACAAAGATAGCAAGTTGCAAAACAAAAGTGTATTTGGTGCATAATATTGGGTTTTACGCTCTCTAATGTGATGGAATACAGGCCATCAAAATGATCTTTCTTCCTAACTGTAATGGCTGATTCTTATTTATGGGTGCATATTATATATATATCTGGATCTATAAAAGCTGATAATACAGTCAGATGCAGCTATTTTCTCTAGTAAAGCTGGGAGATAAAGTTACTTAAGTCAATATTTTGGTCATTTCAGTACTGATAACCACCCCGTGTATGTATTAATGATGATCCATTTCACAACACATCATTATCCAGATCAATTTGTCTATTCCCTCTTTATATAGATCTAACTGGCTCAGCTTCCATTCACAGATGTAAAGCACCATCCGTACACATTGCTTCTTAGTACTCATTGCCTCAAATATTGATTTTTAATCTTTTTTTGTCAAACAAAATGTGTGTTCTCATTTTGTGCTACCAGAATACACACACACACACACACACACACACACACACACACTCACTCACTCACTGAGTGGGAACCATCACCTGTATAATTTTTTTTTTAATGAAGGGGCTCTTAGGCGTAAATGTTATAACTTGTAAGTTATGTTTGTTTCAAGAAACAGGAGCTGGCTGTAGCTTCACAAAATCAAAAGAGCTGGGGAGACACTCATTGGAGAGATGATGGGTTATTACCCAGAATACAAGGAAAAATGAAATAAGCAGGACTCCAAAAGCAATGGAACCAGGGACCACCCAGGACATCTAAACATTGAGTCTCTACTGTGTAACCAGCACTGTCTACACAATTTCAAGGTTCAGCCCTTCAAACAGGTTCATGAGGTGAGTACCACCATTTCCACTCTAAAGAAAAATAATGTAAGGGGAAAGAAATTAAGTAATAGCTTTGGCCAGGCATGGTGGTACATGACTGTAATCCCAGACCTCAGGAAGGCAGAGGTAGGTGGGTGTCTCTGACTTTGAGGCCAGCCTGGTCTATAAAGCAAGTCCAGGACAGCCAAGGCTGTAGAGAAACCCTGTATTGGGGGAAAAAAGTAATAGCCTTAGTGACTATTCTTAAATGTTTTAGTTATCATTCTATTGCTATGAAGCAGCATCACAATCAAGGCAACTCTTAAAAAAATATTTTTTTCATTGGTCCTTGCTTATAGTTTTAGAAAATTAATCCACTATCATCATGGCCCAAAACAGAAAGACGTGGCACTGGAGCAGTGGCTGAGAGCTTTACTTCCTGATCCACAGGCAAAGAGAGAGATTGAATCTGGTGTGGGCTTTTAAAACCTCAAAGCCTACCCAGTGACACGCTTCCCCTAACAAGGCCACACCTCCTCCAACAAAGTCACACCTCCTTGAGAATGGACACCTTCTCCAACAAGGCCTCATCTCCTAATTCTTTCCAAACAGTTCCACTCCCTGGTGAGTAAACATTCAAATATATAAGCTTATGAGTGTCGTTCTCATTCAAACCACCACAAGTTCGAAAGTTACAGAACTAATGGCTGAGAACAAAGATTGGAAGCTATTTCCTGCGTCCTGTTGTCTTTACAGTGCACAGCCAAAAAGTAACAGCCCCACTAACCGCCATTCTTCTAGTCTCAACGTTTTGAATTTCAGGTTTATGAAAGGGATATTCTCCTTCCTGAGGAAGAGAGAACCATGTGATACAACGCTGGGCTCAATCCTTATAAGCTAGGCAGCCCAGTGAAATGAGATAACTCTCTGTACAGTGGTATTTTGATCAACGATGGACCACCTCTACAATGGTGATCCCATAAAATTATAATGAATAAAACATTCTTATCTTCTGGGACTCTGAAGCTGTAATTAATGTCATAGCAAAACATTGATCATATGTTTGTGGTGATACTGGTATACACAAAGCCATCATACATCAGTTACCTCAGAGAACAGTGCAGACATATAGAAGGTACATACAGCTGACAGTGAACAGCAATGCAACTGCCTTCTTAGTTACCATAGTATACTTTTATTGTTATTTTTAGAATATATTCCTTCTCATAACAACAACAACAAGTTTGAGACTGGAGACATGAGTCAGTTGGTAAAGTGCTTGCCATGAAAGCATGAGGACCCTGCATGCAAGTTTTGGAACCCTAGCATGAGAATGAAGACATTGGTGGATCCCTAGTGCTCAATCTCCAGCTTACTTGCTAGGCTACAGGCCAAGGAAAGACCCTGACTCAAAAAAGCGTATGTTTTTATTAAAGTGGTGATGGTGAGATTCTCCTCCAAAATCCATGACTTCACTAGACCTGGGTAGTTGGGTAGGTTTTTATTACCAGAGTGCTTTTCTTCTTGTTGAGTGAGTCTTAAGTCCCCCTTAATTAGAGAGCTGTTGGCTACCACCAAGCTATGCACGCCACTACCTCACTTTTAAGGTACCTTGAGGTAAAATTATTGTGCCATGCTGGTTGTTGTGGTGGTTCATAGGCAATCAAAGCTGAGTAGGACTTCTGGTTGCCTCCATCCTTCGAAATCTTGTCTAGCACCTCCTGTTACCATGACAGCTAGTTTTCTAGGAGAAGGCATTCAGGTGAGTTCTAGCTCATGTGTCAGGAGCCATGAAGGAGGAAAAGCAAAACAGCTTTAGAACTCATGGAATGCAACCCACTGATTAGCACAACCACAGTGGGTGTGCCTTGGGAGGCAGATCCCTGAGGACTATGTGTCTTGAGAAATTCATGCTGTTACAGAGCATAGCTCTGCTTGTTGCCCTTGTGGTCACCACATCCCTCATAATGCATGAGTTGTGTGGAAACTCTAAGCGGGGGAGGGGCACTTCCAGCCCCTCACTGGGCAGTATTACTGGCACTAACAACAAGAATACTTGATCTCTTTCAGGCATTGGTGCTGAGTGATCAGCCAACTGCCAATCTGTGTCCTGACTCAGTTGGTCCTGTGGTGTTGAAAATGGCCTTTGATGCTCACAGGTCTTTGGATCCTATTTTAGAAGAGCATGGTGGATTCAGCAATAGGAAATTACCTTCCACCTCTAGAAGTCAACCAGGGCTGATAGCAATAGCCTAAATGTTTCTGGAGTCTCTTGGACAACCCTAAGCAATAATAAAAGAGGTTTTCTCATGCCTTGTAGTGAAGATTTAGTTAGACAGAGGGTCCTCAGTCTTGGAGGGAATATTGTCAGCCATAATGGAAATTTTTTTTCATAATGGAAATTTTTATTTCAACTATACATTTATATTTATACACTGACGTATGTGTATTATAGGTATTTCAGGGTAGACAGTTAACCTGATCCTTCTGACTGGTTTAGGCATTCCTACTGTTATTTTGACTTCCCTCCCTTCTTCTTCTCTGTATATCTTCTTTCCCTCTTTAATTAAATTCTAAATGTTTGTCCTTTTACCCACAGATCACCCTGCATCAGTGAAACTTCTCCTTGCAATAGATGGAGACCATTGCAGAAAACTACAACCAATAAAGATGCAGAGATGTGGATCCCTGTCCCAGGGAATACATCTACAATAGAACTGCTCCAAAAGAACAGGGCAGGGTGGAGATTGTAAGAGCCAGAGGAGCAGAAAGTTTGCTGGGAAATTGTGTCTCTGCCCAGTATGGTGATTTGAATGAGAATGGCCCCCATAGGCACATATATTTGAATTCTTGGTCCCCAGTTAGTGGAACTGTTCAGGAAGGATTAAGAGGTATGGCTGCTTGCTACACAAGGATATGCTTGAGATGATCAGATTTAATTAAAACATCTAACTTATTAATTTAATTATATGCATAAATGCTTTAAGACACATAAATTAATACATTAATGCAATACTTGATCAACTCATTTCATGAAACTATTGTAAAATGTGCACAAACTGGATAGCAATTATAGAGTTTTATAGAAGAATTATTAAATTTACTCTAGAAATTTCGCTCCAACTCACAAAAGCCCAGTCTCAGCCAGAGGGCTGTAGAGCAAGATAGTCAAGACATCTATAAGTTGATGCCCATGAGGCTATAACTTATGGTTCAATTAAATTATTAAATCATGTTAACATTTTGCCTCTTTTTAAAAACTGCTTTACTTAGATGACCAGCTGGCACTAATCAACGTCTCTTCAAGAGAATTTGTCTGTCACACTCTTCTCTACCTGCCAATAATGGCTCACTCTCACCAACTACTTGATGAGTTTGTCATGAAACTCAGTTGAGGATTCCTGGCAATATTCACAGAGTCAACCACATTTCTAGAACACACAAAAAAACACGCTAACTTCAATATGTTAAGAACGGTAAGTCCCCTGAGCTTATTGGCCTTATTCTCTGTCAAGGTTTCCCTGCCTCTCAGGTGTTGGGGTGGCCGTAAGATAGCATTTTACAGCTCCACCCAAATAATTTAGCTGGGGCTCATTTCGTGTGGATCCACTGTAAGGCTACTTCTGTGCATGGTGAAGCCAGCGTTAGCCACCCTGGTATAGCGACAGCTCTTAGAAACACTCACTGTGCCAACTTATCTGGCCCCAGGACAAGATGCAGATGTTATGTCAAAAATACCCACAGGACGTATGGCACCCAGCATGAAGCATGTGGGTACTGCAGAAGAAACATAATTTGAAATGTATGGAACCAGAAGCTAGCTTGTGGAAAATTCTTCCAATCATCAAAAATGTAAAATTGGAAGTACAAGACTTGGTTCTTATTAATGCCTAATGGGGACAGAAGTTCGCTCTTATTGAGGAAATACACTCAATAACGCAGCATATACAATTATAAATGCACCCTTTATTTTTTCTTTCTGATGGAAAACATATGAAATAAATTTATCAGAATTCATGGATCTTCTGGGGAAAACCCAGAGCAGTGCCACAAGCTGACTGCAGCAGCCATAACAGCTCAATTACAAATGAAATTCGCCAGCGGTTTGCTCAAGTCTGACAGCCAACCTGACTGTAAATGACATTACCAAGAACAAATTATGAAGTTCAAAGGGACTTTTCTAAACTATTTCTGTTTTTTTTTAATTCCAACAAACCGAATTATCTGTGTATTCTCATATGAAAGACAATATTATAAAACTATTGAACAGAGTGTTTTCTAAATTCTGTAGAGCTTAGATTGTTTAGTGGCTTTTAAAATTAACCCCTCCCACACACACACATACATACACACCTTACTCAGAACTGCCATCTGTGGGCAGACAAGTTGGCTTAGTGAATAAAAGCATTTGCTTTGCAAGCCTGACATCGTGAGTTCTATCCCTGAGAATCATGGTAGAAAGAGAGCTCTGACTCCCTAAATTTTTCCTCTGACCTCCATACATGTGTCATGGCATACACACACACACACATACAGACACACACACTATACCAAAGACATATATACATCATAAAAATAAAATAAATTGGGTTTTTAGCAAACATGATAATCTTTCACCAATGAGATTTTACAGATCCTGTAATCTTAAATGAGGCCCTGAAAACCTGTTGCTAAAAGGTTTGTTTAACTCCAAGTGATCATGGCAGTGGAGCTTGAGGTAAATCAACATTTGTGTTCTGGGCAACTGTAGTCATGATCCCCCAACCAACCATCCTCTCCTGGCTCCTCACTGGCATCACAGACAAGCAGAGAGGAAGACAGAAAGGAGGGAGGGAAGACAACCAGACCTTACTGCCAAGGATAAAACTCTACCTCAATTGGTAGCTACATAGTGTTGAGTGTACAACTCCTAAGCACAGCTACTGCACCTCAATCAAGAAGGCAGTTTGGGGCCTGGAGAGATGGCTCAGTGGTCAAGAGCACTACCTGATCTCCCATCTCTCTGGATGAGTGACTCCTAACTGCCTGACACACCAGCTCCAGGAGAATCAATGCTTTCTTCTGGCCTCCAGGACATGCACACTCATGGAAATACATCACACACACACACACACATGCACACACATTAAAAACAAATAAATACATTTTAAAGATCCATTGTATTAAAAACTTCATCCATGGACTGTGTTGAGATCAGGGTCTTGCCCATGCTGACAAACCCTCACCAGAGACTAGCTCCTGTTACATTGTTACAGTTTTCTTGACCACCACGTCAGCCCCTCATTCAGTTCTGCAGCTCTGATAACCACCCTTCTGTCCATACTGGGAAGTACAAGGTCTGTTTCATAGAATTCACTCAATGGCTTATCCAATCGTGAGGAGAAATGAAAGAAGTAAAAATCTAACCCCATGAAGATCTGACCTGTTTCCAGGGTACCATAAACCCCAGAAATTGATTTTGTTCCCACTTCACATACATGCAAACATAGACGATGGCAGCACTGAAAAGTGACATCAATTAACTTGAGTTAAATAATTGATAGTTGGCTTGCTTGATTTAAATAAACAGAAAATCAAAAGGTACTGAGGGAACCTTAAGTCTTTGCATATTTTTTTTTTATTTTCTGCCCATTACAAATATAAAGTCATTTGATTTAGGAACACAAAAGCATATTTTACATCGATTGCTTTCTTGAAATTAGCTGGTTACATTAAATCAAAAAGCTTTTTTTTTTCAGATAATTCTGACAAATTTTCCCATTGCACGACTTGTGTGTTGTTTTTCATTCTTGTTACCAATGGAGCTGTGAGCTGCTGAAAGTCCTGAAACCCAGCGTTGCTTCGTTTATTTTTTTTCAACTTACACTGAGGCTAAGCATTGCGAACAGTAGAGCATAACCATACTGTAACAAAACAAAGAACTATTGTGTTTTCTGGAGTTGGTTTCACTACAGTAAAGGGTAGAGACAAAAAAAAAAAAGAGAAAAGAAAAGAAACACTCATTTGCAGAGAAAGAATTCCGAGGAAGAAAGGATAACCCCCTCCCCTTCTCTCCGGGCTCCCGGTGGTGGCTCCAGCACAATGTCTGCCGTGCAGAATATAATGGCCTTCTAAATATCTAGCAATTTATGGGTTTTGTCATTTTCAAAAGCATTGTATCACCTCCGCAGTTTTGAAAATCTTTCCTAATTCTTCAAACCCTCAATAATAAATATTTTCATCACAGTTACAAAGCAACATCAACCCACAGCCCTAAGTAGAGGTTGAACACAGGGGTCCATCACAGTGTGCTGGCCCCAAAGATTTCTTTGGGCCCACACAGTGGGCTAAATATGTCTCCAGGGTACTGCCAATTAAAACATGAGAGATTTTGCATTAAGGCCAGAGTTCTGGGTTTCCTTTAGAAAGCAGAACACCTATCCATTCTTTCTACGTACGAACGATCAATATGTGCTGAGTGGGAGCTAGCTGGCTGGCCCCCTTGGGCAGAGCACACATTCTGAACGCTGCCACGGCTCTGCCACCTCTTCACCACTGCCTAAGAGTGGAGCACAGCTTTAGCGTCACATTCCTCAGTGCTCCAGAAATCCCCAGCCTCTCATAAAAGGAAGAAAAACTCTTACTTGGGGCTGGAAAGATGGCTTAGCAATTAAGAGTGCCTGCACTTACAGAGGACCCAGGTTCAGTATTCAGGACTCAGCACCCCAGTGTTCAGAACTCAGCTGTCTGGAACTCCAGTTCCAGGAGATCCAATGCCTTCTTCTGGCCTCTATAGTTATCTGTACGTGTATGGTACAGATACATAAACTCAAGCGAACACACTTACATATAAATGCATCTTTTTAGATGTGTGTGTGTTCGTCCCATGGCACACATGTGGACAGCGAAGGACAACCTGGGATCAAGTCTACCTTCTCTCTTATGTGAATCTGGGAGGGTTTCCTGTCCCTACTAAGTACAACAGGCTGACCAGTCTGTGAGCGGCCAGGATTCTCCTGTCTTCACCACCCATCTCACCTAAAGAGTACCAAGATTACAGACAGATGCGTCGCTGTCAGATGCTGTTTCCCGAGCTTACATGGCAAGTACTTTATCCACAAAGCCATTTCCTCAGCCCTGGACTTCTTAGAGTTGCAGGCCTTGAGTCCTGCGAGCCTTTCATGCTCTTAAAAATTGTTAAACAAAGAACCTACTGAGGTTTCCTATTACTAACAGTATTTGCCGTATTAAACCTTAAAACTGAGAAAATGTTAAAATACAAATAGACTATGTTTAAAGTAATAACATTTTTTTAGGGAAAATATCATCTTCCCACATGAAAAAAAGATCATGGGAAGACTTGCATTGTTTTATATTTTTCAAAGAATTCTTTAATGCCTATTTTAATCAAATCAGCTGTGTTCTCAAACCTGTTTCCATATTCAAGTTCTTCTGATATATTATCTTGCTTAAAGCACTATGCAAAAATGGTGTCATACAACTGCATGAATAATGAGAATGCGGACATGTTTAAGCAGACTCTTCAGATGGCCGGGCTATTCTTCCTAGATGCTACACCAAAATTCAGCAAGTGGCCAAACCTAAAAATGAGTCACAATATGAAAACCAAAAACATAACAAGGAATTCACACACGCCATTGCATTAGAGTCAGTGCTTAATCCCCTACTCTGGATATGTCTTTTACCCATTCAAGATTGTCTTGACACCATGTATTAGTCATTTGAAAAATATCAGTTCCCTGAGCTACAGATCTCCCAAATGTTGACACATTTCATTGTATAATATTTTTTAAATAATCACATTTGTTTTCACTGTGATCTCATCAGGAAAAACAATTTTAAGTAGTGGGAGGCTGTCGAGCTCACAGCAGTAGATGCAAGGTTTCCTAAATTTTAATCATGCTTGCAAGCCTCAGCTCCATCATTGCCAACAAGTCATGACAGTCGTTTTCCCAGAAGTGAGAGGCCAACGTCATTCTCTTTTGAGGAAATGTATCTCCAATGTCCATGTTTGAAGGACCACATTTGACTGTTGATCACTCCTTCAGGTAAGTATGTACTTTAGAGGGGAAATCAGGGAAAAATTCCTCCAGCAACTACACAAATCTCTCCCACCTCCAGTACACATAAGGATTTTTGGTTTTGTTTTGTTTTGTTTTGTTTTGTTTTGTTTTTACTAGATTTAGGACTATGACTCAAGGCATACATTAAGAACACATGTACATATCAAGAGTCATTTTCAATGGAAATGGTCTATTGTTTTACGTACAAGTGTAGCAGTGCAAAACACAATGGCTACTAGACCAAATTGGAGCCACTGCCTTGGTTTGTGATGAGAAGCTATGAGTTTCACATACACTAGAGAAAATATCAGCACTGTGGAAAAGCAGTTTACCATTATGTTGTTACAAGACTGAGCCCAAGCCCTGAATCCATCTCTGGCTTCATGTTTTGAGACGTGTCTTTTTTCCATACACATTTCCACCATTGCTACCTCCATGATGTAATACACCCAAGAGAGACCTCAAAAGGCTATACCAGAATCTTTGCACTTTCAGTCTTCTAAATTGGGGGGGAGGAATTAACAAACCCCCTTCTTTACAAGTTAGCCTGCCTCAAGAGTTATATTAAAAAATACACAAAATATTGTGTAATAGTTTTGACTCATGGGCATCAATGGTTGTGCAAGTATCTACAAACCACGTTTGAAAATGACGATAGTAGAGAAAGATTTCCCTGTGCTGAACCCTTGAATCCCTCAGAGGATGCTTGGTTGAGGGTATTAGAAGCAACAATCTTGGAGAACTCAGTCTATAAGGTGCTTGTACCATGAATGTGAGAATCAGAGTTTGATCACAGAGCCCATGTAAAACTCTGGGTGTGGGTTATGTACTTAGAAAGCCATTTCTGGGGACTTGGAGACAGGAAGATTGCTGAAGCTTACTTGCCAACCAGCCCAGGAAAATCAGCTGCAGATGCATTGCTCACTGATTCAACACAGACTCAAGAACTAAGGTAGAGAGCTCCCAAGGAATGACACCCAAAGTTGATCTCTTGCATGCACACCCATATCCATGCAAGCACACACATGTGGCGGGGGGCGGGGGGAGGTGACAAGGAGCAGGAGGAAGAACATGTAACCTGTGTCACCTCAGTAAGTTTCCTGACCAATCTCTGTAACGACTTTCTATGATTTGGACATAGTTTGATTGTGTTCCAAAAGTCCCTTTGTGAAAACATTTTCCCCCCAAGTATGACAATGTAAGGAAGGATGGAAACTTTGGGAGGTGGGAGGATTTATGGGCTGTCCTTAGGCTATTGGGATAGCTACCCTTGTGAGAGATTAAGATAGTTCTTGGGGGTTCATGAGCTCTATAGAAATGAGTTGTTATAAAAGCAAGCCCACCCTCTGAAGCAATACATCTCTGGCTCCATGTTTCAAGATGTGTTTCTTCCTTCCATACTCATCACCATTATGCAATGCAGCCAAGAGGTGCTCTCAACAAAAGACTATACCATGTTCTTTGGACTCTTAGCCTACCCCCCCCCCCATGAGAAGTGAACAAACCCTTTTTGTTTATAAAGTTGACGGGCCTTGAGTATTATATTATAGAGTGCAAAAAGGACTAAGATACCACTTAAGTTTGCAACAGTGGCCTACACAGACATTCCAATGACCACTGCTCTCATACTTCTTCCCCACATAGAGTGACCACACTACAGATTATCAGTATCCCTCATGCCTGGGGTGAATGAACAATATGAATTACACTCTGACAGCCTCAAAGATATAGTCTGGAATATGAGAAACAGTTCCCGGGAATACCAAACTCATACTCAGCCTAATTTTTCTATTGTCCAGAAGAAAATGAAAAGTGACCTGTCTACAAATATTACTAGTGTTCATTAAGACGCCAATAGTAAAGATGCAGGGATGGTTCAATATACATAATTTGATAAATATAATACACTATATGAACAAACTGAAATATAAAAAAATAACATTGTGATATTATTAGATGTAGAAAAGACCTCTGACAAAAATCCAGTACCCCTTTATGATAAAAGTCTTGGAGAGATTAGGGATACAATAAGAAAGGTATATCACAGCAAGCCTATAGTAAACAAACAGAAATTAAAAAGTAATCCCACTTAAATATAAAAACATGAGGTTGCCAACTCTCTCCATACCTATCCAGTATAGTACTTTTTAAGTCTTAGCTAGAACAATAAAACAACTGTGTTTTCCTGTATAAACTTTTGATTCTTTTCCAAATAGCATACAAAAATGATGGATTCTATTAGACGTCTTCACATACATATACCATCATGCTCATATTCCTATACCCTCATTACCCCACCTTGATCCCTCTTCCTACTCATTCCCCTACCAAGTCCATTCCTCTGCTTTCATATCCACATATAGGAATTTTATGTGAGTATGAATAATAATTATTGAACTCTAGATCATCTGATCTTACATTGACATGCTTTGTATAGTTCACTCTAACACCACTATAAAAGACGTATTATAACTAGTTTATAACATGAAGAAATGAGGTTATTTTGCCCTGGTTCATATTTTTCTCCTGTGACAGGAGTAAGAATTCTATCCCAAATTCTATCCCTGCCTCTGAAACTCTAGTTATGACAATGCAAACCTGGTTGTACCTTGAGCCCATGCAATGCAAAGTTCCCCCATAGATGGTGCATGAGTGCTACTGGACTCTACAGGCATGAGGCAAATCTGACTCCATGATTTGCAACTTGAGGGCTCATTTCCTTGGACGGTACAAACAAAGACAGAAAACATAGGTGAAGGGTAATTCATTGAAGTAAGGAGTAATGAAGTAGGGAGAGGGGACCCTGGTTCTAGGCGCTCCTCCCTGGAGTACTAGCTAAACTAGCCGACTAAACTGGGAGTCTCCTTAAGCTATTGCATTAGCTCTTTTATTTCCCTAAGTATGAAATACTAGCAAGCCAGCTCTGGCAGCTGCACTGAAGTGAAATGTGAACTACCCGGATGCCGGCAACAGAAGAGTGAGGCATGGATGTCAACGCAGGCTGCTGGATGGGGAGAAACAAGAAGGAAAGCTCTGGCAGCCCCAGGAACTGTTACATCCTCTCTTGTTTGACCTTCTCAGCACTCAGTGGGGCTTGCTTCATTAGCTCTTCTATGCACAAGGACTCTGCAGATGAGGAAGTATAACTCCAGAGAATTCTAGAAAGGATATAGCCTGTCTCTAAAAATCAGAGTTCAACAATGACAGCCCATGGGCTAAATAAACCCAGCCCACAACCTGCTCCTCCAAATGAAGTTTTATTGGCACTGAGCCACCCCCACTCTTGTTTATATATGTGACGGATGTCATGCTACAAGGGCCTAAGGATGGCAGCAAAGACCACGTGGCCAACACAGCCAACAATTGTTCTCTACACCTTTGCAGAAAGGTTTGATGACCTTCCTGGTAGCTGTGCTCCTGGTGTGACTTCATATTCTTACAGTGGCTGCTTCTGTTTATTTGTGTGCCTTGTTTTAATTTGTTCTCGGGGTAGCTCTCGTGAAAGCAGCCATAAGGAGCCACTGTGTATGTGAAACATGGGTAAGGGTGAAGGGATAGAGGACCAACATGCAGCTATGCCTTCCTTAAGATCCATGGACATGAGCTAGAAAGACAGCCCAGTCAGCAATGCACCGGCTTGCAAGTGCCAAAGCCTGAGTTTAATGCCCAGTTTTTAAAATGCTGGATTATTGTTACCCCCAAGCTGGAGGAGTACAGACAGGCAGGTCCCTAGGACTGGCTGGCTGGAGAACTTAGCCTACGTGATGAGTTTCAGGCCAGTGAGAAACTCTGTCTCAACAAAGAAACAAACAAACAAACAAACAAACAGAGAAACAGAAAAATCGTGGACCACCACCAAGGGAATAACAGAAAGATTGTCCACTAACCTTCACATACACAGCTATACACATAAAAGTGTGTGTGTATGCATGTGTGCATGTGTGTGCACACATTATCCCTTAGGCTCACCTGATGTGTTGTGATTGGCTGATATAAAGACAACATGCTCCCACAGGGATAAACTCCTTAGAGACTAGAGCGCTGTTAGCTTTCCTGTGCTCAGCAGCCGGAGCATGCTTGGGCTTAAAACTTATTAAAACAAGTTGATATATAAAGCAAGGAAGCACTGTTTCAACAATCACACACAGAGGAGACTTTAATTAGGCCAAAGGTGACAACTTATGTCAGGTCTGAACTGAATAACTTATGTCAGGCCTCAGGATGGATGTAGAGGAGAAGCTCCTCCAATAAGCGTCTGACTGTTTTCTTCAGCTTACATCTTATCATCAAGATCCTTAGTGGGCAGATTTCAGTATCACATTTATAAATTCAAACATGTAAACATGGAATTATTGGAAAGTCGAGTAACAACATTTGTGAACAATAGTTTTGAGCGACACATTTTAAAGTAAGTGGGGAGGAGGGGCTTAAATGCAGTCCGCCAGTTTCAGGGTGCAATTTATTCTTCTGTGTGCCTTTGTTGAGTTGACTCCAGAAGCTTGAGGAAGGGTGCTAGGGAGCATTTGCCTTCTAAGTAAAACTGTTGTCCTTTTCACCATCTCTACCCTTAGCCATAAAATTCAGTCATGCAGATGGTGGACAAGCAATAAATAGTTATCGGATGAATGAGCTGAAAAATGACTGTGATGTGATATAGTTGGGCCTTCACTTATTCCTGGACAATCTAGTCTGAATTCAATAAGCGTTACACTTGTTTGCCATGTGTCTGGCACCAGCTGGGCCCTGGGCACACAGCGTAAATAAGATCCATCTTCTGGGACTTTGTAGCCCAGTAGACATGCCTAGAGATTGCTAGGGGATTGTCTGGGTCTAACTGAGCATGTACAATCATCCACTTGGTTTTTGTTTTGTTTTGGTTTGGTTTGGTTTGGTTTTTGATTTTTGTTTTTGTTTTGTTTTGTTTTGTTTTTCTTTCACAACGTTCAGAACGAGATAGCAGCAAGAAGGTAGGAAAGGAGCTGAGGATATGGCTTAATGGGCAAAACTGCTTGCTCTGCGTTCAAATCCCCATAACACTGTAAAAACTGGACGGAGAGATAGTAAACAGGTAGGGATAGATAGGTAGACAGACAGACAGACAGACAGAGCCCTGCATTCCTTTGGAGAGATGGGAAGTACAGACAGGTGAAGGTCCTGTGCCAGCCAGCCTGGCGTATGTGGTGGTGAGCTAGGAGAGAGAGAGAGAGAGAGAGAGAGAGAGAGAGAGAGAGAGAGAAGACATCCCAAATGAGAAAAGAGACAACTCAAAGGAACAGAGATATGCTTTTTATTCAGAAAAAAAAAAAATTCCTCTGCTCTGAAATGGAAAGAATGCCTTTTTATGTAGCACATTCTTCTAGATTATTCTTGCACATTATCCTTATTTAATCCGCCTAACAACCATTTGAAGCATAATTAGCTTTTTTTTTCATTTTATAAATAAGACTGAAACACAAGTCATTAATAAATCGGGGACGATAATTCAGGACACATCTTCTCTGTTTTGTTTCTCACTAAACAGTCTAGGTTCTCCGCTGCCACACGTGACACGCGTGCAGCCCATCCACTCAACCTCACCCCAGGCCTTTGGGATGCAAGGTCATAGAAGTGGTCTGGAAAGTTGTATGCCTCATCCTGAACTAATTTGGCTAAGGCTTGGAAACACTAATTCAATGATACACTGTTAAGCTGGCTCTCTGGCAAATCTACTTTCTGCCCTCAGCCTAGAAAGGAAGAAAAGAGAAAATGAAGGGAAACAAAGAAAGAAAAAAAGGATTTTGATCTTGTGTTTGTCCCAGTGAAATGAGGGAAATATTTATTACCAACAGTAAATTAGAGTAATAAATTAACATTTTAAAGATTTACTTTATTGTTTTAATTGCGTGTGTGTGTGTGTGTGTGTGTCTGCACTCATATAAGTACAGGTGTCCCCAGGGGCCAGAAAAGGGATCAGATTCCTTGAGCTGTAATTACATGTGATTGTGAGCAGCCTGATGTGGATGCTGGGAACTGAACTCAAGTCCTTTAGAGGAATAAGCAGTACTCTTAACTGCTGAGCCACGTCTCCAGCCCCCCCCTCCAAATTAGCACTTTTGATGATTTTTTTTCTCTTCTCCCACGCTGAGAATCTACTTTTGCCATGACCCACCTTTCTAACCATCAAGAAAAGAGATTAGAATGTGCCCATTAAGAAATACAAGGACATATATGAAATGATATGTCTCTGTCATTCAAAAATACTATCACACAGCAAGCTGCTTTTTTGTGCCTCCACACACAAAAAAAGTTAGTCATGGAGCTTCCAGCCTACCGAAGTCTCTCGCAGCACACAGTCGTCACTAATGGTTGTGTAAGCTGCTCACTGCCTGAAACTGGGAGACAATCACATAACAGACTTCATGGCTCTATCTACCTGCTAGAACTTGTCAAACATCTCAGGGCATAAACATTAGATAGCTCTTTTCTGACAGAAAACCTTGACAGCTGTTCTCTCCAATTTTCACACAGAAGCTGTATGGGCTAGTGGCATGTCTGTAGGGAACACAAAGTTTTTCTCAGCATCTCGGGCACTGTATCAGTTAGCTACTGCTGAAGTGTGCTGTGTAACAACTCCGGAACCTTACAGTGACTAGTAATGGTCAGCGGAAAAGACAGAAGACACTGTTTGTGCATCCACAGATTCAGGATGCCCTGCTGACTCAGCTGCACGTGGATCTGCACCACCGTGCGATCTAGACCCACAGGTCAAGTTTAGCTCCGCTCTGTGGTCACTTATTGTAAGATCAGATAGCAGCAGCCACAGCTGCCTGGAGCATACTTTCCTCATGCAGCCAGCAGGAACTTACACCAAACTACACAGATGCATTGAAAACCTTGGCTAATGTCACACTCTCTTTCTTTGCACACACTGATACCTGGTTCATAGTCAAGTACATCAGAAAGAGATGGTCTCATGAAGGTAGAGAAAGGAGAGTGGATTTTTGTCAAATGCAACACAACTCTCCATGAACCAACTCTATGGTACTGTACAACAGTAGAAAGATGTGTTCTAGAGAAAACCCATCATTGCCACAGTGAAAGAGCATTAGAGACTTTTGCTACATGAAGTCAAGCCATTTCCTACAAGGCCAGCGGGCTTTGAGCATCAGGATTGGTTGTGTAGCAGTCTCCTCCAAGATTAAAACTTTTCATCTTGGAGGTAAACTCTTTAAGACAGATGATGAAGAATGGTGAAACAACAGAATGTTCTGGCGAACATCCAAAGTGCCAGGAAACATGTAAGGATCAGGAAGTAAACAACTCAAAGACTTCTGGAAGGCCCTAAAACTGACCAGAACACTAGGCCCCTCCTTCTCCTTGCAGATATAAGCAGTGCAGACTGCTGAGAGATAACTCTCAGATCAACCAAGCTACCCAGAACAGGTAGAGACCAGCCCAACAACCTGGAATAAGTAGAGACCACCTGGATGATGCTCAAAACAACTGGACAACCTGGAAAGGACACTCTCCAACCTGTTGAGCTGCCAGCAGGATATACAGTACACACTAGGTTTCCAGCTTTTGTATGTTGTCACCCACGCTGGGGTGGGATTTTGGTTTTGAAGCTGCCTTTTAGTTCCTACTCCTGTAAATAACCCTTCATCAATATTCCTGTAAGTAACCCCAATAAAACTTACTGGTTCATCTAAGTCATCTTTGGTAATCCTTACTTAGGTCTATCATCAGTTCCATATCTGGGGTGAGGAGACATTTGTTCATATTGCCCCAGGAATAGTGTCACACCAGAGTTTTACATGCTGTTTTAAGAGTCATCTTCTTATTTGTCACCATGTTATAGACTAGTATAACAGATTTGGGAACTGATAAATATGCCCTATAAAGGACCAGATAGTAAATAATTTAATACTTGCAAACTATATAGTCTGTTTCAGTGACTTGACCCTGACATCACAGTACAAAAGCAGCCATAGGTAGTACTTAAATAGCCATAACTATGTTCTAATAAAACTTTACTTACCAAAAAAATTATAGATAATTAGCCTAGAGTTGATTCCAGAGATGGAGTTTACATCCTATAGGCTCAGCTATAAAGGGTGTGTGCCTCTTGTTTTGGATATCTGTTTCTGCATACCACACCACCCCAAAATAAGAGGCTTGAAGCTATTTTCTCTTCTCTTATGATTCTGCATAGTAATTAGGTGTGATGGGTGATTCTCTGCTCCACGTGAGATTGCTGCATCTGCAGGCATTTGGGTACCAATGGGGCTTGGATATTCAGGGTGGTTGGCTCACCTGTCCAGCCCCTTGGCAGGATTGACTCAGATACTCAAACAGCTGTGCACCAGCTGTTAGGCCTCTCTTTTACCCTGTCCTTCTAAAGCCAGGGTCCAGACCTGTCATTTCTGCAGTATTTCTGTAACAAATCACCTCATCCCCATACATTGTCTATGGACCCCTCATCTGTGCCTCATCTTCATATATCATGTATAACCTCTGTCATCCATGCCTCACACTGGCCTATGTCACAATTCTGACTTACCTACTCCTAAACCATCATGTGATGTGAAATCATTTTCACGCACAAACTGGAAAATGATTTTCTCTGCTATAAGGTAACAGCAAAATGCCCTACACAGTGAATTGGAGAGATGGCTCAGTGGTTAAAAGCACTTGTTGGTCTTGCAGAGAACCCAAATTCAGTTCCCAGGACCACATAGAGTTCACAATCCTATGTAACTCCGATTTCAGGGAATCCGGCACCCTCCTCTGACCTCCCTGGGCGAAGGCACATACATCATTTACATACATATGTGCAGACAAGGCATTCATACACACAAAATAATTATATATATAAAAAAAAAAACCCTTCCTCCTCTATAGGTTCCTCAACAACCCTCACCTCAAGTGGTGTTCCAACCTAGCCACAGATAAAAATAGTCAATTCAGTGCAGAAGGAAGCTGGGGGCGGGGAACAACCACTTAGTCCTAATCCTGCCTGATATGAATTAAACATTTAAAAAATGTAACAGCTCTACCCAACACCTCTGGCTCCACACACCACAGGGAAAGAATA
Source organism: Meriones unguiculatus (assembly GCF_030254825.1). Taxonomy (NCBI): domain Eukaryota; kingdom Metazoa; phylum Chordata; class Mammalia; order Rodentia; family Muridae; genus Meriones; species Meriones unguiculatus. The sequence continues at coordinate 62,621,263 of NC_083362.1, read as the reverse complement.
ATATACCATGTCTGAATGTGGCAAAGGACATAAGGTGTGTGCAGAACCAGGGAGCTCCTTGTGGTCCTGTAGAACATTGAACCCAACACAGTTCTTACCAACATAACACCCTCCAGGAACAGACCAGCTTGCGGGATGCCCTCACCCTAATAACTGAACTCCTCAAACACTGTCATTTTAGACTTTATAATGGGCGCACTGTCATTCAAAGGCCATGGCACAGCAGTGATGATGATGGGTTCACACACCAGAACTATGACCTTCTCCTACATCGGGCTCCTGTCTGCTTCCACTGAACTAGCATTCTCTGATCCTTAGCGGTCACTGCCATGACCCTGCCCCGAAGTCCTAAGGACTTTTTCAGAGTCTCCTCAAGTTAGAACATGCTGACTTTTCCTTGAACCACCCCATCCATGGGCCTCCCCACACACTTTCTCCCTGCTCTCCTCCAGACCTCTTCATTTCAGCTTTCCAGCCCAAGACAGGAAGTTAGAGTGGTCAATAAAAGAAACAATGGGTTTATCACAGATGTATTTTCCAGGTCCAATCATGCAAAGCAATTGACCAGGAAGATGGCAAAGTAATCATGTCTTGTGTCTAAATGTATCAGAAAGCTCCTCTTGTTCTTGCTCTGAGGAAAACCCCATTCAATGCATACAGTGTGGAAGGCCTGAGGGGGAGCAGGCTGGTGGCAGGCTGGTCCCTCTGTATCCTAAACCTCTAATCCAGTGACCACATACCTGCGCTCAATCTTGTGTGTTACATAGCTACCAAACCACACATCTAGGCAGTCCAGACCCCAGCAAAGGCCACAGCAGACATCCTGGACCCCTTCTCCCTAATCCCTTTCCAACCTAGCCTTCGTCCGGCCATTGACTCTTGTTTCTGGCTCCCATTTTTAACCCTGTTGGCTTGACAGACGGGTGTGTTGATTGGGCCTCTCAAGCCCCATCCAAGGCATTCATTGGGTCTTGTTCTTCTGCTTTCTTATTTTGTACTTTCAGTGCCCAAGTGACCCCTGGAGCCTTAACACCTCTAGTCACATCTACGGAAGATGGGAATAGAGAGTCACAGAGGATGGGCCACTGTGTTCTAAGTATGTGGCCTAAATCAGACACTCCTGAGTGCTATAGACAGACCTTGACCTCATAAGCAACTGTCCTAGCAAACAGAGACAACTGGCCCACAATGCGCTATTTCTGAACAAGCCTGCAGAAAGTACTGATGAAAGGTGATACCCAGAGGAAGACTAGCCAGACTGAACTACTTAAGGAAACAAAGCATCTTTGAGAAATGAAATTAATTAACTGCTTCCAAAGGGGGCAGAAAAGAGGAGGCTGGGAGGGGGTGGGAACTTTTTGGTATAAATTTCCAAAGAACAAGGGACTTGAAAGTACACTGTGGGAATTTCAAGCTTGAAATTAAAAAATGCCTTCCAACATCGTGGCTTAGCAGTGTATGCTAGACACTCAAAATTGGGTTTGGGTTATGTACAAAGGAAGGCTCTGACAGGGAAAAACAATAAATTAAATGCATAAATCGAGGGGATTTGGGCTTTTTAAAAGTTACAGCACAATATTCTCTGAGGGTGATTTCAGACTAGACCTTGACAGGGTGAGAGCGTGAATATGAAAGTGAGCTATTGTCAATCAGAAGGCACTTCTGTTGAAGTAAGGTTCTCGGGAGTAACCAAAGGGAATTTCAAAGATCTAGTTTACATTCTCTGTGTCTTCGAGCCCATTTCCTTGGGATTTAAGAAACCATAAGGATTTCTGAGGTCTTGAAATAGCTACACAAAATATTGCTTCATATGAGACTTACAGCCATGGTGCCTCTGTCACAGACATTTCAATTCTGTCTCCTGTACCAAATCCTTCTGCTCACCCTCTGCCCTAATCCTCACAAGAATTTGCCAGCTTCCAAGTGTAGAAAGGACAGTAGCTACACCTTGTCTGTCCACCAGTGGTCTCAGAAACAACAAAGGACAAATGGGGACAGGCCACTGTCTGAGAACCAAGAGGCACCCACCTCAGGAAGGAAAAACAAATGTCTTTATGAGATCACATGATGGTGATCATCCAACCAGAAAGGAATTTTTTCTGCCAGAATCTGAGCTAAAAGAAGATTCTCTTAAAGTGACTGTGTGTGAGTGTGTATGAGCGTGTGTGTGTTCAAATGCAATCCTACCATTTTGACCCTGTAGGTAGTTCAGCTCCATTGCTTGACCCCAATAGTATTTTAATGACATTGTAGCCAGAAATTTAGCTATCCGTACACATGAATGACCGAGGTATCCTTGGTGGTGGTGGTGGTGGTGGTGGTGTGTGTTTGTGTGTCAATTTCTTCACTTGTGTATTTATTGGTGCTTCTGTTTCCCCTGGTCCTTGTGCATTTCCCTCCGTAGAGTTCTCCCTTTCTCTGAGTCTGCACCTCTGTCTCTAGGGTTGTCTGCATGCCTTTGCGTCCGTGTTTGCACATTTGTTCCTTTGTGTTTCTCTGCTTCTCTCGTCACCCTTACCTTCCACTTTCTGTCTCCTTTCTCACTTTTCTTTTCTGAACTTCTCTTTCTCTAGACCTAACCAAAATGAAAATAACTTTATAAATAATAGAAAACAAATTAAAAGAATTTACTCTGCTCTCCAGAATATTAATCAAGAATTTTAAATGAATTGATGGGCTTGTTTGAAAATACGCATTTTCAAAAATAATTAATATTTGTGTGATTCCATTAAATTCTTGTATTTGCAAGTTACTTAGAACAAATGGGCAAGGTCAAAATGTTCTACACTTTAAATCATGATGTCATAAGCACCTACAGCCTGCGTGGCCCATTCCTGTAGCCCTGCCGTTGGCTGGCTTCAGGCCTGCAGAAGGCCTGGCTTCTTGAAAGACAGCGGTCACTGAGGCAGACTCAGTCTGAGCGATCCACCACATTCCTGTTCAATGGGCTTCAGGAGACTTCAAGCTCCAAAATGCTGCCTCTACAAACCCAAAACAGCGGAGGCCCACGCAGCACAGCAACCCAAGGCATGCTTGGACTCTTTCTAGCTCCCTTCTTAAACTGACAGTGAACAGAGACATTGTCTCCAGGAGACCTGAATCTCAGCCTTTTTAGAATACAAACCACCACCCTTTCTTGGCTTCATTTCTCCCAGATTTCTTTCTCCTAGAACATAGCAACTCAGCTCTTCATCCATGTCCACACATTCACACAAATATATGAATTCATATAACCACATGTATCCATGCATACATACATACATATATTTATTCAAACATACACAAATGCATTCATGAAGATAAACATGTTCTCATGCACGCACTCACGCATATAAATATTCATTCTGCATTTATATATACATACATATATTCACACATGTGCTCATACATGCATGTATTCACACATAAATACATTAACTCATGTACTCATGCATGCAAACATACATTTATAAATATACACATATTCATACATAGACATACATACACTTATGCATCCTCACATACACGTACATTCATGAACATACACATGTATTCATAAATACATGCATGTACATGCACATGCATTCATATATATACATATACAAACAAATATTCATGAACATGCACAGATACTTATGAATACATGTTTGAATTCATACATATGCATATTCATCATTAACTCATGCATGCATGCATGTATTCATAGATATACAGATTTGTACACACACATGTATATATTCATAATATATGCGCACACTTGGCCATACATTCAGTCATGTACTCATGCATAAATGCATTCGTTTATGAAAATACACATACATTCATGAACACACACATATTTATTTGTGCACACATACCTGTATTTGTACACACACACATACACACTCATTTGTACATTCATGCATACATAGGGCATTCATTCATACATACACACATACATACATATGCTCATGAAGACATGCACACATGTATCCACACCCTTACACACGGAGCTAGGTGTCTTCCTGGCTTCTTGTCCTTCGTATGGTACAATTGTTGATGTTTAGTAAAAGCTGCTGTCTGAATATCTGTGTCCCCCTAGCACACACGTGTGAAACCTAATTTTCAATACAAGATTCCAGCGAACGCTTGCTTTCACCCTCCGGGGATGCCATATATGCGAAGGCTTTGCCAGAAGCAAATCTTCCTGCACACCAACGACGCTAAGCACCCCAGCCTCCAGAACGATGAGTATTAATTCTGTTGTTTTCAGATTGCCCACTCTACGCTATCTTGCTAGAGTAACTCAAAGGGACCAAGTCAAAAGCTAACTATGGGCTCCCTGTGGTTTGGAGGACATGACGCTCAGCTCTCATGTCTCTGACAAGGGTACCACCACTGTCTCTGTGCTCCAGGCAAGCAAAATGAGGCACAGAGACGGCAAGCAATCCACGCAGCTAGCAAGGAGAAAAGCTGACTGGAGTGCTAGAGGCACCCCAGAGGCCTCCCCACATCAGGCGCACGAGCCTGCCTAGGGTTAGCGGGCATGCGTGATGAGTGCCATGGCCTCTGTTCCCTAATGAGCACTCACAGAACCCCAGCTAGAGCAAGCTTCCCTTAAGATCAAGCAGCTTCAGTGTGCTGAGGAGCATAGAAGATCTGAGGTCATTTTGAAGGCGTGCCGGCTTCTTTAAGTACTTGAAGGCAAAAAAAAAAAAAAAAAAAAAAAAGGAATCCCATTCTTCTTGACTTTTTATTTAGAGAATAATCAAGAAACTTTTCCTCCTTCTCTCTCACTGACTACAATTTATCTTTATCAAACCAGAGAAGAATGGAACTCTGGCTAGAAGTTTCTCACAAAGCCTGTGGAGATGAAAGGTACCATAATAGATACACAAAGCAGCCACTTTTCATCTGTGGAGAGCTGGCTCCATTTGATTCTTTCACAAAAGTGAAAAATAAGACATTGTGTTTATGTGGCGCATACATTTGTCTGCATCACGGAAAGGGGGGCGGAGGGGCGGTGACCATCCACCAGATACCTAGATCCTTCACTGTTTGCATTCGGTTCTGTCCAGGTGTTTCATAATAGTGAAAAACCTGCTTTCTAAACACCTGGAGTTTAGACCAAGTGGCCAATTTAGGCTCAAAGCAACTACGTTTGTTATCTGCCCTAAACAGAAGCCCACCCCATACTTTTCACTCAGCCAAAGAAAGGGAACGCTGAAATTTTAGCGAGCGGGACAATTGATGGTACCTGGCTTTGCGTCAAGCAAAAGCAAAAGCCTCCACATTGGAAAGTCCTGACCTTGAAAGGCTGGTTAAATGAACGCTGCGTGGGCTGCTGGCTGCAGAGCCAGCCAGGAAGTAGGTCAGCGAAGCTATGGGCTGGCTTCTGTCACTCCCAGCCTGAGCTTGCACAATTCAGAGCAGAGGAAAATGTTCTCAGATGAGAGGAGAGACTGTGTGAGGCTCTGGGCAGCATGTCACATGGTCAGGCCATCTCCATCAGATGAAATCATCTGGGTGGCAGTCCACAGGCAAGAGGTTATACTCTGGGCCTTTAATTATTTAAGGTATTTCGTTTTTCCAGGGGTCTTAATTTTTTGGTTTATTTTGGTTTTTGTTAGGTATATGTGTGTATGTGTGTGTGTGACACATACATGCATGTATGCGTCTCATGAGGGTTTGGGATCCCCACCCTTACCTGACCCCCAAGCTAGCTATAATTGCAGGCAGGAATAAGCTTGCTATCCAGCATGAGTTCTGAGAAAGAAACTCAGGTTCATTGGAAGACCTGTAAGAACTCTTAACCACTGAACTCACTCTCTCTCTCTCTCTCTCTCTCTCTCTCTCTCTCTCTCTTTCTCTCTCCAGTCCCTCGGGTTTTTTAGTTTACTTGTTGTTTTAAGCTTTAGGTTGTTGTTGTTTTAAGCTTCCAAGCAGAGAAACAAATGTGATTGTCTGCTTTCTCTGAACCTCGCCAGGCTGTCACCTCTTACAGGCTGCCTGCCAGGCACTTACTGGCCCTGGCCTGAGTGATAGACAAAACAGCTTACCTAATAAAAAATGTGCTGGTTTCAGAGACATGGGATAGGAGCATCAAACTCTCTGAGCGATGGAAGTGCCTGCTTCAGGAGCATCCATCCATCCACCCTCATCACTGGCGGTAAGATGGGTGTGTCCTGGGCTGCCCGAGGGTAACAGTTATGGAGTTTCCAGGGCTCACTTACTGTACATCATGTCTCTCTTTCCTAATCTGTACACTGGGGCAATATATGCACTTACTCCGTGGGGTCCTGCTCTGCATTTAACAAGTAGGAACTGATGAGGCACCCAAATGGGCATAATCCAAGGGTTTAACCAAAACAAACAAGCAAGCGAAAGAACCTACCGACAAAGAAATCTGAACCATGTAGCCGAAGCACAAGGGAGGAAGGAGAAGCACGGTGCCCTGAAGTCAGCAACAGTGGGTGCTGGTACCATACCTAGGCCTGAAGAGACTCCGGGGTAAGTGTGATGTCACCTATGACCCGCCACAGAGAGAAGCGGCCTGTGGCACTAACCCTGCAGTGGTGAGCCTAAAGGAGTAAGTGCACTGACTTTACCCTGCTTCCTGCCTCTACCTCTCCATGTGCCCCATTGGCTGAAACCAGAAGAACGTGGAGAGCATATGTCCCACATGGATTATATCATGGGCACCAATGGTCAGAGAAGAAATGAGGGGGGACAGATAGGGATGAAGCACCAAGAGCTGGCTGAGAGAGTTGCCTGCCTAGCAGAGTACTGAGAACATACATCCTGTATGTGTTCACAGCACCCCATGGTTACTCGTCACTGGTGCTGAATCAAGCAAGCATTTTAGAGGGAACTGAGGCAGAAAAGGACCCCCTCACCTCTGCAGGAGGATCTAGAATCTAATGATCAGAGACCTGCCGCCAACTCTAGAGCAAGGGCAAGTCCCTGCCCCAATTCTGGCATTTTGTTTCCTATTTAATTAGGAACTACGAGATTCTGTGCATTTAGGGCTTTTTCAGTGGCTCAAGGCTGGTGGCCAGCATTTGAAATCATTTCAATCGGTTTTCATTGGTCCCAATTTTGCTGTGTTTTTCTTGATCCCGAGATGGACAGCACCACAGTGATGGCAGGTGACTGATTCAGTCACAGTACCTTACTACCCCTGTTCCAGAGATTCTCCCAAGACTGATGTCGCAGTGTCACACCTACTTTGTTCTAGGAGGAAGCAAGGTCACAAAGTGGGAGCCAGCTGCCTGAACTCCTCCAACGCTCTACCAGCAGCCCTCTCCTCTGGGGAGCTTAGCCACTCTAGAAATCAACTAAGTGTCAAAAAAAATTCTGTCAAAAGATACTCTTTAGGAATACTTTGTATAAAGAATAGCTGGGGTCAGGTGGTTCTACCTTGATGAAAACTAAAGAAAACTGTGGAAGAACCAAACACACAGAATTCCCCAGACATTTCTCCAGACATGCTCAGTCCCTCCGTAGAGTCTCCCATTCCCTCCTGAAGGCTGAACCAGAGGTCCCTAACTAACAGTCTATGGAGATTTTATGATAATAATAGACCCTTAACACTGTTGGCTGCTCAACTAATTATAAGTCCTTTCATGCACATTATTTCTTTCCATCCCATCAAAGCTTGTGGCTCCCCAAGTTCACACCAAGGTGAGCAACACAGCCACGTCTGAAGCTTTTCTCATGTTTACCTAAAGTCCACATTGTCCACACTAACAGCTGCTCCAAGTGTACAGGCTAGATACCAGTAGATTTGGTTGTTTTTAAAAAAATACTATTTATATTAATGGCCACCACCATCTCCATTTCTTCCTAACACTGTCTGAAATTGCCCTCATTTACTCATTCTCCCCCCTGTTCCCCTAGAATGCCATGACAGCTGCCCCCAAATGAAGGGCTCATAGCACCTGTCACACTCATGGCTCTGCCCCCGGTGCCTGGTCTAGTGTCTGACATTCAAAATGCACACAGCAAGTATCTGCCAAGCGAAACTCTGAGTCCTCCGTTCCTTGAGGTCATTTTTCCTAACTAGGTTTCAAGGCTCCCAAAGCTAAAAATAACCAAGTTTTGACTCAGCAGCTGGCAAATGTCCAGGTTACTTTTAGCTTCAGAGGTTAAGGAAGAAAAGTGGGCCAGATGAATGTGGAGCAAACTGCCTGACAGTGCATCCTTGTACAGAGGATGTTAAAGGGCCGTGTGCAATGATTATTGACAAGTGGTTCTGCTTACTTCCCCAGGAGTCCCAACCTTAACAGCTAGCATTTCTAGAAGCCTAGGATTTTCTCCCACAAGACAGGGAGATCTCAAGGAACAAGGGATGCACCTTACTCATCTTTGTTTCTTTAGCAATTAGAAGTGGGCCTGGATCAGGTAGGCCCTGAAAAACAATGGGGTGAATGTGGTTGGTGAGCATTGCCAGCCAGAGCAACTGAGTAAAACCTTAGAAGGTGTGGAGATTCCAACAGCCATCTGTTTGGGGTTTCACATGGCTTGTCTGCCAAAGGGTTCATGACCTAGAAGTAGAACTTTCAAGAGGCAGAGCCTCATGAGAGAAGATTCTGCCACTACATTACCACCCTTGGAGTGGATTAATGTCCACACCATAGGTTAGTTCTAAGCAGCCTGGATGTGTTAAAGCGAAGTTGGGGTTGTTGCAAAGACACTTCATCTTCCTTAGCGTCTTCTCTTGTTTCTTCTCTCAAGTATTCCTTTTATATGTAGCCACTTAACCATCATACTGTGACATGCAGCCAGGGGTTCACGTCAGCTTCCAACTGTCTAATCACCAGAATTGGGTACTAAATAAATCTCTATTCTTAACATACACATCCTTGGGCATTTTGTTATAGCAACACACAAAATGCATCATTTGACTACGTTAGCCATTATCTGCATGTAAGTCAACATTAAGAGGAATTAAATAAAATTAAAATTTTATTTTTTCAGCCACACTAGACACTTTCCCAACACTCATGACTACCCTGCTTCAAAGTGCTGATTCAGCAGCTTCTTGGACTTTGGGTTAAGAACGTCTGCGCCACTTAGATTTCCCTCCTCCTGGTGCTGAAGTTTCTCCCTCTGAAGAAGGATCTTGAATCTGACCATTAGGGCCCAACTACCAATTCTGGGACATTAAACAACCACATGGGATTCCAGAGGAATGAGGTGACCAAGTACCAGATCACTAGCTGGTGAGTCCTATAGATGGTCTTGAGAAGGCTCTCCTCTTATACCAAAAGAAAATAATCTCAGGAAAACAATAGAATCCCCGCCCCCAAGCAACCCATTATGCAAGAACCAGAGTCTTCTAGTTACCGCCTAGTGTGTTTTAATCATCATGCTTCACTCAAAACCTGAGAGTGTCTCACATCTAAGAGGGAGAATTGTCCTCTTCTTTCAAGTCAGTGTGGTTTGGAGAGCTGGAAAGAAATCCTAGATGCACTTAGAGAATAAATGCAAGGCCCATCAAGCAAGGGATGGGAAAGCCTAGCTTTCCATAGAAAAAGCTGGAGGCCAAGAGATCTGAGGCATGCCCAAATGTGGGTTGCCTCTTTTTTTTTTTTTTTTTTTTTTTTAGCTTTTCAAAATTGTTTTCATTTCAATGTTGGAGGTTAATACCCAAGATGGACACTCTTTTTGAAGAGTCTCTTTTGATTTTAATTTCTTAAAGTCCTCATTTGAACTCCCTCTTTGTTTATATTATACCCATCCACAATTTTCCTTTCTTTCCAGGTAACTTGATCCCCGAAAATGTGCAGAATCTATTCGTGCCCACTGCTTTTAATTAAACATCAACTCATTCTTTCAACTGGGTCTTTGAGGATTTTTGCGTTGTCTTCTCTAGATGTATTTTGTCTTTTCCTGAAATTACATCAAATCAAGTTCTCAAAAATGCATTTCTTAATCTTTAAATAGCTTGGAATGAATTTTGGCAGCATCTCAAGAAAACCTATAAAAGGGAAGAAGCCAGCCCTACCCAGCTCCCTCCCAAGTAGAAGCTGGGCATGTGTAGTGTGTTGGGGCTTGCACAGATCTAACAGCATCAGACTGAACCCTGAAAACCCTAGGCTGCAGATTCCCTATCTAAAAGAAGACTGCATACATTGTCCCAGAATACTGCATTTGTACTGTCGCTTTTACTAAAGCAACTCTGTAAAACGGGGTGTCAGAGAACCAAGATCTGCCACAGACCCAGCAGAAGCATTTGCCACTCAGCAGTCACCCTAGTGCATGCTGGGAACTCGGCCTCCGGGGGTCAGGGTGCTGATGGGGAAATCTGCATGGAAGGTTCTCCATCTCCCAGACAGACCAATGAGGCTTCAGATATCCTTGGAATCTGCAGAAGAGACCCTCCTGAGAGGCAAATGGAAAGGGGGGTCATTTAGGAAAATTCCACTGATGTGTATGACTCTTTTCTGGTATGTCTCCTAGGGCTTCTGAAGATTTCATTACCCTCCTAGCGAAAGTCTTAAGATGACTGCAAGAAGGTGCTTATTGCAACCTATAGCTCTCCATCCCTTGGCAGGCTTTGATTTAAAACATTCAAAACACATCCAACAGACTCTTCTTCCCCAAAGACAGGGGCTTTAATGTTTAAAAAAAGAAAGAAAAAAGCAGGCCTCCTTACGCCGACCAGCTCCCTCCTCTTAAAGAAAATGTTGCTTAAAAAAAAATGAAGGTATTGATGTTAAACTATGGTAACAACTTTCAAATTTTAAGTCCTGTTCTTTGTTCCTAATGAACAAAGAAACCTGAGTCCCATAACCCTGAGCACATGACTTCCAAGCAAGGGCCAGGATCATAATCCAGGCCAACCCCTTTGTAACTGCCAAGGAGGAAACTGAGGTCCAGAGAAGTTAAAGAATTTTAACAGTCAGCAGGTGGGTAAGCCTGAACTTGGGCCAGGTGTCCAGACTCCACAACTTTTGAACAAAAGAAGAAGGAAAAAAAATCATTCTGTCACTTTGAGGAAGGAGAGAATGGCTTAAAGGTGGGACGTGAAGATGGTTTCCTTGCATTCCCCACCTCAGCTGTGGATACATACACTTAATGTCACACCATCCAACTGGAGAAGCTACACTTAATGTCACACCATCCAACTGGAGAAGCAAAGCGAATTAAGTGTGGCTTTTGTGTTATTTGACCAATGAGTATGGAAGTCCTGTCTGCCTCACAGGGTATGAACCATACAGTGTTTGTAATCCAGTAGGTCTTGCACAGAAGCCTTAGATCCCAGCATCTCCCAGAGTTATCTATATGATGGCGGCTTCTATAAGTAGTGTACCTGACCCTTGTGCCCTTCTCCATTCCTTATAGTAGTGAGTCTAACTGGCACAGGCCATGAAGAGCTCAAGGGCTCTTCTCTCCCTGCCCCACCCTCAACCTCTGCTTCTCTCCAGAACAGGGAAGGATTAAGGACCACCAGACTGGCACAACATCTTGCTTGGTTTTTGTCTTGTGAAATTGCCTTGAATCGGGGAGTGTATTTGTGTTTCACTTCTCAGTAGGTAGGTAGGTAGGTAGGACCTAGTTTGATCACCCCTTTGCAGATCCACATCTGAAGCTCCTCTTTTCAAGACATCCTGGAGCTAATGGGGCACTTTCTATACACACAGCACATGGAGGGTCCAGGAGATTCACCTCTCCCTGAGACTTTAGTGCTCCATATTCTCTCTCTCTCTCTCTCTCTCTCTCTCTCTCTCTCTCTCTCTCTCCCTCTCTCTCCATGGATCTTCTTTTCTTACCCACTCTTTGTGTTCCTACCCTCTGAGCAACATCATGCCCAGGGTCCTTTTGCTGGTGAGTTTGTACTAGCTCACCCTGTTCCCTTCCTGCCTGGAGGGTGATCCAAACAAATCCTCCTTTTTTCATTGACTTCTAAGGAACAGGGTCTAGGACTTTGTCTTTCTTACACCCTTTGCAGCTGGTGTACAATAGGCCTACAGTCATACTTTGGGAAGAGGCCCTTCCCTGGCAAGACTTAAGAGAACACGGCAGGGTGGGGAGATGGTTTAGTCAGTAAAATGCAAGCAAGTGGACTTGAATTCAGATTTTCAGCACTTGTATAAAAAGCCAAGCAAAGTAGAGCCTATTGACCTAGTGCTAGGGAAGCAAGGACAGGAGGATCACTGGGGCTTGGTGGATGGTCAGCCCGGCCAAACCAATGAATTCTAGGGTTCGCTGAGACAGAGCCAGCCTCGAAAATTCAGATGGAGAATGATTGAGGGAGAAAATTCAACAACAATGGCTGGCCACCATGCAAACCTGTACAAGCCAGTGTACATGTATGTGTATAAACAAACACATGTCCACATGACAAAGAGGTGGTGGAGAACAGGGAAGCTCTTCTGCTTAACTGCATATTTGGTGACCTGGAGTACTTCTGCACTTGCTCTTATTAGAAAAATCCTATAATTGATTGTTAATGTCTACCACAGTTTAAGAAAAAGCCAGGGAGCCTCCCTACCATCTTCTCACAAGTATGAGGGGCCGGGCTGAAGGCCAGAAGACCAAACTCTGTCAGCCTCAGCTCAGTGTGAAGTTAGGCACACCTGAAGGTATGAATATATTATTCAAATCGCAGAGGCAGGTGACAGGCTTGTTGGAGCATTAAACAGGCAAGCAGTAGAGCTGATGCCTGGATCAATCAGCAGTGTCTACACAGCAAGGTGTTGTTAGGAGTTTAGAAACAAAAAGGCAAGTCCTGAGAGTCCAAGGCAGGGCCACAGAACCAGAGGATCCTGCAGACTTCCTCAGCCAGGCCCCTCCTGCTCTCCTTTGATTTTATGTAGGTCTGACAGCGGAATCCATTGTCCTGTACTATTTCCACTGCAAGTTCCCATCCAGTTTACACACAGAACTGGATAGTTTGTTTATACACGTGGGTAATTTCCAGTATTTTTAGTCTTCTGAATAAATATTCTTGTTGACATGTATCTTGTTGGACAAATACACCCGCTCTCTTTAGAGAAAGACCCGGAGTATGAACACTGGGGGTGGGGGAAACACAGTTGCCTCCAGGTACTCCTGTACAGTGATCCTCCACCGTGACCATGCCAATCCACACTCCTACCAACTACATGTGAGAGGTTGGCTTTACCCACATCCTTGTCAGCTCTTAGTGTTGTCAGTCTTTTACCATTCTAGCCAACCTACTAGGATGTTGGTAGTCATGTCTCGGTACGGTTTTGATTCACATTCCTCACGTGGGACTGTTCTCTTCAGACACTAACCCAGAGGCCTGAAAGGTGGCACAGAGCTGCTCCAATCACATGGGCTACTTCCCCTGGCGCTTGTAAACAGTCAGCCTTGCAGACCAGCAACCGACCAGGCCTGCAGTGAGCAGATTCTTACCATGGAGACCTGACAGAAATCACAGTCCCAGGGGAGTTCAGTTTAACATCCTCGGCTCTGAACATGCACTACGGAGATGTGTGTGAAGCCCACATAAAAGCCAGAAAGCAGATCCTCAAGCCATGATGCTCTCTCGCTGCCATGCCTACCTGTCTCCACTCCAGAGAATGCTGGAGCATCTGAGAGCCAGCAGGCAGAGTTCAACAACAGGGATGTGGTTTTGCTCTTGTCTCTAATCTGAGACTACAAGGCCGCTGGGGCCTCACCCCTGGGGGAGTCCATAAAATATCAGAGTCAGGGTTTCTCTGTTTGGCTCTTTCGTAACTGATTATCCATGAGGCTTCTCCAGCCTAGTGGCTAACTTGGAATCAGCCAGTGGGATGGCGTTATCACCCATGGCGCCTGCCGCAGACATAAGAGCACCAGGGTATCTTGAGAATGTGCCTGATGGAAGCTAGTATATGATCCAGAATCAGCAGTGAGACAGGAGGTTTCAACTCTCACTCATCTTAACATCGGGGGCAAGCAATTTCTCTGTGAACTGAATTTTTTTTCATCCTATCATCAGCCAATTGGAGTAGAACAACCTCGATGAAGGTCCCTATCAGGTCTAGTTCTTCCAACCTGTGACTCAAAGTGAGTTCCCTTCAACCTAAACATCAACCTTAGTGCCTTGCTTTGCTAAGATGCAAAAGCGTCTGCTCCTGGGCAGAGCAATTAGACCTGGGCCAGTTCCCGCCACACATCCAAGATGATAGAAAGCCCGACCCAGATTCTGCACTGGATAATTGAGCATTAAGACACAACAAGGACTCCATTGCGGCATAATAACGCATGCCTGGCTGATTTATTAAACATCTAACTTAGAAGCGCATTGTTCCGAAAGGCCCCGTAGCTTAGGCAGCGCTCCATGGAAAACACTTGCCGTGCGGCTGCTATGGTGTTCAGATCCTGTTACATCCCATAACTTCCAACTTCCCAGTCCCTAGGCTGCAGCCTTCAGCTCCCTCCCCGCCCTGTTCAGAAGCCTGGCTGCCTGGGTCTGGCTCCGCACGGCTTTGCAGAGCTGTGGCGCCCCCTGTCGGTTCTGGGTTTTTATTGGCTTCTGACTACGAAGCAGAGGGAGCGCTTGAAGGCTTGCTGTAACTCAGACGCAGGCAGAGGGCAAACGGAGAGAGAGAAACTGAGAGACACATCCCCACAACCCGTCCCAGCCTAATTTTACCCAGAGCACTTATCTCTAGTTCCTATGTTAATGTTCACTTAAGTTCCACTCGTGCACAGTGATAACGAGGCCTTTGTTTTGTTCTCTAGCGGAATTTCAGCTCCTTGCCTGGCATGAAGGAGGCACGAGTAATATTTTCCCTGGAAAGAATCATTTATTCATTCAGTGGGTGGTGATGTCAGGTGACGGCAACAGTCTCCAAACAGAAGAAAGCAATGTAAAGAGGATGAAGCGCCAAGAGTAAGTTTTGCTGTTTCAGATGTAGTGATTGCGGGGGGGGGGGGGGGTGTCTTGGTAATGGTTTGCAAACAGAAACAAAGAAAATAAGAAAATGTGCCACTCAAAATCATAGGGGAAGACTGATGTGGATTAAACACAGCCAGTGTCAAGGGCCAAGTAAAAGTGTGACGACTTTGCAGGGGTCCATGGGGACAGGAGCAGAAGCCAAAAAGGTCAAGAGGTATCTCGGGCCAAATCCCTAAAAGGGACAGAAGCTTGCAGTCATGGACCAGATCCAACCTTGCACCCCTTTGTGGTAATGTGCCAGGATATAGCCATGCCCATTGCTTTCCCTTACCCTCCATGGCTATTCTCACGATACAGGAAGTGTGCATGCAAACACCATGCCCCCTGCAAAGCCCCAGGCAGTTGCTGTCCAGCCCCTGTTCTCAATTACCAGAGGCCAACAAGACTTTTGGCTCTTCTCTGAAAAACAATGGAAAGCTTTTAGAGGCCCAGACACCAAACAGAAGATTGACACAATCAGACTCACAACATAGAAGGATCAGAGTTGCAGGTGAGGGAAGAAAAAAAAATATGTAGGGGTGGGAGTAGAGAAATCAATTAGGAGGTGAGAAATGAAGGTGGTTTGGGCTAGAAATGTAATCGGATTAGAAGGTGCACAGCCCAGGAGTTGCTGTAGCGTGCAGTCCACTGTGGTTCTTTTGCCTTTGTGGATTTCAGTCCAGAGCATCAGATTTATATGGGAGAGTTGAGAAGTCATCAGAAAAGCCAGTTTTGTTTCATTTTAGCATCATAGCTATGATGCTAGATGTCATTTCTAGTGATCTCCTTTGAGCTATCCATTCTGGGCTTGGGCTAGGATCAAGACTAGACATTGGTTTACATGCTAGTATCTGGTGACTCTCCTCACTTAAGCAGACAGACATCCAGCTGGCTCAGGGTTGGGTTTAGGTCTGAGGGGGCTGAGTGCAGGCCAGGAGGGCCCAACTAGTAATTGTAACAACTGTGAACCAAACATTCCAGAGGAAGCCAAGAACTAGGAGAAAACATAGTGGCAACGGGAAACACCCAAGCGAGAAAGTGTAAGGGTCACACATTCTTGCCATTAGCTCATCCATCAGAGAGACTCTGTGGAGCCTCACCTCCCATCATGCCTTGATGCACCACACACGAAGGCTGCTCTGTAGATGAGACACGTTTTCCCTGTCACCTCTGTTGCTAATGGTTTTGTTTTGTTTTGGGTTTGGGTTTGGGTTTTTCTCTGGTGTTTGGCTTGGAGTTTTTGTTGTTTGGGTGGGGTTGTTTGGTTGGTTTCTGTTTTGGGGGTTTTGATTTTGATTTTGATTTTTTTTTTTCAAGACAGGTTTTCCCTGTGTAGCCCTGGCTATCCTGGAGCTCACTCTATAGACCAGGCTGGTCTTGGATTTACAGATCTGCTTATTTCTGCCTCTGCCTCCCGAGTTCTGGGATTAAAGTTATGCTGTCCGACTGTTTTTGTTGTTGTTGTTGTTGTTTTGTTCTGTCTTGTTTTTTTAACCAGATGTCTAAATAGTTTTTGAGAAGGGGTCCATGAGAATATCCTAGAAAGAAAGTAATACAAAAGAGATTCAGGAATCTGACAGCCCCAACTTGAACATCCTACCTGTAATTGATTGGCTGTGTGGCCTGGGGAAACTTTCTTCTTGTCTCTGTGCCTCCACACAGGCCTGATAAGTGAAGACACTACAGATACGGAGCTGTTGTGAGACTTGAGACAATGGCTCATTGTCAGCAGCTTGTGCTAACAAGACAGAAGCACATAACAGAAAGAGTGAGCTCTGTTAACGGCCCGAGCCACTGATAAACAGCCCTTCCCAACCTCACACTTGCCCATCCATGTGAGGAAAACACCAGGAGAGGGAGATCATGTTCATCAGAAGCAAATCTCAGGCAAAAAGATAGCCCAGACCCCTTTGGTGTATATAAAGGTCCTGAACCTGTACAACCAAGACCTTCCCCAGAGGAGAAAGAGACGTGGTCCACCGCAGGACAGGGCCAAAGGGGATCAAATGCCAAAGAACCAGAGCAGTGGGCCACCCAGCACACAATAGCAAAGCCCTGTGAGTCAAGGCCAATCGAGGCTACAGCTGGCTCCCATGGGTTTCAGTCCCGAATGGTTCACCCTTGGCCTGAAAAATCCAGGATTGTGGGGAGTTCTGGAGCCCAAAGCAGTTGAAAGAGATGTTTAGGAGTTCCTGGGACAGAGAAGGGAAGTTTCACAATCCTTGCTTACTCTACCTCCCTTTGCTTCTTTCCAGCATCTAGGTAAGTACCTGCAAGCTCAGAGCATTGCACAGACTTCAGATAATTACAGCATGTGAAGACTAAAAAGGAGCCAGAGATCGAGTGGGATTTTGGCAGAATAGCGTGCAATCCCTTACTTCTCTGAACCTATATTTTCATCTATAAAACGCGGTAGATGGTATACATAATTGTTAGAAGGCTAAGGTTAGAGAATAAAGAACTAGAAAATCAAAGCCACCTCCATCCAATAGATCACAAGTTCCCTCCCATGGACAACGATGAAAAGGAGTGCAGAGGGAGTGTGGTCCAACAGCCCCACCCACAAGTTCCCACACGGCAACTGAGGGTCAGCCCTCATGACCCTCAACACTCAGCATCAGTCCACACTGCTCTGGCATCATCGGTGTTTGTTATAAGCGGGACAAGGGAAGGACCAGTGCATGTTCATGTGAGTCAGCCCTGAGGACCTGGAGATGTCTGGGAACCTCTTGGGAACCTCAATTGCTTTGGACATCTTCAAAGAATTCTGCAGTTTGACCCAGTCAGTTTTCTAAGGAGACGGTGAGGGAGGAGGCTGCCTCTAGCTTAAGAAAAACACAGGACAAAGAATAACACAGAAATGATGAGCAAGTGTAGGCTCCCCAACTTCAACCCTCAACACCAATTCCTTGCCTTTGTCTGAAGTCCATAGCATTTCCTGAGATCACCATCCTCCTTTGGTGACATGCCTCAGATACTCCAAATCTCATGTTTAATGGTACACATGATGGAAGCTTCATAAACATCTGCTTATTAAATATGTGAATGAGTGGGGGGTAGATGGATGGATAGTTTGAATAGATGGATGGATGTGTGGATGGATGGATGGATGGATGGATGGATGGATGGGGCTGGTGGGTAGATAAATAGATGGATTAGATTGGACTTAGATGCATGAATGGATAGATAGATGTATAGTGAATGGATGGATGAATTAATGGATGGATGGAAGGTAGATGGATGGATGTTACATAAGTGGGTAAATGGGTTGATGGATTGGGGTAGATTGGATACATGGATGGATGGAAAGATGAGTGTGTGGGTGCAGATAGGTGGCTAGATGAATGAGCACTAAGTTTTGAATACTCACTCTTGATTTTCTACAAATGTCAGTTCATGCCTTTGTCATGAAAATAGCATTGCACTCTTTAGACTAAAAAATTAATGGAA